>NC_092025.1:5822558-6531308 GCF_042242105.1 Pempheris klunzingeri | reverse complement strand
CAGGTAATTCACACCAAGATGGTAAAAGCTGGCTTTTTGCATTAGTATTACAAATATTCCCAACAATTCACGTGGCAGAAGCGTTTGTTGAAAACAGTGACTCAAACTTATCAGACTATCAAACTCTCTGCTTCCTCTGCCTGTGAGAGAAATTCCTGTCATCCATGTGTTGGAATTAAACAAACTGTTTCCTTTTTTGGTGAATGTACAGGTTGTGACTCATTATTGTTATTTCCCATAATGCTGTCATGCAGTAATGTGGCTTTTCCATGGCGCTTAACTGTTATCTGATCATTTGATTAAGCAGTCTCTTTCTTAAGGAAAATCCTGATATGAATTGAGTCATGTTCCCTTATTTGGTCAAAGATCTGGTCACCTCATGTCTCTTCTGTCTCTGTTGTGTCTTTCAGCTGGATCCTCAGACAGTACAGTCCAAGAACTGGCACATGGACGTCATAGAGATGAATGGGGTAAGACTCGAGCAAATCCAACTCTGAAAGGACACCTAGCTGAGATAATGGCATATATATTCTGTAAATCTTGTAATGAGATGTGCCTTCTTATTTAAACAACACTGGATCCTCCCTCATCCCAGCAGGAATTCAAAATCAGGTTTAGGTGAAGTGTGGCATGCTCGAAAGTACAGAAATTTGTGTAGACAAAGATTTTTCAAAAGAGACAAAATGTGTTTGGCTGTAATATTTATAATACAATCCAAATTTCTAAAGGATTAGCTTCAAGATGTTGGCTATTGTAATTGCATCAGTAGTTCAGTCATAAGATTTTAATGTCAAAACCTTTAAAACCCACAGTACAGTTCTGGCTTCTTAAAGCAATGCGGTTTACTTCAGCTGTGTTGTTTGTTCATCAGATCAAAGTTGAATTCTCCATGAAGTTTACAAGTCGGGACCTCAGCTTGAAGAGAACACCGTCCAAAAAACAGAGTGGGGTGTTTGGAGTCAAAATCAATGTGGTGACAAAGTAAGTATGCTTCTGTTATTGAGATCAAAACAAGTTATTATCTTAAAGCATAACTGACTAAAAATAAAAGACTTTACAACTTGATTTATATATGAGTTAGCAAACAAAAGTCCCTTGAAATGGATATGGACAGTCTGGGAAAAGGCCCAGAATTGTCTGGATGTCCACAGTTGTAAGTCTGTCTGACTTCGCTGACAACACAAGAAAAGTAACATGGGTGCTGTTTACGTCCACAGGCGCGAGCGCTCCAAGGTGCCTTACATTGTCCGTCAGTGCATTGAGGAAGTGGAGAAGCGGGGGATTGACGAAGTTGGAATCTACAGGATCTCAGGGGTGGCCACTGATATCCAGGCCCTCAAAACCGCATTTGACACCAGTAAGACTCCATTCACTGTCTCTCTGACTCACTTTTCATCTAATCACCTTTTGTGGAGAATAAACAATGGTCTTTTAACGGCACCATACAGATTCCTTTATATAAACCAGAAACACATTCATATTCGTTACAGTACATGATACCATGCCAGTCATCAGGCATTGTATGTTTGGAAGTTTAGGATGTATAATAGAGACTTTACTGCAACTGGTTTATGTAATTGCAGCCTTTGCTCCACAACTCTAGAGAAGAGATTTGTGGGAACTGGCCAACATATGAGGAGAAGCAGCTGTCAAGTGCTCAAGTTTTATGTTGCATAAGAGTCTCTTGGCATCTGTTTCGGCTGCTTTGACATCACCAAGATCCAGCGGAGCAGAGCCCTGTATCACCTTTCATTTTTGTGTGTAATATTAAGCACGTCTGCATCTGTCTCTGTCTGGTTATTGGGAGATTACATCCTTCCTGAAGTCTGAGAGAGAAGAGAGCAGCTGTGTTATTTTGGCCTTTAATAATCAAGTGTGCTGACTTCTAATCTAGGCTTTGTTTGTGTCTGACCTGTAGATACCAAAGATATCCTGGTGATGTTGAGTGACATGGACATCAACGCCATCGCAGGAACACTGAAGCTGTACTTCAGGGAGCTGCCGGAGCCTCTGCTCACCGACCGCCTCTACCCCGCCTTCATGGAGGGCATAGGTGCGAGCTTTAGTCCAGGAAGTGTGTCTTTGTCATCAGTGGGCCAGTTTTACAAAGGGGTTAAATTTGCCCAGCTCGAAGTGATAAGTTACAAAGCTGTCTTGCCATAATTGGATCCTACATCTTTTTCCTCTCCCTCGCAGCGCTTTCAGACCCGGCAGCCAAGGAGAACTGCATGATGCATCTCCTGCGCTCCCTGCCTGACCCCAACCTCATGACCTTCCTCACTCTGCTGGAGCACCTCAAACGGTACGCACACTCAAACACGCAATAACCCTCCGACATACACACACAGGAGAGACACCTACTGATCACAGTTTGTCCGTTGGTTAAAAAAGTAACCAAATCCATTGGTATCATGAGGGAAGTATGTACTTCTTTGTAAGTTCATAAAGACATGGAGAAAATGTTTCCAGGCCTCATGTCTTATTGCCAAGCTAACTCACAGATTCACTTATCTAGACACTCATCTAATTGTGGTCAGCTGAACAGCTTCATTCACACCCAAAGGCTTCCCAGCTCGAGCACAGCCCTCTACTCTTTGCAGTTTTTGTCTACATTTGTAATGACTACCTTTGACGACATTGAACTCTCGGCTGTATTAAGCCCTCTTCTCCATGACTGACAGACCTGTTGTTGTTTGTTTCTGCAGGGTGGCTGAGAAGGAGCCCATCAACAAGATGTCCCTACATAACCTGGCCACCGTGTTCGGCCCCACTCTGCTCAGGCCGTCAGAGTCTGAGAGCACGAAGGGACAGCACATCACCTCTGCCTCTGACATCTGGTCACATGACGTCATGGCACAGGTACCTACACACAGTCTTATTCAAGACAAATACTGTGTATGTTTGTCAATCACAGAACTGCAGCAGTTCCTGTTTCCTTGGTTGCTGCATGTGTTTTCCAGATGAATTTTGCTCCCACGTCGCTAAGTGACCTGTGTCACTGCAGTCTACTCTCCCAGCTGTATTTAGGCTGCAGGCCATCCATTAATCTCTACTGAGAGATGAGTTTCCTGTGCACAAATGTCTTTTCTTCGCAGAATAAACAACATCCAAAGTAAATTATCATAAATGGGTCAGCATGCATATGCAGGAGGCTCCATCCATTACAGTGAAGCTGAGTGTTTGTATTTGGGCTTATTTAAATTCTAAATGTTTGTTGCACAAGTATACAAAATGACAAATACCAAACAAAGTGCTTCCGCTGTCATATCCTGAATCACCAATTGGGATGTGAGTGATGGATTCTCCTTATTATTTTTAATCAAAGAACCCATCTAGCAGAAGTAAAGAGAGGAAACAGTCTGTGTTTTAGAGATTAAGTCCACTGACTCACAAAATGCACCTCCTGACTAGTAAAATACATATTGTAAACTGAATTAGTCAGCTTAGTTAATAGGTAAGCAGCATTAAACAAACATTCAATGAAATTAGGATTTCCACACATGTCCATCTGGTGAAACTGACTAAAGGGGAGATTAAGGGGAAAATTGTTTTAAGTGGAGCGGTGTAAGGAGGGAGACATTAGACTGTTGTACCTATTCTAATAAAGCAGATTTTCAAGTCACACTGAAGTCAGGAACAAGTATTTTTAACAAATATCAAGTAGAATGGTGTACATATTCATAAAGTCACTAATAATTGACATGTTATAATATCTTGAAATTAGACAGATTTCATACGAGACCTGCTTGTGTGCAACCATATTAAAAGAAGTAGGACTGGAAATGTTGCATTAGATCAGAATTGGTGTAAGAGCCTGAATTAAAAGGAAATTGTTTTCTCTCTTCTCAGGTCCAGGTGCTGCTCTACTACCTGCAGCATCCACCCATCTCTTTTGCCGAACTGAAGCGAAACACGTTGTACTTTTCCACTGACGTTTAAGCACCACCCACCTCCCTCAGGGCGTCACCTGGAGGGGAGAGCGTGAGAGACTCCATGCAGATCTTGGTCCCCACCACTGGGTCCTCGTGCCTCACCTCTCCTCCCAGCAGGCAGCTCGTCTCGATTGTACAGCCCCCCCTCTCCCCATAACATCCCTCCTGTCCACACCTCCAAACCAACCACCTCACCCCTCCCCGTCCTGAAAAGACATGGAGTACGTGGGGAGGCGGGGAAGGAGATATCCTGGTCATCTAGTAGTCACATGTCATGTCTCGTTTGTAATGTGGGGAGAGCAGAGCCGCTGAGCCTCCACCGGCAAGACAACAAGGCATTTTGGGACCACAGTGCGAAAAGGTTGGGGGAGCCCCGGAGGCCACAGCCTGGCGCGATGGCACAAGATCACACCCGGGAGTGTCATTGTGTCGTCAAGTGAGCTCTCTCCAGACACCAACCTCCAGCTTTGCTTTCCTGATCAGAGGCATTCCAGAAAAATGGCATTTATGTGTTTAATAATGTTCAACAGCTGTTTTGTTTCCTTTTTCAGTCTTTCTGGCTTTGTGCATGGGCGCTGTGGAGGAGGACGGGGTGTGTGAGTGACGATGTGCGTGCGTGCCTAAGGGACTATGAGAACTTGTGAGGTTTAGAAGTGGCTGGGAAGCCATCCTAATAAATGGCTGGTGATGTGTCTCTCTGTAGTGACGAACAAGAGAGAACTGCCCTCCCCAGTGAGTCTTGGCCAATTTAGCCCTATTTATTTTGAATATATATATAATGTGTGCCTGTACAGTTCTGTGCAACTAGAGAAATTCTCTAAGGAGTCTGTTTTTTGAAGTTTATTCAGGTAGTGATGATTTTAGTCTGATTCTCTCATTCACCATGTCTGTGGTTGGTAAGCTGTACTGAAAAGCTCACCAGAAAGTCTGCCAATTAATTTCAGATCACTTTGTAGAGGAGTGAGGGCACTGTGTGACAGGAAGTTGTTGGGGGGGGGAAAAAACACAATGAATGGAACATTTAGCTTTTTTTTTTTTTTTTTTTTCTTGTCGTTTCATTGCAAGCCTGTTCCAAGTGTATTACTGCACCAGTATAATCTATAGGATGATTTGTGTAGTTGCCCTTCATTGCATGTTCAGCTTGTCAATCAAACCAGGCTGGGTAACACAAAGGTAGGTTGTCTCTGCAAGGCCCTCGCTAAGACAGGCAAATGCCCATCTCTGCCCTGTACAAATTCAACCTTTCTGCTATCAAGTCTGCAACATATCTTAAAATACTGTAAGCACTGCTAGATGAGTACTATTTGATATTTTTAATATAAGATTAAAATAAAATAAAAATGTTGTATTTTACTTCCTTTGAGATGAATTTCAATATACTGTAATATTGATGCTTAATGTTAATGTGAACTTTCCCCATTTTTAAGTAAAATAAAAGTTACCAAAACACTCTAACTGTACATCTGTCTGTGTTGTTTTTCCCATCCTGAAGGATTAAACCACATTTGGTATTTTGTATCTTGGATCTGAAAGCTTACTTACACTAGTGCAGAAAACCCCCTGATATATTGAAATATGTAGATTAGGGGGGCAAACCTTCTGAAATGTAGGAGTGCCACCCACAAAAACTAATTTTAGCTCTGCAAATATCAACTCTGTGTCCAAAGATGGTCCAAACTTCAGATTTGAGTTAGTCTTGTAACAGTGGACAATTATCAAGAAAACCTGATGCCAAGGAATAATTTTCATCTCTTAGATTGTCTGTGATAGCTGCTTACACAGACAATAAGATGGAGGCCCAATCAATAAGTAATTATAGAGCTACTCAGAGTAAAACTTTGGTCTTCAGTATGTCAAAATTCTGAGGATGACTTTTCATTGATTTTACACAAAAAACATGAACTGTTTTCTCACTTACATTCAACCACCATCCAAACATTGACCAGAACTGCTGCAACTGTGCTGTGAAGATGTACAGCTGATGTTAGTAGAAGATGCGTAACTAAAGATATATGAAAGACTAAAGTGGAAGAGCACCTCACTTGGTGAGTAAGTTAGATGCTGTGAAATTTGCTCATCAGAAATAAATAAAGCATTATGATTAGACAAATGTTTAGTTCAATAACATACACGTGTACATATGATCACTGACTAAGAAAATGGTGCACAATTATCCAGCCAAATGTAATGTAGGGTAGGTTTGTTATGGTTAGTGAGGAAAAAGAACAGCAAAGGAGCCACACAAAGTGAAAGTGGTTCAGTGTAAAGATGCAGAAATAAACACTCATGCAGAATGAAGTCCTTTCCCCAGGCAGGTGCAGCATACTACTCTGCTCAGTGGTGCTCATGGCAGCCCAGTGCTGTTTGTCAGATATTCAGGTCTATCTCTACACAACATACAGGCTGTTATTATTTCTATTGGTCCATATAAGAAATCTACCTTTCTGACTGTCAGTTTTTAGAAGATGAGAGAATCTGTATTAAGACAGTACTATTAAACAACAGTATTTGTAATAAGATATACTTCTTTTGTATCGATTCTACATTAACTCCATGATTTCACATTTAAATATCCATTATTTCAAGCTTCAGTTTTGAGATATAAATCCTAATTAATTGTGATTAATTACAGCATATTGTCCAGTTAATTATTTATTAAATCAGTGCAAGTATTTATTCCCGAATTGCTGTCTGCAAAGACAAGTGGAAAAGCTTACACCTGGTATTCCCAGGTGGTCTCCCATCCAAGTACTAATTAGGCCCAACCCTTCTTGGCTGATCAAACGAGATCAGGTGTGTTCAAGGTGGTTTGGCCATAAGCAACAGGTAATTGGACAAATAGATCTTTTGAAGATGCTGCATCCCAATGTTTTGCTCGTCTGTTGAAATAGGTAAGATGTCTAGATTGTCCAGAAACAAAAATATTGGCCTTTGTGACAGCTTTCCCCAACTTGTTATATGACAGTATGCTTTGTTTTAAGAATATACATAATGGGATTATTATCTCTGATGTGTTCCTGTGTAAGCACCATGTTCATGTATAAATGGCTTTGTTTCTGTCACTTTCACTACCTTGAAAGTGCCCCGATCTCATCTGAACTCGGAAACCAAGCAAGGTTGGTACTGGTTAGTACTTGGATGGGAGACTGCCTGGGAATAACAGGTGCTGTAAACTTTTGCACCTCTCTTTGTAGGCAGCAGAGGGAGCTCCTGCTGCTGCTTCTACTTCTGCATTGCTTCCTCCTCTGCTCTTTTGTGCTTCAGTGGAGGCAGAGCTCAAGAAAACATAGCATGGTTTCTCTGGACAGTGATGTATAGCATTTGTCAGCTCTATTGCCTTCTGTAAAAAGAGAAGAGAAAAAGTTTACATCACCTGATATCCCCATGCAGTTTCCTCAGCAGTGTTTCACTGTTCAGGGACCAGTTACTTAGTTTCATACACTTTTGGAGGAGTTGTAAATGATGGGTGATGCAGAGAGAGAAAAGGACTGGTGATATCGCAGAAGAAAAGCAAGATGGATGGACATAACACATAAACAAGAGGGGAGAAGGAGGAAGGAATAATAAAATAAACTAGAATGTGCAATTTCTGGAGAAATTGCAGTGTGAATGCGGTCTACTGAATAGTTGATGCCACAGTGCATTGCTGCCTTTTGTAATTATAATACATGGTTTAAGTTTCCATGATTTGAGTGGTGCTTTGAGGCTCATGGAGGGAGCTGTGTACATTTTTTTGTTTCCATGGCCACATTACTGCAATGGGCACGATTTCTTTCCTACGTTTTGATGCATAAACAGTGAGTGTGAGTGACACACTGTGGGCGCGAGAGCGAGCTAAAGACAAAAATTTCAGACGATTTTTCTGCTCCCCTCTACTCTAGCGATGATGTCACCCACTCTAGCCCTGAACACGAAGATGAAGATGATGAATGTACGAAGGAGCTGTGAGGGCTTGAAGTTGGTTGAATAAATCAAAATTCTGAAGATGCTCACCATTTATTTCTATGGGGAAATTTTCAGAGAAAACGTTGAATAATTCGGAAACTATGAATGTTATGAATGAGAAAAGTCATAGCATGGGGCGGCTGTGGCTCAGTGGTAGAATGGGTCGTCCCTCAATCAGAAGGTCGGGGTCGATCCCCAGCTCCTATGGGTCAACATGTCTAAGTGTCCTTGGGCAAGACACTGAACCCCAACTTGCTCCTGAAGCATGGCTTCAGTGTGTGAATGAGTACGTAAGAATAGTCTCCTCCAAATTACATTCCTCCTGTATGAATGACGGGTGAATGTGGATGTCATGTATTTATTTACCATAGCACACCATTCCCGAATGAATGACCTCGATATGTTGAACGAGGAGAAGCATGCCAAGAGACGTGGCAGAATTTGGCTGTTTGGCTATTTCTGGTCACCATTAGGTTTACCAATGGTTTCAGCATTCACACTAATAATGGTGACAGCGATCAGAAATACCTGAAATGAGGCACACTGAGGCAGAGGCCCTCAGGAATGTGAGATACCTCTGGCAGGAGAGCTCTCCTCTAGATGAGCAGGCGGGGAGAGTGGAGCAGGAAGGAGCACTGAGGTTTTATGGTGGGTTACAAAGGTGCATACCGCCACCTACTGTACTAGAGTATGTAGTATGAGATATTGTCTACACTACTTTCAGCATAAGGTGAATAAAGGAATGCCTATTTAATAGTTCTAATATTGATTAAAGAGACAAAAACCAAGTTCACTGAATTTTGATATAATCTTCTTTCTTTAATAATAATAATCTTTCTTTCAGCTACAGGCCAGCTCTTATTCCGTGGACACACAGGAGGTGGAAGCACCATGATATGTAAATTCTCTGCTCTCTTCTCAATATTCCTAACTGCTGCTTTAAAAAGCATTTACTGGGAAGGGGTCATAGTAGTCAATGGATGGCTAGCCCAATATACAGTCCAATTATTTCTTATCATGTGACTACACTTCTGGACAACTGAGCCAGCTCCATTCACTGAATACGTTTTGTGAGATGTGTATAACAGCTCAGAAAAGCTAGCAAGTGGAGCTTAAACCTTAAATGTTTTAGTAACACATTTACTTTAATATAACTGTCAATTTTAATGTGAATTGCTTAAGAATTCTATAAGATATTGCGTTAAAAGTGCAGATCCCAAATTCCAGAGCCAAAGATATTAGTTTTTACAGTATTTTAAAACAGAAAAAGCTGCAAATCCTCACATTTGAGAAGCGGGGCTTGCCCATGAATTTAATGATTCCTTCAGCAGTAGGTTAAAAGTACAATTTTAAAGGGCTATTTTTATTTGCAATTTCTTCTCATTCTTTCTTTTATTATTCCTCTCCAAATTAAGTCTACTCTGCTGGTGTAGACTTACCTCACAGTAAGAGCAAGCAAACACACACACATCAGCATCACATTTTGATTTTGAAACATCTGCAGTGTTTGAACATGAACTGATCCAATCTTCACAGTCATTGCTGAAGGGCGAGGCATGAAAACATTCACAAAATAATCATAACCATCTGCCACTTTTAAAGGACATCATTAGGTAAGACTGGAGTACAATTTGTACTTTAGTTTTGGCATTCTAAAATTAAGAACATGGGCATCATTATTACCAGACAGAGTCATGAATAACTGTATAGTGTTTAAATCAATAATTAAGAAACTAAAACTGAGCCACAACCTACTACACTGGTAGGTAAGATTGTTGGAAACATCTTCTATTCCTTCCACTGACAAATTAGTTGAAGTTAACCAGCCGTTTGTCAACTTCATGACTTGGATTATAGCACCAATGCAAAGTGTTGACATACTCAGTTGCCAGTTTATTAGGTACATCACTCTGCTGATGTTGCCCCCTCTCTTCATGAATATTATAATACTCAGTTATTGTTGACACTGCTTTCCAGAGGTCTAGATTTGAATTAATGATAATTTCAGAACTGTACTTAGTTATACAAAGGTGTTTTGTTAGTTTATTTAATCAATTTAATCAACACCTCACTAATGTCAAAGTCTAAAAACAAAATGTTAGTTCTTTTTAGATTCACATGGGATCCAAACTATTTCATTCATCCACTAAGCCACCTTTCGTAAGCAAGTAGATCAGATCAATCGACAATATCAAGGTATTATTTATCGGTCTGGTAACCATATTACTTTGTTTGCTTCGATTGTTTGTATGTGGGTATTGTATTACAATGTGATTCTTCTTCAAATTATGAAAAAAAGTAGAAGAATCAAAAAAGAGCAGCCTCTTGGCGTACAGCAAGAGAGAAAAATAAAAAGAATGCCTCCACTATGCCCAATCCCAAACAAAAAAATCTGAGAGCACACCTTGAGAAATTCATTCTCCAAAGAGGAGGATGACGATGATGATGACAATGATGGTGAGGTTGTCAGAAACAACTCAAGAAATGTAGAAATAATTTAGTTTCTCTGCAACTGCAGGAAACTGAACAAAAGTAAAATTTGAATAGCCATAAGACAGTGTTATGCTTTTCTGTAAATGTGTTCAGATATGACACCTGATCTTTTGCCTAGTGTTTGATATAACCTGCTTGTCAGGCATCATAGCAAGACTAGACAGATATGCAGTATATAATGACAATGGGAAGTCTAGCATCTGAAAGAAATTATTGAGCCATGCCATTATATGCTTGGCAATTGTGTTTATACTCTCATGGAAGAGCAGGAGAAGATTAGAGCAGCAGTTACTACTTCCTTCAAATCCATAGTATTTGCCCTCTAACAGTCACACCTATGATTTCATAGGACTACTTTCCAATACATCACAGTGCACTGGAATGTACTGTATATGTATTTGCTCTGCTAAATAGAAGCCTTTGCTTTTGTTGGGATTTAACAAGTGGTAAGTTCAATTTGGCTATCAAAGATAATTAATAATTATTAAAATTAATGGAACTTTGAATAAAGCCCACCTCAATTGGGGCACCACCTCGATAAACGAGGAAGAGATAGCCATTGTTGTGCTTTAACAAGTGGTAATGTTCAATTTGGCTATCAGAAATAATAATTATCAAAGCTAATTAATAATTATTAAAATAAATGAACTTTGATTAAAGTCCACCTCGATTGGGGCACCACCTCGAAAAACGAGGAAAAGACAGCCGTTTTAATTGATTTAGTCTCATAAAAGTACTAAACTATCAATTTGGAATTGTGTTTTATAATTAATTTAATAATTACTACCAAAATTACCACATTGATAGCTAGCTGAAAGATTTTGGAGTTCTTGACAGTGTAGAGGTTGGCAGTGTTCACCCTTGTACAACATTAAAGGAGACAGCAGGTATTAAAACATTTATTAAAACAGAGCAAAACGCAGGGACATCATTTGTTATTCATTAAGGTGAAGGACTTGTACTTTGGTTATAAGTACAGCTGAAGCAGACAAACAAATAATAGGGTGTGTGTGTGTGTGTGTGTGTGTGTGTGTGTGTGTGTGTGTGTGTGTGTGTGTGTGTGTGTGTGTGTGTGTGTGTGTGAGTGAGAAGGCTGAGGCATGTGAGATGGTTCCCACAAAGGTGGGGGAGAGACACCAAATGGTGATGGCCAGACCCCCTGGGTTGTGGGGCAAAGGAGACAAAGGAAGCTAAGTGCTGTTAGCTTAGCTTTGTCCCTCAGTGGCCTGTTGCAGACTGTGTGTGTGAGAGAGATAAAGGTGCCAGGTTAAGACAGGATGGTTAGTTTGTAGACCCTGTGTCTGTGTGAACAAACTAACATCAACTAAACTTAATGGCTGCACAGTAATCTACAACACATCACAATAATCAAACTCAATGAACATTAAAGCAAGTCAATACATTAACAGGGGTAAACCATGTATGTAGTAATGCTATGCTAATTATGCCCAGTTAGAGTTTGTTACCAGTCCTTAAAGGGGTAGAAGAAGTGTCCTTGAGGGTGCTGCTTTCTCAGCCTGTTGCTGGAGGAAAGGTGTGGTTCTTGTCCGTTGCTGTGTGGTTGCAGGCTGGAGGAATCCGGTCGCTCCTTTGTTCCTGTTAGTTAGCGGCTCTGCGCTAACTTGCTGGTGTGCTCCTGTTGTTGGTTCTGGTTATCAGCTGGCAAACTCTGGGTCGTGCCTTCTGGCGCTGATCTGCTTACTTCAGGCAGGACCTTGTGTCGCTACCATGAAGGAGGTGGCTGCTCTGGTACAGACCACACTGAGGCAGAGCTTAGCTGAATTGAGCTTCTCTCCTCTTCAGGAGAGATCAGGAGAGCTGGTCTCTCCTCTGCAGGAGAGACGTCAGGAAAAGAGAGGGGAGATGTCTCTCCTCCAGGAGAGGCATCAGAAAGAGAGAGTTGGTGGTCTCTCCTCTTCAGGAGAGACGTCCGGAAAAAAGAGAGAGTTCAGTGGGGGTGAACTGGTTTTGTTGGCCTGAGGTCGTAAAATCATGTGTCCTCTCCGGCCAATGGTGACTATGGAGCTGGGTGCGGGGGTGATTTCACACCTATCTGTGAAACTGGGGGACATTGGGGAAAGGAGTCCAATAGTTTTACAGACAAAGAAACATGCGGTTTCATTATGTGCTATTCACTGTATAGTGAAGCACAACACCATTTTAATTGATTTAGTCTAATAAATTACTAAACTATCAATTTGGAATTATGTTTTATAATTAACTTAATAATTACTACCAAAATTACCACACTGATGGCTAGCTGAAGGATTTTGGAGTTCTTGACCGTGTAGAGGTTGACAGTATTCACCCTTATACAACATTAAAGACAGCAGGTATTAAAACAGAACAAAAATCAATCAAACAATCTAACTATGTGTCTATGACTAGCAAACAAACAAACTGAGGCAGAGCTTAGCTCAGTTGAGAGCTTCTCTCCTTTTCAGGAGAGAGGTCCGGAGAAGAGGGGTCTGAGAGTACCTCTCCTCTTCAGTGGAGAGGTGGGAAGAGAGCTGGTCTCTCCTTCAGGAGAGGCGATGGAAAGAGAAAGTTCAGTGGGGGTGACCTGGTTTTGTTGGCCTGAGGTCGTAAAATCATGTGTCCCACTCTGGCCAATGGTAGTCGTGGAGCTGGGTCCAGGGCTGATTTCACACTTATCTGTGAAACTTGGGGACACTGGGGAATGGAGTCCATAGTTCCACAGACAAAGAAACATGGTCTTCACCATGTGGTCTTCACCGTGTGGTGAGGCCCAACACTTTATTGCTGGGATTTGCTCTTGATTTGCTGGGAAGAGGGACGTCTGGATTACATGACATCCTTAAAAACTGGAAATAACAGTTAGTACTACAACCCCTGGCAAAAATTATGGAACCACCAGTCACGGAGGATGTTCGTTCAGTTGTTTAATTTTGTAGAAAAAAAGCAGATCGCAGACATGACACAAAACTAAAGTCATTTCAAATGGCAACTTTCTGGCTTTAAGAAACACTAAAAGAAATCAAGAAAAAAAGATGTGGTAGTCAGTAACAGTTACTTTTTTAGACCAAGCAGAAGGAAAAAATTATGGAATCACTCAATTCTGAGGAAAAAATTATGGAATCACCCTGTAAATTTCCATTCCCAAAACTAACATCTGCATCAGATTAGATCTGCTCATTAGTCTGTAGTTAAACAGGAGTGATCACACCTTGGAGAGCTGTTGCACCAAGTGGACTGACATGAATCATGGCTCCAACACAAGAGATGCCAATTGAAACAAAGGAGAGGATTATCAAACTTCTTAAAGAAGGTAAATCATCACGCAATGTTGCAAAGGATGTTGGTTGTTCATAGTCAGCTGTGTCTAAAATCTGGACCAAGTACAAACAACATGGGAAGGTTGTTAAAGGCAAGCATACTGGTAGACCAAGGAATACATCAAAGCGTCAAGACAGAAAACTCAAAGCAATATGTCTTGAAAACAGAAAATGCACAGCAAAACAAATGAGGAACAAATGGGAGAAAACTGGAGTCAACGTCTGTGACCAAACTGTAAGAAACCGCCTAAAGGAAATGGGATTTACATACAAGAAAGCTAAACGAAAGCCATCATTAACACCTAAACAGAAAAAAACAAGGTTACAATGGGCTAAGGAAAAGCAATCATGGCCTGTGGATGACTGGATGAAAGTCATATTCAGTGGTGAATCGCAAATCTGCATTGGGCAAGGTGATGATGCTGGAACTTTTGTTTGGTGCTGTTCCAATGAGATTTATGAAGACGACTGCCTGAAGAAAACATGCAAATTTCCACAGTCATTGATGATATGGGGCTGCATGTCAGGTAAAGGCACTGGGGAGATGGTTGTCATTACATCTTCAATAAATGCACAAGTTTACATTGACATTTTGGACACTTTTCTTATCACATCAATTGAAAGGGCGTTTGGGGATGATGAAATCATTTTTCAGGATGATGATGCATCTTGCCATAGAGCAAAAACTGTGAAAGCATTCCTTGAAGAAAGACACATAAGGTCAATGTCATGGCCTGGAAATAGTCCAGCCAGATTGATGAAGAGTACTGTTTGTCACTCATTAAGTCCATGACTCTGAGACTGCGAGCTGTTATAAAAGCCAGAGGTGGTGCAACAAAGTACTTCTGGTGTGTTGAAGTGTTCTTTTGTTGTTGTTTTTTTTCATGATTCCATAATTTTTTCCTCAGAATTGAGTGATTCCATAATTTTTTCCTTCTGCTTGGTCTAAAAAAGTAACTGTTACTGACTACCACATCTTTTTTTCTTGATTTCTTTTAGTGTTTCTTAAAGCCAGAAAGTTGCCATTTGAAATGACTTTAGTTTTGTGTCATGTCTGTGATCTGCTTTTTTTCTACAAAATTAAACAACTGAATGAACATCCTCCGTGACTGGTGATTCCATAATTTTTGCCAGGGGTTGTACAATCAAACAGACGACATCTGAATTGAAAACAACTGTGGCGGATTTGCAAGTGTGGGTTAAGGAGGCCGAGACGCGTATTTCCAACATGGAGGATACAACAGAGCAGCTGCGGACGGATGCTAGCAAGAGAGACGAGCTGGTAGAAGCCATGTGGCAGTGCATTCAGGTCCTCGAAAACCATAGCAAACGCAATAATGTGCGAATCATTGGATTAAAAGAGACTTTTGGAGTTGACGGGACACTCATGCGTTGTGTCAAAAGCATGCTAACGGAAGGGCTCGGCATTGACGCAGCTAATGCAGGTTTGAGATGGGGCGAGCTCATCAGGCGCTGGCCCCGCTGCCTGACCCGAACAGGCCGCTGAGACCAGTGCTTGTTCGTTTCTTGCGACAGTCAGCGAGGGAGAAGGTCATTAATGCAGCGAAAGAGAAGCGTGGCTTTGACTGGGATGGATGTCGGCTGTCCGTATTCCCGGACATGACCAAAGAGCTTGCTGAGAAAAGAAAGGCTTTTACCACAGTGAAGCTAAAGCTGCAGCAGCGTAATGTGAAATACAATCTGGCGTACCCAGCGACGCTAAGGGTGAAGTGGAAGGGCAAAAATATGACTTTAAGTCAGGAACAGCAGCTGAGAAGTTTTTCAACTTTGACAACGAAGAAGGGAGTGAGGAGGAATCTGTCGCAACCGAGTGAGAATTATGTTGGAGCCACACACATGAAGATGCCGTGCGCTTATGTCGGGGAGAGGAGACGACCCATCTGCCATCCAGGACAGAGACAGAGAGCGGCTTTACACGGACCCGATAAGGTTTTTTGTTTTGTCTTACCTTTAAGGCTGTGAGACAGCTATGACTGTTATGTGTTCGGCGTTACACAGGCTGGAAACGTTCTTTTTCCACGCTAAAGGTTTTTTTGGTTGGCAGCACATATTTAGGGGGTTCACATGGGGAATGGTATTTGAATATATATGTTTGAAATGCAAGGTTACAGTTTCTAAACTTGAATTTTTTTCCTGCAATGACTGGGAAACAGATTAAGTTATTTTCCTGGAATATAAATGGAAGTGGAAATCCAGCTAAAAGGCGTAAAATTTGGTCATATTTAAAAGCAAATCAAGCAGATATAGTCTTACTCCAAGGGACCCACCTGAATCCAGGGGAGGAGTCAAGATTTAGAACAGGATGGGCAGGTCATATGTTTTCTAGCTCTTTTTCAAGTGCCCGCAATGGTGTAATGATTCTTGTTAGGAGAAATGTCCATTTTGTAATGCAAAAACAATTTAAAGACACAGAAGGGAGAATAATATGCATTCAGGCTATGATTGAAGGTATATCGATAACCCTTTGTAACATTTATGCACCAAATAGGGAAGATCCCCAATTTTTTCATGAGGTAAATAAAATTCTGGGAGAGATGAAAGGGCAAATTGTGTTAGCAGGGGACTTTAATGGGGTTATGGATCCGTGTCTTGACAGAAGTACCTATAAAGGGCCACTTACCACTAAGAGCAGACCAGCGGTCCACATGCTAAAAGATGATGTGGGTCTGATTGACGCTTGGAGATTTATAAATCCATCCAAGAGAGAATATACATTTTTCTCTCACTGTCACAAGTCCTATTCCAGAATTGACCTCTTTTTGGTGTCAAACTCTTTGATCAACTGTGTCACGAGTTGTTCAATAAAAACTATTGCATTAACTGATCATGCAGCTGTAGAACTCTGCGTTAAACTAGGTGTGGAGCAAAGAAGAGGCTTCAGGTGGAGAATGAATGAACTATTACAGGACAAATCCTTTAAGAAATCGCTTGGGGAAGACCGTAACATTTTTTTTGATCTGAACATAGGTAGCACAAAGTGCATTGAAAGTGTCTGGGAAGCCTCAAAAGCTTACATAAGAGGAAAAATTATTGCATATGGTGCCAAAAAGAGAGCTTACAAAAAATAAAAGAACTGGAGACAGAAATTAAACTTAAAGAAAACAAACTCTCAGAAAAATATGATGAGTCATTATATCGAGACACCTGTGGGTTAAAATTTCAACTGAATGAAATCTATAATAGAAAAGTGTCCTTTTCTCTGTTTCGCCTAAAAACAACTTTTTACGAGGGAGGGGAAAAGACTGGAAAAGTTAAAGACAAGACGAGACAAGACAGACAGACAAGTTAAAAAACAGGATTTTTCTAATTCTATCCCTGCTATTAAACAGGGAAGTGAACTGGTTACATCTGTTACAGACATAAATAACGTATTTAAACAGTATTATGAGACCTTATATACTTCTAAAGTGTCTAAAAATGATTTTGAAAACAACAGTGAAACTTTCTTCTCCAAATTTAACTTGCCAAAAGTGTCTCAGGAACATGTTGAAATGCTCGATTCTCCGATAACCGAAGTGAAAATCAGAAAGGCAATCTCATTGATGAAAGCTGGAAAATCCCCAGGTTATGATGGATTCCCTGCAGAGCATTATAAAATCTACATAGATGTCCTTGCTCCTGTCTTACAAAAAGTATACGAGGAAGCTTTTCAAAGAGAACACATTCCCCCAACTTTTAATGAAGCACTGATATCTCTGATACCAAAAAAGGACAAAGATAATACAGACCCATCAAATTTCAGGCCAATCAGCCTGCTTGAACTTGGACTGTAAAATACTTACTAAAGTGTTGGCCCTGCGATTACAAAAATTTTTAAGTACTATTATACATCCTAATCAGACGGTCTTCCTCAGATCATATTCGAACATTATTGCATTTAATGTGGCTGAGTCAATCCAATGATGCACCAGTTGGAGCCTTCTCCTTAGATGCGGAGAAGGCGTTTGATAAAGTTGAATGGAGTTTTCTTTTCCTGGCTTTATCTCGGTTTGGCTTTGGATCGCACTTTATTAAATGGGTCAGAATACTATATAAAGGACCGAAGGTGGCAGTTATTTCCAACTGGATAATTTCACCATTTTTTGGTCTATCACGTGGGGCCTGACAAGGGTGCTCACTGAGCCCCCTGTTATTTCTCATTTTTATTGAAACATTAGCAGCGAGTATCCGATCAAATAAAGGAATTAAAGGAGTGTCAATTGGCCAACATGAGAACAAATGACTTCTATATGCAGATGACATTTTAGCTATTATTACTGATCCACAATCTTCTTTACCGCATCTTTTGGGTACTATAGACTTATTTTCAGAAGTGTCGGGGTATACCGTAAATTGGAGAAAATCTGAAGCTATGCCTTTATCATTTCATTGTTTTTCCTATATGGTGGAGAAATTTAAATGGGTGCCCAAGGGGATGAAGTATTTGGGGATAAAACTTAGTCAAGATTTGGAGGAGATACCTCAGCTAAATTTCACTCCAGTCCTGTTAAAAATTAAAACAAATTTGGAAAAATGGGAAAAGTTAAAATTGTCACTGTGGGGTAAGATCAATGTTATAAAAATGGTTATAGCTCCACAATTTCATTATTTATTAATGATGATACCAATGGAAACTCCGGCTATCTTTTTTAAACAGTATGAAAGTCTGATCAAACAGTTCTTATGGGAAGGAAAAAGAGCAAGAATAAAACTGAGTAAATTATATGCACCTAAAGAAAAAGGTGGTTTAGGTTTGCCCGATGCCAATTTGTATTGTCTGTCTTTTGAAATGGCCAAGTTGGTTAAATGCTGGGAGGAAACAAAGCAGGGACAAGAATGGATAAATATAGAAACAGAAATCTGTTCACCATTTGATCCCAAAAATATACTGTCTCAGAAATTTGATAATACCAACCCAGTGCTTACTCATTCTGGCCAAGTATGGTTGAAGGCACACAAAATGACTAAGCTATCACATCAAGTAGAAAAGTATACATCTCTTTGGAATAACACAGCAATATGCATTGGTAAAACACCAGTATTCTGGAGGCACTGGCATTCCCGTGGCATACATACTATTGAAAATTTATATAATGATGGGCAATTTGTGTCCTACACAGATCTCATTCAAAGATTTAAATTAGAAAGGAAAGATAATTTTTGGAAATATTTGCAAATGAGACATTGTGTGACTTCAAAATTCAAAGAGGGTGGTGATAATGTTATTTCGGAGTATATCCAGATGCCACGGGAACGCCATACAGCTTCACAGTTTTATAGGCTCTTAAATAACACCCGCAATAGTGAATCTGTTAATATCACTTTTTTATGGCAGAGAGATCTAAAGGTAGATTTTTCAAATGAGAGGTGGTCAGATATTTTATCAGATAATGGGAAATATGTGAAGGAAGCAAGAAGTAAATGTATACAGTATAAACTTTTGCATAGATATTATCATACCCCGGTCAGACTACACAGTATGAAACTTGCATCAGACAACCTGTGCTGGAAATGTAAAGTTGAGGTGGGAACATTCTTACATTGTATGTGGGAATGCGCTCTAATATCTCCTTTTCGGACAAAGGTCATTGAAGTTCTAAGTCGCTGGGCTTGTTCACAGATGCCCTCGATCCCAGAGTTGTGCTTACTTGGTGAAAGATGCCAAATGCCTAATGTTTCAAAGAAAGTTTTCAATGTTGTTATGACTGGACTGGTGACAGCATCCAGACTAATTTTGAGACATTGGAAAACCACTGTGTGTCCGAAATTGAAAGACTGGATCAACACCATGGCAGAGACAGCCTCTTATGAATCTATGCTCTACAAATTAAAAGCCACCACGGAGGACGAAGACACTAAATGGAGCTCTTTCTGGAGTTTTCTCAAACAAAATTAGATTTAGACTGACATTTCCACATAAAATAATACTGTGTTTTTTTTCTGTCTGGATTTACTTCTGTTTTGGTTGCAGGAAACAATATAACCTCTTTGTGCTTGCATCTGTAATATGTGTGACTCAAAAGGGAAAGGGGTGGGGGTGCGCCAACCAACTTTTGTTTTTTGTTCTTTGCTTTGTAAATTTTAGGAAAGTTTTTTTTTTTGAAAAATCAATAAAAACTTGAATGACAAAAAAATATAGTGAAAAATGGCGTGGTCAAAAATATTAGCCCCCATGTGAATTTTTGCTTTCAAAACACACCTTATCAACCAATCAGCTTTCAAACCACACCTGTGCAGTCAGTTGGCTTCCTAACAACACCTGAGCATTCAATCAGCATTGAGCTTTACTTAAGGGACTCCAAACAGGGCACTTGAACACATTATTGAGAGGGACTACCCTTACTCACCATGCCAAAGACAAAGGAAATCAGTCTTGAGCTCAGTAAGAAGATAGTGGAGGCTCATAATGAGGGGGAAGGCTATACTGCTATTTCCAAGCGTTTTACAGTGTCTAAAACAGCTGTACGTTGCATCATTGCTAAGTACAAGGAGACAAATTCTGTAAGAAACAAACCTGGACGTGGTCGAAAGCACAAAATTTCAAGAACTCTGGAGAGGAAAATAGTCAGAGATGTCAGCAAGAAGCCCCGGGCATCTGCCAAGATGACTGTTGCTGACCTGTTCTCTTCTGGAGTTGATGTTTCAAGGAGCACAGTTGTGAGGGCTCTTCATTGTGGTGGGCTTCAGGGCCATCGTCTGTTGTGGAAATTTCTAGGAGATGAAGTCTGCTGCATAAAGTTCTTGTGCACATTTATTTTTGCAAAAAGGAACAGCTGTTACAGAGACAGTCCCGCAGTCTAACAGTTCTGAAACAGAGTTCCCTGAGTCTCTGTCTCTGTTGCTTTTTACGAGGTGAGGACCTGTAGGCTTGGGGGTTTGGCCTGTAGACCCTGGGATATGCAAGACAATACACATCCTGTTGATCAGACGTTATTTCAACACCTCCTTTGTTCCCATACCTGGCCAGGATGCATCCTGACAGACCAAATGTTTTAACACCTCTGTCTTCTGTGATCTGGTCGGGACACACCCTGGTGGATCGAACTGTGAATTTACATTTCTTTGTCTTCTGACATGCAAATTCCCATCACACATCCCAGAAGAACCCCTTTACTCAAAGAGCGGCATATCAGAGCCAGACTGAGGTTTGCCCATGAACATTTGAAAGTTAAAGATGAGTTTTGGAAGCCTGTCCTTTGGTCTGATGAGACTAAACTGGAACTGTTTGGACACATGGATGTTGCTTATGTTTGGCGAAGAAAAGGAGAGGCCTTCAACCCTAAGAACACCGTACCCACAGTTAAACATGGTGGTGGGAGCATCATGCTGTGGGGCTGTTTTACTGCCTCAGGCACAGGGAGCCTTGTTCGGGTGCATGGCATCATGAAAAAAGAAAATTATGTTGACATTTTGATAATAATGAATAATAATGATAATGATAATATGAAGAAATCTGCTCTTAGTCTAGGCTTAGGTCGTCGCTGGGTCTTCCAACAAGACAATGACCCAAAGCATACGTCGAAATTGGTCCGACAGTTCTTAAAGGACACCAAAACCAAGGTCCTGGAGTGGCCCGCACAGAGCCCACATCTCAATCCTATTAATCTGTGGCGGGTGCTCAAAGTGAATGTCCATGCTTGGAAACCATGCAATTTGAACCAGCTGGAACAATTTGCATTGGAAGAATGGGCCAAAATCCCTCTAGAAACATTTGCCAACCTTGTAAAGAACTACTCTAAGAGGTTGTTGTCAGTTGTGGCTCGGAAAGGGTACACTATTGACTATTAATGGCCAGAGGGCTAATAATTTTGGCCGTGTCATTTTTGCCTTTTCTTGTTTCTACTCATTGCATCAATAAAATATCCGCATCAAACTTAGTGAACATTTTGTCTTTGTGTTTTGGAAACAAATAAACTATAAACGATTAATGTTGTTAATGACCATTTCCATGGAGAAATCAATGGTTTTGTCTGATTTCATGAGGGGGGCTAATCATTTTGGCCTCAACTGTATATATCACTTGCATTTTTTAATTATATTTAATACTGTGCTGAGCCAGTGCAACAAAATTTCGTTGTGTATACGCTTGTTGCATACCTGAATGACAATAAAGTCTTTCTAAGTCCAAGTCTAAGTCAAAGTTATGTTATTTAGTTAATGCATTCTTGATGAAGTTTTAGTGATGAGTTTGTGTGTTGTTAGTAAAAGTACATTTTCAACCCCTTTGTCTGACTTTGTTTATTTTTTAATTTTAGTGAAGAATTTGGCCCTCCTACCTGATCTCACATGAAAATAACTGGACTTCATGCTGCCAGAAAGGTAAGGGATGAAGATGAAGATAGTTTTGATCAAGTGTTAGTGATGAGTTTGTGTGCTGTTAGTAAAAGTACATTTAGAACCCCTTTCGTTAAGTTAAGCTCATTTTTGATACTGAAGTAGAACTGACTTGCCAGAAGTGTCAGTCCTCTCTGTCCAGACTCTAAGTTTGATCAGTTTGTCCTACTTTGTGAGCGTCCACTGAGCAGCTATTATTTTTCCCTTATCCTATAGCACCATCTGCTGACGCTATTAGGTTCCAACTCCTCCTCAATACTTTTTAAACAATACTTTCACTTCAAGTTACACCATTAGGTTCTGATTCCACTCCTCCTCTGTCATAGACAGGTTTCCTTCTTTTTCCCATTTGCCCTTTATATATTTTGTGGAGTGGTTTCTCAGGCCCTGGAGTCTCCTGTATAACTGGGAGATGATCCATCTATGTGACTTATATGCATTCATAAATAACTGGATGAAAGGCTCACTTGCTTCTCTAATAGTTTTCTTTTTAATCCTTTGGTTGTAGTAATTCCTTAGCTGGAGATATCTATAGAAATCTTGCTTGTCTAGCGAGAAGGTCTCCTTGAGGGTTTGAAATGACATGATTTCATCTTTTTGTATAGACATGGTATTCCTCTTTCTATCCAATATTTGAAACCTGCATCTAGCTTATATGGGGTGAAATCTGAGTCATATGCACACCAACTTAGTATTTTAACAGCTTCTCCCAATTTATATTGTTTTATTACAGCTCTCCATAACTTCAAAACCGATTTTACCCATGGATTTTCTAACTTATTTATGTATATTTGCAGGTTCTTATCAGGTAATATAGCCTGTATATGAACTTCTGATATCAGTTTGCTTTCAATGTCTTTCCATTGTGCATTATAAAATGGGTTACACCAATACAATTGGCCACAATAAAGCTTTAATCTGTGCTGCAGTATAGTAAGTTTTTAATGATGGTAAACCCCAACTTCCTCTCTCTTTGGGTAGCTGTAGTGTTTTATATTGTATTTGCGGCCTCTTTCCTTGCCATATAAAACTTGATATCATTTTGTCCCATTCAATGAAATAGTTTTGAGTAATCGTAACAGGGAGGGTCTAAAATAAATAGAGGAATCTTGGTAAAACGTCCATTTTAATTGTTTCAATTCTTGATCTTAAACTTAAGAAGGGTAAGAGATTCCACCTTGTTAAGTCTTCCTTGATTTGTTGATATAAAGGGTCATAATTCAACTCAAATATTTTTGAGAAGTCTTTAGTCAAAAATACACCCAAGTACTTGATTGATTCTATTTTCCATTTGAAAGGGTATGCATCTTTGACCTTTCCTGCTGGGTCCAGATTGTAGGCAAGGGTTTCAGTCTTAGCCATGTTTAGTTTGTAGCCAGATATCGATCCAATGTTTTTAAGGAGATTCATCACTTCTGGTAGGGAGGTTTCAGGTTGCTCTAGATACAGGAGAATGTTGTCTGCGTAACATACTATTTTATGTTCTACTCCCTTAATTTCAACAACCTTGATTTTATCATTCTGTCTAATGTATTGAGCTAGTGGTTCTAAAAAGAGTGAGGAGTGAAGGAGTGAAGATAATCGGAGACCAGGCACAGCCTTGTCTCACTCCTCTTTCTAAAGTAAATGACGTGGATAGACGGCCATTAGTTTTGATTCTTGCTATAGGGTTATTATAGACTGCTTTAATAATATTTATAATCCCTTCATTAAAGCCAAATTTAGTTAGGACTTTATAAAGATCAATCAATCAATCAATCTTTATTTATATAAATGCTAAATGCTTTATACCATTACCTTTATGCCATTCACTGGTGTAGCCGTCACTTCCTGGAGATTTATTTGCCTTTAGTCTTGTAATAGGGAAAAGAGAAAAGACTCAGTCTGGTCTTCATCTTCAACCGGTATTCTAGCATATATTTGTTTATAGAAGGACTCAAAAACAGCCTATATCTTGTCTTGTCTGCTTTCTACGCTCTTTTTGTGGGGGTCTCATTTTATATATTGTCTGCCTGCTGTTTTTTAATTTCCATGCCAACTGTTTTGTAAATTAATACTTTTGCTAAAGTAAATAGCATTTTCTTTTAAATTTCTTGAGTGTATATGTTATTAATTTCATTTAGAATTTTCTTTGTTTATTCTATTATCCTAGGATTTTGACTGTGAGCGCGGCAGCCCTCCAGTGTCTTCAGCTTATTTTGTAGGTCAAACAGTTTTCTTTGTCGAACCTTTTTCTTCTGTGACGTTATAGCTATATATCCCATATAATGAGTGGTGATGTCTCTCCTTTATCATTTTCTTTTATGTACATTTCAATTTCATTACTCAGTTTTTTGAAGGAGAGGTCATTAAGGAGGCTTGTATTAAACCTCCACGTTGTATTTCTCGGACGGCTTTCCAGATCAACAGAGATGGAAATAGGTGCATGATCACTTAGATCTATGGTTCCAATGTCTGCTTCCCTGATCCTTGATCTATCTTTTTCGAAAATGATGAAATAATCAATTCTTGTATATATCAGGTGCAAGAGCAGAATAATGTGTATATCACCTTGCAGTAGGGAACATATCCCTCCATATATCTATTAAGCCTATGTCGTTCATAAGTTCATTGAACTTTTTGCTAATTACTTTAGGGGTATGTGCACGTCCTGAAACATCTAGTTTTGGTTGCAGGTGGATATTGAAGTCACCTCCACATATTAGGATGCCTTTAGTGTAACTTATTATTAGATCCAGAATCTTCTTAAAGAAACAGAGGTTGCTTCCCGGAGGGGCATAAATATTAAGAAGAGTGAATTCAGTTCCGTCTATTGTTCTCCTAACCAGGATAAACCTACCCTCCTTGTCTTTTTGTTCAAATGTCTTTTCAAAAGCAATTTTGTTTGAAATCAACATCCCGCTTATGATTTGTTTTATATGATGAGAAGAATATTTTTGTCAAGCTTAACCTTTTTAATTTTTTGTGTTCTTTATTAAGTGTTTCTTTTTTTTTGAATATTCTTTTTATTTAGAAATGTTGACAGACATAAGAGTACAATGAGTATGTACCATTTCCATTTTATTTTTATTTTTTATATATACACACACAAAATGAGCTTAACATAACACCCACCCATCCCGCCCTCCCACCTACCCAAGAAACATGGAGGAACCTCACCTAGATTAGCAGATAGAGAGTACTTGACACCTGACACTTACAGATCCAACAAACATAGAAGTAAAGTAAACTATAAGTAAATAAGATGGAAAATACGCAGTAGTTACTGCTAGGTTGTATTAGGCAGAACTTTGAGTCCATCCAAATAAGTCAGCACTGGGTCCCAGGTGGAGAAAAATTTTTCTCTAGAACCTCTGAGTGAGTATTTTATCTTCTCCAACTGTACAAACCGTATGAGGTCACTCAACCACAAAGGTGCTTTAGGTGGGTATTTGGATTTCCAATGTAAAAGTATTCTTCTCCGTGCAAGTAATGTTGTAAAAGCAATTATATTTTCATGTCCTTTTGATATTGCATAATGTCTTCTATCTATAACACCGAATATGGCTGCTGCTGCACTGGGTTGCAAATCAATATTAAGTGCCTTTGAAAGCGTTACAAAGATAACAGACCAATAGGGAGCTAAAACAGGGCATGACCAAAACATATGGGTTAAGTCAGCTGGGGCATTATGACATCTGTCACAACTTGCAGTTATATTAGGATATAATTTAGACAGTCTTTCCTTGGAAAAGTGAACGCTATGCACAACCTTGAATTGTATTATGTTTAGCTTTGCACAGGAAGAGCTATCATTTACTCTTTGTAGGGCACGATTCCACATGTCCTCCTCTATGTCCTCCCCCAGCTCCTCCACCCAGTCCTCCCTGATTTTTAAAAGGGATTTGTTGTTAAGAGAAGTTATACAGTCAGTGATCCTTGAAATGAGTCTCTTTGTGTTAAAAGAAATATCTAACATATCATCTAAACCCGGAAGTGAGGGTAAACCCGGAAAGTTAGGGTCACTATGCTGAAGGAAATGGCGGACTTGGAAATACCGAAATAAGCTGGATCGTGGGAGGTCAAATTTATGTAATAATTCATCAAAACTAGCAAATAGACCGTTTATGTACAGGTCTTTAAATTTAAAAATGCCTTGTCTTTGCCAAAGAGAAAATTCAGAGTCTAATCTAGCTGGGGTGAAAGAATGATTATTACAAATAGGACTGACATGAAGAAAATTATTGAACCTGAAGCTCTGTCTAAGTTGGATCCATATTTTGATTGTATTTATAACAACTGGATTATTAGTAAAATTAAAAATAGACAGGGGAAGACTGGACGTG
This sequence comes from Pempheris klunzingeri, assembly GCF_042242105.1. Classification (NCBI taxonomy): domain Eukaryota; kingdom Metazoa; phylum Chordata; class Actinopteri; order Acropomatiformes; family Pempheridae; genus Pempheris; species Pempheris klunzingeri. Next base: position 6,504,983 of record NC_092025.1, on the reverse strand, counting down.
ACCAGGGCATTAAGATGCTGAGATGCAGGATCTGGCTTCAAAGCGGCACCAGTCTGTATCAGGAGCATGGAGCCAATAAAGGATTTTTTGAACATTTGTGGCCCAATAGTAGTGAAGGAGATTTGGAAGAGCTAAGCCACCCTGCAATTTGGGTCTCTGCAGTAAATCTAACCGTATTCTGGGTCTCTTGCCATTCCACATGAATGAAATGAAAGCCCTATCGATAGATTTAAAGACAGACTTTGGAAGATAAAGTGGAATACATTGAAACAAATATAGAAATTTGGGAAGTACATTCATTTTGATACAATTCACTTTTCCCGCTAAGGATAAATTAAGTGTTTTCCATTTTGTCAGATCTAATTTAACTTTCTCAACTAGAGGACAATAGTTTTCCTGATAGAGGCTCTGCATATCTCTTTTAATGTTAATACCCAAGTATCTAAAGCCATTTTTGGACATATGGAACAGCAAGGAGCCATCCTGTATTTGAAGAGCCAGGTCATTCACAGGGTAACATTCACTCTTACTGAAGTTCAGTTTATATCCTGAAAAAGTGCCAAATCCCTCCAAAACATGGACAATATGAGGTACGCACAAAATATATATATATATTATATTAATAAATCATCCGCATATAGAGATAATTTATACTCCTCTCCCCCTCTATGAATTACGATTATTGATGGAGATAATTTAAGTGTGATGGATAAGGGCTCTATGACCAAAGCAAACAGTAGTGGACTGATGGGGCATCCCTGACGTGTCCCCTTTGACAGGTGGAAATATTGTGACTGTTTACCATTTGTTATTACAGAAGCTTCGGGTGAGGAGTATAGAAGGTTTATCCGCAAGATAAAATTAGGGCCAAATCCACATTATTTTAAACAAGCAAATAAATATTCCCACTCGACCAGCACGATAACCACCTCGGGTACCGCACTGGACGCAGGAGAATGAATAATATTTAAGAGTCGATGGATATTTGTAAATGAGTGACGTCCTAAAATAAAACCAGTTTGATCCTCAGGTATCACATCATGCATTGTGGTTTCCAGATGCAAGGCTAGAGCCTTGGCCAGAATCTTCAGATCACTGTTTAGGAGAGAGTTGGGTCGATATGAACCACATTCAGTTTTAACTTTGCCTGGTTTAAGCAGGAGGGTAATCGATGCTTCAGTTAGTGTTTGTGGCAGCGATCCACGGGACAGAGAATCATTAAACATGTCAAGTAGGATTTTAGATAACTTGTTGGAGAATTTTTTAAAGAACTCTATAGGGTACCCATCTGGGCCAGATGTCTTACCGTTTTGCATTGACATTATCGCATTAATGATTTCTGTGTGTTGAAATGGGGGTTCAGTCTCAGTCCTATGCATTGTGCTTATGGAAGGGGCCTGGAGGTTGTTAAAGAAATTTTCCATTACATTACTGTCATTAGTCATTTGTGACGTATACAGGTTTGAGTAGAATGAGCTGAATGTGTCATTAATTTCTCCTGGGTCAATTGTTAATTCACCATTCATTTTCCTTATTTGTGGGATTTGCTGCGCGGCTGAGCGGCTCTTAAGTTGATGAGCTAAAAGACGGCTGGCTTTGTCGCCGTATTCATAAACATATCCTCGTGATTTTAAAAAAAGTCGTTCAGTCATTTCAGTTGATAATAAATTATATTGTGTTTGAAGGTCAGGGGAGGGTGTTCTTCCTGTTTAATTCTATTCATTTTGTTCATTTTGGCAGAATATGCTATAATCTCACCTCTGATTATGGCTTTAAGGGTTTACCAAAGAAGAGAAGGGGAAATATTATCCTTTTTGTTTGATTCTATAAAGTCATCAATTTTCTGGGATATCAGCTCAAAGAAGGCACTGTCAGACAGTAAATGTTTGTCAAATTTCCAAGGGGGGGTGTTCCAATTTGTAAAGAGGAAATTCAAGATCTAATAACACAGGGGCATGATCTGATTCAATTATGGTGGAATATTCAGATTTCCTAACATAGGGCAAAAGGGTACGATCAATAAAGAAATAATCTATTCTACTATAGGAATGGTGCACATGGGAAAAGAAAGAGAAGGACTTATTTTCCTCAGGTTCCTGTTGATCCTGTGGATCCTGGTCCTGGCCCTGCTGATGTGGTTCTCTGGTTCCTGTGGGTCCTGGTCCCAGTCCCGCTGATGTGGTTCTCTGGTTCCTGTGGATCCTGGTCCTGGTTCTGCTGATGTGGTTCCCTGGTTCCTATGGATCCTGGTTCTGGTCCCGCTGATGTGGTTCTCCATCAGCCAATGGATGTGCGTCTGTCCAAGGCTACAGCCTGTCCGTCCTTGGGAGCTGGATCTCTCCTTCATTGTGGTGCTCCCGGAGGTTTCTCTTTTCCCACTGGGTTTTTTGAGTTTTTCCTTCCCGAAGAAGGAGGGTCATAAAGGGCAGGTGATGCCTCAGACTGATCCATCGGACTGATCCATTGGCCTCATCGACTGCTGGACTCTTTATTAGATTGTTTGTTCGCTTACACTTGTTTATTTCAGTGAACTTTGTAAAGCACTGTGAGACAACTCTGTTGTGATATTGGGCTATACAAATAAATTGAATTGAATTGAATTATTTTGTGGAAATAAAAAGCGCCAAGGATCAACGCTCCCTATATGATCCATAAAAGTTGCAAGCAACTTAGCCATTTTTGAGGTGTTCATAACTTTAGCATTAGAACGGTCCAGTGCTGGATTAATTACACAGTTCAGATCACCACCAAAAATTAATTGTTGAGAGGTCAAATTTGGTATTGATGAGATAATTTTTTTTAATAAATTCCTCATCATCCCAGTTTGGGGCATAAACATTAACCACAATGACAGGCCCGTGGAAGGCCTGTGGAGGTACCATTACAAATCTTCCTTGTGGATCTGAGATAATAGTGGTTGCATTAAACTGAATTTTCTTATGTATCAAAATGGCTGTTCCGCATGTTCTACTATTTAAATTAGAATGGAACACTTGCCCTACCCAGCCTTTTTTTAGTCTGTTCTGATCTTTTACCAGCAAATGAGTTTCCTGGAGAAACGCAATGTCACATTTTAAGTATTTGGCCCGTTTAATCCTTTTACATTCCAACTAATGAACCGTGCAGCAGAATATCTTGTATTGGTATTATCTGCCATAATTAGCTAAACAGGGTAATATAAAAGTAACAATACAAAAATAAATAATTGGTTGAGACAAAATGTACACCTTCTTAGACATCATTTCTGTGTACAGGTGAGAATAAAGTTCGCAAAAATCTAGGAGTGTCCCTTCCCTTAACCCTATCCCACATTAACAGCAACAAAACTAGAACTAAGCCTATACTTGTCCCTCTCCCTGAGGCAAGCTGCAGGCTACACACTATATCCAAACACTTCTGGTGATACAGCCTCTGAAACCTTGTGCTCCAGAGGGCTCCCAGTAATATCAAAATAACCTATCTGAAAACCTCCTTACACTTAGATTGAAAAACCAACAGACTGAACGACAGCAGCAATTACTGTGTGTATAATGGTGGGGTAACATCACTAACACATAATCAAATATGTGTGAAAATGTAGCAAATGATTTGCATGTGTAACGGGGAATTTATGATCGATAAGTGCTTGTACCTGAAATTAGCACCACCAGTCAGCGTCCATACCTTAAATCAGAAGGATGCTGATAAAACAGGATCAAGCAGAGAGGATATATATATTGTTAAATTCATGAGATTTGGCATCTCCGCGCTGTACAGTCCAGTTCAAAAAAGAAGGCAACTGTTTCTATTCTTTACCGAACTTCTCATCGTAAAACTTCTGGCCTTCATCAGGCGAGTCGAAAGTCAGCACGTCGTCCCGGTACATGACACGCGGCCGGGTACAGCAGGTGGAACTTGACGTTCTTCTGGTACAGAGCTCGTTTCACCCCGTTGAATGCGTCCCGTTTCTTAGCAAGTGCCGTGCTGACATCCTGATACATCCGTATAGTGGCATCTTGATATTTCAGCTTGTGGTTTCTGGCCCAGCGCAGGACAGCCTCTTTCTGTTGGAATTTAGAGAAACAGACCAGGAATGTGCAGGGAGATTTCCCGTGGCCGGTCCTAAAGGTCGGGGTCCGGTGGGCTCTCTCCAGTTCAGGTGGAGTAGGAAAGACGTCGGGTCCCACAGTTTGCATCAATAACTCTGACATGAACTTGACTGGATCTTTACCGTCCTCGCTGCCTTCGGTGATATTTATTATACGGAGATTGGTTCTCCGTGATCGGTTCTCGAGATCGTCCATTCTGTCCAAAAGAGATTGGTTTTGGGTTTGGAGCTCTGCGATGGTCGACTCTGCTGCTGCTAAACGTTCAAAATTGTCCCCAGCTACAGACTCCACTGTTGTGCTTCACTACACGGTGAAGACCGCATGTTTCTTTGTCTGTGGAACTACGGACTCCATTCCCCAGTGTTCCCCAGTTTCACAGATAGGTGTGAAATCACCCCCGCACCCAGCTCCACAGTCACCATTGGCCGGAGGGGACACATGATTTTACGACCTCAGGCCAACAAAACCAGTTCACCCCCACTGAACTCTCTCTCTTTCTCCCATTGTCTTCTCCTGGAGGAGAGACAACGCTCTTTCTGGACACCTCTCCTCAAGAGGAGAGAGACCTAACTCTTTCCCCTTGTCTTCTCCTGGAGGAGAGACAAGTCTCTTTCCCGGACGTCTCTCCTGAAGAGGAGAGAGCAGCTCTTTCCTGTGTCTGTCCTGAGGAGGACAGACCAGCTCTCAAGTGAGCTAAGCTATGCCTCAGTGTGGCCTGTAACAGAACAGACCACCTCCTTCATGGTAGCGACACAAAGTCCTGCCTAAACCAAGCAGATCAACACAGTAGGTACGACCCAGAGTCTGCCAGCTGGTAACTAGAGCAACAGGAGCACACCAGCAAGTTAGCACAGAGCTACTAACTAACAGGAACAAAGGAGCGACCGGATTCCTCCAGCCTGCAAACACACAGCAACGGACAAGAACCACACCTTTCCTCCAGCAACAGGCTGAGAAAGCAGCACCCTCAAGGACACTTCTTCTCCCCTTTAAGGACTGGTAACAAACTCTAACTGGGCATAATTAGCATAGCATTAATGCATACATGGTTTACCCCTGTTAATGTATTGACTTGCTTTAATGTTCATTGAGTTTGATTATTGTGATGTGTTGTAGTTACTGTGTAGCCATTAAGTTTAGTTGATGTTAGTTTGTTCACACAGACACAGAGTCTACACACAACTAACCACCTTTTCCTAACCTGGCACCGTTATCTCACACACAGTTTTCAACAGGCCACTGAGGGACAAAGCTAAGCTAACAGCACTTAGCTTCCTTTGTCTCCTTTGCCCCACACCCCAGGGGGTCTGGCCATCACCATTTGGGCTCTCCCCCACCTTTGTGGGTCCATCTCACATTCCTCAGCCTTATCACACACACACCCACACACACACACACACTCTTCCTATTATTTGTTAGTTTAGTCATAGAGACTTAGTTAGATTGTTTGATTGATTTTGTTTCTGTAACAGCAAATGTCTTTAATACCTACTCTGCTTCAGCTGTACTTGCAAACAAGTACAAGTCCTTCACCTTAATGCATAACAAATGGTGTCTCTGCATTTTGTTCTGTTTTAATAAATGTTTTAATACCTGCTGTCTCCTTTAATGTTGTACAAGGGTGAACACTGCCAAGCTCTACACTGTCAAGAACTCCAAAATCCTTCAGCTAGCTATCAATGTGGTAATTTTGGTAGTAATTATTAAATTAATTATAAAACATAATTCCAAATTGATAGTTTAGTATTTTTATGAGACTAAATCAATTAAAACGGCTATCTTTTCCTCGTTTTTCGAGGTGGTGCCCCAATCGAGGTGGACTTTATTCAAAGTTCCATTCATTTTAATAATTATTAATTATCTTTGATAATTATTAATTATTTCTGATAGCCAAATTGAACATTACCACTTGTTAAAGCACAACACCACGGAGGTAAGGCGTTTTTGAAAAGAGTTCACTGTTGTTTGTAGAGAGTCCAGTGAGGCCTGTAGCGGTTTAATAGCTTCTTGGATCAAGAATGAGATGTCATCCTGGAGTGAGGTCCTCTGTTTTGCAAATTCTGCAGACAGTTGGTCCATAGCAATGGGCGCTGCAGTTACGGATTCTTCGAGTGTCGTTAAAGCTTTGCTCAATGTCACCGGGTTGCTAGCTGCAAACGATGCTAACTTCCCTGCAGCTCTCGTGCCAGCACGTGTAGCCGGGGTTTGTGCGGTGTTAGTCGATTTAAGGTTCTTAGAGTTGCTCATTTTTACAAGATAAACCCTTACATAAATCTCACGCTAACTATTATGTCGAGGTGCTGAGAGAAGGTTTGGTCAGATAAGAAAGGAGCAAAAGTGAACCAGGAGCCCTCTTAAGTGCGTCCTCTCCCTACATCTCACAAACCGGAAGTCTTAAGTGTGTTTCTTTTTTCATTTTGGAAAGAATCCTACTGCGTTTCATTGGGTTAAGAATATCATTTACATTGAAGGAAACTATTCTGATTCCCTCACTAGTCATATCGTCTGAGAGTGAACTTTGATTGGCACACAATATTTGCTACAAATAATCTCCCTGGTAGAACAAAACAGTAAAAACATGAACTAGACTAGTTAAAACTCTGTGTACCTAACATTTGTAAAACTGTAGCTTCCAAAGTAAAGGTTTTTATATATAGACCTTTAAGGAGCCCAGAACACACCTCTGGCTTTGGGGGGGAAACCTCTCTCAACTGGTATTGGAGTAGGACCCTCCATATCAGCCCAGTCCTTAGGTTGTGTGTGTCCATCAAAACTTGAGTTCTCTGATCTCTGACATGAATTTGCAATACTCATTTCAAAGGAAAATGAGACACTATTTTCTCTTCTTTCAGAATTGGTGTAAAGAGAATTTCTACATATGTACCGTTTATCTCACATATATTTTTCCTCATTTATACCAATTAGTTAATTCAGTTCTTATATATGTCTTTATCGGTATATCGGTAATAACATTTTGAGTAATTTTCGTGTTGTTTATTAGTGGGGGTCAGTCTTTTGAAAGCCTGGAGTTTCTCTCTGATGCCAGCTCTCATGGGTGATCCTCTCTCCCGTTCTGACTTTCCTTCTCCCACCTTGAGCCACGCGTGCTGCCTCAGTAGCTCCACTGGGTCTGCTGCGGGGGGTGACTTTTACCGGGAGCCCTCTTTCCTTCATGTCTTTTGTAGCAGAGTCACGGTCCATCCTCATAGAAAACTTGTAATATAACTTTTCTCCTTTAACATTTGTTTCACTTCACTGTATTCTTTCCGCTTGTTCAGCACCGCGGTGGGGTAATCGTGGTCAAAGTACAGCCTTCAGTTTTTTAGAAAAGTCTCTTTCTTCTCCCAGGTTTTACGTAGGACTTCTTCTTTTGTTTTATACCAGTAGAATTTAATCACGATAGATCTGGGTCTACCTGCGTCTGTGGGTTTGGGTGCTAACGCCCGGTGCGCCCTCTCAATATACAGCTCTTTAGTCGGTGGGATGTCCAACTTGTCCCTAAGTAGTTTTTCAATAAAGTTAACATTGAGCTGCCCTCCTCATCCTCCGGTACATTATGAATTCTGATGTTTTCTCTCTTTGACCTTCCCTCTTGTTCGACTAGCTTGTCTTCGTGTTGAGTTTGGACTTTTATCATTTTCATCATGATCCGCTGTTTCAATGCGGTCCTCTGCTTCCCTGATTCTCTGGTTTGTCTAGTTAAGCTCGTCTTTAATGTCACTGAGCTGGCAGTTTTTCTGTTTTCTAGTGTCTTGAATCTCCTCTAGGATTCTTTCCATGTTCACTTTTATTTTTTCATTACCTTTCTGCCGTGCACCGTCTTTTCCGTTAGCGTTTATGTCTGTCGTATTTTTCGTACTTTTTTCTCGTTTCCATCGTTGTCCTGCTATCTGGATGTCTATATTATTAAAATACTTTTAAACCACTTTTTAGCAGGATATATTTGAGTTTTGTCGGAGGAGACTGTGTTCTAGGCTGCCATCTCTGATGGAGGCGGAACCGGAAGCTGATACCACCTTTTATAAGGAGGAGTTTGTCCCTTTGAACTTAATTTGACATGATCAGTTTGTCCTTCTTTGTGAGCTTCCACTGAGCAGCTATTATTTTTCCCTTATCCTATAACACCATCTGCTGACGCTATTAGGTACCAACTCCTCCTCAATACTTTTTAAACAATACTTTCACTTCAAGTTACACCATTAGGTTCTGGTTTCTTCTTATTGCATTTTTAAAACAAAGGGTTTACTCCAATTTACAGCATTGGATTCTGGTTTCCTCTTACTGCATTTTTTAAACAAAGTGTAAAAAATGATATATTGACAACAAAATATAAAATGTGATATTTGGTTCGATTTTGGTTACATTGTTTCATGCTTGTTGCATTTTCTACCTACATTACATTCTAATAACCTTGGTTATTTGATACTAACTGTCGTGTATCAACTCCTACTACATCTTAATCTTAATCAATATATTGTATTTACATCATGTGACATCTCAATATTTAATACCACATTAGTAAAAGTACATTTTGAACTCCTCTTGTTAAATTAAGCTCATTTTTTATACTGAAGTGGAACTGACTTGCCAGAAGGTATCACGTACAAAGTTATGCATGATGTAGTGTGGGGATGTTAAATCATAGTAGTTAATGCATTTTGGATGCAGTTTTAGTGCTGAGTTTGTGTGCTGTTAGTGACGAAGTATCAGAGTTTTATTGTCATTGCACCAGTAGTGCAACAAAATTTCTTGAGCCAAAAAACATACAAATACACTATGTAACATACACACATAAACATACATTTGCTCATTCACTTGTGCATCAATAATAAATAACAATAAAAAGGCATAAAAGAGTAGCAGCAGTGAGTAGTGCAAATTTTGCAATGTTCACATTTATTGCACATAGTGACCACAGTGCTTGCACCTATGAGATGTGTGGGTGGTGGTCAGGCCTGAGGTGTATGAGTAGGGTTTGAGTTCAGTACTGTGATGGCTTTTGGAAAGAAGCTGCCCTTAAGTCTGGAGGTGCGGGCTTTGATGAGTCTGTAGCGCCTGCCAGATGGTACCAGAGTGAATAGGTGGTGAGATGGGTGAGTTCTGTCCTTTATGATGTTGCTGGCTCTGCGGAGGCAGCGTGTTATGAAGATGTCATCCAGTGTGGGTAGTGGGAGTCCAATGATTTTTTGGCATGTCTTTATTACTCTCTTTATTACATTATTTCTGTGGTCGTTTCCTGTGCAGTTTCCATACCATACTGTGATGCTGTATGTGAGTACTGACTCGATGGAGCACTGGTAAAAGGCTCTAAGCAGCTCTACAGACAGGTTGGTCTTCTTAAGTTTCCTCAAGAAGTAGAGCCGCTGTTGAGCCTTTTTTTACCAGCGCCGTGGTGTTGACAGTCCATGTGAGTGACTGAAATGTGGGTCCTCAAGAGAGACACTCTCCACCTCCTCTCCTTTGATAGTTAGTGGAGAGAGGTCCTCCTTGTTCTTGCGAAAGTTGAAGATGATTTCCTTTGTCTTTTTGATGTTCAGTGTTAGGTTGTTGTCCATGCAGACTTCCTCCCTGTAGGCAGTCTCATCCCTGTTAGTGATCAGACCCACCACTGTTGTGTCATCTGCAAATTTAATTATTTTGTTTGAGGGGTGTGTGGCAATGTTTAGAGGGAGTAGAGTAGCAGACTCAGCACACAGCCTTGGGGGGCACCGGTGCTGAGAGACAGACTGGAGGAGAGGTGTGGGCCAAGCCGGCCCCTTGGTTGGATAAGAAGTCTCTGATCCACATACACAGGGAGCTGCTGAGACCCAGGTCGAGGAGTTTGGGGATAAATTTGCAGGAAACTATTGTATTGAATGCAGAGCTGTAATCAATGAATAGCATTCTCACATATGTCCCTCTCTGGTCGTTGTGTGACAGTGTCATATGGAGGGCTGTGGCAATTGCGTCTTCTGTGGATCTATTTGCTACGGGTCTGTAGTCATTTAAAGTGATGATGTTGCTCTGTTTGCACACTGGAGTTATTGTGGCAGATTTAAGACAGGCGGGAACAGTGGCTTGGGACAGAGACAGATTGAAAATGTCAGTAAAAACATTTGCAAGTTGGTGAGCACAGTCTCTTATGGCTCTCCCTGGGATCCCATCTGGCCCCCCAGCTTTCCTTGTGTTCACAGAGTTGAATACACGCCTCACTTCTTGCGTCTGAAAGGTCAGGATGTCACCGATGTCAGCAGGTGGGGGTGCAGCTCCATCCTCGGGCTCAGTTGTTTCAAAGCTGGGAAAGAAATGGTTGAGCTTTTCCGCCAAGGAAGCATTGCTGTTCGTGGGTGGATCTTGGTTACCCCTGTAGTTGGTGATTTCTTGAATCCCCTGCCACATGGGAGCTTGGATCTCTGTTGGAAAAGTGCCCCTCGATCCTCTCTCTGTATGCAGCTTTAGCCCGCTTGATGGCTTGTTTCAGGTTGTGTCTGGCTACACTGTACTGTTCTTTGTTGCCTGATCTGAAGGCTGTGTTGCGCTCCTTCAGGAGAATCTGGACTTCTGTTGTCATCCATGGTTTCCTGTTTGGGAAGACACAAATGTGTTTTGTGATGGTGACGTTTTCAACACAGGTCCTGATGTAGCAGAGAACAGTATCAATATAGACCTCCACATCCTGATCAGTGCAGTTGGTGCGCTCAAAACAGTCCTGCAGCTGTGAGGATGCCTCTTTGGGCCAGGTTTGAACTGCTCTGGTGGTGGGTCTCTGTTTTTTAATGATGGGGGTGTAAGCTGGGGTTAAAAGCAATGAAAGGTGGTCAGACTACCTCCCACCTGATCTCATATGAAAATAACTGGACGTCATGCTCCCAGAAAGGTAAAGGATGAAGATGAAGATAGTTTTAGTGATGAGTTTGTGTGCTGTTTGTAAGTATTTTTTCTCTTTTTTTAAAAACTTTATTTTTCCACTTTTCCGAGAAGTCTTTACAGACAAAAAATAATTAAACTAAAAATAAAATGAAAATATTACTTTCAAAGACAATAGATCAAAAACAAAGCAGGTTATCACCTCTTGTTGTGAGGTATGTGTCCCATTTTTCCCAGAGAGCGTCATATTTGTCCTTTTGGAGTCTTAAACTGAAAGTCATACGTTCCATACACTGGCTATTTGTGATTATGGCTGCCCATTGGTTGACAGTAGGAGGTTCCCTACAGAGCCATTGCCTTGTTATGGCCTTTTTACTCGCTGCAATGAAATTTTTTAGGAGGTATTTGTCACCTTTGGGTAAGTTTGGGTCCATGTTTCCTAGATAAAATGACATGCAGGTGAATTCAATATCGTAACACAGGACTTCTCTGACAGTGCCATGAACGCTATCCCAGAAGGGTTTAAGAATAGAGCATCCCCAGAATATGTGTGTATGGTCTGCTTCACGGAGGCAACAGAGCATTTGGGTTGAGTGCCAGTCTGTTTTTTTTTTTGGAGTTATAAAATATCTAATACAGTTTTTCCATGAAAAGTTGCTCCACATATGTGAAACAGTAGTTGTGATTTGTGTATTAATTATATTTGTCCATTTTTCAGGGGCAATCGTAGTCCCCAATTCTTTTTCCCATTTTGCCTTTACATAATTTGTTGAGTGGCCTCTTAGTTCGACTATGTACCTGTATAGTTCTCCAATAATCTTTCTGGACAATTTTGTATTGTAGCTCCTGATGAACATTAGTGTTATACCTGATGAATTTTTTGGTATGAGTTCAACATTTTTAGCAAAATAACAACAAAGTTGGGGGTACCTATAAAAATCCTGCCAGGTAAAGCCATATCTCTCCGACATAGCTTTAAAATCTATAAGTTCCCTGTAGTATGCCAGTCGAAATTAGTGAAAGCCAGGACTGATGGTCTAATGTCCTTTTTTGTGAATGCAGGTCATAAACCAACTTGCAGTTTTGCAAGTCCAACTTAGACCACCGTAGAGCAACATAAGACCAACATAAGAGCTAAATAGAAAATAAAACACAAAAATGTCACATTAGCTTGCTTCACAATTACCCCAGTATTTCTTTTAAACCACAAGGCTGAGAGAATACAATTACCGTACCTTGTTGCCACTTTCAATTGGAGCTAAACTCCTTATTACTCTTCCTTTTTATCTTTACTTCTTTATCACTTGTTTCTCTCCCCGTGTTCCTTACCATCATTACCGTGTACTGTTTAGCTTCCACTTCGTTATGTGCTTTAAGTGACATCTCAAAATAAAACACAAGTATATTTCAAAATAAAACTGCACATGTTTAACCACAATAAATTTGGGTCCTTTACATTCCCTATTATCGACCAATTGGCACAGTGCTGTGAGGCCCTGTCTCTCCCATTGAGCGAACCCTCCGCCATCCACACCTGGTCTTACAATCTGGGCCATATTGGCAACGTTAAGATTCATATTTCTTTCTGAATGTTGAGTTGTTTTACTATACTGGTCCAGATATCAGTGGAAGACCGAACCCACTGCCTCTGGATGTCAAATTGTTTGGGCATCCTAGCAGACTCTGTAATCTAACAGTGACAGCTCCATGGCTTTCCGCTTTGCAACATATTCTTGATTACACCAGAGCATGAGTGGTCTTATTACAAAAAACATTTGTTTTTATCACCATAATTCTGTAACCAAGGTGCAGGGGCAGAGTGGCCCATCTATCAAGATTCAAGATTCTTTATTTGTCACATACACAGTTATACACAGTATAACGTGCAGTGAAATGTTTTGAGTACATGTTCCAGATGGCGAGTCCCGTGTTGTAAGCAGCAGTGCGGGACTTCAGAGCATCACGGATGGCTTTGTCAACCCACGGCTTCTGGTTGGGAAATTCCCTAATAGTTACTTTAGGGACAGTGTCTTCCACTAATTTCCCAATAAATACCACAACCGCTTTGAGGTCCTCTTTGATATGTGTATTAATATATTCATAATTTTCGGAATACACCTAAGAATTTAATAGAAGCAGCATCCCAATTAAACTTATACTTATTTTTTAGATCTGGTGATGGAGTAAAATTGAACACCAAAGCTTGTGTCTTATCAAAATTAAGAGTATAGCCTGGCCTCTATATGTCTGCAACAAATCCATTAATCTAGGGACTCCAGGTTCTTGAGGCTGACCAAGACATCATCTGCATAAAGGCATATTTTGTACTCTGTGCCTCTTATTTCGATACCTTCTAGATCAGGGGTCGGCAAGCCGCGGCTCCGGAGCCGCATGTGGCTCTATCATCCCTCTGCTGCCACTCCACTGAGTCGAACACTTTTTCTGCGTCCATACTCAGTAGAATAGCTCCAAATTTTTCCTTTTTATGTGTTCAATGGTATGTAGGGTCCTCCTTACGTTGTCCTACATTGGATGAATCCAGATTGGTCCTCGTCAGTCAGAAAGAGCATAATTTCCTCCATTGTTTTTGTTAATATAGCTGCGAATATTTTATAATCCTGATTCAGAACACCGATTGGTCTATATGCTCTGAATTCTGTTAAGTCCTTATCCTTTTTTTGAGTGATCTGATATGTCCCTCTGACTTCTTTTAACCTGTGTCTCCCGGAATTATGCATGAATAAATATTCAATCCTTGAATAGGCGTTATGCCGATTTGAGTAAAATATATACTGTCTAACCTGACTGCGAAAGTCTCTTCAGACATCTATCAGACCAAGATCCTGGGCTGTTCTTTTAAATCATCTTTCAATGTTGGTGATTTTCCTTTTTTGATTAGTCGTGTCCAGCTTTGGATTTAAAATCATGTTGAAGTCACGGGCAAATCAAAACTCCAGCAGTCTGGAATGCACTTAAATTCAAATATTTTGTTAAAGAACACCCTGTTGGCACCTGGAGGCGCTTAAACATTTAATAAAGTCACCTCTTTATCATCTTATTTACCCTTCACCATGATGAACCTGCAGTAAAAGTACATTTTGAACTGCTCTCGTTAAATCAAGCTCATTTTTTATACTGAAGTAGAACTGACTTGCCAGAAGGTATCACCTACCAAGTCATGCATGATGTAGTGTGAGGGTGTTAAATCATAGATAGTTTTAGATGTAGGTTTAGTGATGGTTTTGTTTCCTAAATAGCAGATGGGCATTGTACATTGTCTCACAGACTTATTTTTGAATTTTAGTAAAGAAATTGGCCCTCCTACCTGATCTCACATGAAAATAACTGGACTTCACACTTCCCGAAAGATAGGGGATGAAGATAGTGACTAAGTGTGGGGGGAGAGACCCCCAACTTGGGCTAGAGACTAGGTGTCAATCCTCTCCGTCCAGGCTCAAAGTTTTTCCAAGTTCCAATTTTTCCAGGTTCCAAGTTGTTTCTTACACTGACCTATGCTTATTTGTGACACAGGTTTTGAGTTATGTTTCCAAGGGCTGGCAGATGTAAAAAAAAACAAAAAAACACTCTAAACACCTACAGATGATGAATTACAGTAGTTTAATCAAGTTTCTGTAGCTTATACAGTGGGTACTGAAAGTATTCAGACCCCTTCACTTTTTCCACATTTTGTTATGTTACAGCCTTATTCCAAAATGGATTAAATTCTTTTTTTCCTCATCAATTCACACACAATACCCCATAATGACAAAGTGAAAAAAGTTTTTTAGAAATTTTTGCAAATGTTTAAAAAAAAAAACTGAAATATCATATGTACATAAGTATTCACACCCGTTATTCAGTACTTTGTTGAGGCACCTTTGGCAGCGATTACAGCCTCAAGTCTTCTTGGGTATGATGCTACAAGCTTGGCACACCTGCATTTGGGGTGTTTTTCCCATTCTTCTCTGCAGATCCTCTCAAGCTCTGTCAGGTTATGTCAGGATCCCCACCTCTAGAGGGAGCTAGAGGCGTTTTCTGTGTGTGTTTCTGTTGGTTGTCTAGGTCGGCGCTGATTCCTAATTGAAGCCACCTGCGGCGGGGAATGCTCTCATCCACTTCACCCTATAAAGACCCACTTTGTCCACTACCCGACGCCGGACCGTTGATCCCCATCACCTGTTCCCCACCTGCTCCGGAGCCGCTCCCCAGCCGACCCAGCTCCACGCCATTCCCCTGTCTCTCCGGGAGATCATCTCCTCCGTCCACCTGTCCACCTTGCCTTCGCGGATCACCCGCCTGCTACGGCCTTGGCTGTTCGGGCCCCGGACTCTCCCTCCGCCAAGCTAAGTAGCTTCCCCCCTTCACGGACTGATCCGCAGCCGCGGCGGCTCGCTCGGGGGATAGTCCCGGCGGTTACTACCTGCCGTGTTTAGTTTACTTTGTTGTGTCGTTTTGAATGAAACCTGCTGCACAGCTATTTTCAGGTCTTTCCAGAGATGTTCAATGGGGTTCAAGTCTGGGCTCTGACTGGGCCACTCAAGGACATTCACAGACTTGTCCCGAAGCCACTCCTTCGTTATCTTGGCTGTGTGCTTCGGGTCATTGTCCTGTTGGAAGGTGAACCGTTGCCCCAGTCTGAGATCCTGAGCGCTCTAGAGCAGGTTTTCATCCAGGATGTCTCTGTACTTTGCTGTATTCATCTTTCCCTCTATCCTGACTAGTCTCCCAGTTCCTGCCACTGAAAAACATCCCCACAGCATGATGCTGCCACCACCATCCTTCACCGTAGGGATGGTATTTGCCAGGTGATGAGCGGTGCCTGGTTTCCTCCAGACATGACGCTTGGCATTCAGGCCAAATAGTTCTATCTTGGTTTCATCAGACCAGAGAATCTTGTTTCTCATGGTCTGAGAGTCGTTTAGGTGCCTTTTGACAAACTCCAAGTGGGCTGTCATGTGCCTTTTACTGAGGAGAGGCTTCCATCTGGCCACTCTACCATAAAGGCCTGATTGGTGGAGTGCTGCAGAGTTGGTTGTCCTTCTGGAAGGTTCTCCCATTTCCTCAGAGTAACGCTGGCGCTCTGTCAGAGTGACCATCGGGTTCTTGGTCACCTCCCTGACCAAGGCCCTTCTCCCCCGATTGCTCAGTTTGGACAGGCGGCCAGCTCTAGGAAGAGTCCTGGTGGTTCTGAACTTCTTCCATTTACGAATGATGGAGGCCACTGTGCTCTTCGGGAGCTTCAATGCTGCAGAAATTTTTCTGTACCTTTCCCCAGATCTGTGCCTCGATACAATCCTGTCTCGGAGGTCTACAGACAATTCCTTTGACTTCATGGCTTGGTTTCTGCTCTGACATGCACTGTCAGCTGTGGGACCTTATATAGACAGGTGTGTGCCTTTCCAAATCAAGTCCAATCAATTGAATTTACCACAGGTGGACTCCAGTCAAGTTGTAGAAACATCTCAAGGACGATCAGTGGAAACAGGATGTACCTGAGCTCAGTTTTGAGTGTCATAGCAAAGGGTGTGAATACTTATGTACATGTGATATTTCAGTTTTTTATTTTTAATACATTTGCAAAAATTTCTAAAAAACTTTTCTCACTTTGTCATTATGGGGTATTGTGTGTAGATTGATGAGGGAAAAAAAGAATTTAATCCATTTTGGAATAAGGCTGTAACATAACAAAATGTTGAAAAAGTGAAGGGGTCTGAATACTTTCCGTACCCACTGTATGTCTGTATTCATCATATGGTCCTTTTGATGTTTTTTCACCAAACTAAGCTTATTTGTGACACAAGAGGTGACTTGTGTGTCCAGGGGCTGGCAGACCTGTATTCTGTAGAATAGTTAAAGATGATGAATTACATTAGTTGGATCAAGTTTCTTAAGATAATTTGTCTGTATTCATCATATGTTCCATTATGAGTACTCTGACGAAACTAAGCTTATTTGCGACACAGTAATTGAATTGTCTTTACAGGGGCTAACGGATGTAAATTTCTATACAGGAAACACCCAGAATAGCTAAAGATGGCGAATAACATTAGTTGGATCAAGTTTCTTAAGATGATTTGTCTGTATTCATCATATTTAGTGTGAATGCTCCACACTAAATATAAAGTTTATAATTGTTATTCTTCCGCCGCGTTTTTTGGCTTGCTTCTCCTCCCAACCTTTCAAGGTAGAAACTTCATTCCAACTGGAAAACGTGCAGCTCAATCTGGACTCCATCAGAATGACTTTTTTCATCTGTAGCATTCATAGTTTCCATAATATTCAATATTTGCTGTCAAAATTTCCCCATAGGAATGAATGGGGAAAATTTTGGAGGAGGAGTGGAAAAATCACATGAAACTTTTGTCATTAACTCGCTGGTTTGGCCAAACCGCTTCACCCACAGTCACAATTTATGGCTCAAAATGTAGATTAAGTCCTTGCAGACGCAGTCATGTGACTCACAACACACAGAAACAAACGCAGCGCGTTGTACGAGCCTCGGAGCGACGGGAGTGCCGACCAGATGGCAGCAGAGCAGCGTGAAAGGAGCAGGGCAACGTTAGTGCAGGATTTCAGCATGACAGGAGCGGAGCAGCATGGCGGTGGCAGCAGAGAGCATTCACACTGCAATTTTGCTGTTTGCTGGCCGATTTACCACATAAAAAGTGATCAATACCTGTTTTCCAATGGGTTTGGAGGTGGATCAGGCCAAAAAGAGGCAGTTTGGTGTCGGCTCTAAAAACAGAAATTTCCTTGACACCGGGGTCAAGTGTTTTTTCAAATCCCCCCTCCTCCACTGCTTTGGCTGAAAGCTGTTTGCTTGCCGATTTACTACATTAAAAGTGATCAATACCTGTTTTCCAATGGGTTTGGAGGTGGATCAGGCCAAAAAGAGGCAGTTTGGTGTCGGCTCTAAAAACAGAAATTTCCTTGACCCCGGGGTCAAGTGTTTTTTCAAATCCCCCCTCCTCCACTGTTTTGGCTGAAAGTTGTTTGCTGGCCGATTTACCACATTAACAGTGATCAATACCTGTTTTCCAATGGGTTTGGAGGTGGATCAGGCCAAAAAGAGGCCGTTTGGTGTCGGCTCCAAAAAGTGGAAAATTCCTTGACCCCGGGGTCAAGTGTTTTTTCAAATCCCCCCTCCTACACTGCTTTGGCTGAAAGCTGTTTGCTGGCCGAATTACCACATTAAAAGTGATCAATACCTGTTTTCCAATGGGTTTGGAGGTGGATCAGGCCAAAAAGAGGCAGTTTGGTGTCGGCTCCAAAAAGAGAAATTTCCTTGACCCCGGGGTCAAGTGTTTTTTCAAATCCCCCCTCCTCCACTGTTTTGGCTGAAAGCTGTTTGCTGGCCGATTTACCACATTAACAGTGATCAATACCTGTTTTCCAACGGGTTTGGAGGTGGATCAGGCCAAAAAGAGGCAGTTTGGTGTCGGCTCTAAAAACAGAAATTTCCTTGACCCCGGGGTCAAGTGTTTTTTCAAATCCCCCCTCCTCCACTGCTTTGGCTGACAGCTGTTTGCTGGCCGATTTACCACATTAAAAGTGATCAATACCTGTTTTCCAATGGGTTTGGAGGTGGATCAGGCCAAAAAGAGGCCGTTTCGTGTCGGCTCCAAAATCGTAAATTTCCTTGACCCCGGGGTCAAGTGTTTTTACAAATCCCCCCTCCTCCACTGTTTTGGCTGAAAGCTGTTTGCTGGCCGATTTACCACATTAACAGTGATCAGTACCTGTTTTCCAACGGGTTTGGAGGTGGATCAGGCCAAAAAGAGGCAGTTTGGTGTCGGCTCTAAAAACAGAAATTTCCTTGACCAAGTGTCAAGTGTTTTTTCAAATCCCCCCTCCTCCACTGTTTTGGCTGAAAGTTGTTTGCTGGCCGATTTACCACATCACAAGTGATCAATACCTGTTTTCCAATGGGTTTGGAGGTGGATCAGGCCAAAAAGAGGCAGTTTGGTGTTGGCTCCAAAAAGTGGAAAATTCCTTGACCCCGGGGTCAAGTGTTTTTTCAAATCCCCCCTCCTCCACTGCTTTGTCTGAAAGCTGTTTGCTTGCCGATTTACCACATTAACAGTGATCAATACCTGTTTTCCAACGGGTTTGGAGGTGGATCAGGCCAAAAAGAGGCAGTTTGGTGTCGGCTCCAAAAAGTGGAAATTTCCTTGAACCCGGGGTCAAGTGTTTTTTCAAATCCCCCCTCCTCCACTGTTTTGGCTGAAAGTTGTTTGCTGGCCGATTTACCACATCACAAGTGATCAATACCTGTTTTCCAATGGGTTTGGAGGTGGATCAGGCCAAAAAGAGGCAGTTTGGTGTCGGCTCCAAAAAGTGGAAATTTCCTTGACCCCGGGGTCAAGTGTTTTTTCAAATCCCCCCTCCTACACTGCTTTGGCTGAAAGCTGTTTGCTGGACGAATTACCACATTAACAGTGATCAATACCTGTTTTACAATGGGTCTGGAGGTGGATCAGGCCAAAAAGAGGCAGTTTGGTGTCGGCTCCAAAAAGAGAAATTTCCTTGACCCCGGGGTCAAGTGTTTTTTCAAATCCCCCCTCCTACACTGCTTTGGCTGAAAGCTGTTTGCTGGCCGATTTACCACATTAACAGTGATCAATACCTGTTTTCCAACGGGTTTGGAGGTGGATCAGGCCAAAAAGAGGCAGTTTGGTGTCGGCTCTAAAAACAGAAATTTCCTTGACCCCGGGGTCAAGTGTTTTTTCAAATCCCCCCTCCTCCACTGCTTTGGCTGACAGCTGTTTGCTGGCCGATTTACCACATTAAAAGTGATCAACACCTGTTTTCCAACGGGTTTGGAGGTGGATCAGGCCAAAAAGAGGCAGTTTGGTGTCGGCTCCAAAATCGTAAATTTCCTTGACCCCGGGGTCAAGTGTTTTTACAAATCCCCCCTCCTCCACTGCTTTGGCTGAAAGCTGTTTGCTGGCCGAATTACCACATTAAAAGTGATCAATACCTGTTTTCCAACGGGTTTGGAGGTGGATCAGGCCAAAAAGAGGCAGTTTGGTGTCGGCTCCAAAAAGTGGAAATTTCCTTGACCCCGGGGTCAAGTGTTTTTTCAAATCCCCCCTCCTCCACTGCTTTGGCTGACAGCTGTTTGCTGGCCGATTTACCACATTAAAAGTGATCAACACCTGTTTTCCAACGGGTTTGGAGGTGGATCAGGCCAAAAAGAGGCAGTTTGGTGTTGGCTCCAAAATCGTAAATTTCCTTGACCCCGGGGTCAAGTGTTTTTACAAATCCCCCCTCCTCCACTGCTTTGGCTGAAAGCTGTTTGCTTGCCGATTTACTACATTAAAAGTGATCAATACCTGTTTTCCAACGGGTTTGGAGGTGGATCAGGCCAAAAAGAGGCAGTTTGGTGTCGGCTCCAAAAAGTGGAAATTTCCTTGACCCCGGGTTCAAGTGTTTTTACAAATCCCCCCTCCTCCACTGCTTTGGCTGAAAGCTGTTTGCTGGCCGAATTACCACATTAAAAGTGATCAATACCTGTTTTCCAATGGGTTTGGAGGTGGATCAGGCCAAAAAGAGGCAGTTTGGTGTCGGCTCCAAAAACAGAAATTTCAAGTGTCAAGTGTTTTTTCAAATCCCCCCTCCTCCACTGTTTTGGCTGAAAGCTGTTTGCTGGCCGATTTACCACATTAACAGTGATCAGTACCTGTTTTCCAACGGGTTTGGAGGTGGATCAGGCCAAAAAGAGGCAGTTTGGTGTCGGCTCTAAAAACAGAAATTTCCTTGACCAAGTGTCAAGTTTTTTTTCAAATCCCCCCTCCTCCACTGTTTTGGCTGAAAGTTGTTTGCTGGCCGATTTACCACATCACAAGTGATCAATACCTGTTTTCCAATGGGTTTGGAGGTGGATCAGGCCAAAAAGAGGCAGTTTGGTGTCGGCTCCAAAAAGTGGAAAATTCCTTGACCCCGGGGTCAAGTGTTTTTTCAAATCCCCCCTCCTACACTGCTTTGGCTGAAAGCTGTTTGCTGGCCGAATTACCACATTAAAAGTGATCAATACCTGTTTTCCAATGGGTTTGGAGGTGGATCAGGCCAAAAAGAGGCAGTTTGGTGTCGGCTCCAAAAAGAGAAATTTCCTTGACCCCGGGGTCAAGTGTTTTTTCAAATCCCCCCTCCTCCACTGTTTTGGCTGAAAGCTGTTTGCTGGCCGATTTACCACATTAACAGTGATCAATACCTGTTTTCCAACGGGTTTGGAGGTGGATCAGGCCAAAAAGAGGCAGTTTGGTGTCGGCTCTAAAAACAGAAATTTCCTTGACCCCGGGGTCAAGTGTTTTTTCAAATCCCCCCTCCTCCACTGCTTTGGCTGACAGCTGTTTGCTGGCCGATTTACCACATTAAAAGTGATCAACACCTGTTTTCCAATGGGTTTGGAGGTGGATCAGGCCAAAAAGAGGCCGTTTCGTGTCGGCTCCAAAATCGTAAACTTCCTTGACCCCGGGGTCAAGTGTTTTTACAAATCCCCCTCCTCCACTGTTTTAGCTGAAAGCTGTTTGCTGGCCGATTTAACACATCACAAGTGATCAATACCTGTTTTCCAACGGGTTTGGAGGTGGATCAGGCCAAAAAGAGGCAGTTTGGTGCCGGTTCCAAAAACGGACATTTCCTTGACCCCGGGGTCAAGTGTTTTTTCAAATCCCCCGTCCTCCACTGTTTTGGCTGAAAGCTGTTTGCTGGCCGATTTACCACATTAACAGTGATCAATACCTGTATTCCAATGGGTTTGGAGGTGGATCAGGCCAAAAAGAGGCAGTTTGGTGTCGGCTCTAAAAACATAAATTTCCTTGACCCCGGGGTCAAGTGTTTTTTCAAATCCCCCCTCCTCCACTGTTTTGGCTGAAAGCTGTTTGCTGGCCGATTTACCACATTAACAGTGATCAATACCTGTTTTCCAACGGGTTTGGAGGTGGATCAGGCCAAAAAGAGGCAGTTTTGTGTCGGCTCTAAAAACAGAAATTTCCTTGACCCCGGGGTCAAGTGTTTTTTCGAATCCCCCCTCCTACACTGCTTTGGCTGAAAGCTGTTTGCTGGCCGAATTACCACATTAAAAGTGATCAATACCTGTTTTCCAATGGGTTTCGAGGTGGATCAGGCCAAAAAGAGGCAGTTTGGTGTCGGCTCCAAAAAGAGAAATTTCCTTGACCCCAGGGTCAAGTGTTTTTTCAAATCCCCCCTCCTCCACTGTTTTGGCTGAAAGCTGTTTGCTGGCCGATTTACCACATTAACAGTGATCAATACCTGTTTTCCAACGGGTTTGGAGGTGGATCAGGCCAAAAAGAGGCAGTTTGGTGTCGGCTCCAAAAAGAGAAATTTCCTTGACCCCAGGGTCAAGTGTTTTTTCAAATCCCCCCTCCTCCACTGTTTTGGCTGAAAGTTGTTTGCTGGCCGATTTACCACATCACAAGTGATCAATACCTGTTTTCCAATGGGTTTGGAGGTGGATCAGGCCAAAAAGAGGCAGTTTGGTGTCGGCTCCAAAAAGAGAAATTTCCTTGACCCCGGGGTCAAGTGTTTTTTCGAATCCCCCCTCCTCCACTGCTTTGGCTGACAGCTGTTTGCTGGCCGAATTACCACATTAAAAGTGATCAATACCTGTTTTCCAATGGGTTTGGAGGTGGATCAGGCCAAAAAGAGGCAGTTTGGTGTCGGCTCCAAAAAGAGAAATTTCCTTGACCCCGGGGTCAAGTGTTTTTTCGAATCCCCCCTCCTCCACTGCTTTGGCTGACAGCTGTTTGCTGGCCGAATTACCACATCACAAGTGATCAATACCTGTTTTCCAATGGGTTTGGAGGTGGATCAGGCCAAAAAGAGGCAGTTTGGTGTCGGCTCCAAAAAGAGAAATTTCCTTGACCCCGGGGTCAAGTGTTTTTTCAAATCCCCCCTCCTCCACTGTTTTGGCTGAAAGTTGTTTGCTGGCCGATTTACCACATCACAAGTGATCAATACCTGTTTTCCAATGGGTTTGGAGGTGGATCAGGCCAAAAAGAGGCAGTTTGGTGTCGGCTCCAAAAAGAGAAATTTCCTTGACCCCGGGGTCAAGTGTTTTTTCAAATCCCCCCTCCTCCACTGCTTTGGCTGACAGCTGTTTGCTGGCCGATTTACCACATTAAAAGTGATCAACACCTGTTTTCCAATGGGTTTGGAGGTGGATCAGGCCAAAAAGAGGCCGTTTCGTGTCGGCTCCAAAATCGTAAACTTCCTTGACCCCGGGGTCAAGTGTTTTTACAAATCCCCCTCCTCCACTGTTTTAGCTGAAAGCTGTTTGCTGGCCGATTTAACACATCACAAGTGATCAATACCTGTTTTCCAACGGGTTTGGAGGTGGATCAGGCCAAAAAGAGGCAGTTTGGTGCCGGTTCCAAAAACGGACATTTCCTTGACCCCGGGGTCAAGTGTTTTTTCAAATCCCCCGTCCTCCACTGTTTTGGCTGAAAGCTGTTTGCTGGCCGATTTACCACATTAACAGTGATCAATACCTGTATTCCAATGGGTTTGGAGGTGGATCAGGCCAAAAAGAGGCAGTTTGGTGTCGGCTCTAAAAACATAAATTTCCTTGACCCCGGGGTCAAGTGTTTTTTCAAATCCCCCCTCCTCCACTGTTTTGGCTGAAAGCTGTTTGCTGGCCGATTTACCACATTAACAGTGATCAATACCTGTTTTCCAACGGGTTTGGAGGTGGATCAGGCCAAAAAGAGGCAGTTTTGTGTCGGCTCTAAAAACAGAAATTTCCTTGACCCCGGGGTCAAGTGTTTTTTCGAATCCCCCCTCCTACACTGCTTTGGCTGAAAGCTGTTTGCTGGCCGAATTACCACATTAAAAGTGATCAATACCTGTTTTCCAATGGGTTTCGAGGTGGATCAGGCCAAAAAGAGGCAGTTTGGTGTCGGCTCCAAAAAGAGAAATTTCCTTGACCCCAGGGTCAAGTGTTTTTTCAAATCCCCCCTCCTCCACTGTTTTGGCTGAAAGCTGTTTGCTGGCCGATTTACCACATTAACAGTGATCAATACCTGTTTTCCAACGGGTTTGGAGGTGGATCAGGCCAAAAAGAGGCAGTTTGGTGTCGGCTCCAAAAAGAGAAATTTCCTTGACCCCAGGGTCAAGTGTTTTTTCAAATCCCCCCTCCTCCACTGTTTTGGCTGAAAGTTGTTTGCTGGCCGATTTACCACATCACAAGTGATCAATACCTGTTTTCCAATGGGTTTGGAGGTGGATCAGGCCAAAAAGAGGCAGTTTGGTGTCGGCTCCAAAAAGAGAAATTTCCTTGACCCCGGGGTCAAGTGTTTTTTCGAATCCCCCCTCCTCCACTGCTTTGGCTGACAGCTGTTTGCTGGCCGAATTACCACATTAAAAGTGATCAATACCTGTTTTCCAACGGGTTTGGAGGTGGATCAGGCCAAAAAGAGGCAGTTTGGTGTCGGCTCCAAAAAGTGGAAATTTCCTTGACCCCGGGTTCAAGTGTTTTTACAAATCCCCCCTCCTCCACTGCTTTGGCTGAAAGCTGTTTGCTGGCCGAATTACCACATTAAAAGTGATCAATACCTGTTTTCCAATGGGTTTGGAGGTGGATCAGGCCAAAAAGAGGCAGTTTGGTGTCGGCTCCAAAAACAGAAATTTCAAGTGTCAAGTGTTTTTTCAAATCCCCCCTCCTCCACTGTTTTGGCTGAAAGCTGTTTGCTGGCCGATTTACCACATTAACAGTGATCAGTACCTGTTTTCCAACGGGTTTGGAGGTGGATCAGGCCAAAAAGAGGCAGTTTGGTGTCGGCTCTAAAAACAGAAATTTCCTTGACCAAGTGTCAAGTTTTTTTTCAAATCCCCCCTCCTCCACTGTTTTGGCTGAAAGTTGTTTGCTGGCCGATTTACCACATCACAAGTGATCAATACCTGTTTTCCAATGGGTTTGGAGGTGGATCAGGCCAAAAAGAGGCAGTTTGGTGTCGGCTCCAAAAAGTGGAAAATTCCTTGACCCCGGGGTCAAGTGTTTTTTCAAATCCCCCCTCCTACACTGCTTTGGCTGAAAGCTGTTTGCTGGCCGAATTACCACATTAAAAGTGATCAATACCTGTTTTCCAATGGGTTTGGAGGTGGATCAGGCCAAAAAGAGGCAGTTTGGTGTCGGCTCCAAAAAGAGAAATTTCCTTGACCCCGGGGTCAAGTGTTTTTTCAAATCCCCCCTCCTCCACTGTTTTGGCTGAAAGCTGTTTGCTGGCCGATTTACCACATTAACAGTGATCAATACCTGTTTTCCAACGGGTTTGGAGGTGGATCAGGCCAAAAAGAGGCAGTTTGGTGTCGGCTCTAAAAACAGAAATTTCCTTGACCCCGGGGTCAAGTGTTTTTTCAAATCCCCCCTCCTCCACTGCTTTGGCTGACAGCTGTTTGCTGGCCGATTTACCACATTAAAAGTGATCAACACCTGTTTTCCAATGGGTTTGGAGGTGGATCAGGCCAAAAAGAGGCCGTTTCGTGTCGGCTCCAAAATCGTAAACTTCCTTGACCCCGGGGTCAAGTGTTTTTACAAATCCCCCTCCTCCACTGTTTTAGCTGAAAGCTGTTTGCTGGCCGATTTAACACATCACAAGTGATCAATACCTGTTTTCCAACGGGTTTGGAGGTGGATCAGGCCAAAAAGAGGCAGTTTGGTGCCGGTTCCAAAAACGGACATTTCCTTGACCCCGGGGTCAAGTGTTTTTTCAAATCCCCCGTCCTCCACTGTTTTGGCTGAAAGCTGTTTGCTGGCCGATTTACCACATTAACAGTGATCAATACCTGTATTCCAATGGGTTTGGAGGTGGATCAGGCCAAAAAGAGGCAGTTTGGTGTCGGCTCTAAAAACATAAATTTCCTTGACCCCGGGGTCAAGTGTTTTTTCAAATCCCCCCTCCTCCACTGTTTTGGCTGAAAGCTGTTTGCTGGCCGATTTACCACATTAACAGTGATCAATACCTGTTTTCCAACGGGTTTGGAGGTGGATCAGGCCAAAAAGAGGCAGTTTTGTGTCGGCTCTAAAAACAGAAATTTCCTTGACCCCGGGGTCAAGTGTTTTTTCGAATCCCCCCTCCTACACTGCTTTGGCTGAAAGCTGTTTGCTGGCCGAATTACCACATTAAAAGTGATCAATACCTGTTTTCCAATGGGTTTCGAGGTGGATCAGGCCAAAAAGAGGCAGTTTGGTGTCGGCTCCAAAAAGAGAAATTTCCTTGACCCCAGGGTCAAGTGTTTTTTCAAATCCCCCCTCCTCCACTGTTTTGGCTGAAAGCTGTTTGCTGGCCGATTTACCACATTAACAGTGATCAATACCTGTTTTCCAACGGGTTTGGAGGTGGATCAGGCCAAAAAGAGGCAGTTTGGTGTCGGCTCCAAAAAGAGAAATTTCCTTGACCCCAGGGTCAAGTGTTTTTTCAAATCCCCCCTCCTCCACTGTTTTGGCTGAAAGTTGTTTGCTGGCCGATTTACCACATCACAAGTGATCAATACCTGTTTTCCAATGGGTTTGGAGGTGGATCAGGCCAAAAAGAGGCAGTTTGGTGTCGGCTCCAAAAAGAGAAATTTCCTTGACCCCGGGGTCAAGTGTTTTTTCGAATCCCCCCTCCTCCACTGCTTTGGCTGACAGCTGTTTGCTGGCCGAATTACCACATTAAAAGTGATCAATACCTGTTTTCCAATGGGTTTGGAGGTGGATCAGGCCAAAAAGAGGCAGTTTGGTGTCGGCTCCAAAAAGAGAAATTTCCTTGACCCCGGGGTCAAGTGTTTTTTCGAATCCCCCCTCCTCCACTGCTTTGGCTGACAGCTGTTTGCTGGCCGAATTACCACATCACAAGTGATCAATACCTGTTTTCCAATGGGTTTGGAGGTGGATCAGGCCAAAAAGAGGCAGTTTGGTGTCGGCTCCAAAAAGAGAAATTTCCTTGACCCCGGGGTCAAGTGTTTTTTCAAATCCCCCCTCCTCCACTGTTTTGGCTGAAAGTTGTTTGCTGGCCGATTTACCACATCACAAGTGATCAATACCTGTTTTCCAATGGGTTTGGAGGTGGATCAGGCCAAAAAGAGGCAGTTTGGTGTCGGCTCCAAAAAGAGAAATTTCCTTGACCCCGGGGTCAAGTGTTTTTTCAAATCCCCCCTCCTCCACTGCTTTGGCTGACAGCTGTTTGCTGGCCGATTTACCACATTAAAAGTGATCAACACCTGTTTTCCAATGGGTTTGGAGGTGGATCAGGCCAAAAAGAGGCCGTTTCGTGTCGGCTCCAAAATCGTAAACTTCCTTGACCCCGGGGTCAAGTGTTTTTACAAATCCCCCTCCTCCACTGTTTTAGCTGAAAGCTGTTTGCTGGCCGATTTAACACATCACAAGTGATCAATACCTGTTTTCCAACGGGTTTGGAGGTGGATCAGGCCAAAAAGAGGCAGTTTGGTGCCGGTTCCAAAAACGGACATTTCCTTGACCCCGGGGTCAAGTGTTTTTTCAAATCCCCCGTCCTCCACTGTTTTGGCTGAAAGCTGTTTGCTGGCCGATTTACCACATTAACAGTGATCAATACCTGTATTCCAATGGGTTTGGAGGTGGATCAGGCCAAAAAGAGGCAGTTTGGTGTCGGCTCTAAAAACATAAATTTCCTTGACCCCGGGGTCAAGTGTTTTTTCAAATCCCCCCTCCTCCACTGTTTTGGCTGAAAGCTGTTTGCTGGCCGATTTACCACATTAACAGTGATCAATACCTGTTTTCCAACGGGTTTGGAGGTGGATCAGGCCAAAAAGAGGCAGTTTTGTGTCGGCTCTAAAAACAGAAATTTCCTTGACCCCGGGGTCAAGTGTTTTTTCGAATCCCCCCTCCTACACTGCTTTGGCTGAAAGCTGTTTGCTGGCCGAATTACCACATTAAAAGTGATCAATACCTGTTTTCCAATGGGTTTCGAGGTGGATCAGGCCAAAAAGAGGCAGTTTGGTGTCGGCTCCAAAAAGAGAAATTTCCTTGACCCCAGGGTCAAGTGTTTTTTCAAATCCCCCCTCCTCCACTGTTTTGGCTGAAAGCTGTTTGCTGGCCGATTTACCACATTAACAGTGATCAATACCTGTTTTCCAACGGGTTTGGAGGTGGATCAGGCCAAAAAGAGGCAGTTTGGTGTCGGCTCCAAAAAGAGAAATTTCCTTGACCCCAGGGTCAAGTGTTTTTTCAAATCCCCCCTCCTCCACTGTTTTGGCTGAAAGTTGTTTGCTGGCCGATTTACCACATCACAAGTGATCAATACCTGTTTTCCAATGGGTTTGGAGGTGGATCAGGCCAAAAAGAGGCAGTTTGGTGTCGGCTCCAAAAAGAGAAATTTCCTTGACCCCGGGGTCAAGTGTTTTTTCGAATCCCCCCTCCTCCACTGCTTTGGCTGACAGCTGTTTGCTGGCCGAATTACCACATTAAAAGTGATCAATACCTGTTTTCCAATGGGTTTGGAGGTGGATCAGGCCAAAAAGAGGCAGTTTGGTGTCGGCTCCAAAAAGAGAAATTTCCTTGACCCCGGGGTCAAGTGTTTTTTCGAATCCCCCCTCCTCCACTGCTTTGGCTGACAGCTGTTTGCTGGCCGAATTACCACATCACAAGTGATCAATACCTGTTTTCCAATGGGTTTGGAGGTGGATCAGGCCAAAAAGAGGCAGTTTGGTGTCGGCTCCAAAAAGAGAAATTTCCTTGACCCCGGGGTCAAGTGTTTTTTCAAATCCCCCCTCCTCCACTGTTTTGGCTGAAAGCTGTTTGCTGGCCGATTTACCACATTAACAGTGATCAACACCTGTTTTCCAACGGGTTTGGAGGTGGATCAGACCAAAAAGAGGCAGTTTTGTGTCGGCTCCAAAATCGTAAATTTCCTTGACCCGGGATCAAGTGTTTTTACAAATCCCCCCTCCTCCACTGCTTTGGCTGAAAGCTGTTTGCTTGCCGATTTACCACATTAAAAGTGATCAATACCTGTTTTCCAATGGGTTTGGAGGTGGATCAGGCCAAAAAGAGGCAGTTTGGTGTCGGCTCCAAAAAGTGGAAATTTCCTTGACCCCGGGGTCAAGTGTTTTTTCGAATCCCCCCTCCTCCACTGCTTTGGCTGACAGCTGTTTGCTGGCCGAATTACCACATTAAAAGTGATCAATACCTGTTTTCCAATGGGTTTGGAGGTGGATCAGGCCAAAAAGAGGCAGTTTGGTGTCGGCTCCAAAAAGTGGAAATTTCCTTGACCCCGGGGTCAAGTGTTTTTTCAAATCCCCCCTCCTCCACTGTTTTGGCTGAAAGTTGTTTGCTGGCCGATTTACCACATCACAAGTGATCAATACCTGTTTTCCAATGGGTTTGGAGGTGGATCAGGCCAAAAAGAGGCAGTTTGGTGTCGGCTCCAAAAAGAGAAATTTCCTTGACCCCAGGGTCAAGTGTTTTTTCAAATCCCCCCTCCTCCACTGTTTTGGCTGAAAGCTGTTTGCTGGCCGATTTACCACATTAACAGTGATCAATACCTGTTTTCCAATGGGTTTGGAGGTGGATCAGGCCAAAAAGAGGCAGTTTGGTGTCGGCTCCAAAAAGAGAAATTTCCTTGACACCAGGGTCAAGTGTTTTTTCAAATCCCCCCTCCTCCACTGTTTTGGCTGAAAGCTGTTTGCTGGCCGATTTACCACATTAACAGTGATCAATACCTGTTTTCCAACGGGTTTGGAGGTGGATCAGGCCAAAAAGAGGCAGTTTTGTGTCGGCTCCAAAATCGTAAATTTCCTTGACCCGGGATCAAGTGTTTTTACAAATCCCCCCTCCTCCACTGCTTTGGCTGAAAGCTGTTTGCTTGCCGATTTACCACATTAAAAGTGATCAATACCTGTTTTCCAACGGGTTTGGAGGTGGATCAGGCCAAAAAGAGGCAGTTTGGTGTCGGCTCCAAAAAGTGGAAATTTCCTTGACCCCGGGGTCAAGTGTTTTTTCAAATCCCCCCTCCTCCACTGTTTTGGCTGAAAGTTGTTTGCTGGCCGATTTACCACATCACAAGTGATCAATACCTGTTTTCCAATGGGTTTGGAGGTGGATCAGGCCAAAAAGAGGCAGTTTGGTGTCGGCTCCAAAAAGTGGAAATTTCCTTGACCCCGGGGTCAAGTGTTTTTTCGAATCCCCCCTCCTACACTGCTTTGGCTGAAAGCTGTTTGCTGGCCGAATTACCACATTAAAAGTGATCAATACCTGTTTTCCAATGGGTTTGGAGGTGGATCAGGCCAAAAAGAGGCAGTTTGGTGTCGGCTCCAAAAAGAGAAATTTCCTTGACCCCGGGGTCAAGTGTTTTTTCGAATCCCCCCTCCTCCACTGCTTTGGCTGACAGCTGTTTGCTGGCCGAATTACCACATCACAAGTGATCAATACCTGTTTTCCAATGGGTTTGGAGGTGGATCAGGCCAAAAAGAGGCAGTTTGGTGTCGGCTCCAAAAAGAGAAATTTCCTTGACCCCAGGGTCAAGTGTTTTTTCAAATCCCCCCTCCTCCACTGTTTTGGCTGAAAGCTGTTTGCTGGCCGATTTACCACATTAACAGTGATCAACACCTGTTTTCCAACGGGTTTGGAGGTGGATCAGGCCAAAAAGAGGCAGTTTTGTGTCGGCTCCAAAATCGTAAATTTCCTTGACCCGGGATCAAGTGTTTTTACAAATCCCCCCTCCTCCACTGCTTTGGCTGAAAGCTGTTTGCTTGCCGATTTACCACATTAAAAGTGATCAATACCTGTTTTCCAATGGGTTTGGAGGTGGATCAGGCCAAAAAGAGGCAGTTTGGTGTCGGCTCCAAAAAGTGGAAAATTCCTTGACCCCGGGGTCAAGTGTTTTTTCAAATCCCCCCTCCTCCACTGCTTTGGCTGACAGCTGTTTGCTGGCCGATTTACCACATTAAAAGTGATCAACACCTGTTTTCCAATGGGTTTGGAGGTGGATCAGGCCAAAAAGAGGCCGTTTGGTGTCGGCTCCAAAATCGTAAATTTCCTTGACCCCGGGGTCAAGTGTTTTTACAAATCCCCCCTCCTCCTCTGTTTTGGCTGAAAGCTGTTTGTTGGCCGATTTACCACATTAACAGTGATCAGTACCTGTTTTCCAACGGGTTTGGAGGTGGATCAGGCCAAAAAGAGGCAGTTTGGTGTCGGCTCTAAAAACAGAAATTTCCTTGACCCCGGGGTCAAGTGTTTTTTCAAATCCCCCCTCCTCCACTGTTTTGGCTGAAAGTTGTTTGCTGGCCGATTTACCACATCACAAGTGATCAATACCTGTTTTCCAATGGGTTTGGAGGTGGATTAGGCCAAAAAGAGGCAGTTTGGTGTCGGCTCCAAAAAGTGGAAAATTCCTTGACCCCGGGATCAAGTGTTTTTTCAAATCCCCCCTCCTCCACTGCTTTGGCTGACAGCTGTTTGCTGGCCAATTTACCACATTAAAAGTGATCAACACCTGTTTTCCAATGGGTTTGGAGGTGGATCAGGCAAAAAAGTGGCCGTTTCGTGTCGGCTCCAAAAGCGTAAATTTCCTTGACCCCGGGGTCAAGTGTTTTTTCAAATCCCCCCTCCTCCACTGTTTTGGCTGAAAGCTGTTTGCTGGCCGATTTACCACATTAACAGTGATCAGTACCTGTTTTCCAACGGGTTTGGAGGTGGATCAGGCCAAAAAGAGGCAGTTTGGTGTCGGCTCTAAAAACAGAAATTTCCTTGACCAAGTGTCAAGTGTTTTTTCAAATCCCCCCTCCTCCACTGTTTTGGCTGAAAGTTGTTTGCTGGCCGATTTACCACATCACAAGTGATCAATACCTGTTTTCCAATGGGTTTGGAGGTGGATCAGGCCAAAAAGAGGCAGTTTGGTGTCGGCTCCAAAAAGAGAAATTTCCTTGACCCCGGGGTCAAGTGTTTTTTCAAATCCCCCCTCCTACACTGTTTTGGCTGAAAGCTGTTTGCTGGCCGATTTACCACATTAACAGTGATCAATACCTATTTTCTAACGGGTTTGGAGGTGGATCAGGCCAAAAAGAGGCAGTTTTGTGTCGGCTCTAAAAACAGAAATTTCCTTGACCCCGGGGTCAAGTGTTTTTTCAAATCCCCCCTCCTCCACTGTTTTGGCTGAAAGCTGTTTGCTGGCCGATTTACCACATCACAAGTGATCAATACCTGTTTTCCAATGGGTTTGGAGGTGGATCAGGCCAAAAAGAGGCAGTTTGGTGTCGGCTCCAAAAAGTGGAAAATTCCTTGACCCCGGGGTCAAGTGTTTTTTCAAATCCCCCCTCCTCCACTGCTTTGGCTGACAGCTGTTTGCTGGCCGATTTACCACATTAAAAGTGATCAACACCTGTTTTCCAACGGGTTTGGAGGTGGATCAGGCCAAAAAGAGGCAGTTTGGTGTCGGCTCCAAAATCGTAAATTTCCTTGACCCCGGGGTCAAGTGTTTTTACAAATCCCCCTCCTCCACTGTTTTGGCTGAAAGCTGTTTGCTGGCCGATTTAACACATCACAAGTGATCAATACCTGTTTTCCAACGGGTTTGGAGGTGGATCAGGCCAAAAAGAGGCAGTTTGGTGCCGGTTCCAAAAACGGACATTTCCTTGACCCCGGGGTCAAGTGTTTTTTCAAATCCCCCCTCCTCCACTGTTTTGGCTGAAAGCTGTTTGCTGGCCGATTTACCACATTAACAGTGATCAATACCTGTATTCCAATGGGTTTCGAGGTGGATCAGGCCAAAAAGAGGCAGTTTGGTGTCGGCTCTAAAAACAGAAATTTCCTTGACCCCGGGGTCAAGTGTTTTTTCAAATCCCCCCTCCTCCACTGCTTTGGCTGACAGCTGTTTGCTGGCCGATTTACCACATTAAAAGTGATCAACACCTGTTTTCCAATGGGTTTGGAGGTGGATCAGGCAAAAAAGAGGCCGTTTCGTGTCGGCTCCAAAAGCGTAAATTTCCTTGATCAAGTGTTTTTACAAATCCCCCCTCCTCGACTGTTTTGGCTGAAAGCTGTTTGCTGACTGATTTACCACATCACAAGTGATCAATACCTGTTTTCCAACGGGTTTGGAGGTGGATCAGGCCAAAAAGAGGCCGTTTGGTGCCGGTTCCAAAAACAGAAATTTCCTTGACCCCAAGGTCAAGTGTTTTTTCAAATCCCCCCTCCTCCACTGTTTTGGCTGAAAGCTGTTTGCTGGCCGATTTACCACATTAACAGTGATCAATACCTGTTTTCCAATGGGTTTGGAGGTGGATCAGGCCAAAAAGAGGCAGTTTTGTGTCGGCTCTAAAAACAGAAATTTCCTTGACCCCGGGGTCAAGTGTTTTTTCAAATCCCCCCTCCTCCACTGTTTTGGCTGAAAGCTGTTTGCTGGCCGATTTACCACATTAACAGTGATCAGTACCTGTTTTCCA
This sequence comes from Pempheris klunzingeri, assembly GCF_042242105.1. Classification (NCBI taxonomy): domain Eukaryota; kingdom Metazoa; phylum Chordata; class Actinopteri; order Acropomatiformes; family Pempheridae; genus Pempheris; species Pempheris klunzingeri. The sequence continues at coordinate 6,471,630 of NC_092025.1, read as the reverse complement.
ACGGGTTTGGAGGTGGATCAGGCCAAAAAGAGGCAGTTTGGTGTCGGCTCTAAAAACAGAAATTTCCTTGACCCCGGGGTCAAGTGTTTTTTCAAATCCCCCCTCCTCCACTGTTTTGGTTGAAAGTTGTTTGCTGGCCGATTTACCACATCACAAGTGATCAATACCTGTTTTCCAATGGGTTTGGAGGTGGATCAGGCCAAAAAGAGGCAGTTTGGTGTCGGCTCCAAAAAGCGGAAATTTCCTTGACCCCGGGGTCAAGTGTTTTTTCAAATCCCCCCTCCTCCACTGTTTTGGCTGAAAGCTGTTTGCTGGCCGATTTACCACATTAACAGTGATCAATACCTGTTTTCCAACGGGTTTGGAGGTGGATCAGGCCAAAAAGAGGCAGTTTGGTGTCGGCTCTAAAAACAGAAATTTCCTTGACCCCGGGGTCAAGTGTTTTTTCAAATCCCCCCTCCTGCACTGCTTTGGCTGACAGCTGTTTGCTGGCCGATTTACCACATTAAAAGTGATCAACACCTGTTTTCCAATGGGTTTGGAGGTGGATCAGGCCAAAAAGAGGCCGTTTCGTGTCGGCTCCAAAATCGTAAATTTCCTTGACCCCGGGGTCAAGTGTTTTTACAAATCCCCCTCCTCCACTGTTTTGGCTGAAAGCTGTTTGCTGGCCGATTTAACACATCACAAGTGATCAATACCTGTCTTCCAACGGGTTTGGAGGTGGATCAGGCCAAAAAGAGGCAGTTTGGTGCCGGTTCCAAAAACGGACATTTCCTTGACCCCGGGGTCAAGTGTTTTTTCAAATCCCCCCTCCTCCACTGTTTTGGCTGAAAGCTGTTTGCTGGCCGATTTACCACATTAACAGTGATCAATACCTGTATTCCAATGGGTTTGGAGGTGGATCAGGCCAAAAAGAGGCAGTTTGGTGTCGGCTCTAAAAACAGAAATTTCCTTGACCCCGGGGTCAAGTGTTTTTTCAAATCCCCCCTCCTCCACTGCTTTGGCTGACAGCTGTTTGCTGGCCGATTTACCACATTAAAAGTGATCAACACCTGTTTTCCAATGGGTTTGGAGGTGGATCAGGCCAAAAAGAGGCAGTTTGGTGTCGGCTCTAAAAACAGAAATTTCCTTGACCCCGGGGTCAAGTGTTTTTACAAATCCCCCCTCCTCCACTGTTTTGGCTGAAAGCTGTTTGCTGGCCGATTTACCACATCACAAGTGATCAATACCTGTTTTCCAATGGGTTTGGAGGTGGATCAGGCCAAAAAGAGGCAGTTTGGTGTCGGCTCCAAAAAGTGGAAAATTCCTTGACCCCGGGGTCAAGTGTTTTTTCAAATCCCCCCTCCTGCACTGCTTTGGCTGACAGCTGTTTGCTGGCCGATTTACCACATTAAAAGTGATCAACACCTGTTTTCCAATGGGTTTGGAGGTGGATCAGGCCAAAAAGAGGCCGTTTCGTGTCGGCTCCAAAATCGTAAATTTCCTTGACCCCGGGGTCAAGTGTTTTTACAAATCCCCCTCCTCCACTGTTTTGGCTGAAAGCTGTTTGCTGGCCGATTTAACACATCACAAGTGATCAATACCTGTCTTCCAACGGGTTTGGAGGTGGATCAGGCCAAAAAGAGGCAGTTTGGTGCCGGTTCCAAAAACGGACATTTCCTTGACCCCGGGGTCAAGTGTTTTTTCAAATCCCCCCTCCTCCACTGTTTTGGCTGAAAGCTGTTTGCTGGCCGATTTACCACATTAACAGTGATCAATACCTGTATTCCAATGGGTTTGGAGGTGGATCAGGCCAAAAAGAGGCAGTTTGGTGTCGGCTCTAAAAACAGAAATTTCCTTGACCCCGGGGTCAAGTGTTTTTTCAAATCCCCCCTCCTCCACTGCTTTGGCTGACAGCTGTTTGCTGGCCGATTTACCACATTAAAAGTGATCAACACCTGTTTTCCAATGGGTTTGGAGGTGGATCAGGCCAAAAAGAGGCCGTTTCGTGTCGGCTCCAAAATCGTAAATTTCCTTGACCCCGGGGTCAAGTGTTTTTACAAATCCCCCCTCCTCCTCTGTTTTGGCTGAAAGCTGTTTGTTGGCCGATTTACCACATTAACAGTGATCAGTACCTGTTTTCCAACGGGTTTGGAGGTGGATCAGGCCAAAAAGAGGCAGTTTGGTGTCGGCTCTAAAAACAGAAATTTCCTTGACCCCGGGGTCAAGTGTTTTTACAAATCCCCCCTCCTCCACTGTTTTGGCTGAAAGCTGTTTGCTGGCCGATTTACCACATCACAAGTGATCAATACCTGTTTTCCAATGGGTTTGGAGGTGGATCAGGCCAAAAAGAGGCAGTTTGGTGTCGGCTCCAAAAAGTGGAAAATTCCTTGACCCCGGGGTCAAGTGTTTTTTCAAATCCCCCCTCCTGCACTGCTTTGGCTGACAGCTGTTTGCTGGCCGATTTACCACATTAAAAGTGATCAACACCTGTTTTCCAATGGGTTTGGAGGTGGATCAGGCCAAAAAGAGGCCGTTTCGTGTCGGCTCCAAAATCGTAAATTTCCTTGACCCCGGGGTCAAGTGTTTTTACAAATCCCCCTCCTCCACTGTTTTGGCTGAAAGCTGTTTGCTGGCCGATTTAACACATCACAAGTGATCAATACCTGTCTTCCAACGGGTTTGGAGGTGGATCAGGCCAAAAAGAGGCAGTTTGGTGCCGGTTCCAAAAACGGACATTTCCTTGACCCCGGGGTCAAGTGTTTTTTCAAATCCCCCCTCCTCCACTGTTTTGGCTGAAAGCTGTTTGCTGGCCGATTTACCACATTAACAGTGATCAATACCTGTATTCCAATGGGTTTGGAGGTGGATCAGGCCAAAAAGAGGCAGTTTGGTGTCGGCTCTAAAAACAGAAATTTCCTTGACCCCGGGGTCAAGTGTTTTTTCAAATCCCCCCTCCTCCACTGCTTTGGCTGACAGCTGTTTGCTGGCCGATTTACCACATTAAAAGTGATCAACACCTGTTTTCCAATGGGTTTGGAGGTGGATCAGGCCAAAAAGAGGCCGTTTCGTGTCGGCTCCAAAATCGTAAATTTCCTTGACCCCGGGGTCAAGTGTTTTTACAAATCCCCCCTCCTCCTCTGTTTTGGCTGAAAGCTGTTTGTTGGCCGATTTACCACATTAACAGTGATCAGTACCTGTTTTCCAACGGGTTTGGAGGTGGATCAGGCCAAAAAGAGGCAGTTTGGTGTCGGCTCTAAAAACAGAAATTTCCTTGACCCCGGGGTCAAGTGTTTTTTCAAATCCCCCCTCCTCCACTGTTTTGGCTGAAAGTTGTTTGCTGGCCGATTTACCACATCACAAGTGATCAATACCTGTTTTCCAATGGGTTTGGAGGTGGATCAGGCCAAAAAGAGGCAGTTTGGTGTCGGCTCCAAAAAGTGGAAAATTCCTTGACCCCGGGATCAAGTGTTTTTTCAAATCCCCCCTCCTCCACTGCTTTGGCTGACAGCTGTTTGCTGGCCAATTTACCACATTAAAAGTGATCAACACCTGTTTTCCAATGGGTTTGGAGGTGGATCAGGCCAAAAAGAGGCCGTTTCGTGTCGGCTCCAAAATCGTAAATTTCCTTGACCCCGGGGTCAAGTGTTTTTACAAATCCCCCTCCTCCACTGTTTTGGCTGAAAGCTGTTTGCTGGCCGATTTAACACATCACAAGTGATCAATACCTGTTTTCCAACGGGTTTGGAGGTGGATCAGGCCAAAAAGAGGCAGTTTGGTGCCGGTTCCAAAAACGGACATTTCCTTGACCCCGGGGTCAAGTGTTTTTTCAAATCCCCCCTCCTCCACTGTTTTGGCTGAAAGCTGTTTGCTGGCCGATTTACCACATCACAAGTGATCAATACCTGTATTCCAATGGGTTTGGAGGTGGATCAGGCCAAAAAGAGGCAGTTTGGTGTCGGCTCTAAAAACAGAAATTTCCTTGACCCCGGGGTCAAGTGTTTTTTCAAATCCCCCCTCCTCCACTGCTTTGGCTGACAGCTGTTTGCTGGCCGATTTACCACATTAAAAGTGATCAACACCTGTTTTCCAATGGGTTTGGAGGTGGATCAGGCCAAAAAGAGGCAGTTTGGTGTCGGCTCCAAAAAGAGAAATTTCCTTGACCCCGGGGTCAAGTGTTTTTTCAAATCCCCCCTCCTCCACTGCTTTGGCTGACAGCTGTTTGCTGGCCGATTTACCACATTAAAAGTGATCAACACCTGTTTTCCAATGGGTTTGGAGGTGGATCAGGCCAAAAAGAGGCCGTTTGGTGTCGGCTCCAAAATCGTAAATTTCCTTGACCCCGGGTTCAAGTGTTTTTACAAATCCCCCTCCTCCACTGTTTTGGCTGAAAGCTGTTTGCTGGCCGATTTAACACATCACAAGTGATCAATACCTGTTTTCCAACGGGTTTGGAGGTGGATCAGGCCAAAAAGAGGCAGTTTGGTGCCGGTTCCAAAAACGGACATTTCCTTGACCCCGGGGTCAAGTGTTTTTTCAAATCCCCCCTCCTCCACTGTTTTGGCTGAAAGCTGTTTGCTGGCCGATTTACCACATTAACAGTGATCAATACCTGTATTCCAATGGGTTTCGAGGTGGATCAGGCCAAAAAGAGGCAGTTTGGTGTCGGCTCTAAAAACAGAAATTTCCTTGACCCCGGGGTCAAGTGTTTTTTCAAATCCCCCCTCCTCCACTGCTTTGGCTGACAGCTGTTTGCTGGCCGATTTACCACATTAAAAGTGATCAACACCTGTTTTCCAATGGGTTTGGAGGTGGATCAGGCAAAAAAGAGGCCGTTTCGTGTCGGCTCCAAAAGCGTAAATTTCCTTGATCAAGTGTTTTTACAAATCCCCCCTCCTCGACTGTTTTGGCTGAAAGCTGTTTGCTGACTGATTTACCACATCACAAGTGATCAATACCTGTTTTCCAACGGGTTTGGAGGTGGATCAGGCCAAAAAGAGGCCGTTTGGTGCCGGTTCCAAAAACAGAAATTTCCTTGACCCCAAGGTCAAGTGTTTTTTCAAATCCCCCCTCCTCCACTGTTTTGGCTGAAAGCTGTTTGCTGGCCGATTTACCACATTAACAGTGATCAGTACCTGTTTTCCAACGGGTTTGGAGGTGGATCAGGCCAAAAAGAGGCAGTTTGGTGTCGGCTCTAAAAACAGAAATTTCCTTGACCAAGTGTCAAGTGTTTTTTCAAATCCCCCCTCCTCCACTGTTTTGGCTGAAAGTTGTTTGCTGGCCGATTTACCACATCACAAGTGATCAATACCTGTTTTCCAATGGGTTTGGAGGTGGATCAGGCCAAAAAGAGGCAGTTTGGTGTCCGCTCCAAAAAGAGAAATTTCCTTGACCCCGGGGTCAAGTGTTTTTTCAAATCCCCCCTCCTACACTGTTTTGGCTGAAAGCTGTTTGCTGGCCGATTTACCACATTAACAGTGATCAATACCTATTTTCTAACTGGTTTGGAGGTGGATCAGGCCAAAAAGAGGCAGTTTTGTGTCGGCTCTAAAAACAGAAATTTCCTTGACCCCGGGGTCAAGTGTTTTTTCAAATCCCCCCTCCTCCACTGTTTTGGCTGAAAGCTGTTTGCTGGCCGATTTACCACATCACAAGTGATCAATACCTGTTTTCCAATGGGTTTGGAGGTGGATCAGGCCAAAAAGAGGCAGTTTGGTGTTGGCTCCAAAAAGTGGAAAATTCCTTGACCCCGGGGTCAAGTGTTTTTTCAAATCCCCCCTCCTCCACTGCTTTGGCTGACAGCTGTTTGCTGGCCGATTTACCACATTAAAAGTGATCAACACCTGTTTTCCAACGGGTTTGGAGGTGGATCAGGCCAAAAAGAGGCAGTTTGGTGTCGGCTCCAAAATCGTAAATTTCCTTGACCCCGGGGTCAAGTGTTTTTACAAATCCCCCTCCTCCACTGTTTTGGCTGAAAGCTGTTTGCTGGCCGATTTAACACATCACAAGTGATCAATACCTGTTTTCCAACGGGTTTGGAGGTGGATCAGGCCAAAAAGAGGCAGTTTGGTGCCGGTTCCAAAAACGGACATTTCCTTGACCCCGGGGTCAAGTGTTTTTTCAAATCCCCCCTCCTCCACTGTTTTGGCTGAAAGCTGTTTGCTGGCCGATTTACCACATTAACAGTGATCAATACCTGTATTCCAATGGGTTACGAGGTGGATCAGGCCAAAAAGAGGCAGTTTGGTGTCGGCTCTAAAAACAGAAATTTCCTTGACCCCGGGGTCAAGTGTTTTTACAAATCCCCCCTCCTCCACTGCTTTGGCTGACAGCTGTTTGCTGGCCGATTTACCACATTAAAAGTGATCAACACCTGTTTTCCAATGGGTTTGGAGGTGGATCAGGCAAAAAAGAGGCCGTTTCGTGTCGGCTCCAAAAGCGTAAATTTCCTTGATCAAGTGTTTTTACAAATCCCCCCTCCTCGACTGTTTTGGCTGAAAGCTGTTTGCTGACTGATTTACCACATCACAAGTGATCAATACCTGTTTTCCAACGGGTTTGGAGGTGGATCAGGCCAAAAAGAGGCAGTTTGGTGTCGGCTCTAAAAACAGAAATTTCCTTGACCCCGGGGTCAAGTGTTTTTTCAAATCCCCCCTCCTCCACTGCTTTGGCTGACAGCTGTTTGCTGGCCGATTTACCACATTAAAAGTGATCAACACCTGTTTTCCAATGGGTTTGGAGGTGGATCAGGCCAAAAAGAGGCCGTTTCGTGTCGGCTCCAAAATCGTAAATTTCCTTGACCCCGGGGTCAAGTGTTTTTACAAATCCCCCCTCCTCCACTGTTTTGGCTGAAAGCTGTTTGCTGGCCGATTTACCACATCACAAGTGATCAATACCTGTTTTCCAATGGGTTTGGAGGTGGATCAGGCCAAAAAGAGGCAGTTTGGTGTCGGCTCCAAAAAGTGGAAAATTCCTTGACCCCGGGGTCAAGTGTTTTTTCAAATCCCCCCTCCTGCACTGCTTTGGCTGACAGCTGTTTGCTGGCCGATTTACCACATTAAAAGTGATCAACACCTGTTTTCCAATGGGTTTGGAGGTGGATCAGGCCAAAAAGAGGCCGTTTCGTGTCGGCTCCAAAATCGTAAATTTCCTTGACCCCGGGGTCAAGTGTTTTTACAAATCCCCCTCCTCCACTGTTTTGGCTGAAAGCTGTTTGCTGGCCGATTTAACACATCACAAGTGATCAATACCTGTCTTCCAACGGGTTTGGAGGTGGATCAGGCCAAAAAGAGGCAGTTTGGTGCCGGTTCCAAAAACGGACATTTCCTTGACCCCGGGGTCAAGTGTTTTTTCAAATCCCCCCTCCTCCACTGTTTTGGCTGAAAGCTGTTTGCTGGCCGATTTACCACATTAACAGTGATCAATACCTGTATTCCAATGGGTTTGGAGGTGGATCAGGCCAAAAAGAGGCAGTTTGGTGTCGGCTCTAAAAACAGAAATTTCCTTGACCCCGGGGTCAAGTGTTTTTTCAAATCCCCCCTCCTCCACTGCTTTGGCTGACAGCTGTTTGCTGGCCGATTTACCACATTAAAAGTGATCAACACCTGTTTTCCAATGGGTTTGGAGGTGGATCAGGCCAAAAAGAGGCAGTTTGGTGTCGGCTCTAAAAACAGAAATTTCCTTGACCCCGGGGTCAAGTGTTTTTTCAAATCCCCCCTCCTCCACTGCTTTGGCTGACAGCTTTTTGCTGGCCGATTTACCACATTAAAAGTGATCAACACCTGTTTTCCAATGGGTTTGGAGGTGGATCAGGCCAAAAAGAGGCCGTTTCGTGTCGGCTCCAAAATCGTAAATTTCCTTGACCCCGGGGTCAAGTGTTTTTACAAATCCCCCCTCCTCCACTGTTTTGGCTGAAAGCTGTTTGCTGGCCGATTTACCACATCACAAGTGATCAATACCTGTTTTCCAATGGGTTTGGAGGTGGATCAGGCCAAAAAGAGGCAGTTTGGTGTCGGCTCCAAAAAGTGGAAAATTCCTTGACCCCGGGGTCAAGTGTTTTTTGAAATCCCCCCTCCTGCACTGCTTTGGCTGACAGCTGTTTGCTGGCTGATTTACCACATTAAAAGTGATCAACACCTGTTTTCCAATGGGTTTGGAGGTGGATCAGGCCAAAAAGAGGCCGTTTCGTGTCGGCTCCAAAATCGTAAATTTCCTTGACCCCGGGGTCAAGTGTTTTTACAAATCCCCCTCCTCCACTGTTTTGGCTGAAAGCTGTTTGCTGGCCGATTTAACACATCACAAGTGATCAATACCTGTCTTCCAACGGGTTTGGAGGTGGATCAGGCCAAAAAGAGGCAGTTTGGTGCCGGTTCCAAAAATGGACATTTCCTTGACCCCGGGGTCAAGTGTTTTTTCAAATCCCCCCTCCTCCACTGTTTTGGCTGAAAGCTGTTTGCTGGCCGATTTACCACATTAACAGTGATCAATACCTGTTTTCCAATGGGTTTGGAGGTGGATCAGGCCAAAAAGAGGCAGTTTTTTGTCGGCTCTAAAAACAGAAATTTCCTTGACCCCGGGGTCAAGTGTTTTTTCAAATCCCCCCTCCTCCACTGTTTTGGCTGAAAGCTGTTTGCTGGCCGATTTACCACAGTAACAGTGATCAATACCTGTTTTCCAACGGGTTTGGAGGTGGATCAGGCCAAAAAGAGGCAGTTTTGTGTCGGCTCTAAAAACAGAAATTTCCTTGACCCCGGGGTCAAGTGTTTTTTCAAATCCCCCCTCCTCCACTGTTTTGGCTGAAAGCTGTTTGCTGGCCGATTTACCACATTAACAGTGATCAGTACCTGTTTTCCAACGGGTTTGGAGGTGGATCAGGCCAAAAAGAGGCAGTTTGGTGTCGGCTCCAAAAAGTGGAAATTTCCTTGACCCCGGGGTCAAGTGTTTTTTCAAATCCCCCCTCCTCCACTGTTTTGGCTGAAAGTTGTTTGCTGGCCGATTTACAACATCACAAGTGATCAATACCTGTTTTCCAATGGGTTTGGAGGTGGATCAGGCCAAAAAGAGGCAGTTTGGTGTCGGCTCTAAAAACAGAAATTTCCTTGACCCCGGGGTCAAGTGTTTTTTCAAATCCCCCCTCCTCCACTGTTTTGGTTGAAAGTTGTTTGCTGGCCGATTTACCACATCACAAGTGATCAATACCTGTTTTCCAATGGGTTTGGAGGTGGATCAGGCCAAAAAGAGGCAGTTTGGTGTCGGCTCCAAAAAGCGGAAATTTCCTTGACCCCGGGGTCAAGTGTTTTTTCAAATCCCCCCTCCTCCACTGTTTTGGCTGAAAGCTGTTTGCTGGCCGATTTACCACATTAACAGTGATCAATACCTGTTTTCCAACGGGTTTGGAGGTGGATCAGGCCAAAAAGAGGCAGTTTGGTGTCGGCTCTAAAAACAGAAATTTCCTTGACCCCGGGGTCAAGTGTTTTTTCAAATCCCCCCTCCTCCACTGCTTTGGCTGACAGCTGTTTGCTGGCCGATTTACCACATTAAAAGTGATCAACACCTGTTTTCCAATGGGTTTGGAGGTGGATCAGGCCAAAAAGAGGCCGTTTCGTGTCGGCTCCAAAATCGTAAATTTCCTTGACCCCGGGGTCAAGTGTTTTTACAAATCCCCCCTCCTCCACTGTTTTGGCTGAAAGCTGTTTGCTGGCCGATTTACCACATCACAAGTGATCAATACCTGTTTTCCAATGGGTTTGGAGGTGGATCAGGCCAAAAAGAGGCAGTTTGGTGTCGGCTCCAAAAAGTGGAAAATTCCTTGACCCCGGGGTCAAGTGTTTTTTCAAATCCCCCCTCCTGCACTGCTTTGGCTGACAGCTGTTTGCTGGCCGATTTACCACATTAAAAGTGATCAACACCTGTTTTCCAACGGGTTTGGAGGTGGATCAGGCCAAAAAGAGGCCGTTTCGTGTCGGCTCCAAAATCGTAAATTTCCTTGACCCCGGGGTCAAGTGTTTTTACAAATCCCCCTCCTCCACTGTTTTGGCTGAAAGCTGTTTGCTGGCCGATTTAACACATCACAAGTGATCAATACCTGTCTTCCAACGGGTTTGGAGGTGGATCAGGCCAAAAAGAGGCAGTTTGGTGCCGGTTCCAAAAACGGACATTTCCTTGACCCCGGGGTCAAGTGTTTTTTCAAATCCCCCCTCCTCCACTGTTTTGGCTGAAAGCTGTTTGCTGGCCGATTTACCACATTAACAGTGATCAATACCTGTATTCCAATGGGTTTGGAGGTGGATCAGGCCAAAAAGAGGCAGTTTGGTGTCGGCTCTAAAAACAGAAATTTCCTTGACCCCGGGGTCAAGTGTTTTTTCAAATCCCCCCTCCTACACTGCTTTGGCTGACAGCTGTTTGCTGGCCGATTTACCACATTAAAAGTGATCAACACCTGTTTTCCAATGGGTTTGGAGGTGGATCAGGCCAAAAAGAGGCAGTTTGGTGTCGGCTCTAAAAACAGAAATTTCCTTGACCCCGGGGTCAAGTGTTTTTACAAATCCCCCCTCCTCCACTGTTTTGGCTGAAAGCTGTTTGCTGGCCGATTTACCACATCACAAGTGATCAATACCTGTTTTCCAATGGGTTTGGAGGTGGATCAGGCCAAAAAGAGGCAGTTTGGTGTCGGCTCCAAAAAGTGGAAAATTCCTTGACCCCGGGGTCAAGTGTTTTTTCAAATCCCCCCTCCTGCACTGCTTTGGCTGACAGCTGTTTGCTGGCCGATTTACCACATTAAAAGTGATCAACACCTGTTTTCCAATGGGTTTGGAGGTGGATCAGGCCAAAAAGAGGCCGTTTCGTGTCGGCTCCAAAATCGTAAATTTCCTTGACCCCGGGGTCAAGTGTTTTTACAAATCCCCCTCCTCCACTGTTTTGGCTGAAAGCTGTTTGCTGGCCGATTTAACACATCACAAGTGATCAATACCTGTCTTCCAACGGGTTTGGAGGTGGATCAGGCCAAAAAGAGGCAGTTTGGTGCCGGTTCCAAAAACGGACATTTCCTTGACCCCGGGGTCAAGTGTTTTTTCAAATCCCCCCTCCTCCACTGTTTTGGCTGAAAGCTGTTTGCTGGCCGATTTACCACATTAACAGTGATCAATACCTGTATTCCAATGGGTTTGGAGGTGGATCAGGCCAAAAAGAGGCAGTTTGGTGTCGGCTCTAAAAACAGAAATTTCCTTGACCCCGGGGTCAAGTGTTTTTTCAAATCCCCCCTCCTCCACTGCTTTGGCTGACAGCTGTTTGCTGGCCGATTTACCACATTAAAAGTGATCAACACCTGTTTTCCAATGGGTTTGGAGGTGGATCAGGCCAAAAAGAGGCCGTTTCGTGTCGGCTCCAAAATCGTAAATTTCCTTGACCCCGGGGTCAAGTGTTTTTACAAATCCCCCCTCCTCCTCTGTTTTGGCTGAAAGCTGTTTGTTGGCCGATTTACCACATTAACAGTGATCAGTACCTGTTTTCCAACGGGTTTGGAGGTGGATCAGGCCAAAAAGAGGCAGTTTGGTGTCGGCTCTAAAAACAGAAATTTCCTTGACCCCGGGGTCAAGTGTTTTTTCAAATCCCCCCTCCTCCACTGTTTTGGCTGAAAGTTGTTTGCTGGCCGATTTACCACATCACAAGTGATCAATACCTGTTTTCCAATGGGTTTGGAGGTGGATCAGGCCAAAAAGAGGCAGTTTGGTGTCGGCTCCAAAAAGTGGAAAATTCCTTGACCCCGGGATCAAGTGTTTTTTCAAATCCCCCCTCCTCCACTGCTTTGGCTGACAGCTGTTTGCTGGCCAATTTACCACATTAAAAGTGATCAACACCTGTTTTCCAATGGGTTTGGAGGTGGATCAGGCCAAAAAGAGGCCGTTTCGTGTCGGCTCCAAAATCGTAAATTTCCTTGACCCCGGGGTCAAGTGTTTTTACAAATCCCCCTCCTCCACTGTTTTGGCTGAAAGCTGTTTGCTGGCCGATTTAACACATCACAAGTGATCAATACCTGTTTTCCAACGGGTTTGGAGGTGGATCAGGCCAAAAAGAGGCAGTTTGGTGCCGGTTCCAAAAACGGACATTTCCTTGACCCCGGGGTCAAGTGTTTTTTCAAATCCCCCCTCCTCCACTGTTTTGGCTGAAAGCTGTTTGCTGGCCGATTTACCACATCACAAGTGATCAATACCTGTATTCCAATGGGTTTGGAGGTGGATCAGGCCAAAAAGAGGCAGTTTGGTGCCGGTTCCAAAAATGGACATTTCCTTGACCCCGGGGTCAAGTGTTTTTTCAAATCCCCCCTCCTCCACTGTTTTGGCTGAAAGCTGTTTGCTGGCCGATTTACCACATTAACAGTGATCAATACCTGTTTTCCAATGGGTTTGGAGGTGGATCAGGCCAAAAAGAGGCAGTTTTTTGTCGGCTCTAAAAACAGAAATTTCCTTGACCCCGGGGTCAAGTGTTTTTTCAAATCCCCCCTCCTCCACTGTTTTGGCTGAAAGCTGTTTGCTGGCCGATTTACCACAGTAACAGTGATCAATACCTGTTTTCCAACGGGTTTGGAGGTGGATCAGGCCAAAAAGAGGCAGTTTTGTGTCGGCTCTAAAAACAGAAATTTCCTTGACCCCGGGGTCAAGTGTTTTTTCAAATCCCCCCTCCTCCACTGTTTTGGCTGAAAGCTGTTTGCTGGCCGATTTACCACATTAACAGTGATCAGTACCTGTTTTCCAACGGGTTTGGAGGTGGATCAGGCCAAAAAGAGGCAGTTTGGTGTCGGCTCCAAAAAGTGGAAATTTCCTTGACCCCGGGGTCAAGTGTTTTTTCAAATCCCCCCTCCTCCACTGTTTTGGCTGAAAGTTGTTTGCTGGCCGATTTACAACATCACAAGTGATCAATACCTGTTTTCCAATGGGTTTGGAGGTGGATCAGGCCAAAAAGAGGCAGTTTGGTGTCGGCTCCAAAAAGCGGAAATTTCCTTGACCCCGGGGTCAAGTGTTTTTTCAAATCCCCCCTCCTACACTGCTTTGGCTGAAAGCTGTTTGCTGGCCGCATTACCACATTAAAAGTGATCAATACCTGTTTTCCAATGGGTTTGGAGGTGGATCAGGCCAAAAAGAGGCAGTTTGGTGTCGGCTCCAAAAAGAGAAATTTCCTTGACCCCGGGGTCAAGTGTTTTTTCAAATCCCCCCTCCTCCACTGTTTTGGCTGAAAGCTGTTTGCTGGCCGATTTACCACATTAACAGTGATCAATACCTGTTTTCCAACGGGTTTGGAGGTGGATCAGGCCAAAAAGAGGCAGTTTGGTGTCGGCTCTAAAAACAGAAATTTCCTTGATCCCGGGGTCAAGTGTTTTTTCAAATCCCCCCTCCTCCACTGTTTTGGCTGAAAGTTGTTTGCTGGCCGATTTACCACATCACAAGTGATCAATACCTGTTTTCCAATGGGTTTGGAGGTGGATCAGGCCAAAAAGAGGCAGTTTGGTGTCGGCTCCAAAAAGAGAAATTTCCTTGACCCCGGGGTCAAGTGTTTTTTCAAATCCCCCCTCCTCCACTGTTTTGGCTGAAAGCTGTTTGCTGGCCGATTTACCACATTAACAGTGATCAATACCTGTTTTCCAACGGGTTTGGAGGTGGATCAGGCCAAAAAGAGGCAGTTTGGTGTCGGCTCTAAAAACAGAAATTTCCTTGACCCCGGGGTCAAGTGTTTTTTCAAATCCCCCCTCCTCCACTGCTTTGGCTGACAGCTGTTTGCTGGCCGATTTACCACATTAAAAGTGATCAACACCTGTTTTCCAATTTGTTTGGAGGTGGATCAGGCAAAAAAGAGGCCGTTTCGTGTCGGCTCCAAAAGCGTAAATTTCCTTGACCCCGGGGTCAAGTGTTTTTACAAATCCCCCCTCCTCCACTGTTTTGGCTGAAAGCTGTTTGCTGGCTGATTTACCACATCACAAGTGATCAATACCTGTTTTCCAACGGGTTTGGAGGTGGATCAGGCCAAAAAGAGGCAGTTTGGTGCCGGTTCCAAAAACAGAAATTTCCTTGACCCCGGGGTCAAGTGTTTTTTCAAATCCCCCCTCCTCCACTGTTTTGGCTGAAAGCTGTTTGCTGGCCGATTTACCACATTAACAGTGATCAATACCTGTTTTCCAATGGGTTTGGAGGTGGATCAGGCCAAAAAGAGGCAGTTTTGTGTCGGCTCTAAAAACAGAAATTTCCTTGACCCCGGGGTCAAGTGTTTTTTCAAATCCCCCCTCCTCCACTGTTTTGGCTGAAAGCTGTTTGCTGGCCGATTTACCACATTAACAGTGATCAATACCTGTTTTCCAACGGGTTTGGAGGTGGATCAGGCCAAAAAGAGGCAGTTTGGTGTCGGCTCTAAAAACAGAAATTTCCTTGATCCCGGGGTCAAGTGTTTTTTCAAATCCCCCCTCCTCCACTGCTTTGGCTGACAGCTGTTTGCTGGCCGATTTACCACATTAAAAGTGATCAACACCTGTTTTCCAACGGGTTTGGAGGTGGATCAGGCCAAAAAGAGGCAGTTTGGTGTCGGCTCCAAAATCGTAAATTTCCTTGACCCCGGGATCAAGTGTTTTTACAAATCCCCCCTCCTCCACTGCTTTGGCTGAAAGCTGTTTGCTGGCCGATTTACCACATTAAAAGTGATCAATACCTGTTTTCCAACGGGTTTGGAGGTGGATCAGGCCAAAAAGAGGCAGTTTGGTGTCGGCTCCAAAAAGTGGAAATTTCCTTGACCCTGGGGTCAAGTGTTTTTTCAAATCCCCCCTCCTCCACTGTTTTGGCTGAAAGTTGTTTGCTGGCCGATTTACCACATCACAAGTGATCAATACCTGTTTTCCAATGGGTTTGGAGGTGGATCAGGCCAAAAAGAGGCAGTTTGGTGTCGGCTCCAAAAAGAGAAATTTCCTTGACCCCGGGGTCAAGTGTTTTTTCAAATCCCCCCTCCTCCACTGTTTTGGCTGAAAGCTGTTTGCTGGCCGATATACCACATTAACAGTGATCAATACCTGTTTTCCAATGGGTTTGGAGGTGGATCAGGCCAAAAAGAGGCAGTTTTGTGTCGGCTCCAAAAAGAGAAATTTCCTTGACCCCGGGTTCAAGTGTTTTTTCAAATCCCCCCTCCTACACTATTTTGGCTGAAAGCTGTTTGCTGGCCGATTTACCACATTAACAGTGATCAATACCTATTTTCTAATGGGTTTGGAGGTGGATCAGGCCAAAAAGAGGCAGTTTTGTGTCGGCTCTAAAAACAGAAATTTCCTTGACCCCGGGGTCAAGTGTTTTTTCAAATCCCCCCTCCTCCACTGCTTTGGCTGACAGCTGTTTGCTGGCCGATTTACCACATTAAAAGTGATCAACACCTGTTTTCCAACGGGTTTGGAGGTGGATCAGGCCAAAAAGAGGCAGTTTGGTGTCGGCTCCAAAATCGTAAATTTCCTTGACCCCGGGATCAAGTGTTTTTACAAATCCCCCCTCCTCCACTGCTTTGGCTGAAAGCTGTTTGCTGGCCGATTTACCACATTAAAAGTGATCAATACCTGTTTTCCAACGGGTTTGGAGGTGGATCAGGCCAAAAAGAGGCAGTTTGGTGTCGGCTCCAAAAAGAGAAATTTCCTTGACCCCGGGGTCAAGTGTTTTTTCAAATCCCCCCTCCTCCACTGTTTTGGCTGAAAGCTGTTTGCTGGCCGATTTACCACATTAACAGTGATCAATACCTGTTTTCCAACGGGTTTGGAGGTGGATCAGGCCAAAAAGAGGCAGTTTGGTGTCGGCTCTAAAAACAGAAATTTCCTTGATCCCGGGGTCAAGTGTTTTTTCAAATCCCCCCTCCTCCACTGTTTTGGCTGAAAGTTGTTTGCTGGCCGATTTACCACATCACAAGTGATCAATACCTGTTTTCCAATGGGTTTGGAGGTGGATCAGGCCAAAAAGAGGCAGTTTGGTGTCGGCTCCAAAAAGAGAAATTTCCTTGACCCCGGGGTCAAGTGTTTTTTCAAATCCCCCCTCCTCCACTGTTTTGGCTGAAAGCTGTTTGCTGGCCGATATACCACATTAACAGTGATCAATACCTGTTTTCCAATGGGTTTGGAGGTGGATCAGGCCAAAAAGAGGCAGTTTTGTGTCGGCTCCAAAAAGAGAAATTTCCTTGACCCCGGGGTCAAGTGTTTTTTCAAATCCCCCCTCCTACACTATTTTGGCTGAAAGCTGTTTGCTGGCCGATTTACCACATTAACAGTGATCAATACCTATTTTCTAATGGGTTTGGAGGTGGATCAGGCCAAAAAGAGGCAGTTTTGTGTCGGCTCTAAAAACAGAAATTTCCTTGACCCCGGGGTCAAGTGTTTTTTCAAATCCCCCCTCCTCCACTGCTTTGGCTGACAGCTGTTTGCTGGCCGATTTACCACATTAAAAGTGATCAACACCTGTTTTCCAACGGGTTTGGAGGTGGATCAGGCCAAAAAGAGGCAGTTTGGTGTCGGCTCCAAAATCGTAAATTTCCTTGACCCCGGGATCAAGTGTTTTTACAAATCCCCCCTCCTCCACTGCTTTGGCTGAAAGCTGTTTGCTGGCCGATTTACCACATTAAAAGTGATCAATACCTGTTTTCCAACGGGTTTGGAGGTGGATCAGGCCAAAAAGAGGCAGTTTGGTGTCGGCTCCAAAAAGTGGAAATTTCCTTGACCCCGGGGTCAAGTGTTTTTTCAACTCCCCCCTCCTCCACTGTTTTGGCTGAAAGCTGTTTGCTGGCCGATTTACCACATCACAAGTGATCAATACCTGTTTTCCAATGGGTTTGGAGGTGGATCAGGCCAAAAAGAGGCCGTTTTGTGTCGGCTCCAAAAAGTGGAAATTTCCTTGACCCCGGGGTCAAGTGTTTTTTCGAATCCCCCCTCCTCCACTGTTTTGGCTGAAAGCTGTTTGCTGGCCGATTTACCACATTAACAGTGATCAATACCTGTTTTCCAATGGGTTTGGAGGTGGATCAGGCCAAAAAGAGGCAGTTTGGTGTCGGCTCTAAAAACAGAAATTTCCTTAACCCCGGGGTCAAGTGTTTTTTCAAATCCCCCCTCCTACACTGCTTTGGCTGAAAGTTGTTTGCTGGCCGATTTACCACATCACAAGTGATCAATACCTGTTTTCCAATGGGTTTGGAGGTGGATCAGGCCAAAAAGAGGCAGTTTGGTGTCAGCGCCAAAAAGTGGAAATTTCCTTGACCCCGGGGTCAAGTGTTTTTTCGAATCCCCCCTCCTACACTGCTTTGGCTGAAAGCTGTTTGCTGGCCGAATTACCACATTAAAAGTGATCAATACCTGTTTTCCAATGGGTTTGGAGGTGGATCAGGCCAAAAAGAGGCAGTTTGGTGTCGGCTCCAAAAAGAGAAATTTCCTTGACCCCGGGGTCAAGTGTTTTTTCAAATCCCCCCTCCTCCACTGTTTTGGCTGAAAGCTGTTTGCTGGCCGATTTACCACATTAACAGTGATCAATACCTGTTTTCCAACGGGTTTGGAGGTGGATCAGGCCAAAAAGAGGCAGTTTGGTGTCGGCTCTAAAAACAGAAATTTCCTTGATCCCGGGGTCAAGTGTTTTTTCAAATCCCCCCTCCTCCACTGTTTTGGCTGAAAATTGTTTGCTGGCCGATTTACCACATCACAAGTGATCAATACCTGTTTTCCAATGGGTTTGGAGGTGGATCAGGCCAAAAAGAGGCAGTTTGGTGTCGGCTCCAAAAAGAGAAATTTCCTTGACCCCGGGGTCAAGTGTTTTTTCAAATCCCCCCTCCTCCACTGTTTTGGCTGAAAGCTGTTTGCTGGCCGATTTACCACATTAACAGTGATCAATACCTGTTTTCCAACGGGTTTGGAGGTGGATCAGGCCAAAAAGAGGCAGTTTGGTGTCGGCTCTAAAAACAGAAATTTCCTTGATCCCGGGGTCAAGTGTTTTTTCAAATCCCCCCTCCTCCACTGTTTTGGCTGAAAATTGTTTGCTGGCCGATTTACCACATCACAAGTGATCAATACCTGTTTTCCAATGGGTTTGGAGGTGGATCAGGCCAAAAAGAGGCAGTTTGGTGTCGGCTCCAAAAAGAGAAATTTCCTTGACCCCGGGGTCAAGTGTTTTTTCAAATCCCCCCTCCTCCACTGTTTTGGCTGAAAGCTGTTTGCTGGCCGATATACCACATTAACAGTGATCAGTACCTTTTTTCCAATGGGTTTGGAGGTGGATCAGGCCAAAAAGAGGCAGTTTTGTGTCGGCTCCAAAAAGAGAAATTTCCTTGACCCCGGGGTCAAGTGTTTTTTCAAATCCCCCCTCCTCCACTGCTTTGGCTGACAGCTGTTTGCTGGCCGATTTACCACATTAAAAGTGATCAACACCTGTTTTCCAACGGGTTTGGAGGTGGATCAGGCCAAAAAGAGGCAGTTTGGTGTCGGCTCCAAAATCGTAAATTTCCTTGACCCCGGGATCAAGTGTTTTTACAAATCCCCCCTCCTCCACTGCTTTGGCTGAAAGCTGTTTGCTGGCCGATTTACCACATTAACAGTGATCAATACCTGTTTTCCAATGGGTTTGGAGGTGGATCAGGCCAAAAAGAGGCAGTTTTGTGTCGGCTCTAAAAACAGAAATTTCCTTGACCCCGGGGTCAAGTGTTTTTTCAAATCCCCCCTCCTCCACTGTTTTGGCTGAAAGCTGTTTGCTGGCCGATTTACCACATTAACAGTGATCAATACCTATTTTCCAACGGGTTTGGAGGTGGATCAGGCCAAAAAGAGGCAGTTTTGTGTCGGCTCCAAAAAGAGAAATTTCCTTGACCCCGGGGTCAAGTGTTTTTTCAAATCCCCCCTCCTCCACTGTTTTGGCTGAAAGCTGTTTGCTGGCCGATTTACCACATTAACAATAATCAATACCTGTTTTCCAACGGGTTTGGAGGTGGATCAGGCCAAAAAGAGGCAGTTTTGTGTCGGCTCTAAAAACAGAAATTTCCTTGACCCCGGGGTCAAGTGTTTTTTCAAATCCCCCCTCCTCCACTGTTTTGGCTGAAAGTTGTTTGCTGGCCGATTTACCACATTAACAGTGATCAATACCTATTTTCCAACGGGTTTGGAGGTGGATCAGGCCAAAAAGAGGCAGTTTGGTGTCAGCTCCAAAAACAGAAATTTCCTTAACCCCGGGGTCAAGTGTTTTTTAGAATCCCCCCTCCTACACTGCTTTGGCGGAAAGTTGTTTGCTGGCTGATTTACCACATCACAAGTGATCAATACCTGTTTTCCAATAGGTTTGGAGGTGGATCAGGCCAAAAAGAGGCAGTTTGGTGTCAGCGCCAAAAAGTGGAAATTTCCTTGACCCCGGGGTCAAGTGTTTTTTCGAATCCCCCCTCCTACACTGCTTTGGCTGAAAGCTGTTTGCTGGCCGAATTACCACATTAAAAGTGATCAATACCTGTTTTCCAATGGGTTTGGAGGTGGATCAGGCCAAAAAGAGGCAGTTTGGTGTCGGCTCCAAAAAGAGAAATTTCCTTGACCCCGGGGTCAAGTGTTTTTTCAAATCCCCCCTCCTCCACTGTTTTGGCTGAAAGTTGTTTGCTGGCCGATTTACCACATTAACAGTGATCAATACCTGTTTTCCAAAGGGTTTGGAGGTGGATCAGGCCAAAAAGAGGCAGTTTGGTGTCGGCTCTAAAAACAGAAATTTCCTTGACCCCGGGGTCAAGTGTTTTTTCAAATCCCCCCTCCTCCACTGTTTTGGCTGAAAGCTGTTTGCTGGCCGATTTACCACATTAACAGTGATCAATACCTATTTTCCAACGGGTTTGGAGGTGGATCAGGCCAAAAAGAGGCAGTTTTGTGTCGGCTCTAAAAAGTGGAAATTTCCTTGACCCCGGGATCAAGTGTTTTTTCAAATCCCCCCTCCTCCACTGCTGTGGCTGACAGTTGTTTGCTGGCCGATTTACCACATTAAAAGTGATCAACACCTGTTTTCCAACGGGTTTGGAGGTGGATCAGGCCAAAAAGAGGCAGTTTGGTGTCGGCTCCAAAATCGTAAATTTCCTTGACCCCGGGATCAAGTGTTTTTACAAATCCCCCCTCCTCCACTGCTTTGGCTGAAAGCTGTTTGCTGGCCGATTTACCACATTAAAAGTGATCAACACCTGTTTTCCAACGGGTTTGGAGGTGGATCAGGCCAAAAAGAGGCAGTTTTGTGTCGGCTCCAAAATCGTAAATTTCCTTGACCCGGGATCAAGTGTTTTTACAAATCCCCCCTCCTACACTGCTTTGGCTGAAAGCTGTTTGCTTGCCGATTTACCACATTAAAAGTGATCAATACCTGTTTTCCAACAGGTTTGGAGGTGGATCAGGCCAAAAAGAGGCAGTTTGGTGTCGGCTCCAAAAAGTGGAAATTTCCTTGACCCCGGGGTCAAGTGTTTTTTCAAATCCCCCCTCCTCCACTGTTTTGGCTGAAAGTTGTTTGCTGGCCGATTTACCACATCACAAGTGATCAATACCTGTTTTCCAATGGGTTTGGAGGTGGATCAGGCCAAAAAGAGGCAGTTTGGTGTTGGCTCCAAAAAGTGGAAATTTCCTTGTCCCCGGGGTCAAGTGTTTTTTCGAATCCCCCCTCCTACACTGCTTTGGCTGAAAGCTGTTTGCTGGCCGAATTACCACATTAAAAGTGATCAATACCTGTTTTCCAATGGGTTTGGAGGTGGATCAGGCCAAAAAGAGGCAGTTTGGTGTCAGCGCCAAAAAGTGGAAATTTCCTTGACCCCGGGGTCAAGTGTTTTTTCGAATCCCCCCTCCTACACTGCTTTGGCTGAAAGCTGTTTGCTGGCCGCATTACCACATTAAAAGTGATCAATACCTGTTTTCCAATGGGTTTGGAGGTGGATCAGGCCAAAAAGAGGCAGTTTGGTGTCGGCTCCAAAAAGAGAAATTTCCTTGACCCCGGGGTCAAGTGTTTTTTCAAATCCCCCCTCCTCCACTGTTTTGGCTGAAAGCTGTTTGCTGGCCGATTTACCACATTAACAGTGATCAATACCTGTTTTCCAACGGGTTTGGAGGTGGATCAGGCCAAAAAGAGGCAGTTTGGTGTCGGCTCTAAAAACAGAAATTTCCTTGATCCCGGGGTCAAGTGTTTTTTCAAATCCCCCCTCCTCCACTGTTTTGGCTGAAAGTTGTTTGCTGGCCGATTTACCACATCACAAGTGATCAATACCTGTTTTCCAATGGGTTTGGAGGTGGATCAGGCCAAAAAGAGGCAGTTTGGTGTCGGCTCCAAAAAGAGAAATTTCCTTGACCCCGGGGTCAAGTGTTTTTTCAAATCCCCCCTCCTCCACTGTTTTGGCTGAAAGCTGTTTGCTGGCCGATATACCACATTAACAGTGATCAGTACCTGTTTTCCAATGGGTTTGGAGGTGGATCAGGCCAAAAAGAGGCAGTTTTGTGTCGGCTCCAAAAAGAGAAATTTCCTTGACCCCGGGGTCAAGTGTTTTTTCAAATCCCCCCTCCTCCACTGTTTTGGCTGAAAGTTGTTTGCTGGCCGATTTACCACATTAACAGTGATCAATACCTGTTTTCTAACGGGTTTGGAGGTGGATCAGGCCAAAAAGAGGCAGTTTTGTGTCGGCTCTAAAAACAGAAATTTCCTTGACCCCGGGGTCAAGTGTTTTTTCAAATCCCCCCTCCTCCACTGCTTTGGCTGACAGCTGTTTGCTGGCCGATTTACCACATTAAAAGTGATCAACACCTGTTTTCCAACGGGTTTGGAGGTGGATCAGGCCAAAAAGAGGCAGTTTGGTGTCGGCTCCAAAAAGTGGAAATTTCCTTGACCCCGGGGTCAAGTGTTTTTTCGAATCCCCCCTCCTACACTGCTTTGGCTGAAAGCTGTTTGCTGGCCGAATTACCACATTAAAAGTGATCAATACCTGTTTTCCAATGGGTTTGGAGGTGGATCAGGCCAAAAAGAGGCAGTTTGGTGTCCGCTCCAAAAAGAGAAATTTCCTTGACCCCGGGGTCAAGTGTTTTTTCAAATCCCCCCTCCTCCACTGTTTTGGCTGAAAGCTGTTTGCTGGCCGATTTACCACATTAACAGTGATCAATACCTGTTTTCCAACGGGTTTGGAGGTGGATCAGGCCAAAAAGAGGCAGTTTGGTGTCGGCTCTAAAAACAGAAATTTCCTTGATCCCGGGGTCAAGTGTTTTTTCAAATCCCCCCTCCTCCACTGTTTTGGCTGAAAGTTGTTTGCTGGCCGATTTACCACATCACAAGTGATCAATACCTGTTTTCCAATGGGTTTGGAGGTGGATCAGGCCAAAAAGAGGCAGTTTGGTGTCGGCTCCAAAAAGAGAAATTTCCTTGACCCCGGGGTCAAGTGTTTTTTCAAATCCCCCCTCCTCCACTGTTTTGGCTGAAAGCTGTTTGCTGGCCGATTTACCACATTAACAGTGATCAATACCTGTTTTCCAACGGGTTTGGAGGTGGATCAGGCCAAAAAGAGGCAGTTTGGTGTCGGCTCTAAAAACAGAAATTTCCTTGACCCCGGGGTCAAGTGTTTTTTCAAATCCCCCCTCCTCCACTGCTTTGGCTGAAAGTTGTTTGCTGGCCGATTTACCACATTAAAAGTGATCAACACCTGTTTTCCAATTGGTTTGGAGGTGGATCAGGCAAAAAAGAGGCCGTTTCGTGTCGGCTCCAAAAGCGTAAATTTCCTTGACCCCGGGGTCAAGTGTTTTTACAAATCCCCCCTCCTCCACTGTTTTGGCTGAAAGCTGTTTGCTGGCTGATTTACCACATCACAAGTGATCAATACCTGTTTTCCAACGGGTTTGGAGGTGGATCAGGCCAAAAAGAGGCCGTTTGGTGCCGGTTCCAAAAACAGAAATTTCCTTGACCCCGGGGTCAAGTGTTTTTTCAAATCCCCCCTCCTCCACTGTTTTGGCTGAAAGCTGTTTGCTGGCCGATTTACCACATTAACAGTGATCAATACCTGTTTTCCAATGGGTTTGGAGGTGGATCAGGCCAAAAAGAGGCAGTTTTGTGTCGGCTCTAAAAACAGAAATTTCCTTGACCCCGGGGTCAAGTGTTTTTTCAAATCCCCCCTCCTCCACTGTTTTGGCTGAAAGCTGTTTGCTGGCCGATTTACCACATTAACAGTGATCAATACCTGTTTTCCAACGGGTTTGGAGGTGGATCAGGCCAAAAAGAGGCAGTTTGGTGTCGGCTCTAAAAACAGAAATTTCCTTGATCCCGGGGTCAAGTGTTTTTTCAAATCCCCCCTCCTCCACTGCTTTGGCTGACAGCTGTTTGCTGGCCGATTTACCACATTAAAAGTGATCAACACCTGTTTTCCAACGGGTTTGGAGGTGGATCAGGCCAAAAAGAGGCAGTTTGGTGTCGGCTCCAAAATCGTAAATTTCCTTGACCCCGGGATCAAGTGTTTTTACAAATCCCCCCTCCTCCACTGCTTTGGCTGAAAGCTGTTTGCTGGCCGATTTACCACATTAAAAGTGATCAATACCTGTTTTCCAATGGGTTTGGAGGTGGATCAGGCCAAAAAGAGGCAGTTTGGTGTCGGCTCCAAAAAGTGGAAATTTCCTTGACCCCGGGGTCAAGTGTTTTTTCAAATCCCCCCTCCTCCACTGTTTTGGCTGAAAGCTGTTTGCTGGCCGATATACCACATTAACAGTGATCAATACCTGTTTTCCAATGGGTTTGGAGGTGGATCAGGCCAAAAAGAGGCAGTTTTGTGTCGGCTCCAAAAAGAGAAATTTCCTTGACCCCGGGTTCAAGTGTTTTTTCAAATCCCCCCTCCTACACTATTTTGGCTGAAAGCTGTTTGCTGGCCGATTTACCACATTAACAGTGATCAATGCCTATTTTCTAATGGGTTTGGAGGTGGATCAGGCCAAAAAGAGGCAGTTTTGTGTCGGCTCTAAAAACAGAAATTTCCTTGACCCCGGGGTCAAGTGTTTTTTCAAATCCCCCCTCCTCCACTGCTTTGGCTGACAGCTGTTTGCTGGCCGATTTACCACATTAAAAGTGATCAACACCTGTTTTCCAACGGGTTTGGAGGTGGATCAGGCCAAAAAGAGGCAGTTTGGTGTCGGCTCCAAAATCGTAAATTTCCTTGACCCCGGGATCAAGTGTTTCTACAAATCCCCCCTCCTCCACTGCTTTGGCTGAAAGCTGTTTGCTGGCCGATTTACCACATTAAAAGTGATCAATACCTGTTTTCCAACGGGTTTGGAGGTGGATCAGGCCAAAAAGAGGCCGTTTTGTGTCGGCTCCAAAAAGTGGAAATTTCCTTGACCCCGGGGTCAAGTGTTTTTTCGAATCCCCCCTCCTACACTGCTTTGGCTGAAAGCTGTTTGCTGGCCGAATTACCACATTAAAAGTGATCAATACCTGTTTTCCAATGGGTTTGGAGGTGGATCAGGCCAAAAAGAGGCAGTTTGGTGTCGGCTCCAAAAAGAGAAATTTCCTTGACCCCGGGGTCAAGTGTTTTTTCAAATCCCCCCTCCTCCACTGTTTTGGCTGAAAGCTGTTTGCTGGCCGATTTACCACATTAACAGTGATCAATACCTGTTTTCCAACGGGTTTGGAGGTGGATCAGGCCAAAAAGAGGCAGTTTGGTGTCGGCTCTAAAAACAGAAATTTCCTTGATCCCGGGGTCAAGTGTTTTTTCAAATCCCCCCTCCTCCACTGTTTTGGCTGAAAGTTGTTTGCTGGCCGATTTACCACATCACAAGTGATCAATACCTGTTTTCCAATGGGTTTGGAGGTGGATCAGGCCAAAAAGAGGCAGTTTGGTGTCGGCTCCAAAAAGAGAAATTTCCTTGACCCCGGGGTCAAGTGTTTTTTCAAATCCCCCCTCCTCCACTGTTTTGGCTGAAAGCTGTTTGCTGGCCGATATACCACATTAACAGTGATCAATACCTGTTTTCCAATGGGTTTGGAGGTGGATCAGGCCAAAAAGAGGCAGTTTTGTGTCGGCTCCAAAAAGAGAAATTTCCTTGACCCCGGGGTCAAGTGTTTTTTCAAATCCCCCCTCCTACACTATTTTGGCTGAAAGCTGTTTGCTGGCCGATTTACCACATTAACAGTGATCAATACCTATTTTCTAATGGGTTTGGAGGTGGATCAGGCCAAAAAGAGGCAGTTTTGTGTCGGCTCTAAAAACAGAAATTTCCTTGACCCCGGGGTCAAGTGTTTTTTCAAATCCCCCCTCCTCCACTGCTTTGGCTGACAGCTGTTTGCTGGCCGATTTACCACATTAAAAGTGATCAACACCTGTTTTCCAACGGGTTTGGAGGTGGATCAGGCCAAAAAGAGGCAGTTTGGTGTCGGCTCCAAAATCGTAAATTTCCTTGACCCCGGGATCAAGTGTTTTTACAAATCCCCCCTCCTCCACTGCTTTGGCTGAAAGCTGTTTGCTGGCCGATTTACCACATTAAAAGTGATCAATACCTGTTTTCCAACGGGTTTGGAGGTGGATCAGGCCAAAAAGAGGCAGTTTGGTGTCGGCTCCAAAAAGTGGAAATTTCCTTGACCCCGGGGTCAAGTGTTTTTTCAACTCCCCCCTCCTCCACTGTTTTGGCTGAAAGTTGTTTGCTGGCCGATTTACCACATCACAAGTGATCAATACCTGTTTTCCAATGGGTTTGGAGGTGGATCAGGCCAAAAAGAGGCCGTTTTGTGTCGGCTCCGAAAAGTGGAAATTTCCTTGACCCCGGGGTCAAGTGTTTTTTCGAATCCCCCCTCCTACACTGCTTTGGCTGAAAGCTGTTTGCTGGCCGAATTACCACATTAAAAGTGATCAATACCTGTTTTCCAATGGGTTTGGAGGTGGATCAGGCCAAAAAGAGGCAGTTTGGTGTCGGCTCCAAAAAGAGAAATTTCCTTGACCCCGGGGTCAAGTGTTTTTTCAAATCCCCCCTCCTCCACTGTTTTGGCTGAAAGCTGTTTGCTGGCCGATTTACCACATTAACAGTGATCAATACCTGTTTTCCAATGGGTTTGGAGGTGGATCAGGCCAAAAAGAGGCAGTTTGGTGTCGGCTCTAAAAACAGAAATTTCCTTGACCCCGGGGTCAAGTGTTTTTTCAAATCCCCCCTCCTCCACTGTTTTGGCTGAAAGCTGTTTGCTGGCCGATTTACCACATTAACAGTGATCAATACCTGTTTTCCAATGGGTTTGGAGGTGGATCAGGCCAAAAAGAGGCAGTTTGGTGTCGGCTCCAAAAAGAGAAATTTCCTTGACCCCGGGGTCAAGTGTTTTTTCAAATCCCCCCTCCTCCACTGTTTTGGCTGAAAGCTGTTTGCTGGCCGATTTACCACATTAACAGTAATCAATACCTGTTTTCCAACGGGTTTGGAGGTGGATCAGGCCAAAAAGAGGCAGTTTTGTGTCGGCTCTAAAAACAGAAATTTCCTTGACCCCGGGGTCAAGTGTTTTTTCAAATCCCCCCTCCTCCACTGTTTTGGCTGAAAGTTGTTTGCTGGCCGATTTACCACATTAACAGTGATCAATACCTATTTTCCAACGGGTTTGGAGGTGGATCAGGCCAAAAAGAGGCAGTTTGGTGTCGGCTCCAAAAACAGAAATTTCCTTAACCCCGGGGTCAAGTGTTTTTTCGAATCCCCCCTCCTACACTGCTTTGGCTGAAAGTTGTTTGCTGGCCGATTTACCACATCACAAGTGATCAATACCTGTTTTCCAATGGGTTTGGAGGTGGATCAGGTCAAAAAGAGGCAGTTTGGTGTCAGCGCCAAAAAGTGGAAATTTACTTGACCCCGGGGTCAAGTGTTTTTTCGAATCCCCCCTCCTACACTGCTTTGGCTGAAAGCTGTTTGCTGGCCGAATTACCACATTAAAAGTGATCAATACCTGTTTTCCAATGGGTTTGGAGGTGGATCAGGCCAAAAAGAGGCAGTTTGGTGTCGGCTCCAAAAAGAGAAATTTCCTTGACCCCGGGGTCAAGTGTTTTTTCAAATCCCCCCTCCTCCACTGTTTTGGCTGAAAGTTGTTTGCTGGCCGATTTACCACATTAACAGTGATCAATACCTGTTTTCCAACGGGTTTGGAGGTGGATCAGGCCAAAAAGAGGCAGTTTGGTGTCGGCTCTAAAAACAGAAATTTCCTTGATCCCGGGGTCAAGTGTTTTTTCAAATCCCCCCTCCTCCACTGTTTTGGCTGAAAATTGTTTGCTGGCCGATTTACCACATCACAAGTGATCAATACCTGTTTTCCAATGGGTTTGGAGGTGGATCAGGCCAAAAAGAGGCAGTTTGGTGTCGGCTCCAAAAAGAGAAATTTCCTTGACCCCGGGGTCAAGTGTTTTTTCAAATCCCCCCTCCTCCACTGTTTTGGCTGAAAGCTGTTTGCTGGCCGATATACCACATTAACAGTGATCAGTACCTGTTTTCCAATGGGTTTGGAGGTGGATCAGGCCAAAAAGAGGCAGTTTTGTGTCGGCTCCAAAAAGAGAAATTTCCTTGACCCCGGGGTCAAGTGTTTTTTCAAATCCCCCCTCCTCCACTGCTTTGGCTGACAGCTGTTTGCTGGCCGATTTACCACATTAAAAGTGATCAACACCTGTTTTCCAACGGGTTTGGAGGTGGATCAGGCCAAAAAGAGGCAGTTTGGTGTCGGCTCCAAAATCGTAAATTTCCTTGACCCCGGGATCAAGTGTTTTTACAAATCCCCCCTCCTCCACTGCTTTGGCTGAAAGCTGTTTGCTGGCCGATTTACCACATTAACAGTGATCAACACCTGTTTTCCAATGGGTTTGGAGGTGGATCAGGCCAAAAAGAGGCAGTTTTGTGTCGGCTTTAAAAACAGAAATTTCCTTGACCCCGGGGTCAAGTGTTTTTTCAAATCCCCCCTCCTCCACTGTTTTGGCTGAAAGCTGTTTGCTGGCCGATTTACCACATTAACAGTGATCAATACCTATTTTCCAACGGGTTTGGAGGTGGATCAGGCCAAAAAGAGGCAGTTTTGTGTCGGCTCTAAAAACAGAAATTTCCTTGACCCCGGGGTCAAGTGTTTTTTCAAATCCCCCCTCCTCCACTGTTTTGGCTGAAAGCTGTTTGCTGGCCGATTTACCACATTAACAGTGATCAATACCTTTTTTCCAATGGGTTTGGAGGTGGATCAGGCCAAAAAGAGGCAGTTTTGTGTCGGCTCCAAAAAGAGAAATTTCCTTGACCCCGGGGTCAAGTGTTTTTTCAAATCCCCCCTCCTCCACTGTTTTGGCTGAAAGCTGTTTGCTGGCCGATTTACCACATTAAAAGTGATCAACACCTGTTTTCCAACGGGTTTGGAGGTGGATCAGGCCAAAAAGAGGCAGTTTGGTGTCGGCTCCAAAATCGTAAATTTCCTTGACCCCGGGATCAAGTGTTTTTACAAATCCCCCCTCCTCCACTGCTTTGGCTGAAAGCTGTTTGCTGGCCGATTTACCACATTAAAAGTGATCAATACCTGTTTTCCAACGGGTTTGGAGGTGGATCAGGCCAAAAAGAGGCAGTTTGGTGTCGGCTCCAAAAAGTGGAAATTTCCTTGACCCCGGGGTCAAGTGTTTTTTCAACTCCCCCCTCCTCCACTGTTTTGGCTGAAAGTTGTTTGCTGGCCGATTTACCACATCACAAGTGATCAATACCTGTTTTCCAATGGGTTTGGAGGTGGATCAGGCCAAAAAGAGGCCGTTTTGTGTCGGCTCCAAAAAGTGGAAATTTCCTTGACCCCGGGGTCAAGTGTTTTTTCGAATCCCCCCTCCTACACTGCTTTGGCTGAAAGCTGTTTGCTGGCCGAATTACCACATTAAAAGTGATCAATACCTGTTTTCCAATGGGTTTGGAGGTGGATCAGGCCAAAAAGAGGCAGTTTGGTGTCGGCTCCAAAAAGAGAAATTTCCTTGACCCCGGGGTCAAGTGTTTTTTCAAATCCCCCCTCCTCCACTGTTTTGGCTGAAAGCTGTTTGCTGGCCGATTTACCACATTAACAGTGATCAATACCTGTTTTCCAATGGGTTTGGAGGTGGATCAGGCCAAAAAGAGGCAGTTTGGTGTCGGCTCTAAAAACAGAAATTTCCTTGACCCCGGGGTCAAGTGTTTTTTCAAATCCCCCCTCCTCCACTGTTTTGGCTGATAGCTGTTTGCTGGCCGATTTACCACATTAACAGTGATCAATACCTGTTTTCCAATGGGTTTGGAGGTGGATCAGGCCAAAAAGAGGCAGTTTGGTGTCGGCTCCAAAAAGAGAAATTTCCTTGACCCCGGGGTCAAGTGTTTTTTCAAATCCCCCCTCCTCCACTGTTTTGGCTGAAAGCTGTTTGCTGGCCGATTTACCACATTAACAGTAATCAATACCTGTTTTCCAACGGGTTTGGAGGTGGATCAGGCCAAAAAGAGGCAGTTTTGTGTCGGCTCTAAAAACAGAAATTTCCTTGACCCCGGGGTCAAGTGTTTTTTCAAATCCCCCCTCCTCCACTGTTTTGGCTGAAAGTTGTTTGCTGGCCGATTTACCACATCACAAGTGATCAATACCTGTTTTCCAATGGGTTTGGAGGTGGATCAGGTCAAAAAGAGGCAGTTTGGTGTCAGCGCCAAAAAGTGGAAATTTCCTTGACCCCGGGGTCAAGTGTTTTTTCGAATCCCCCCTCCTACACTGCTTTGGCTGAAAGCTGTTTGCTGGCCGAATTACCACATTAAAAGTGATCAATACCTGTTTTCCAATGGGTTTGGAGGTGGATCAGGCCAAAAAGAGGCAGTTTGGTGTCGGCTCCAAAAAGAGAAATTTCCTTGACCCCGGGGTCAAGTGTTTTTTCAAATCCCCCCTCCTCCACTGTTTTGGCTGAAAGCTGTTTGCTGGCCGATTTACCACATTAACAGTGATCAATACCTGTTTTCCAACGGGTTTGGAGGTGGATCAGGCCAAAAAGAGGCAGTTTGGTGTCGGCTCTAAAAACAGAAATTTCCTTGATCCCGGGGTCAAGTGTTTTTTCAAATCCCCCCTCCTCCACTGTTTTGGCTGAAAATTGTTTGCTGGCCGATTTACCACATCACAAGTGATCAATACCTGTTTTCCAATGGGTTTGGAGGTGGATCAGGCCAAAAAGAGGCAGTTTGGTGTCGGCTCCAAAAAGAGAAATTTCCTTGACCCCGGGGTCAAGTGTTTTTTCAAATCCCCCCTCCTCCACTGTTTTGGCTGAAAGCTGTTTGCTGGCCGATATACCACATTAACAGTGATCAGTACCTGTTTTCCAATGGGTTTGGAGGTGGATCAGGCCAAAAAGAGGCAGTTTTGTGTCGGCTCCAAAAAGAGAAATTTCCTTGACCCCGGGGTCAAGTGTTTTTTCAAATCCCCCCTCCTCCACTGCTTTGGCTGACAGCTGTTTGCTGGCCGATTTACCACATTAAAAGTGATCAACACCTGTTTTCCAACGGGTTTGGAGGTGGATCAGGCCAAAAAGAGGCAGTTTGGTGTCGGCTCCAAAATCGTAAATTTCCTTGACCCCGGGATCAAGTGTTTTTACAAATCCCCCCTCCTCCACTGCTTTGGCTGAAAGCTGTTTGCTGGCCGATTTACCACATTAAAAGTGATCAATACCTGTTTTCCAATGGGTTTGGAGGTGGATCAGGCCAAAAAGAGGCAGTTTTGTGTCGGCTCTAAAAACAGAAATTTCCTTGACCCCGGGGTCAAGTGTTTTTTCAAATCCCCCCTCCTCCACTGTTTTGGCTGAAAGCTGTTTGCTGGCCGATTTACCACATTAACAGTGATCAATACCTATTTTCCAACGGGTTTGGAGGTGGATCAGGCCAAAAAGAGGCAGTTTTGTGTCGGCTCTAAAAACAGAAATTTCCTTGACCCCGGGGTCAAGTGTTTTTTCAAATCCCCCCTCCTCCACTGTTTTGGCTGAAAGCTGTTTGCTGGCCGATTTACCACATTAACAGTGATCAATACCTGTTTTCCAATGGGTTTGGAGGTGGATCAGGCCAAAAAGAGGCAGTTTTGTGTCGGCTCCAAAAAGAGAAATTTCCTTGACCCCGGGGTCAAGTGTTTTTTCAAATCCCCCCTCCTCCACTGTTTTGGCTGAAAGCTGTTTGCTGGCCGATTTACCACATTAACAGTAATCAATACCTGTTTTCCAACGGGTTTGGAGGTGGATCAGGCCAAAAAGAGGCAGTTTTGTGTCGGCTCTAAAAACAGAAATTTCCTTGACCCCGGGGTCAAGTGTTTTTTCAAATCCCCCCTCCTCCACTGTTTTGGCTGAAAGTTGTTTGCTGGCCGATTTACCACATTAACAGTGATCAATACCTATTTTCCAACGGGTTTGGAGGTGGATCAGGCCAAAAAGAGGCAGTTTGGTGTCAGCTCCAAAAACAGAAATTTCCTTAACCCCGGGGTCAAGTGTTTTTTTCGAATCCCCCCTCCTACACTGCTTTGGCTGAAAGTTGTTTGCTGGCCGATTTACCACATCACAAGTGATCAATACCTGTTTTCCAATAGGTTTGGAGGTGGATCAGGCCAAAAAGAGGCAGTTTGGTGTCAGCGCCAAAAAGTGGAAATTTCCTTGACCCCGGGGTCAAGTGTTTTTTCGAATCCCCCCTCCTACACTGCTTTGGCTGAAAGCTGTTTGCTGGCCGAATTACCACATTAAAAGTGATCAATACCTGTTTTCCAATGGGTTTGGAGGTGGATCAGGCCAAAAAGAGGCAGTTTGGTGTCGGCTCCAAAAAGAGAAATTTCCTTGACCCCGGGGTCAAGTGTTTTTTCAAATCCCCCCTCCTCCACTGTTTTGGCTGAAAGTTGTTTGCTGGCCGATTTACCACATTAACAGTGATCAATACCTGTTTTCCAACGGGTTTGGAGGTGGATCAGGCCAAAAAGAGGCAGTTTGGTGTCGGCTCTAAAAACAGAAATTTCCTTGACCCCGGGGTCAAGTGTTTTTTCAAATCCCCCCTCCTCCACTGTTTTGGCTGAAAGCTGTTTGCTGGCCGATTTACCACATTAACAGTGATCAATACCTGTTTTCCAATGGGTTTGGAGGTGGATCAGGCCAAAAAGAGGCAGTTTGGTGTCGGCTCCAAAAAGAGAAATTTCCTTGACCCCGGGGTCAAGTGTTTTTTCAAATCCCCCCTCCTCCACTGTTTTGGCTGAAAGCTGTTTGCTGGCCGATTTACCACATTAACAGTAATCAATACCTGTTTTCCAACGGGTTTGGAGGTGGATCAGGCCAAAAAGAGGCAGTTTTGTGTCGGCTCTAAAAACAGAAATTTCCTTGACCCCGGGGTCAAGTGTTTTTTCAAATCCCCCCTCCTCCACTGTTTTGGCTGAAAGTTGTTTGCTGGCCGATTTACCACATCACAAGTGATCAATACCTGTTTTCCAATGGGTTTGGAGGTGGATCAGGTCAAAAAGAGGCAGTTTGGTGTCAGCGCCAAAAAGTGGAAATTTCCTTGACCCCGGGGTCAAGTGTTTTTTCGAATCCCCCCTCCTACACTGCTTTGGCTGAAAGCTGTTTGCTGGCCGAATTACCACATTAAAAGTGATCAATACCTGTTTTCCAATGGGTTTGGAGGTGGATCAGGCCAAAAAGAGGCAGTTTGGTGTCGGCTCCAAAAAGAGAAATTTCCTTGACCCCGGGGTCAAGTGTTTTTTCAAATCCCCCCTCCTCCACTGCTTTGGCTGACAGCTGTTTGCTGGCCGATTTACCACATTAAAAGTGATCAACACCTGTTTTCCAACGGGTTTGGAGGTGGATCAGGCCAAAAAGAGGCAGTTTGGTGTCGGCTCCAAAAAGAGAAATTTCCTTGACCCCGGGATCAAGTGTTTTTACAAATCCCCCCTCCTCCACTGCTTTGGCTGAAAGCTGTTTGCTGGCCGATTTACCACATTAAAAGTGATCAATACCTGTTTTCCAATGGGTTTGGAGGTGGATCAGGCCAAAAAGAGGCAGTTTTGTGTCGGCTCTAAAAACAGAAATTTCCTTGACCCCGGGGTCAAGTGTTTTTTCAAATCCCCCCTCCTCCACTGTTTTGGCTGAAAGCTGTTTGCTGGCCGATTTACCACATTAACAGTGATCAATACCTATTTTCCAACGGGTTTGGAGGTGGATCAGGCCAAAAAGAGGCAGTTTTGTGTCGGCTCTAAAAACAGAAATTTCCTTGACCCCGGGGTCAAGTGTTTTTTCAAATCCCCCCTCCTCCACTGTTTTGGCTGAAAGCTGTTTGCTGGCCGATTTACCACATTAACAGTGATCAATACCTGTTTTCCAATGGGTTTGGAGGTGGATCAGGCCAAAAAGAGGCAGTTTTGTGTCGGCTCCAAAAAGAGAAATTTCCTTGACCCCGGGGTCAAGTGTTTTTTCAAATCCCCCCTCCTCCACTGTTTTGGCTGAAAGCTGTTTGCTGGCCGATTTACCACATTAACAGTAATCAATACCTGTTTTCCAACGGGTTTGGAGGTGGATCAGGCCAAAAAGAGGCAGTTTTGTGTCGGCTCTAAAAACAGAAATTTCCTTGACCCCGGGGTCAAGTGTTTTTTCAAATCCCCCCTCCTCCACTGTTTTGGCTGAAAGTTGTTTGCTGGCCGATTTACCACATTAACAGTGATCAATACCTATTTTCCAACGGGTTTGGAGGTGGATCAGGCCAAAAAGAGGCAGTTTGGTGTCAGCTCCAAAAACAGAAATTTCCTTAACCCCGGGGTCAAGTGTTTTTTTCGAATCCCCCCTCCTACACTGCTTTGGCTGAAAGTTGTTTGCTGGCCGATTTACCACATCACAAGTGATCAATACCTGTTTTCCAATAGGTTTGGAGGTGGATCAGGCCAAAAAGAGGCAGTTTGGTGTCAGCGCCAAAAAGTGGAAATTTCCTTGACCCCGGGGTCAAGTGTTTTTTCGAATCCCCCCTCCTACACTGCTTTGGCTGAAAGCTGTTTGCTGGCCGAATTACCACATTAAAAGTGATCAATACCTGTTTTCCAATGGGTTTGGAGGTGGATCAGGCCAAAAAGAGGCAGTTTGGTGTCGGCTCCAAAAAGAGAAATTTCCTTGACCCCGGGGTCAAGTGTTTTTTCAAATCCCCCCTCCTCCACTGTTTTGGCTGAAAGTTGTTTGCTGGCCGATTTACCACATTAACAGTGATCAATACCTGTTTTCCAACGGGTTTGGAGGTGGATCAGGCCAAAAAGAGGCAGTTTGGTGTCGGCTCTAAAAACAGAAATTTCCTTGATCCCGGGGTCAAGTGTTTTTTCAAATCCCCCCTCCTCCACTGTTTTGGCTGAAAGTTGTTTGCTGGCCGATTTACCACATCACAAGTGATCAATACCTGTTTTCCAATGGGTTTGGAGGTGGATCAGGCCAAAAAGAGGCAGTTTGGTGTCGGCTCCAAAAAGAGAAATTTCCTTGACCCCGGGGTCAAGTGTTTTTTCAAATCCCCCCTCCTCCACTGTTTTGGCTGAAAGCTGTTTGCTGGCCGATATACCACATTAACAGTGATCAGTACCTGTTTTCCAATGGGTTTGGAGGTGGATCAGGCCAAAAAGAGGCAGTTTTGTGTCAGCTCCAAAAAGATAAATTTCCTTGACCCCGGGGTCAAGTGTTTTTTCAAATCCCCCCTCCTCCACTGTTTTGGCTGAAAGTTGTTTGCTGGCCGATTTACCACATTAACAGTGATCAATACCTGTTTTCCAACGGGTTTGGAGGTGGATCAGGCCAAAAAGAGGCAGTTTGGTGTCGGCTCTAAAAACAGAAATTTCCTTGATCCCGGGGTCAAGTGTTTTTTCAAATCCCCCCTCCTCCACTGTTTTGGCTGAAAGTTGTTTGCTGGCCGATTTACCACATCACAAGTGATCAATACCTATTTTCCAATGGGTTTGGAGGTGGATCAGGCCAAAAAGAGGCAGTTTGGTGTCGGCTCTAAAAACAGAAATTTCCTTGATCCCGGGGTCAAGTGTTTTTTCAAATCCCCCCTCCTCCACTGTTTTGGCTGAAAGTTGTTTGCTGGCCGATTTACCACATCACAAGTGATCAATACCTGTTTTCCAATGGGTTTGGAGGTGGATCAGGCCAAAAAGAGGCAGTTTGGTGTCGGCTCCAAAAAGAGAAATTTCCTTGACCCCGGGGTCAAGTGTTTTTTCAAATCCCCCCTCCTCCACTGTTTTGGCTGAAAGCTGTTTGCTGGCCGATATACCACATTAACAGTGATCAGTACCTGTTTTCCAATGGGTTTGGAGGTGGATCAGGCCAAAAAGAGGCAGTTTTGTGTCGGCTCCAAAAAGAGAAATTTCCTTGACCCCGGGGTCAAGTGTTTTTTCAAAACCCCCCTCCTCCACTGTTTTGGCTGAAAGCTGTTTGCTGGCCGATTTACCACATTAACAGTGATCAATACCTATTTTCTAACGGGTTTGGAGGTGGATCAGGCCAAAAAGAGGCAGTTTTGTGTCGGCTCTAAAAACAGAAATTTCCTTGACCCCGGGGTCAAGTGTTTTATCAAATCCCCCCTCCTCCACTGCTTTGGCTGACAGCTGTTTGCTGGCCGATTTACCACATTAAAAGTGATCAACACCTGTTTTCCAACGGGTTTGGAGGTGGATCAGGCCAAAAAGAGGCAGTTTGGTGTCGGCTCCAAAATCGTAAATTTCCTTGACCCCGGGATCAAGTGTTTTTACAAATCCCCCCTCCTCCACTGCTTTGGCTGAAAGCTGTTTGCTGGCCGATTTACCACATTAAAAGTGATCAATACCTGTTTTCCAACGGGTTTGGAGGTGGATCAGGCCAAAAAGAGGCAGTTTGGTGTCGGGTCCAAAAAGTGGAAATTTCCTTGACCCCGGGGTCAAGTGTTTTTTCGAATCCCCCCTCCTCCACTGCTTTGGCTGAAAGCTGTTTGCTGGCCGAATTACCACATTAAAAGTGATCAATACCTGTTTTCCAATGGGTTTGGAGGTGGATCAGGCCAAAAAGAGGCAGTTTGGTGTCGGCTCCAAAAAGAGAAATTTCCTTGACCCCGGGGTCAAGTGTTTTTTCAAATCCCCCCTCCTCCACTGTTTTGGCTGAAAGCTGTTTGCTGGCCGATTTACCACATTAACAGTGATCAATACCTGTTTTCCAACGGGTTTGGAGGTGGATCAGGCCAAAAAGAGGCAGTTTGGTGTCGGCTCTAAAAACAGAAATTTCCTTGATCCCGGGGTCAAGTGTTTTTTCAAATCCCCCCTCCTCCACTGTTTTGGCTGAAAGTTGTTTGCTGGCCGATTTACCACATCACAAGTGATCAATACCTGTTTTCCAATGGGTTTGGAGGTGGATCAGGCCAAAAAGAGGCAGTTTGGTGTCGGCTCCAAAAAGAGAAATTTCATTGACCCCGGGATCAAGTGTTTTTTCAAATCCCCCCTCCTCCACTGTTTTGGCTGAAAGCTGTTTGTAGGCCGATATACCACATTAACAGTGATCAATACCTGTTTTCCAATGGGTTTGGAGGTGGATCAGGCCAAAAAGAGGCAGTTTTGTGTCGGCTCCAAAAAGGGAAATTTCCTTGACCCCGGGGTCAAGTGTTTTTTCAAATCCCCCCTCCTCCACTGTTTTGGCTGAAAGCTGTTTGCTGGCCGATTTACCACATTAACAGTAATCAATACCTGTTTTCCAACGGGTTTGGAGGTGGATCAGGCCAAAAAGAGGCAGTTTTGTGTCGGCTCTAAAAACAGAAATTTCCTTGACCCCGGGGTCAAGTGTTTTTTCAAATCCCCCCTCCTCCACTGTTTTGGCTGAAAGTTGTTTGCTGGCCGATTTACCACATTAACAGTGATCAATACCTATTTTCCAACGGGTTTGGAGGTGGATCAGGCCAAAAAGAGGCAGTTTGGTGTCGGCTCCAAAAACAGAAATTTCCTTAACCCCGGGGTCAAGTGTTTTTTCAAATCCCCCCTCCTACACTGCTTTGGCTGAAAGTTGTTTGCTGGCCGATTTACCACATCACAAGTGATCAATACCTGTTTTCCAATGGGTTTGGAGGTGGATCAGGCCAAAAAGAGGCAGTTTGGTGTCAGCGCCAAAAAGTGGAAATTTCCTTGACCCCGGGGTCAAGTGTTTTTTCGAATCCCCCCTCCTACACTGCTTTGGCTGAAAGCTGTTTGCTGGCCGAATTACCACATTAAAAGTGATCAATACCTGTTTTCCAATGGGTTTGGAGGTGGATCAGGCCAAAAAGAGGCAGTTTGGTGTCGGCTCCAAAAAGAGAAATTTCCTTGACCCCGGGGTCAAGTGTTTTTTCAAATCCCCCCTCCTCCACTGTTTTGGCTGAAAGCTGTTTGCTGGCCGATTTACCACATTAACAGTGATCAATACCTGTTTTCCAACGGGTTTGGAGGTGGATCAGGCCAAAAAGAGGCAGTTTGGTGTCGGCTCTAAAAACAGAAATTTCCTTGATCCCGGGGTCAAGTGTTTTTTCAAATCCCCCCTCCTCCACTGTTTTGGCTGAAAGTTGTTTGCTGGCCGATTTACCACATCACAAGTGATCAATACCTGTTTTCCAATGGGTTTGGAGGTGGATCAGGCCAAAAAGAGGCAGTTTGGTGTCGGCTCTAAAAAGAGAAATTTCCTTGACCCCGGGGTCAAGTGTTTTTTCAAATCCCCCCTCCTCCACTGTTTTGGCTGAAAGCTGTTTGCTGGCCGATATACCACATTAACAGTGATCAGTACCTGTTTTCCAATGGGTTTGGAGGTGGATCAGGCCAAAAAGAGGCAGTTTTGTGTCGGCTCCAAAAAGAGAAATTTCCTTGACCCCGGGGTCAAGTGTTTTTTCAAATCCCCCCTCCTCCACTGTTTTGGCTGAAAGCTGTTTGCTGGCCGATTTACCACATTAACAGTGATCAATACCTATTTTCTAACGGGTTTGGAGGTGGATCAGGCCAAAAAGAGGCAGTTTTGTGTCGGCTCTAAAAACAGAAATTTCCTTGACCCCGGGGTCAAGTGTTTTTTCAAATCCCCCCTCCTCCACTGCTTTGGCTGAAAGCTGTTTGCTGGCCGATTTACCACATTAAAAGTGATCAACACCTGTTTTCCAACGGGTTTGGAGGTGGATCAGGCCAAAAAGAGGCAGTTTGGTGTCGGCTCCAAAATCGTAAATTTCCTTGACCCCGGGATCAAGTGTTTTTACAAATCCCCCCTCCTCCAC
This sequence comes from Pempheris klunzingeri, assembly GCF_042242105.1. Classification (NCBI taxonomy): domain Eukaryota; kingdom Metazoa; phylum Chordata; class Actinopteri; order Acropomatiformes; family Pempheridae; genus Pempheris; species Pempheris klunzingeri. The sequence goes on along the minus strand of NC_092025.1, from coordinate 6,433,454 downwards.
TGCTTTGGCTGAAAGCTGTTTGCTGGCCGATTTACCACATTAAAAGTGATCAATACCTGTTTTCCAACGGGTTGGGAGGTGGATCAGGCCAAAAAGAGGCAGTTTGGTGTCGGGTCCAAAAAGTGGAAATTTCCTTGACCCCGGGGTCAAGTGTTTTTTCAAATCCCCCCTCCTCCACTGTTTTGGCTGAAAGCTGTTTGCTGGCCGATTTACCACATTAACAGTGATCAATACCTGTTTTCCAACGGGTTTGGAGGTGGATCAGGCCAAAAAGAGGCAGTTTGGTGTCGGCTCTAAAAACAGAAATTTCCTTGATCCCGGGGTCAAGTGTTTTTTCAAATCCCCCCTCCTCCACTGTTTTGGCTGAAAGTTGTTTGCTGGCCGATTTACCACATCACAAGTGATCAATACCTGTTTTCCAATGGGTTTGGAGGTGGATCAGGCCAAAAAGAGGCAGTTTGGTGTCGGCTCCAAAAAGAGAAATTTCATTGACCCCGGGATCAAGTGTTTTTTCAAATCCCCCCTCCTCCACTGTTTTGGCTGAAAGCTGTTTGCTGGCCGATATACCACATTAACAGTGATCAATACCTGTTTTCCAATGGGTTTGGAGGTGGATCAGGCCAAAAAGAGGCAGTTTTGTGTCGGCTCCAAAAAGAGAAATTTCCTTGACCCCGGGGTCAAGTGTTTTTTCAAATCCCCCCTCCTCCACTGTTTTGGCTGAAAGCTGTTTGCTGGCCGATTTACCACATTAACAGTGATCAATACCTGTTTTCCAACGGGTTTGGAGGTGGATCGGGCCAAAAAGAGGCAGTTTGGTGTCGGCTCTAAAAACAGAAATTTCCTTGACCCCGGGGTCAAGTGTTTTTTCAAATCCCCCCTCCTCCACTGTTTTGGCTGAAAGTTGTTTGCTGGCCGATTTACCACATTAACAGTGATCAATACCTATTTTCCAATGGGTTTGGAGGTGGATCAGGCCAAAAAGAGGCAGTTTGGTGTCGGCTCCAAAAACAGAAATTTCCTTAACCCCGGGGTCAAGTGTTTTTTCGAATCCCCCCTCCTACACTGCTTTGGCTGAAAGTTGTTTGCTGGCCGATTTACCACATCACAAGTGATCAATACCTGTTTTCCAATGGGTTTGGAGGTGGATCAGGCCAAAAAGAGGCAGTTTGGTGTCAGCGCCAAAAAGTGGAAATTTCCTTGACCCCGGGGTCAAGTGTTTTTTCGAATCCCCCCTCCTACACTGCTTTGGCTGAAAGCTGTTTGCTGGCCGAATTACCACATTAAAAGTGATCAATACCTGTTTTCCAATGGGTTTGGAGGTGGATCAGGCCAAAAAGAGGCAGTTTGGTGTCGGCTCCAAAAAGAGAAATTTCCTTGACCCCGGGGTCAAGTGTTTTTTCAAATCCCCCCTCCTCCACTGTTTTGGCTGAAAGCTGTTTGCTGGCCGATTTACCACATTAACAGTGATCAATACCTGTTTTCCAACGGGTTTGGAGGTGGATCAGGCCAAAAAGAGGCAGTTTGGTGTCGGCTCTATAAACAGAAATTTCCTTGATCCCGGGGTCAAGTGTTTTTTCAAATCCCCCCTCCTCCACTGTTTTGGCTGAAAGTTATTTGCTGGCCGATTTACCACATCACAAGTGATCAATACCTGTTTTCCAAGGGGTTTGGAGGTGGATCAGGCCAAAAAGAGGCAGTTTGGTGTCGGCTCTAAAAAGAGAAATTTCCTTGACCCCGGGGTCAAGTGTTTTTTCAAATCCCCCCTCCTCCACTGTTTTGGCTGAAAGCTGTTTGCTGGCCGATATACCACATTAACAGTGATCAGTACCTGTTTTCCAATGGGTTTGGAGGTGGATCAGGCCAAAAAGAGGCAGTTTTGTGTCGGCTCCAAAAAGAGAAATTTCCTTGACCCCGGGGTCAAGTGTTTTTTCAAATCCCCCCTCCTCCACTGTTTTGGCTGAAAGCTGTTTGCTGGCCGATTTACCACATTAACAGTGATCAATACCTATTTTCTAACGGGTTTGGAGGTGGATCAGGCCAAAAAGAGGCAGTTTTGTGTCGGCTCTAAAAACAGAAATTTCCTTGACCCCGGGGTCAAGTGTTTTTTCAAATCCCCCCTCCTCCACTGCTTTGGCTGACAGCTGTTTGCTGGCCGATTTACCACATTAAAAGTGATCAACACCTGTTTTCCAACGGGTTTGGAGGTGGATCAGGCCAAAAAGAGGCAGTTTGGTGTCGGCTCCAAAATCGTACATTTCCTTGACCCCGGGATCAAGTGTTTTTACAAATCCCCCCTCCTCCACTGCTTTGGCTGAAAGCTGTTTGCTGGCCGATTTACCACATTAAAAGTGATCAATACCTGTTTTCCAACGGGTTTGGAGGTGGATCAGGCCAAAAAGAGGCAGTTTGGTGTCGGCTCCAAAAAGTGGAAATTTCCTTGACCCCGGGGTCAAGTGTTTTTTCAAATCCCCCCTCCTCCACTGTTTTGGCTGAAAGTTGTTTGCTGGCCGATTTACCACATCACAAGTGATCAATACCTGTTTTCCAATGGGTTTGGAGGTGGATCAGGCCAAAAAGAGGCCGTTTTGTGTCGGCTCCAAAAAGTGGAAATTTCCTTGACCCCGGGGTCAAGTGTTTTTTCGAATCCCCCCTCCTACACTGCTTTGGCTGAAAGCTGTTTGCTGGCCGAATTACCACATTAAAAGTGATCAATACCTGTTTTCCAATGGGTTTGGAGGTGGATCAGGCCAAAAAGAGGCAGTTTGGTGTCGGCTCCAAAAAGAGAAATTTCCTTGACCCCGGGGTCAAGTGTTTTTTCAAATCCCCCCTCCTCCACTGTTTTGGCTGAAAGCTGTTTGCTGGCCGATTTACCACATTAACAGTGATCAATACCTGTTTTCCAACGGGTTTGGAGGTGGATCAGGCCAAAAAGAGGCAGTTTGGTGTCGGCTCTAAAAACAGAAATTTCCTTGATCCCGGGGTCAAGTGTTTTTTCAAATCCCCCCTCCTCCACTGTTTTGGCTGAAAGTTGTTTGCTGGCCGATTTACCACATCACAAGTGATCAATACCTGTTTTCCAATGGGTTTGGAGGTGGATCAGGCCAAAAAGAGGCAGTTTGGTGTCGGCTCCAAAAAGAGAAATTTCCTTGACCCCGGGGTCAAGTGTTTTTTCGAATCCCCCCTCCTCCACTGTTTTGGCTGAAAGCTGTTTGCTGGCCGATATACCACATTAACAGTGATCAATACCTGTTTTCCAATGGGTTTGGAGGTGGATCAGGCCAAAAAGAGGCAGTTTTGTGTCGGCTCCAAAAAGAGAAATTTCCTTGACCCCGGGGTCAAGTGTTTTTTCAAATCCCCCCTCCTCCACTGTTTTGGCTGAAAGCTGTTTGCTGGCCGATTTACCACATTAACAGTGATCAATACCTGTTTTCCAACGGGTTTGGAGGTGGATCGGGCCAAAAAGAGGCAGTTTGGTGTCGGCTCTAAAAACAGAAATTTCCTTGACCCCGGGGTCAAGTGTTTTTTCAAATCCCCCCTCCTCCACTGTTTTGGCTGAAAGTTGTTTGCTGGCCGATTTACCACATTAACAGTGATCAATACCTATTTTCCAACGGGTTTGGAGGTGGATCAGGCCAAAAAGAGGCAGTTTGGTGTCGGCTCCAAAAACAGAAATTTCCTTAACCCCGGGGTCAAGTGTTTTTTCGAATCCCCCCTCCTACACTGCTTTGGCTGAAAGTTGTTTGCTGGCCGATTTACCACATCACAAGTGATCAATACCTGTTTTCCAATGGGTTTGGAGGTGGATCAGGCCAAAAAGAGGCAGTTTGGTGTCAGCGCCAAAAAGTGGAAATTTCCTTGACCCCGGGGTCAAGTGTTTTTTCGAATCCCCCCTCCTACACTGCTTTGGCTGAAAGCTGTTTGCTGGCCGATTTACCACATTAAAAGTGATCAATACCTGTTTTCCAATGGGTTTGGAGGTGGATCAGGCCAAAAAGAGGCAGTTTGGTGTCGGCTCCAAAAAGAGAAATTTCCTTGACCCCGGGGTCAAGTGTTTTTTCAAATCCCCCCTCCTCCACTGTTTTGGCTGAAAGCTGTTTGCTGGCCGATTTACCACATTAACAGTGATCAATACCTGTTTTCCAACGGGTTTGGAGGTGGATCAGGCCAAAAAGAGGCAGTTTGGTGTCGGCTCTAAAAACAGAAATTTCCTTGATCCCGGGGTCAAGTGTTTTTTCGAATCCCCCCTCCTACACTGCTTTGGCTGAAAGCTGTTTGCTGGCCGAATTACCACATTAAAAGTGATCAATACCTGTTTTCCAATGGGTTTGGAGGTGGATCAGGCCAAAAAGAGGCAGTTTGGTGTCGGCTCCAAAAAGAGAAATTTCCTTGACCCCGGGGTCAAGTGTCTTTTCAAATCCCCCCTCCTCCACTGTTTTGGCTGAAAGCTGTTTGCTGGCCGATTTACCACATTAACAGTGATCAATACCTATTTTCTAACGGGTTTGGAGGTGGATCAGGCCAAAAAGAGGCAGTTTTGTGTCGGCTCTAAAAACAGAAATTTCCTTGACCCCGGGGTCAAGTGTTTTTTCAAATCCCCCCTCCTCCACTGCTTTGGCTGACAGCTGTTTGCTGGCCGATTTACCACATTAAAAGTGATCAATACCTGTTTTCCAACGGGTTTGGAGGTGGATCAGGCCAAAAAGAGGCAGTTTGGTGTCGGCTCCAAAAAGTGGAAATTTCCTTGACCCCGGGGTCAAGTGTTTTTTCAAATCCCCCCTCCTCCACTGTTTTGGCTGAAAGTTGTTTGCTGGCCGATTTACCACATCACAAGTGATCAATACCTGTTTTCCAATGGGTTTGGAGGTGGATCAGGCCAAAAAGAGGCCGTTTTGTGTCGGCTCCAAAAAGTGGAAATTTCCTTGACCCCGGGGTCAAGTGTTTTTTCGAATCCCCCCTCCTACACTGCTTTGGCTGAAAGCTGTTTGCTGGCCGAATTACCACATTAAAAGTGATCAATACCTGTTTTCCAATGGGTTTGGAGGTGGATCAGGCCAAAAAGAGGCAGTTTGGTGTCGGCTCCAAAAAGAGAAATTTCCTTGACCCCGGGGTCAAGTGTTTTTTCAAATCCCCCCTCCTCCACTGTTTTGGCTGAAAGCTGTTTGCTGGCCGATTTACCACATTAACAGTGATCAATACCTGTTTTCCAACGGGTTTGGAGGTGGATCAGGCCAAAAAGAGGCAGTTTGGTGTCGGCTCTAAAAACAGAAATTTCCTTGATCCCGGGGTCAAGTGTTTTTTCAAATCCCCCCTCCTCCACTGTTTTGGCTGAAAGTTGTTTGCTGGCCGATTTACCACATCACAAGTGATCAATACCTGTTTTCCAATGGGTTTGGAGGTGGATCAGGCCAAAAAGAGGCAGTTTGGTGTCGGCTCCAAAAAGAGAAATTTCCTTGACCCCGGGGTCAAGTGTTTTTTCAAATCCCCCCTCCTCCACTGTTTTGGCTGAAAGCTGTTTGCTGGCCGATATACCACATTAACAGTGATCAATACCTGTTTTCCAATGGGTTTGGAGGTGGATCAGGCCAAAAAGAGGCAGTTTTGTGTCGGCTCCAAAAAGAGAAATTTCCTTGACCCCGGGGTCAAGTGTTTTTTCAAATCCCCCCTCCTACACTGTTTTGGCTGAAAGCTGTTTGCTGGCCGATTTACCACATTAACAGTGATCAATACCTATTTTCTAACGGGTTTGGAGGTGGATCAGGCCAAAAAGAGGCAGTTTTGTGTCGGCTCTAAAAACAGAAATTTCCTTGACCCCGGGGTCAAGTGTTTTTTCAAATCGCCCCTCCGCCACTGCTTTGGCTGACAGCTGTTTGCTGGCCGATTTACCACATTAAAAGTGATCAACACCTGTTTTCCAACGGGTTTGGAGGTGGATCAGGCCAAAAAGAGGCAGTTTGGTGTCGGCTCCAAAATCGTAAATTTCCTTGACCCCGGGATCAAGTGTTTTTACAAATCCCCCCTCCTCCACTGCTTTGGCTGAAAGCTGTTTGCTGGCCGATTTACCACATTAAAAGTGATCAATACCTGTTTTCCAACGGGTTTGGAGGTGGATCAGGCCAAAAAGAGGCAGTTTGGTGTCGGGTCCAAAAAGTGGAAATTTCCTTGACCCCGGGGTCAAGTGTTTTTTCAAATCCCCCCTCCTCCACTGTTTTGGCTGAAAGTTGTTTGCTGGCCGATTTACCACATCACAAGTGATCAATACCTGTTTTCCAATGGGTTTGGAGGTGGATCAGGCCAAAAAGAGGCCGTTTTGTGTCGGCTCCAAAAAGTGGAAATTTCCTTGACCCCGGGGTCAAGTGTTTTTTCGAATCCCCCCTCCTCCACTGTTTTGGCTGAAAGCTGTTTGCTGGCCGATTTACCACATTAACAGTGATCAATACCTGTTTTCCAACGGGTTTGGAGGTGGATCAGGCCAAAAAGAGGCAGTTTGGTGTCGGCTCTAAAAACAGAAATTTCCTTGATCCCGGGGTCAAGTGTTTTTTCAAATCCCCCCTCCTCCACTGTTTTGGCTGAAAGTTGTTTGCTGGCCGATTTACCACATCACAAGTGATCAATACCTGTTTTCCAATGGGTTTGGAGGTGGATCAGGCCAAAAAGAGGCAGTTTGGTGTCGGCTCCAAAAAGAGAAATTTCCTTGACCCCGGGATCAAGTGTTTTTTCAAATCCCCCCTCCTCCACTGTTTTGGCTGAAAGCTGTTTGCTGGCCGATATACCACATTAACAGTGATCAATACCTGTTTTCCAATGGGTTTGGAGGTGGATCAGGCCAAAAAGAGGCAGTTTTGTGTCGGCTCCAAAAAGAGAAATTTCCTTGACCCCGGGGTCAAGTGTTTTTTCAAATCCCCCCTCCTCCACTGTTTTGGCTGAAAGCTGTTTGCTGGCCGATTTACCACATTAACAGTAATCAATACCTGTTTTCCAACGGGTTTGGAGGTGGATCAGGCCAAAAAGAGGCAGTTTTGTGTCGGCTCTAAAAACAGAAATTTCCTTGACCCCGGGGTCAAGTGTTTTTTCAAATCCCCCCTCCTCCACTGTTTTGGCTGAAAGTTGTTTGCTGGCCGATTTACCACATTAACAGTGATCAATACCTATTTTCCAACGGGTTTGGAGGTGGATCAGGCCAAAAAGAGGCAGTTTGGTGTAGGCTCCAAAAACAGAAATTTCCTTAACCCCGGGGTCAAGTGTTTTTTCGAATCCCCCCTCCTACACTGCTTTGGCTGAAAGTTGTTTGCTGGCCGATTTACCACATCACAAGTGATCAATACCTGTTTTCCAATGGGTTTGGAGGTGGATCAGGCCAAAAAGAGGCAGTTTGGTGTCAGCGCCAAAAAGTGGAAATTTCCTTGACCCCGGGGTCAAGTGTTTTTTCGAATCCCCCCTCCTACACTGCTTTGGCTGAAAGCTGTTTGCTGGCCGAATTACCACATTAAAAGTGATCAATACCTGTTTTCCAATGGGTTTGGAGGTGGATCAGGCCAAAAAGAGGCAGTTTGGTGTCGGCTCCAAAAAGAGAAATTTCCTTGACCCCGGGGTCAAGTGTTTTTTCAAATCCCCCCTCCTCCACTGTTTTGGCTGAAAGCTGTTTGCTGGCCGATTTACCACATTAACAGTGATCAATACCTGTTTTCCAACGGGTTTGGAGGTGGATCAGGCCAAAAAGAGGCAGTTTGGTGTCGGCTCTAAAAACAGAAATTTCCTTGACCCCGGGGTCAAGTGTTTTTTCAAATCCCCCCTCCTCCACTGTTTTGGCTGAAAGCTGTTTGCTGGCCGATTTACCACATTAACAGTGATCAATACCTGTTTTCCAACGGGTTTGGAGGTGGATCAGGCCAAAAAGAGGCAGTTTGGTGTCGGCTCTAAAAACAGAAATTTCCTTGACCCCGGGGTCAAGTGTTTTTTCAAATCCCCCCTCCTCCACTGTTTTGGCTGAAAGTTGTTTGCTGGCCGATTTACCACATCACAACTGATCAATACCTGTTTTCCAATGGGTTTGGAGGTGGATCAGGCCAAAAAGAGGCAGTTTTGTGTCGGCTCTAAAAACAGAAATTTCCTTGACCCCGGGGTCAAGTGTTTTTTCAAATCCCCCCTCCTCTACTGCTTTGGCTGACAGCTGTTTGCTGGCCGATTTACCACATTAAAAGTGATCAACACCTGTTTTCCAACGGGTTTGGAGGTGGATCAGGCCAAAAAGAGGCAGTTTGGTGTCGGCTCCAAAAAGTGGAAATTTCCTTGACCCCGGGGTCAAGTGTTTTTTCAAATCCCCCCTCCTCCACTGTTTTGGCTGAAAGTTGTTTGCTGGCCGATTTACCACATCACAAGTGATCAATACCTGTTTTCCAATGGGTTTGGAGGTGGATCAGGCCAAAAAGAGGCAGTTTTGTGTCGGCTCCAAAAAGTGGAAATTTCCTTGACCCCGGGGTCAAGTGTTTTTTCAAATCCCCCCTCCTCCACTGTTTTGGCTGAAAGCTGTTTGCTGGCCGATTTACCACATTAACAGTGATCAATACCTGTTTTCCAACGGGTTTGGAGGTGGATCAGGCCAAAAAGAGGCAGTTTGGTGTCGGCTCTAAAAACAGAAATTTCCTTGATCCCGGGGTCAAGTGTTTTTTCAAATCCCCCCTCCTCCACTGTTTTGGCTGAAAGTTGTTTGCTGGCCGATTTACCACATCACAAGTGATCAATACCTGTTTTCCAATGGGTTTGGAGGTGGATCAGGCCAAAAAGAGGCAGTTTGGTGTCGGCTCCAAAAAGAGAAATTTCCTTGACCCCGGGGTCAAGTGTTTTTTCAAATCCCCCCTCCTCCACTGTTTTGGCTGAAAGCTGTTTGCTGGCCGATATACCACATTAACAGTGATCAATACCTGTTTTCCAATGGGTTTGGAGGTGGATCAGGCCAAAAAGAGGCAGTTTGGTGTCGGCTCCAAAAAGAGAAATTTCCTTGACCCCGGGGTCAAGTGTTTTTTCGAATCCCCCCTCCTACACTGCTTTGGCTGAAAGCTGTTTGCTGGCCGAATTACCACATTAAAAGTGATCAATACCTGTTTTCCAATGGGTTTGGAGGTGGATCAGGCCAAAAAGAGGCAGTTTGGTGTCGGCTCCAAAAAGAGAAATTTCCTTGACCCCGGGGTCAAGTGTTTTTTCAAATCCCCCCTCCTCCACTGTTTTGGCTGAAAGCTGTTTGCTGGCCGATTTACCACATTAACAGTGATCAATACCTGTTTTCCAACGGGTTTGGAGGTGGATCAGGCCAAAAAGAGGCAGTTTGGTGTCGGCTCTAAAAACAGAAATTTCCTTGATCCCGGGGTCAAGTGTTTTTTCAAATCCCCCCTCCTCCACTGTTTTGGCTGAAAGCTGTTTGCTGGCCGATTTACCACATCACAAGTGATCAATACCTGTTTTCCAATGGGTTTGGAGGTGGATCAGGCCAAAAAGAGGCAGTTTGGTGTCGGCTCCAAAAAGAGAAATTTCCTTGACCCCGGGGTCAAGTGTTTTTTCAAATCCCCCCTCCTCCACTGTTTTGGCTGAAAGCTGTTTGCTGGCCGATATACCACATTAACAGTGATCAATACCTGTTTTCCAATGGGTTTGGAGGTGGATCAGGCCAAAAAGAGGCAGTTTTGTGTCGGCTCCAAAAAGAGAAATTTCCTTGACCCCGGGGTCAAGTGTTTTTTCAAATCCCCCCTCCTCCACTGCTTTGGCTGACAGCTGTTTGCTGGCCGATTTACCACATTAAAAGTGATCAACACCTGTTTTCCAACGGGTTTGGAGGTGGATCAGGCCAAAAAGAGGCAGTTTGGTGTCGGCTCCAAAATCGTAAATTTCCTTGACCCCGGGATCAAGTGTTTTTACAAATCCCCCCTCCTCCACTGCTTTGGCTGAAAGCTGTTTGCTGGCCGATTTACCACATTAAAAGTGATCAATACCTGTTTTCCAACGGGTTTGGAGGTGGATCAGGCCAAAAAGAGGCAGTTTGGTGTCGGCTCCAAAAAGTGGAAATTTCCTTGACCGCGGGGTCAAGTGTTTTTTCAAATCCCCCCTCCTCCACTGTTTTGGCTGAAAGTTGTTTGCTGGCCGATTTACCACATCACAAGTGATCAATACCTGTTTTCCAATGGGTTTGGAGGTGGATCAGGCCAAAAAGAGGCCGTTTTGTGTCGGCTCCAAAAAGTGGAAATTTCCTTGACCCCGGGGTCAAGTGTTTTTTCGAATCCCCCCTCCTACACTGCTTTGGCTGAAAGCTGTTTGCTGGCCGAATTACCACATTAACAGTGATCAATACCTGTTTTCCAATGGGTTTGGAGGTGGATCAGGCCAAAAAGAGGCAGTTTGGTGTCGGCTCCAAAAAGAGAAATTTCCTTGACCCCGGGGTCAAGTGTTTTTTCAAATTCCCCCTCCTCCACTGTTTTGGCTGAAAGCTGTTTGCTGGCCGATTTACCACATTAACAGTGATCAATACCTGTTTTCCAACGGGTTTGGAGGTGGATCAGGCCAAAAAGAGGCAGTTTGGTGTCGGCTCTAAAAAGAGAAATTTCCTTGATCCCGGGGTCAAGTGTTTTTTCAAATCCCCCCTCCTCCACTGTTTTGGCTGAAAGTTGTTTGCTGGCCGATTTACCACATCACAAGTGATCAATACCTGTTTTCCAATGGGTTTGGAGGTGGATCAGGCCAAAAAGAGGCAGTTTTGTGTCGGCTCCAAAAAGAGAAATTTCCTTGACCCCGGGGTCAAGTGTTTTTTCAAATCCCCCCTCCTCCACTGTTTTGGCTGAAAGCTGTTTGCTGGCCGATTTACCACATTAACAGTGATCAATACCTGTTTTCCAATGGGTTTGGAGGTGGATCAGGCCAAAAAGAGGCAGTTTGGTGTCGGCTCTAAAAACAGAAATTTCCTTGATCCCGGGGTCAAGTGTTTTTTCAAATCCCCCCTCCTCCACTGTTTTGGCTGAAAGTTGTTTGCTGGCCGATTTACCACATCACAAGTGATCAATACCTGTTTTCCAATGGGTTTGGAGGTGGATCAGGCCAAAAAGAGGCAGTTTTGTATCGGCTCCAAAAAGAGAAATTTCCTTGACCCCGGGGTCAAGTGTTTTTTCAAATCCCCCCTCCTCCACTGTTTTGGCTGAAAGCTGTTTGCTGGCCGATATACCACATTAACAGTGATCAATACCTGTTTTCAGATGGGTTTGGAGGTGGATCAGGCCAAAAAGAGGCAGTTTTGTGTCGGCTCCAAAAAGAGAAATTTCCTTGACCCCGGGGTCAAGTGTTTTTTCGAATCCCCCCTCCTACACTGCTTTGGCTGAAAGCTGTTTGCTGGCCGAATTACCACATTAAAAGTGATCAATACCTGTTTTCCAATGGGTTTGGAGGTGGATCAGGCCAAAAAGAGGCAGTTTGGTGTCGGCTCTAAAAAGAGAAATTTCCTTGATCCCGGGGTCAAGTGTTTTTTCAAATCCCCCCTCCTCCACTGTTTTGGCTGAAAGTTGTTTGCTGGCCGATTTACCACATCACAAGTGATCAATACCTGTTTTCCAATGGGTTTGGAGGTGGATCAGGCCAAAAAGAGGCAGTTTGGTGTCGGCTCCAAAAAGAGAAATTTCCTTGACCCCGGGATCAAGTGTTTTTTCAAATCCCCCCTCCTCCACTGTTTTGGCTGAAAGCTGTTTGCTGGCCGATATACCACATTAACAGTGATCAATACCTGTTTTCCAATGGGTTTGGAGGTGGATCAGGCCAAAAAGAGGCAGTTTTGTGTCGGCTCCAAAAAGAGAAATTTCCTTGACCCCGGGGTCAAGTGTTTTTTCAAATCCCCCCTCCTACACTGTTTTGGCTGAAAGCTGTTTGCTGGCCGATTTACCACATTAACAGTGATCAATACCTATTTTCTAGAGGGTTTGGAGGTGGATCAGGCCAAAAAGAGGCAGTTTTGTGTCGGCTCTAAAAACAGAAATTTCCTTGACCCCGGGGTCAAGTGTTTTTTCAAATCCCCCCTCCTCCACTGCTTTGGCTGACAGCTGTTTGCTGGCCGATTTACCACATTAAAAGTGATCAACACCTGTTTTCCAACGGGTTTGGAGGTGGATCAGGCCAAAAAGAGGCAGTTTGGTGTCGGCTCCAAAATCATAAATTTCCTTGACCCCGGGATCAAGTGTTTTTACAAATCCCCCCTCCTCCACTGCTTTGGCTGAAAGCTGTTTGCTGGCCGATTTACCACATTAACAGTGATCAATACCTATTTTCCAACGGGTTTGGAGGTGGATCAGGCCAAAAAGAGGCAGTTTTGTGTCGGCTCTAAAAACAGAAATTTCCTTGACCCCGGGGTCAAGTGTTTTTTCAAATCCCCCCTCCTCCACTGTTTTGGCTGAAAGCTGTTTGCTGGCCGATTTACCACATTAACAGTGATCAATACCTGTTTTCCAATGGGTTTGGAGGTGGATCAGGCCAAAAAGAGGCAGTTTTGTGTCGGCTCCAAAAAGAGAAATTTCCTTGACCCCGGGGTCAAGTGTTTTTTCAAATCCCCCCTCCTCCACTGTTTTGGCTGACAGCTGTTTGCTGGCCGATTTACCACATTAACAGTAATCAATACCTGTTTTCCAACGGGTTTGGAGGTGGATCAGGCCAAAAAGAGGCAGTTTTGTGTCGGCTCTAAAAACAGAAATTTCCTTGACCCCGGGGTCAAGTGTTTTTTCAAATCCCCCCTCCTCCACTGTTTTGGCTGAAAGTTGTTTGCTGGCCGATTTACCACATTAACAGTGATCAATACCTATTTTCCAACGGGTTTGGAGGTGGATCAGGCCAAAAAGAGGCAGTTTGGTGTCGGCTCCAAAAACAGAAATTTTCTTAACCCCGGGGTCAAGTGTTTTTTCGAATCCCCCCTCCTACACTGCTTTGGCTGAAAGTTGTTTGCTGGCCGATTTACCACATCACAAGTGATCAATACCTGTTTTCCAATGGGTTTGGAGGTGGATCAGGCCAAAAAGAGGCAGTTTGGTGTCAGCGCCAAAAAGTGGAAATTTCCTTGACCCCGGGGTCAAGTGTTTTTTCGAATCCCCCCTCCTACACTGCTTTGGCTGAAAGCTGTTTGCTGGCCGAATTACCACATCACAAGTGATCAATACCTGTTTTCCAATGGGTTTGGAGGTGGATCAGGCCAAAAAGAGGCAGTTTGGTGTCGGCTCCAAAAAGAGAAATTTCCTTGACCCCGGGGTCAAGTGTTTTTTCAAATCCCCCCTCCTCCACTGTTTTGGCTGAAAGCTGTTTGCTGGCCGATATACCACATTAACAGTGATCAGTACCTGTTTTCCAATGGGTTTGGAGGTGGATCAGGCCAAAAAGAGGCAGTTTTGTGTCGGCTCCAAAAAGAGAAATTTCCTTGACCCCGGGGTCAAGTGTTTTTTCAAATCCCCCCTCCTCCACTGTTTTGTCTGAAAGCTGTTTGCTGGCCGAATTACCGCATTAACAGTGATCAATACCTATTTTCTAACGGGTTTGGAGGTGGATCAGGCCAAAAAGAGGCAGTTTTGTGTCGGCTCTAAAAACAGAAATTTCCTTGACCCCGGGGTCAAGTGTTTTTTCGAATCCCCCCTCCTCCACTGCTTTGGCTGACAGCTGTTTGCTGGCCGATTTACCACATTAAAAGTGATCAACACCTGTTTTCCAATGGGTTTGGAGGTGGATCAGGCCAAAAAGAGGCAGTTTGGTGTCGGCTCCAAAATCGTAAATTTCCTTGACCCCGGGATCAAGTGTTTTTACAAATCCCCCCTCCTCCACTGCTTTGGCTGAAAGCTGTTTGCTGGCCGATTTACCACATTAAAAGTGATCAATACCTGTTTTCCAACGGGTTTGGAGGTGGATCAGGCCAAAAAGAGGCAGTTTGGTGTCGGCTCCAAAAAGTGGAAATTTCCTTGACCCCGGGGTCAAGTGTTTTTTCAAATCCCCCCTCCTCCACTGTTTTGGCTGAAAGTTGTTTGCTGGCCGATTTACCACATCACAAGTGATCAATACCTGTTTTCCAATGGGTTTGGAGGTGGATCAGGCCAAAAAGAGGCCGTTTTGTGTCGGCTCCAAAAAGTGGAAATTTCCTTGACCCCGGGGTCAAGTGTTTTTTCGAATCCCCCCTCCTACACTGCTTTGGCTGAAAGCTGTTTGCTGGCCGAATTACCACATTAAAAGTGATCAATACCTGTTTTCCAATGGGTTTGGAGGTGGATCAGGCCAAAAAGAGGCAGTTTTGTGTCGGCTCCAAAAAGAGAAATTTCCTTGACCCCGGGGTCAAGTGTTTTTTCAAATCCCCCCTCCTCCACTGTTTTGGCTGAAAGCTGTTTGCTGGCCGATTTACCACATTAACAGTGATCAATACCTGTTTTCCAATGGGTTTGGAGGTGGATCAGGCCAAAAAGAGGCAGTTTGGTGTCGGCTCTAAAAACAGAAATTTCCTTGATCCCGGGGTCAAGTGTTTTTTCAAATCCCCCCTCCTCCACTGTTTTGGCTGAAAGTTGTTTGCTGGCCGATTTACCACATCACAAGTGATCAATACCTGTTTTCCAATGGGTTTGGAGGTGGATCAGGCCAAAAAGAGGCAGTTTTGTATCGGCTCCAAAAAGAGAAATTTCCTTGACCCCGGGGTCAAGTGTTTTTTCAAATCCCCCCTCCTCCACTGTTTTGGCTGAAAGCTGTTTGCTGGCCGATATACCACATTAACAGTGATCAATACCTGTTTTCAGATGGGTTTGGAGGTGGATCAGGCCAAAAAGAGGCAGTTTTGTGTCGGCTCCAAAAAGAGAAATTTCCTTGACCCCGGGGTCAAGTGTTTTTTCGAATCCCCCCTCCTACACTGCTTTGGCTGAAAGCTGTTTGCTGGCCGAATTACCACATTAAAAGTGATCAATACCTGTTTTCCAATGGGTTTGGAGGTGGATCAGGCCAAAAAGAGGCAGTTTGGTGTCGGCTCCAAAAAGAGAAATTTCCTTGACCCCGGGGTCAAGTGTTTTTTCAAATCCCCCCTCCTCCACTGTTTTGGCTGAAAGCTGTTTGCTGGCCGATTTACCACATTAACAGTGATCAATACCTGTTTTCCAATGGGTTTGGAGGTGGATCAGGCCAAAAAGAGGCAGTTTGGTGTCGGCTCTAAAAACAGAAATTTCCTTGATCCCGGGGTCAAGTGTTTTTTCAAATCCCCCCTCCTCCACTGTTTTGGCTGAAAGTTGTTTGCTGGCCGATTTACCACATCACAAGTGATCAATACCTGTTTTCCAATGGGTTTGGAGGTGGATCAGGCCAAAAAGAGGCAGTTTGGTGTCGGCTCCAAAAAGAGAAATTTCCTTGACCCCGGGATCAAGTGTTTTTTCAAATCCCCCCTCCTCCACTGTTTTGGCTGAAAGCTGTTTGCTGGCCGATATACCACATTAACAGTGATCAATACCTGTTTTCCAATGGGTTTGGAGGTGGATCAGGCCAAAAAGAGGCAGTTTTGTGTCGGCTCCAAAAAGAGAAATTTCCTTGACCCCGGGGTCAAGTGTTTTTTCAAATCCCCCCTCCTACACTGTTTTGGCTGAAAGCTGTTTGCTGGCCGATTTACCACATTAACAGTGATCAATACCTATTTTCTAACGGGTTTGGAGGTGGATCAGGCCAAAAAGAGGCAGTTTTGTGTCGGCTCTAAAAACAGAAATTTCCTTGACCCCGGGGTCAAGTGTTTTTTCAAATCCCCCCTCCTCCACTGCTTTGGCTGACAGCTGTTTGCTGGCCGATTTACCACATTAAAAGTGATCAACACCTGTTTTCCAACGGGTTTGGAGGTGGATCAGGCCAAAAAGAGGCAGTTTTGTGTCGGCTCTAAAAACAGAAATTTCCTTGATCCCGGGGTCAAGTGTTTTTTCAAATCCCCCCTCCTCCACTGTTTTGGCTGAAAGTTGTTTGCTGGCCGATTTACCACATCACAAGTGATCAATACCTGTTTTCCAATGGGTTTGGAGGTGGATCAGGCCAAAAAGAGGCAGTTTGGTGTCGGCTCCAAAAAGAGAAATTTCCTTGACCCCGGGGTCAAGTGTTTTTTCAAATCCCCCCTCCTCCACTGTTTTGGCTGAAAGCTGTTTGCTGGCCGATATACCACATTAACAGTGATCAGTACCTGTTTTCCAATGGGTTTGGAGGTGGATCAGGCCAAAAAGAGGCAGTTTGGTGTCGGCTCCAAAAAGAGAAATTTCCTTGACCCCGGGATCAAGTGTTTTTTCAAATCCCCCCTCCTCCACTGTTTTGGCTGAAAGCTGTTTGCTGGCCGATATACCACATTAACAGTGATCAATACCTGTTTTCCAATGGGTTTGGAGGTGGATCAGGCCAAAAAGAGGCAGTTTTGTGTCGGCTCCAAAAAGAGAAATTTCCTTGACCCCGGGGTCAAGTGTTTTTTCAAATCCCCCCTCCTACACTGTTTTGGCTGAAAGCTGTTTGCTGGCCGATTTACCACATTAACAGTGATCAATACCTATTTTCTAACGGGTTTGGAGGTGGATCAGGCCAAAAAGAGGCAGTTTTGTGTCGGCTCTAAAAACAGAAATTTCCTTGACCCCGGGGTCAAGTGTTTTTTCAAATCCCCCCTCCTCCACTGTTTTGGCTGAAAGCTGTTTGCTGGCCGATTTACCACATTAACAGTGATCAATACCTGTTTTCCAATGGGTTTGGAGGTGGATCAGGCCAAAAAGAGGCAGTTTTGTGTCGGCTCCAAAAAGAGAAATTTCCTTGACCCCGGGGTCAAGTGTATTTCAAATCCCCCCTCCTACACTGTTTTGGCTGAAAGCTGTTTGCTGGCCGATTTACCACATTAACAGTGATCAATACCTATTTTCTAACGGGTTTGGAGGTGGATCAGGCCAAAAAGAGGCAGTTTTGTGTCGGCTCTAAAAACAGAAATTTCCTTGACCCCGGGGTCAAGTGTTTTTTCAAATCCCCCCTCCTCCACTGCTTTGGCTGACAGCTGTTTGCTGGCCGATTTACCACATTAAAAGTGATCAACACCTGTTTTCCAACGGGTTTGGAGGTGGATCAGGCCAAAAAGAGGCAGTTTTGTGTCGGCTCTAAAAACAGAAATTTCCTTGATCCCGGGGTCAAGTGTTTTTTCAAATCCCCCCTCCTCCACTGTTTTGGCTGAAAGTTGTTTGCTGGCCGATTTACCACATCACAAGTGATCAATACCTGTTTTCCAATGGGTTTGGAGGTGGATCAGGCCAAAAAGAGGCAGTTTGGTGTCGGCTCCAAAAAGAGAAATTTCCTTGACCCCGGGGTCAAGTGTTTTTTCAAATCCCCCCTCCTCCACTGTTTTGGCTGAAAGCTGTTTGCTGGCCGATATACCACATTAACAGTGATCAGTACCTGTTTTCCAATGGGTTTGGAGGTGGATCAGGCCAAAAAGAGGCAGTTTGGTGTCGGCTCCAAAAAGAGAAATTTCCTTGACCCCGGGATCAAGTGTTTTTTCAAATCCCCCCTCCTCCACTGTTTTGGCTGAAAGCTGTTTGCTGGCCGATATACCACATTAACAGTGATCAATACCTGTTTTCCAATGGGTTTGGAGGTGGATCAGGCCAAAAAGAGGCAGTTTTGTGTCGGCTCCAAAAAGAGAAATTTCCTTGACCCCGGGGTCAAGTGTTTTTTCAAATCCCCCCTCCTACACTGTTTTGGCTGAAAGCTGTTTGCTGGCCGATTTACCACATTAACAGTGATCAATACCTATTTTCTAACGGGTTTGGAGGTGGATCAGGCCAAAAAGAGGCAGTTTTGTGTCGGCTCTAAAAACAGAAATTTCCTTGACCCCGGGGTCAAGTGTTTTTTCAAATCCCCCCTCCTCCACTGCTTTGGCTGACAGCTGTTTGCTGGCCGATTTACCACATTAAAAGTGATCAACACCTGTTTTCCAACGGGTTTGGAGGTGGATCAGGCCAAAAAGAGGCAGTTTGGTGTCGGCTCCAAAATCGTAAATTTCCTTGACCCCGGGATCAAGTGTTTTTACAAATCCCCCCTCCTCCACTGCTTTGGCTGAAAGCTGTTTGCTGGCCGATTTACCACATTAACAGTGATCAATACCTATTTTCCAACGGGTTTGGAGGTGGATCAGGCCAAAAAGAGGCAGTTTTGTGTCGGCTCTAAAAACAGAAATTTCCTTGACCCCGGGGTCAAGTGTTTTTTCAAATCCCCCCTCCTCCACTGTTTTGGCTGAAAGCTGTTTGCTGGCCGATTTACCACATTAACAGTGATCAATACCTGTTTTCCAATGGGTTTGGAGGTGGATCAGGCCAAAAAGAGGCAGTTTTGTGTCGGCTCCAAAAAGAGAAATTTCCTTGACCCCGGGGTCAAGTGTTTTTTCAAATCCCCCCTCCTCCACTGTTTTGGCTGAAAGCTGTTTGCTGGCCGATTTACCACATTAACAGTAATCAATACCTGTTTTCCAACGGGTTTGGAGGTGGATCAGGCCAAAAAGAGGCAGTTTTGTGTCGGCTCTAAAAACAGAAATTTCCTTGACCCCGGGGTCAAGTGTTTTTTCAAATCCCCCCTCCTCCACTGCTTTGGCTGACAGCTGTTTGCTGGCCGATTTACCACATTAAAAGTGATCAACACCTGTTTTCCAATGGGTTTGGAGGTGGATCAGGCCAAAAAGAGGCAGTTTGGTGTCGGCTCCAAAAAGAGAAATTTCCTTGACCCCGGGATCAAGTGTTTTTTCAAATCCCCCCTCCTCCACTGTTTTGGCTGAAAGCTGTTTGCTGGCCGATATACCACATTAACAGTGATCAATACCTGTTTTCCAATGGGTTTGGAGGTGGATCAGGCCAAAAAGAGGCAGTTTTGTGTCGGCTCCAAAAAGAGAAATTTCCTTGACCCCGGGATCAAGTGTTTTTTCAAATCCCCCCTCCTCCACTGTTTTGGCTGAAAGCTGTTTGCTGGCCGATATACCACATTAACAGTGATCAATACCTGTTTTCCAATGGGTTTGGAGGTGGATCAGGCCAAAAAGAGGCAGTTTTGTGTCGGCTCCAAAAAGAGAAATTTCCTTGATCCCGGGGTCAAGTGTTTTTTCAAATCCCCCCTCCTCCACTGTTTTGGCTGAAAGTTTTTTGCTGGCCGATTTACCACATCACAAGTGATCAATACCTGTTTTCCAATGGGTTTGGAGGTGGATCAGGCCAAAAAGAGGCAGTTTGGTGTCGGCTCCAAAAAGAGAAATTTCCTTGACCCCGGGATCAAGTGTTTTTTCAAATCCCCCCTCCTCCACTGTTTTGGCTGAAAGCTGTTTGCTGGCCGATATACCACATTAACAGTGATCAATACCTGTTTTCCAATGGGTTTGGAGGTGGATCAGGCCAAAAAGAGGCAGTTTTGTGTCGGCTCCAAAAAGAGAAATTTCCCTGACCCCGGGGTCAAGTGTTTTTTCAAATCCCCCCTCCTACACTGTTTTGGCTGAAAGCTGTTTGCTGGCCGATTTACCACATTAACAGTGATCAATACCTATTTTCTAACGGGTTTGGAGGTGGATCAGGCCAAAAAGAGGCAGTTTTGTGTCGGCTCTAAAAACAGAAATTTCCTTGACCCCGGGGTCAAGTGTTTTTTCAAATCCCCCCTCCTCCACTGCTTTGGCTGACAGCTGTTTGCTGGCCGATTTACCACATTAAAAGTGATCAACACCTGTTTTCCAACGGGTTTGGAGGTGGATCAGGCCAAAAAGAGGCAGTTTGGTGTCGGCTCCAAAATCGTAAATTTCCTTGACCCCGGGATCAAGTGTTTTTACAAATCCCCCCTCCTCCACTGCTTTGGCTGAAAGCTGTTTGCTGGCCGATTTACCACATTAACAGTGATCAATACCTATTTTCCAACGGGTTTGGAGGTGGATCAGGCCAAAAAGAGGCAGTTTGGTGTCGGCTCTAAAAACAGAAATTTCCTTGACCCCGGGGTCAAGTGTTTTTTCAAATCCCCCCTCCTCCACTGTTTTGGCTGAAAGCTGTTTGCTGGCCGATTTACCACATTAACAGTGATCAATACCTGTTTTCCAATGGGTTTGGAGGTGGATCAGGCCAAAAAGAGGCAGTTTTGTGTCGGCTCCAAAAAGAGAAATTTCCTTGACCCCGGGGTCAAGTGTTTTTTCAAATCCCCCCTCCTCCACTGTTTTGGCTGAAAGCTGTTTGCTGGCCGATTTACCACATTAACAGTAATCAATACCTGTTTTCCAACGGGTTTGGAGGTGGATCAGGCCAAAAAGAGGCAGTTTTGTGTCGGCTCTAAAAACAGAAATTTCCTTGACCCCGGGGTCAAGTGTTTTTTCAAATCCCCCCTCCTCCACTGTTTTGGCTGAAAGTTGTTTGCTGGCCGATTTACCACATCACAAGTGATCAATACCTGTTTTCCAATGGGTTTGGAGGTGGATCAGGCCAAAAAGAGGCAGTTTGGTGTCGGCTCCAAAAACAGAAATTTTCTTGACCCCGGGGTCAAGTGTTTTTTCGAATCCCCCCTCCTACACTGCTTTGGCTGAAAGCTGTTTGCTGGCCGAATTACCACATCACAAGTGATCAATACCTGTTTTCCAATGGGTTTGGAGGTGGATCAGGCCAAAAAGAGGCAGTTTGGTGTCGGCTCCAAAAAGAGAAATTTCCTTGACCCCGGGGTCAAGTGTTTTTTCAAATCCCCCCTCCTCCACTGTTTTGGCTGAAAGCTGTTTGCTGGCCGATTTACCACATTAACAGTGATCAATACCTGTTTTCCAACGGGTTTGGAGGTGGATCAGGCCAAAAAGAGGCAGTTTGGTGTCGGCTCTAAAAACAGAAATTTCCTTGATCCCGGGGTCAAGTGTTTTTTCAAATCCCCCCTCCTCCACTGTTTTGGCTGAAAGTTGTTTGCTGGCCGATTTACCACATCACAAGTGATCAATACCTGTTTTCCAATGGGTTTGGAGGTGGATCAGGCCAAAAAGAGGCAGTTTGGTGTCGGCTCCAAAAAGAGAAATTTCCTTGACCCCGGGATCAAGTGTTTTTTCAAATCCCCCCTCCTCCACTGTTTTGGCTGAAAGCTGTTTGCTGGCCGATATACCACATTAACAGTGATCAATACCTGTTTTCCAATGGGTTTGGAGGTGGATCAGGCCAAAAAGAGGCAGTTTTGTGTCGGCTCCAAAAAGAGAAATTTCCTTGACCCCGGGGTCAAGTGTTTTTTCAAATCCCCCCTCCTACACTGCTTTGGCTGACAGCTGTTTGCTGGCCGATTTACCACATTAAAAGTGATCAACACCTGTTTTCCAACGGGTTTGGAGGTGGATCAGGCCAAAAAGAGGCAGTTTGGTGTCGGCTCCAAAATCGTAAATTTCCTTGACCCCGGGATCAAGTGTTTTTACAAATCCCCCCTCCTCCACTGCTTTGGCTGAAAGCTGTTTGCTGGCCGATTTACCACATTAACAGTGATCAATACCTATTTTCCAACGGGTTTGGAGGTGGATCAGGCCAAAAAGAGGCAGTTTTGTGTCGGCTCTAAAAACAGAAATTTCCTTGACCCCGGGGTCAAGTGTTTTTTCAAATCCCCCCTCCTCCACTGTTTTGGCTGAAAGCTGTTTGCTGGCCGATTTACCACATTAACAGTGATCAATACCTGTTTTCCAATGGGTTTGGAGGTGGATCAGGCCAAAAAGAGGCAGTTTTGTGTCGGCTCCAAAAAGAGAAATTTCCTTGACCCCGGGGTCAAGTGTTTTTTCAAATCCCCCCTCCTCCACTGTTTTGGCTGAAAGCTGTTTGCTGGCCGATTTACCACATTAACAGTAATCAATACCTGTTTTCCAACGGGTTTGGAGGTGGATCAGGCCAAAAAGAGGCAGTTTTGTGTCGGCTCTAAAAACAGAAATTTCCTTGACCCCGGGGTCAAGTGTTTTTTCAAATCCCCCCTCCTCCACTGTTTTGGCTGAAAGTTGTTTGCTGGCCGATTTACCACATTAACAGTGATCAATACCTATTTTCCAACGGGTTTGGAGGTGGATCAGGCCAAAAAGAGGCAGTTTGGTGTCGGCTCCAAAAACAGAAATTTTCTTAACCCCGGGGTCAAGTGTTTTTTCGAATCCCCCCTCCTACACTGCTTTGGCTGAAAGTTGTTTGCTGGCCGATTTACCACATCACAAGTGATCAATACCTGTTTTCCAATGGGTTTGGAGGTGGATCAGGCCAAAAAGAGGCAGTTTGGTGTCAGCGCCAAAAAGTGGAAATTTCCTTGACCCCGGGGTCAAGTGTTTTTTCGAATCCCCCCTCCTACACTGCTTTGGCTGAAAGCTGTTTGCTGGCCGAATTACCACATCACAAGTGATCAATACCTGTTTTCCAATGGGTTTGGAGGTGGATCAGGCCAAAAAGAGGCAGTTTGGTGTCGGCTCCAAAAAGAGAAATTTCCTTGACCCCGGGGTCAAGTGTTTTTTCAAATCCCCCCTCCTCCACTGTTTTGGCTGAAAGCTGTTTGCTGGCCGATTTACCACATTAACAGTGATCAATACCTGTTTTCCAACGGGTTTGGAGGTGGATCAGGCCAAAAAGAGGCAGTTTGGTGTCGGCTCTAAAAACAGAAATTTCCTTGATCCCGGGGTCAAGTGTTTTTTCAAATCCCCCCTCCTCCACTGTTTTGGCTGAAAGTTGTTTGCTGGCCGATTTACCACATCACAAGTGATCAATACCTGTTTTCCAATGGGTTTGGAGGTGGATCAGGCCAAAAAGAGGCAGTTTGGTGTCGGCTCCAAAAAGAGAAATTTCCTTGACCCCGGGATCAAGTGTTTTTTCAAATCCCCCCTCCTCCACTGTTTTGGCTGAAAGCTGTTTGCTGGCCGATATACCACATTAACAGTGATCAATACCTGTTTTCCAATGGGTTTGGAGGTGGATCAGGCCAAAAAGAGGCAGTTTTGTGTCGGCTCCAAAAAGAGAAATTTCCTTGACCCCGGGGTCAAGTGTTTTTTCAAATCCCCCCTCCTACACTGTTTTGGCTGAAAGCTGTTTGCTGGCCGATTTACCACATTAACAGTGATCAATACCTATTTTCTAACGGGTTTGGAGGTGGATCAGGCCAAAAAGAGGCAGTTTTGTGTCGGCTCTAAAAACAGAAATTTCCTTGACCCCGGGGTCAAGTGTTTTTTCAAATCCCCCCTCCTCCACTGCTTTGGCTGACAGCTGTTTGCTGGCCGATTTACCACATTAAAAGTGATCAACACCTGTTTTCCAACGGGTTTGGAGGTGGATCAGGCCAAAAAGAGGCAGTTTGGTGTCGGCTCCAAAATCGTAAATTTCCTTGACCCCGGGATCAAGTGTTTTTACAAATCCCCCCTCCTCCACTGCTTTGGCTGAAAGCTGTTTGCTGGCCGATTTACCACATTAACAGTGATCAATACCTATTTTCCAACGGGTTTGGAGGTGGATCAGGCCAAAAAGAGGCAGTTTTGTGTCGGCTCTAAAAAGTGGAAATTTCCTTGACCCCGGGGTCAAGTGTTTTTTCGAATCCCCCCTCCTACACTGCTTTGGCTGAAAGCTGTTTGCTGGCCGAATTACCACATCACAAGTGATCAATACCTGTTTTCCAATGGGTTTGGAGGTGGATCAGGCCAAAAAGAGGCAGTTTGGTGTCGGCTCCAAAAAGAGAAATTTCCTTGACCCCGGGGTCAAGTGTTTTTTCAAATCCCCCCTCCTCCACTGTTTTGGCTGAAAGCTGTTTGCTGGCCGATTTACCACATTAACAGTGATCAATACCTGTTTTCCAACGGGTTTGGAGGTGGATCAGGCCAAAAAGAGGCAGTTTGGTGTCGGCTCTAAAAACAGAAATTTCCTTGATCCCGGGGTCAAGTGTTTTTTCAAATCCCCCCTCCTCCACTGTTTTGGCTGAAAGTTGTTTGCTGGCCGATTTACCACATCACAAGTGATCAATACCTGTTTTCCAATGGGTTTGGAGGTGGATCAGGCCAAAAAGAGGCAGTTTGGTGTCGGCTCCAAAAAGAGAAATTTCCTTGACCCCGGGATCAAGTGTTTTTTCAAATCCCCCCTCCTCCAGTGTTTTGGCTGAAAGCTGTTTGCTGGCCGATATACCACATTAACAGTGATCAATACCTGTTTTCCAATGGGTTTGGAGGTGGATCAGGCCAAAAAGAGGCAGTTTTGTGTCGGCTCCAAAAAGAGAAATTTCCTTGACCCCGGGGTCAAGTGTTTTTTCAAATCCCCCCTCCTACACTGTTTTGGCTGAAAGCTGTTTGCTGGCCGATTTACCACATTAACAGTGATCAATACCTATTTTCTAACGGGTTTGGAGGTGGATCAGGCCAAAAAGAGGCAGTTTTGTGTCGGCTCTAAAAACAGAAATTTCCTTGACCCCGGGGTCAAGTGTTTTTTCAAATCCCCCCTCCTCCACTGCTTTGGCTGACAGCTGTTTGCTGGCCGATTTACCACATTAAAAGTGATCAACACCTGTTTTCCAACGGGTTTGGAGGTGGATCAGGCCAAAAAGAGGCAGTTTGGTGTCGGCTCCAAAATCGTAAATTTCCTTGACCCCGGGATCAAGTGTTTTTACAAATCCCCCCTCCTCCACTGCTTTGGCTGAAAGCTGTTTGCTGGCCGATTTACCACATTAACAGTGATCAATACCTATTTTCCAACGGGTTTGGAGGTGGATCAGGCCAAAAAGAGGCAGTTTTGTGTCGGCTCTAAAAACAGAAATTTCCTTGACCCCGGGGTCAAGTGTTTTTTCAAATCCCCCCTCCTCCACTGTTTTGGCTGAAAGCTGTTTGCTGGCCGATTTACCACATTAACAGTGATCAATACCTGTTTTCCAATGGGTTTGGAGGTGGATCAGGCCAAAAAGAGGCAGTTTTGTGTCGGCTCCAAAAAGAGAAATTTCCTTGACCCCGGGGTCAAGTGTTTTTTCAAATCCCCCCTCCTCCACTGTTTTGGCTGAAAGCTGTTTGCTGGCCGATATACCACATTAACAGTGATCAATACCTGTTTTCCAATGGGTTTGGAGGTGGATCAGGCCAAAAAGAGGCAGTTTTGTGTCGGCTCCAAAAAGAGAAATTTCCTTGACCCCGGGGTCAAGTGTTTTTTCAAATCCCCCCTCCTACACTGTTTTGGCTGAAAGCTGTTTGCTGGCCGATTTACCACATTAACAGTGATCAATACCTATTTTCTAACGGGTTTGGAGGTGGATCAGGCCAAAAAGAGGCAGTTTTGTGTCGGCTCTAAAAACAGAAATTTCCTTGACCCCGGGGTCAAGTGTTTTTTCAAATCCCCCCTCCTCCACTGCTTTGGCTGACAGCTGTTTGCTGGCCGATTTACCACATTAAAAGTGATCAACACCTGTTTTCCAACGGGTTTGGAGGTGGATCAGGCCAAAAAGAGGCAGTTTGGTGTCGGCTCCAAAATCGTAAATTTCCTTGACCCCGGGATCAAGTGTTTTTACAAATCCCCCCTCCTCCACTGCTTTGGCTGAAAGCTGTTTGCTGGCCGATTTACCACATTAACAGTGATCAATACCTATTTTCCAACGGGTTTGGAGGTGGATCAGGCCAAAAAGAGGCAGTTTTGTGTCGGCTCTAAAAACAGAAATTTCCTTGACCCCGGGGTCAAGTGTTTTTTCAAATCCCCCCTCCTCCACTGTTTTGGCTGAAAGCTGTTTGCTGGCCGATTTACCACATTAACAGTGATCAATACCTGTTTTCCAATGGGTTTGGAGGTGGATCAGGCCAAAAAGAGGCAGTTTTGTGTCGGCTCCAAAAAGAGAAATTTCCTTGACCCCGGGGTCAAGTGTTTTTTCAAATCCCCCCTCCTCCACTGTTTTGGCTGAAAGCTGTTTGCTGGCCGATTTACCACATTAACAGTAATCAATACCTGTTTTCCAACGGGTTTGGAGGTGGATCAGGCCAAAAAGAGGCAGTTTTGTGTCGGCTCTAAAAACAGAAATTTCCTTGACCCCGGGGTCAAGTGTTTTTTCAAATCCCCCCTCCTCCACTGTTTTGGCTGAAAGTTGTTTGCTGGCCGATTTACCACATTAACAGTGATCAATACCTATTTTCCAACGGGTTTGGAGGTGGATCAGGCCAAAAAGAGGCAGTTTGGTGTCGGCTCCAAAAACAGAAATTTTCTTAACCCCGGGGTCAAGTGTTTTTTCGAATCCCCCCTCCTACACTGTTTTGGCTGAAAGTTGTTTGCTGGCCGATTTACCACATCACAAGTGATCAATACCTGTTTTCCAATGGGTTTGGAGGTGGATCAGGCCAAAAAGAGGCAGTTTGGTGTCGGCTCCAAAAAGAGAAATTTCCTTGACCCCGGGGTCAAGTGTTTTTTCAAATCCCCCCTCCTCCACTGTTTTGGCTGAAAGCTGTTTGCTGGCCGATATACCACATTAACAGTGATCAGTACCTGTTTTCCAATGGGTTTGGAGGTGGATCAGGCCAAAAAGAGGCAGTTTGGTGTCGGCTCCAAAATCGTAAATTTCCTTGACCCCGGGATCAAGTGTTTTTACAAATCCCCCCTCCTCCACTGCTTTGGCTGAAAGTTGTTTGCTGGCCGATTTACCACATTAAAAGTGATCAATACCTGTTTTCCAACGGGTTTGGAGGTGGATCAGGCCAAAAAGAGGCAGTTTGGTGTCGGCTCCAAAAAGTGGAAATTTCCTTGACCCCGGGGTCAAGTGTTTTTTCAAATCCCCCCTCCTCCACTGTTTTGGCTGAAAGTTGTTTGCTGGCCGATTTACCACATCACAAGTGATCAATACCTGTTTTCCAATGGGTTTGGAGGTGGATAAGGCCAAAAAGAGGCAGTTTTGTGTCGGCTCCAAAAAGTGGAAATTTCCTTGACCCCGGGGTCAAGTGTTTTTTCGAATCCCCCCTCCTACACTGCTTTGGCTGAAAGCTGTTTGCTGGCCGAATTACCACATTAAAAGTGATCAATACCTGTTTTCCAATGGGTTTGGAGGTGGATCAGGCCAAAAAGAGGCAGTTTGGTGTCGGCTCCAAAAAGAGAAATTTCCTTGACCCCGGGGTCAAGTGTTTTTTCAAATCCCCCCTCCTCCACTGTTTTGGCTGAAAGCTGTTTGCTGGCCGATTTACCACATTAACAGTGATCAATACCTGTTTTCCAACGGGTTTGGAGGTGGATCAGGCCAAAAAGAGGCAGTTTGGTGTCGGCTCTAAAAACAGAAATTTCCTTGATCCCGGGGTCAAGTGTTTTTTCAAATCCCCCCTCCTCCACTGTTTTGGCTGAAAGTTGTTTGCTGGCCGATTTACCACATCACAAGTGATCAATACCTGTTTTCCAATGGGTTTGGAGGTGGATCAGGCCAAAAAGAGGCAGTTTGGTGTCGGCTCCAAAAAGAGAAATTTCCTTGACCCCGGGGTCAAGTGTTTTTTCAAATCCCCCCTCCTCCACTGTTTTGGCTGAAAGCTGTTTGCTGGCCGATATACCACATTAACAGTGACCAGTACCTGTTTTCCAATGGGTTTGGAGGTGGATCAGGCCAAAAAGAGGCAGTTTGGTGTCGGCTCCAAAATCGTAAATTTCCTTGACCCCGGGATCAAGTGTTTTTACAAATCCCCCCTCCTCCACTGCTTTGGCTGAAAGCTGTTTGCTGGCCGATTTACCACATTAAAAGTGATCAATACCTGTTTTCCAACGGGTTTGGAGGTGGATCAGGCCAAAAAGAGGCAGTTTGGTGTCGGCTCCAAAAAGTGGAAATTTCCTTGACCCCGGGGTCAAGTGTTTTTTCAAATCCCCCCTCCTCCACTGTTTTGGCTGAAAGTTGTTTGCTGGCCGATTTACCACATCACAAGTGATCAATACCTGTTTTCCAATGGGTTTGGAGGTGGATAAGGCCAAAAAGAGGCAGTTTTGTGTCGGCTCCAAAAAGTGGAAATTTCCTTGACCCCGGGGTCAAGTGTTTTTTCGAATCCCCCCTCCTACACTGCTTTGGCTGAAAGCTGTTTGCTGGCCGAATTACCACATTAAAAGTGATCAATACCTGTTTTCCAATGGGTTTGGAGGTGGATCAGGCCAAAAAGAGGCAGTTTGGTGTCGGCTCCAAAAAGAGAAATTTCCTTGACCCCGGGGTCAAGTGTTTTTTCAAATCCCCCCTCCTCCACTGTTTTGGCTGAAAGCTGTTTGCTGGCCGATTTACCACATTAACAGTGATCAATACCTGTTTTCCAACGGGTTTGGAGGTGGATCAGGCCAAAAAGAGGCAGTTTGGTGTCGGCTCTAAAAACAGAAATTTCCTTGATCCCGGGGTCAAGTGTTTTTTCAAATCCCCCCTCCTCCACTGTTTTGGCTGAAAGTTGTTTGCTGGCCGATTTACCACATCACAAGTGATCAATACCTGTTTTCCAATGGGTTTGGAGGTGGATCAGGCCAAAAAGAGGCAGTTTGGTGTCGGCTCCAAAAAGAGAAATTTCCTTGACCCCGGGGTCAAGTGTTTTTTCAAATCCCCCCTCCTCCACTGTTTTGGCTGAAAGCTGTTTGCTGGCCGATATACCACATTAACAGTGATCAATACCTGTTTTCCAATGGGTTTGGAGGTGGATCAGGCCAAAAAGAGGCAGTTTTGTGTCGGCTCCAAAAAGAGAAATTTCCTTGACCCCGGGGTCAAGTGTTTTTTCAAATCCCCCCGCCTACACTGTTTTGGCTGAAAGCTGTTTGCTGGCCGATTTACCACATTAACAGTGATCAATACCTATTTTCTAACGGGTTTGGAGGTGGATCAGGCCAAAAAGAGGCAGTTTTGAATCGGCTCTAAAAACAGAAATTTCCTTGACCCCGGGGTCAAGTGTTTTTTCAAATCCCCCCTCCTCCACTGCTTTGGCTGACAGCTGTTTGCTGGCCGATTTACCACATTAAAAGTGATCAACACCTGTTTTCCAACGGGTTTGGAGGTGGATCAGGCCAAAAAGAGGCAGTTTGGTGTCGGCTCCAAAATCGTAAATTTCCTTGACCCCGGGATCAAGTGTTTTTACAAATCCCCCCTCCTCCACTGCTTTGGCTGAAAGCTGTTTGCTGGCCGATTTACCACATTAAAAGTGATCAATACCTGTTTTCCAACGGGTTTGGAGGTGGATCAGGCCAAAAAGAGGCAGTTTGGTGTCGGGTCCAAAAAGTGGAAATTTCCTTGACCCCGGGGTCAAGTGTTTTTTCAAATCCCCCCTCCTCCACTGTTTTGGCTGAAAGTTGTTTGCTGGCCGATTTACCACATCACAAGTGATCAATACCTGTTTTCCAATGGGTTTGGAGGTGGATCAGGCCAAAAAGAGGCCGTTTTGTGTCGGCTCCAAAAAGTGGAAATTTCCTTGACCCCGGGGTCAAGTGTTTTTTCGAATCCCCCCTCCTACACTGCTTTGGCTGAAAGCTGTTTGCTGGCCGAATTACCACATTAACAGTGATCAATACCTGTTTTCCAATGGGTTTGGAGGTGGATCAGGCCAAAAAGAGGCAGTTTGGTGTCGGCTCCAAAAAGAGAAATTTCCTTGACCCCGGGGTCAAGTGTTTTTTCAAATTCCCCCTCCTCCACTGTTTTGGCTGAAAGCTGTTTGCTGGCCGATTTACCACATTAACAGTGATCAATACCTGTTTTCCAATGGGTTTGGAGGTGGATCAGGCCAAAAAGAGGCAGTTTGGTGTCGGCTCTAAAAACAGAAATTTCCTTGATCCCGGGGTCAAGTGTTTTTTCAAATCCCCCCTCCTCCACTGTTTTGGCTGAAAGTTGTTTGCTGGCCGATTTACCACATCACAAGTGATCAATACCTGTTTTCCAATGGGTTTGGAGGTGGATCAGGCCAAAAAGAGGCAGTTTGGTGTCGGCTCCAAAAAGAGAAATTTCCTTGACCCCGGGATCAAGTGTTTTTTCAAATCCCCCCTCCTCCACTGTTTTGGCTGAAAGCTGTTTGCTGGCCGATTTACCACATTAACAGTGATCAATACCTATTTTCTAACGGGTTTGGAGGTGGATCAGGCCAAAAAGAGGCAGTTTTGTGTCGGCTCTAAAAACAGAAATTTCCTTGACCCCGGGGTCAAGTGTTTTTTCAAATCCCCCCTCCTCCACTGCTTTGGCTGACAGCTGTTTGCTGGCCGATTTACCACATTAAAAGTGATCAACACCTGTTTTCCAACGGGTTTGGAGGTGGATCAGGCCAAAAAGAGGCAGTTTGGTGTCGGCTCCAAAATCGTAAATTTCCTTGACCCCGAGATCAAGTGTTTTTACAAATCCCCCCTCCTCCACTGCTTTGGCTGAAAGCTGTTTGCTGGCCGATTTACCACATTAAAAGTGATCAATACCTGTTTTCCAACGGGTTTGGAGGTGGATCAGGCCAAAAAGAGGCAGTTTGGTGTCGGCTCCAAAAAGTGGAAATTTCCTTGACCCCGGGGTCAAGTGTTTTTTCAAATCCCCCCTCCTCCACTGTTTTGGCTGAAAGTTGTTTGCTGGCCGATTTACCACATCACAAGTGATCAATACCTGTTTTCCAATGGGTTTGGAGGTGGATCAGGCCAAAATGAGGCCGTTTTGTGTCGGCTCCAAAAAGTGGAAATTTCCTTGACCCCGGGGTCAAGTGTTTTTTCGAATCCCCCCTCCTACACTGCTTTGGCTGAAAGCTGTTTGCTGGCCGAATTACCACATTAAAAGTGATCAATACCTGTTTTCCAATGGGTTTGGAGGTGGATCAGGCCAAAAAGAGGCAGTTTGGTGTCGGCTCCAAAAAGAGAAATTTCCTTGACCCCGGGGTCAAGTGTTTTTTCAAATCCCCCCTCCTCCACTGTTTTGGCTGAAAGTTGTTTGCTGGCCCACTTACCACATCACAAGTGATCAATACCTGTTTTCCAATGGGTTTGGAGGTGGATCAGGCCAAAAAGAGGCCGTTTTGTGTCGGCTCCAAAAAGTGGAAATTTCCTTGACCCCGGGGTCAAGTGTTTTTTCGAATCCCCCCTCCTCCACTGCTTTGGCTGAAAGCTGTTTGCTGGCCGATTTACCACATTAAAAGTGATCAATACCTGTTTTCCAATGGGTTTGGAGGTGGATCAGGCCAAAAAGAGGCAGTTTGGTGTCGGCTCCAAAAAGAGAAATTTCCTTGACCCCGGGATCAAGTGTTTTTTCAAATCCCCCCTCCTCCACTGTTTTGGCTGAAAGCTGTTTGCTGGCCGATTTACCACATTAACAGTGATCAATACCTATTTTCTAACGGGTTTGGAGGTGGATCAGGCCAAAAAGAGGCAGTTTTGTGTCGGCTCTAAAAACAGAAATTTCCTTGACCCCGGGGTCAAGTGTTTTTTCAAATCCCCCCTCCTCCACTGCTTTGGCTGACAGCTGTTTGCTGGCCGATTTACCACATTAAAAGTGATCAACACCTGTTTTCCAACGGGTTTGGAGGTGGATCAGGCCAAAAAGAGGCAGTTTGGTGTCGGCTCCAAAATCGTAAATTTCCTTGACCCCGGGATCAAGTGTTTTTACAAATCCCCCCTCCTCCACTGCTTTGGCTGAAAGCTGTTTGCTGGCCGAATTACCACATTAAAAGTGATCAATACCTGTTTTCCAATGGGTTTGGAGGTGGATCAGGCCAAAAAGAGGCAGTTTGGTGTCGGCTCCAAAAAGTGAAATTTCCTTGACCCCGGGGTCAAGTGTTTTTTCAAATCCCCCCTCCTCCACTGTTTTGGCTGAAAGTTGTTTGCTGGCCGAATTACCACATCACAAGTGATCAATACCTGTTTTCCAATGGGTTTGGAGGTGGATCAGGCCAAAAAGAGGCCGTTTTGTGTCGGCTCCAAAAAGTGGAAATTTCCTTGACCCCGGGGGCAAGTGTTTTTTCAAATCCCCCCTCCTCCACTGCTTTGGCTGAAAGCTGTTTGCTGGCCGATTTACCACATTAAAAGTGATCAATACCTGTTTTCCAACGGGTTTGGAGGTGGATCAGGCCAAAAAGAGGCAGTTTGGTGTCGGCTCCAAAAAGTGGAAATTTCCTTGACCCCGGGGTCAAGTGTTTTTTCAAATCCCCCCTCCTCCACTGTTTTGGCTGAAAGTTGTTTGCTGGCCGATTTACCACATCACAAGTGATCAATACCTGTTTTCCAATGGGTTTGGAGGTGGATCAGGCCAAAAAGAGGCCGTTTTGTGTCGGCTCCAAAAAGTGGAAATTTCCTTGACCCCGGGGTCAAGTGTTTTTTCGAATCCCCCCTCCTACACTGCTTTGGCTGAAAGCTGTTTGCTGGCCGAATTACCACATTAAAAGTGATCAATACCTGTTTTCCAATGGGTTTGGAGGTGGATCAGGCCAAAAAGAGGCAGTTTGGTGTCGGCTCCAAAAAGAGAAATTTCCTTGACCCCGGGGTCAAGTGTTTTTTCAAATCCCCCCTCCTCCACTGTTTTGGCTGAAAGCTGTTTGCTGGCCGATTTACCACATTAACAGTGATCAATACCTGTTTTCCAACGGGTTTGGAGGTGGATCAGGCCAAAAAGAGGCAGTTTGGTGTCGGCTCTAAAAACAGAAATTTCCTTGATCCCGGGGTCAAGTGTTTTTTCAAATCCCCCCTCCTCCACTGTTTTGGCTGAAAGTTGTTTGCTGGCCGATTTACCACATCACAAGTGATCAATACCTGTTTTCCAATGGGTTTGGAGGTGGATCAGGCCAAAAAGAGGCAGTTTGGTGTCGGCTCCAAAAAGAGAAATTTCCTTGACCCCGGGGTCAAGTGTTTTTTCGAATCCCCCCTCCTCCACTGTTTTGGCTGAAAGCTGTTTGCTGGCCGATATACCACATTAACAGTGATCAATACCTGTTTTCCAATGGGTTTGGAGGTGGATCAGGCCAAAAAGAGGCAGTTTTGTGTCGGCTCCAAAAAGAGAAATTTCCTTGACCCCGGGGTCAAGTGTTTTTTCAAATCCCCCCTCCTCCACTGTTTTGGCTGAAAGCTGTTTGCTGGCCGATTTACCACATTAACAGTGATCAATACCTGTTTTCCAACGGGTTTGGAGGTGGATCGGGCCAAAAAGAGGCAGTTTGGTGTCGGCTCTAAAAACAGAAATTTCCTTGACCCCGGGGTCAAGTGTTTTTTCAAATCCCCCCTCCTCCACTGTTTTGGCTGAAAGTTGTTTGCTGGCCGATTTACCACATTAACAGTGATCAATACCTATTTTCCAACGGGTTTGGAGGTGGATCAGGCCAAAAAGAGGCAGTTTGGTGTCGGCTCCAAAAACAGAAATTTCCTTAACCCCGGGGTCAAGTGTTTTTTCGAATCCCCCCTCCTACACTGCTTTGGCTGAAAGTTGTTTGCTGGCCGATTTACCACATCACAAGTGATCAATACCTGTTTTCCAATGGGTTTGGAGGTGGATCAGGCCAAAAAGAGGCAGTTTGGTGTCAGCGCCAAAAAGTGGAAATTTCCTTGACCCCGGGGTCAAGTGTTTTTTCGAATCCCCCCTCCTACACTGCTTTGGCTGAAAGCTGTTTGCTGGCCGATTTACCACATTAAAAGTGATCAATACCTGTTTTCCAATGGGTTTGGAGGTGGATCAGGCCAAAAAGAGGCAGTTTGGTGTCGGCTCCAAAAAGAGAAATTTCCTTGACCCCGGGGTCAAGTGTTTTTTCAAATCCCCCCTCCTCCACTGTTTTGGCTGAAAGCTGTTTGCTGGCCGATTTACCACATTAACAGTGATCAATACCTGTTTTCCAACGGGTTTGGAGGTGGATCAGGCCAAAAAGAGGCAGTTTGGTGTCGGCTCTAAAAACAGAAATTTCCTTGATCCCGGGGTCAAGTGTTTTTTCGAATCCCCCCTCCTACACTGCTTTGGCTGAAAGCTGTTTGCTGGCCGAATTACCACATTAAAAGTGATCAATACCTGTTTTCCAATGGGTTTGGAGGTGGATCAGGCCAAAAAGAGGCAGTTTGGTGTCGGCTCCAAAAAGAGAAATTTCCTTGACCCCGGGGTCAAGTGTCTTTTCAAATCCCCCCTCCTCCACTGTTTTGGCTGAAAGCTGTTTGCTGGCCGATTTACCACATTAACAGTGATCAATACCTATTTTCTAACGGGTTTGGAGGTGGATCAGGCCAAAAAGAGGCAGTTTTGTGTCGGCTCTAAAAACAGAAATTTCCTTGACCCCGGGGTCAAGTGTTTTTTCAAATCCCCCCTCCTCCACTGCTTTGGCTGACAGCTGTTTGCTGGCCGATTTACCACATTAAAAGTGATCAATACCTGTTTTCCAACGGGTTTGGAGGTGGATCAGGCCAAAAAGAGGCAGTTTGGTGTCGGCTCCAAAAAGTGGAAATTTCCTTGACCCCGGGGTCAAGTGTTTTTTCAAATCCCCCCTCCTCCACTGTTTTGGCTGAAAGTTGTTTGCTGGCCGATTTACCACATCACAAGTGATCAATACCTGTTTTCCAATGGGTTTGGAGGTGGATCAGGCCAAAAAGAGGCCGTTTTGTGTCGGCTCCAAAAAGTGGAAATTTCCTTGACCCCGGGGTCAAGTGTTTTTTCGAATCCCCCCTCCTACACTGCTTTGGCTGAAAGCTGTTTGCTGGCCGAATTACCACATTAAAAGTGATCAATACCTGTTTTCCAATGGGTTTGGAGGTGGATCAGGCCAAAAAGAGGCAGTTTGGTGTCGGCTCCAAAAAGAGAAATTTCCTTGACCCCGGGGTCAAGTGTTTTTTCAAATCCCCCCTCCTCCACTGTTTTGGCTGAAAGCTGTTTGCTGGCCGATTTACCACATTAACAGTGATCAATACCTGTTTTCCAACGGGTTTGGAGGTGGATCAGGCCAAAAAGAGGCAGTTTGGTGTCGGCTCTAAAAACAGAAATTTCCTTGATCCCGGGGTCAAGTGTTTTTTCAAATCCCCCCTCCTCCACTGTTTTGGCTGAAAGTTGTTTGCTGGCCGATTTACCACATCACAAGTGATCAATACCTGTTTTCCAATGGGTTTGGAGGTGGATCAGGCCAAAAAGAGGCAGTTTGGTGTCGGCTCCAAAAAGAGAAATTTCCTTGACCCCGGGGTCAAGTGTTTTTTCAAATCCCCCCTCCTCCACTGTTTTGGCTGAAAGCTGTTTGCTGGCCGATATACCACATTAACAGTGATCAATACCTGTTTTCCAATGGGTTTGGAGGTGGATCAGGCCAAAAAGAGGCAGTTTTGTGTCGGCTCCAAAAAGAGAAATTTCCTTGACCCCGGGGTCAAGTGTTTTTTCAAATCCCCCCTCCTACACTGTTTTGGCTGAAAGCTGTTTGCTGGCCGATTTACCACATTAACAGTGATCAATACCTATTTTCTAACGGGTTTGGAGGTGGATCAGGCCAAAAAGAGGCAGTTTTGTGTCGGCTCTAAAAACAGAAATTTCCTTGACCCCGGGGTCAAGTGTTTTTTCAAATCGCCCCTCCGCCACTGCTTTGGCTGACAGCTGTTTGCTGGCCGATTTACCACATTAAAAGTGATCAACACCTGTTTTCCAACGGGTTTGGAGGTGGATCAGGCCAAAAAGAGGCAGTTTGGTGTCGGCTCCAAAATCGTAAATTTCCTTGACCCCGGGATCAAGTGTTTTTACAAATCCCCCCTCCTCCACTGCTTTGGCTGAAAGCTGTTTGCTGGCCGATTTACCACATTAAAAGTGATCAATACCTGTTTTCCAACGGGTTTGGAGGTGGATCAGGCCAAAAAGAGGCAGTTTGGTGTCGGGTCCAAAAAGTGGAAATTTCCTTGACCCCGGGGTCAAGTGTTTTTTCAAATCCCCCCTCCTCCACTGTTTTGGCTGAAAGTTGTTTGCTGGCCGATTTACCACATCACAAGTGATCAATACCTGTTTTCCAATGGGTTTGGAGGTGGATCAGGCCAAAAAGAGGCCGTTTTGTGTCGGCTCCAAAAAGTGGAAATTTCCTTGACCCCGGGGTCAAGTGTTTTTTCGAATCCCCCCTCCTCCACTGCTTTGGCTGAAAGCTGTTTGCTGGCCGAATTACCACATTAAAAGTGATCAATACCTATTTTCCAATGGGTTTGGAGGTGGATCAGGCCAAAAAGAGGCAGTTTGGTGTCGGCTCCAAAAAGAGAAATTTCCTTGACTCCGGGGTCAAGTGTTTTTTCAAATCCCCCCTCCTCCACTGTTTTGGCTGAAAGCTGTTTGCTGGCCGATTTACCACATTAACAGTGATCAATACCTGTTTTCCAACGGGTTTGGAGGTGGATCAGGCCAAAAAGAGGCAGTTTGGTGTCGGCTCTAAAAACAGAAATTTCCTTGATCCCGGGGTCAAGTGTTTTTTCAAATCCCCCCTCCTCCACTGTTTTGGCTGAAAGTTGTTTGCTGGCCGATTTACCACATCACAAGTGATCAATACCTGTTTTCCAATGGGTTTGGAGGTGGATCAGGCCAAAAAGAGGCAGTTTGGTGTCGGCTCCAAAAAGAGAAATTTCCTTGACCCCGGGATCAAGTGTTTTTTCAAATCCCCCCTCCTCCACTGTTTTGGCTGAAAGCTGTTTGCTGGCCGATATACCACATTAACAGTGATCAATACCTGTTTTCCAATGGGTTTGGAGGTGGATCAGGCCAAAAAGAGGCAGTTTTGTGTCGGCTCCAAAAAGAGAAATTTCCTTGACCCCGGGGTCAAGTGTTTTTTCAAATCCCCCCTCCTCCACTGTTTTGGCTGAAAGCTGTTTGCTGGCCGATTTACCACATTAACAGTAATCAATACCTGTTTTCCAACGGGTTTGGAGGTGGATCAGGCCAAAAAGAGGCAGTTTTGTGTCGGCTCTAAAAACAGAAATTTCCTTGACCCCGGGGTCAAGTGTTTTTTCAAATCCCCCCTCCTCCACTGTTTTGGCTGAAAGTTGTTTGCTGGCCGATTTACCACATTAACAGTGATCAATACCTATTTTCCAACGGGTTTGGAGGTGGATCAGGCCAAAAAGAGGCAGTTTGGTGTAGGCTCCAAAAACAGAAATTTCCTTAACCCCGGGGTCAAGTGTTTTTTCGAATCCCCCCTCCTACACTGCTTTGGCTGAAAGTTGTTTGCTGGCCGATTTACCACATCACAAGTGATCAATACCTGTTTTCCAATGGGTTTGGAGGTGGATCAGGCCAAAAAGAGGCAGTTTGGTGTCAGCGCCAAAAAGTGGAAATTTCCTTGACCCCGGGGTCAAGTGTTTTTTCGAATCCCCCCTCCTACACTGCTTTGGCTGAAAGCTGTTTGCTGGCCGAATTACCACATTAAAAGTGATCAATACCTGTTTTCCAATGGGTTTGGAGGTGGATCAGGCCAAAAAGAGGCAGTTTGGTGTCGGCTCCAAAAAGAGAAATTTCCTTGACCCCGGGGTCAAGTGTTTTTTCAAATCCCCCCTCCTCCACTGTTTTGGCTGAAAGCTGTTTGCTGGCCGATTTACCACATTAACAGTGATCAATACCTGTTTTCCAACGGGTTTGGAGGTGGATCAGGCCAAAAAGAGGCAGTTTGGTGTCGGCTCTAAAAACAGAAATTTCCTTGACCCCGGGGTCAAGTGTTTTTTCAAATCCCCCCTCCTCCACTGTTTTGGCTGAAAGCTGTTTGCTGGCCGATTTACCACATTAACAGTGATCAATACCTGTTTTCCAACGGGTTTGGAGGTGGATCAGGCCAAAAAGAGGCAGTTTGGTGTCGGCTCTAAAAACAGAAATTTCCTTGACCCCGGGGTCAAGTGTTTTTTCAAATCCCCCCTCCTCCACTGTTTTGGCTGAAAGTTGTTTGCTGGCCGATTTACCACATCACAACTGATCAATACCTGTTTTCCAATGGGTTTGGAGGTGGATCAGGCCAAAAAGAGGCAGTTTTGTGTCGGCTCTAAAAACAGAAATTTCCTTGACCCCGGGGTCAAGTGTTTTTTCAAATCCCCCCTCCTCTACTGCTTTGGCTGACAGCTGTTTGCTGGCCGATTTACCACATTAAAAGTGATCAACACCTGTTTTCCAACGGGTTTGGAGGTGGATCAGGCCAAAAAGAGGCAGTTTGGTGTCGGCTCCAAAAAGTGGAAATTTCCTTGACCCCGGGGTCAAGTGTTTTTTCAAATCCCCCCTCCTCCACTGTTTTGGCTGAAAGTTGTTTGCTGGCCGATTTACCACATCACAAGTGATCAATACCTGTTTTCCAATGGGTTTGGAGGTGGATCAGGCCAAAAAGAGGCAGTTTTGTGTCGGCTCCAAAAAGTGGAAATTTCCTTGACCCCGGGGTCAAGTGTTTTTTCAAATCCCCCCTCCTCCACTGTTTTGGCTGAAAGCTGTTTGCTGGCCGATTTACCACATTAACAGTGATCAATACCTGTTTTCCAACGGGTTTGGAGGTGGATCAGGCCAAAAAGAGGCAGTTTGGTGTCGGCTCTAAAAACAGAAATTTCCTTGATCCCGGGGTCAAGTGTTTTTTCAAATCCCCCCTCCTCCACTGTTTTGGCTGAAAGTTGTTTGCTGGCCGATTTACCACATCACAAGTGATCAATACCTGTTTTCCAATGGGTTTGGAGGTGGATCAGGCCAAAAAGAGGCAGTTTGGTGTCGGCTCCAAAAAGAGAAATTTCCTTGACCCCGGGGTCAAGTGTTTTTTCAAATCCCCCCTCCTCCACTGTTTTGGCTGAAAGCTGTTTGCTGGCCGATATACCACATTAACAGTGATCAATACCTGTTTTCCAATGGGTTTGGAGGTGGATCAGGCCAAAAAGAGGCAGTTTGGTGTCGGCTCCAAAAAGAGAAATTTCCTTGACCCCGGGGTCAAGTGTTTTTTCGAATCCCCCCTCCTACACTGCTTTGGCTGAAAGCTGTTTGCTGGCCGAATTACCACATTAAAAGTGATCAATACCTGTTTTCCAATGGGTTTGGAGGTGGATCAG
Organism: Pempheris klunzingeri; assembly: GCF_042242105.1. Classification (NCBI taxonomy): domain Eukaryota; kingdom Metazoa; phylum Chordata; class Actinopteri; order Acropomatiformes; family Pempheridae; genus Pempheris; species Pempheris klunzingeri. The sequence goes on along the minus strand of NC_092025.1, from coordinate 6,394,566 downwards.
GCCAAAAAGAGGCAGTTTGGTGTCGGCTCCAAAAAGAGAAATTTCCTTGACCCCGGGGTCAAGTGTTTTTTCAAATCCCCCCTCCTCCACTGTTTTGGCTGAAAGCTGTTTGCTGGCCGATTTACCACATTAACAGTGATCAATACCTGTTTTCCAACGGGTTTGGAGGTGGATCAGGCCAAAAAGAGGCAGTTTGGTGTCGGCTCTAAAAACAGAAATTTCCTTGATCCCGGGGTCAAGTGTTTTTTCAAATCCCCCCTCCTCCACTGTTTTGGCTGAAAGCTGTTTGCTGGCCGATTTACCACATCACAAGTGATCAATACCTGTTTTCCAATGGGTTTGGAGGTGGATCAGGCCAAAAAGAGGCAGTTTGGTGTCGGCTCCAAAAAGAGAAATTTCCTTGACCCCGGGGTCAAGTGTTTTTTCAAATCCCCCCTCCTCCACTGTTTTGGCTGAAAGCTGTTTGCTGGCCGATATACCACATTAACAGTGATCAATACCTGTTTTCCAATGGGTTTGGAGGTGGATCAGGCCAAAAAGAGGCAGTTTTGTGTCGGCTCCAAAAAGAGAAATTTCCTTGACCCCGGGGTCAAGTGTTTTTTCAAATCCCCCCTCCTCCACTGCTTTGGCTGACAGCTGTTTGCTGGCCGATTTACCACATTAAAAGTGATCAACACCTGTTTTCCAACGGGTTTGGAGGTGGATCAGGCCAAAAAGAGGCAGTTTGGTGTCGGCTCCAAAATCGTAAATTTCCTTGACCCCGGGATCAAGTGTTTTTACAAATCCCCCCTCCTCCACTGCTTTGGCTGAAAGCTGTTTGCTGGCCGATTTACCACATTAAAAGTGATCAATACCTGTTTTCCAACGGGTTTGGAGGTGGATCAGGCCAAAAAGAGGCAGTTTGGTGTCGGCTCCAAAAAGTGGAAATTTCCTTGACCGCGGGGTCAAGTGTTTTTTCAAATCCCCCCTCCTCCACTGTTTTGGCTGAAAGTTGTTTGCTGGCCGATTTACCACATCACAAGTGATCAATACCTGTTTTCCAATGGGTTTGGAGGTGGATCAGGCCAAAAAGAGGCCGTTTTGTGTCGGCTCCAAAAAGTGGAAATTTCCTTGACCCCGGGGTCAAGTGTTTTTTCGAATCCCCCCTCCTACACTGCTTTGGCTGAAAGCTGTTTGCTGGCCGAATTACCACATTAACAGTGATCAATACCTGTTTTCCAATGGGTTTGGAGGTGGATCAGGCCAAAAAGAGGCAGTTTGGTGTCGGCTCCAAAAAGAGAAATTTCCTTGACCCCGGGGTCAAGTGTTTTTTCAAATTCCCCCTCCTCCACTGTTTTGGCTGAAAGCTGTTTGCTGGCCGATTTACCACATTAACAGTGATCAATACCTGTTTTCCAACGGGTTTGGAGGTGGATCAGGCCAAAAAGAGGCAGTTTGGTGTCGGCTCTAAAAAGAGAAATTTCCTTGATCCCGGGGTCAAGTGTTTTTTCAAATCCCCCCTCCTCCACTGTTTTGGCTGAAAGTTGTTTGCTGGCCGATTTACCACATCACAAGTGATCAATACCTGTTTTCCAATGGGTTTGGAGGTGGATCAGGCCAAAAAGAGGCAGTTTTGTGTCGGCTCCAAAAAGAGAAATTTCCTTGACCCCGGGGTCAAGTGTTTTTTCAAATCCCCCCTCCTCCACTGTTTTGGCTGAAAGCTGTTTGCTGGCCGATTTACCACATTAACAGTGATCAATACCTGTTTTCCAATGGGTTTGGAGGTGGATCAGGCCAAAAAGAGGCAGTTTGGTGTCGGCTCTAAAAACAGAAATTTCCTTGATCCCGGGGTCAAGTGTTTTTTCAAATCCCCCCTCCTCCACTGTTTTGGCTGAAAGTTGTTTGCTGGCCGATTTACCACATCACAAGTGATCAATACCTGTTTTCCAATGGGTTTGGAGGTGGATCAGGCCAAAAAGAGGCAGTTTTGTATCGGCTCCAAAAAGAGAAATTTCCTTGACCCCGGGGTCAAGTGTTTTTTCAAATCCCCCCTCCTCCACTGTTTTGGCTGAAAGCTGTTTGCTGGCCGATATACCACATTAACAGTGATCAATACCTGTTTTCAGATGGGTTTGGAGGTGGATCAGGCCAAAAAGAGGCAGTTTTGTGTCGGCTCCAAAAAGAGAAATTTCCTTGACCCCGGGGTCAAGTGTTTTTTCGAATCCCCCCTCCTACACTGCTTTGGCTGAAAGCTGTTTGCTGGCCGAATTACCACATTAAAAGTGATCAATACCTGTTTTCCAATGGGTTTGGAGGTGGATCAGGCCAAAAAGAGGCAGTTTGGTGTCGGCTCTAAAAAGAGAAATTTCCTTGATCCCGGGGTCAAGTGTTTTTTCAAATCCCCCCTCCTCCACTGTTTTGGCTGAAAGTTGTTTGCTGGCCGATTTACCACATCACAAGTGATCAATACCTGTTTTCCAATGGGTTTGGAGGTGGATCAGGCCAAAAAGAGGCAGTTTGGTGTCGGCTCCAAAAAGAGAAATTTCCTTGACCCCGGGATCAAGTGTTTTTTCAAATCCCCCCTCCTCCACTGTTTTGGCTGAAAGCTGTTTGCTGGCCGATATACCACATTAACAGTGATCAATACCTGTTTTCCAATGGGTTTGGAGGTGGATCAGGCCAAAAAGAGGCAGTTTTGTGTCGGCTCCAAAAAGAGAAATTTCCTTGACCCCGGGGTCAAGTGTTTTTTCAAATCCCCCCTCCTACACTGTTTTGGCTGAAAGCTGTTTGCTGGCCGATTTACCACATTAACAGTGATCAATACCTATTTTCTAGAGGGTTTGGAGGTGGATCAGGCCAAAAAGAGGCAGTTTTGTGTCGGCTCTAAAAACAGAAATTTCCTTGACCCCGGGGTCAAGTGTTTTTTCAAATCCCCCCTCCTCCACTGCTTTGGCTGACAGCTGTTTGCTGGCCGATTTACCACATTAAAAGTGATCAACACCTGTTTTCCAACGGGTTTGGAGGTGGATCAGGCCAAAAAGAGGCAGTTTGGTGTCGGCTCCAAAATCATAAATTTCCTTGACCCCGGGATCAAGTGTTTTTACAAATCCCCCCTCCTCCACTGCTTTGGCTGAAAGCTGTTTGCTGGCCGATTTACCACATTAACAGTGATCAATACCTATTTTCCAACGGGTTTGGAGGTGGATCAGGCCAAAAAGAGGCAGTTTTGTGTCGGCTCTAAAAACAGAAATTTCCTTGACCCCGGGGTCAAGTGTTTTTTCAAATCCCCCCTCCTCCACTGTTTTGGCTGAAAGCTGTTTGCTGGCCGATTTACCACATTAACAGTGATCAATACCTGTTTTCCAATGGGTTTGGAGGTGGATCAGGCCAAAAAGAGGCAGTTTTGTGTCGGCTCCAAAAAGAGAAATTTCCTTGACCCCGGGGTCAAGTGTTTTTTCAAATCCCCCCTCCTCCACTGTTTTGGCTGACAGCTGTTTGCTGGCCGATTTACCACATTAACAGTAATCAATACCTGTTTTCCAACGGGTTTGGAGGTGGATCAGGCCAAAAAGAGGCAGTTTTGTGTCGGCTCTAAAAACAGAAATTTCCTTGACCCCGGGGTCAAGTGTTTTTTCAAATCCCCCCTCCTCCACTGTTTTGGCTGAAAGTTGTTTGCTGGCCGATTTACCACATTAACAGTGATCAATACCTATTTTCCAACGGGTTTGGAGGTGGATCAGGCCAAAAAGAGGCAGTTTGGTGTCGGCTCCAAAAACAGAAATTTTCTTAACCCCGGGGTCAAGTGTTTTTTCGAATCCCCCCTCCTACACTGCTTTGGCTGAAAGTTGTTTGCTGGCCGATTTACCACATCACAAGTGATCAATACCTGTTTTCCAATGGGTTTGGAGGTGGATCAGGCCAAAAAGAGGCAGTTTGGTGTCAGCGCCAAAAAGTGGAAATTTCCTTGACCCCGGGGTCAAGTGTTTTTTCGAATCCCCCCTCCTACACTGCTTTGGCTGAAAGCTGTTTGCTGGCCGAATTACCACATCACAAGTGATCAATACCTGTTTTCCAATGGGTTTGGAGGTGGATCAGGCCAAAAAGAGGCAGTTTGGTGTCGGCTCCAAAAAGAGAAATTTCCTTGACCCCGGGGTCAAGTGTTTTTTCAAATCCCCCCTCCTCCACTGTTTTGGCTGAAAGCTGTTTGCTGGCCGATATACCACATTAACAGTGATCAGTACCTGTTTTCCAATGGGTTTGGAGGTGGATCAGGCCAAAAAGAGGCAGTTTTGTGTCGGCTCCAAAAAGAGAAATTTCCTTGACCCCGGGGTCAAGTGTTTTTTCAAATCCCCCCTCCTCCACTGTTTTGTCTGAAAGCTGTTTGCTGGCCGAATTACCGCATTAACAGTGATCAATACCTATTTTCTAACGGGTTTGGAGGTGGATCAGGCCAAAAAGAGGCAGTTTTGTGTCGGCTCTAAAAACAGAAATTTCCTTGACCCCGGGGTCAAGTGTTTTTTCGAATCCCCCCTCCTCCACTGCTTTGGCTGACAGCTGTTTGCTGGCCGATTTACCACATTAAAAGTGATCAACACCTGTTTTCCAATGGGTTTGGAGGTGGATCAGGCCAAAAAGAGGCAGTTTGGTGTCGGCTCCAAAATCGTAAATTTCCTTGACCCCGGGATCAAGTGTTTTTACAAATCCCCCCTCCTCCACTGCTTTGGCTGAAAGCTGTTTGCTGGCCGATTTACCACATTAAAAGTGATCAATACCTGTTTTCCAACGGGTTTGGAGGTGGATCAGGCCAAAAAGAGGCAGTTTGGTGTCGGCTCCAAAAAGTGGAAATTTCCTTGACCCCGGGGTCAAGTGTTTTTTCAAATCCCCCCTCCTCCACTGTTTTGGCTGAAAGTTGTTTGCTGGCCGATTTACCACATCACAAGTGATCAATACCTGTTTTCCAATGGGTTTGGAGGTGGATCAGGCCAAAAAGAGGCCGTTTTGTGTCGGCTCCAAAAAGTGGAAATTTCCTTGACCCCGGGGTCAAGTGTTTTTTCGAATCCCCCCTCCTACACTGCTTTGGCTGAAAGCTGTTTGCTGGCCGAATTACCACATTAAAAGTGATCAATACCTGTTTTCCAATGGGTTTGGAGGTGGATCAGGCCAAAAAGAGGCAGTTTTGTGTCGGCTCCAAAAAGAGAAATTTCCTTGACCCCGGGGTCAAGTGTTTTTTCAAATCCCCCCTCCTCCACTGTTTTGGCTGAAAGCTGTTTGCTGGCCGATTTACCACATTAACAGTGATCAATACCTGTTTTCCAATGGGTTTGGAGGTGGATCAGGCCAAAAAGAGGCAGTTTGGTGTCGGCTCTAAAAACAGAAATTTCCTTGACCCCGGGGTCAAGTGTTTTTTCAAATCCCCCCTCCTCCACTGTTTTGGCTGAAAGTTGTTTGCTGGCCGATTTACCACATCACAAGTGATCAATACCTGTTTTCCAATGGGTTTGGAGGTGGATCAGGCCAAAAAGAGGCAGTTTTGTATCGGCTCCAAAAAGAGAAATTTCCTTGACCCCGGGGTCAAGTGTTTTTTCAAATCCCCCCTCCTCCACTGTTTTGGCTGAAAGCTGTTTGCTGGCCGATATACCACATTAACAGTGATCAATACCTGTTTTCAGATGGGTTTGGAGGTGGATCAGGCCAAAAAGAGGCAGTTTTGTGTCGGCTCCAAAAAGAGAAATTTCCTTGACCCCGGGGTCAAGTGTTTTTTCGAATCCCCCCTCCTACACTGCTTTGGCTGAAAGCTGTTTGCTGGCCGAATTACCACATTAAAAGTGATCAATACCTGTTTTCCAATGGGTTTGGAGGTGGATCAGGCCAAAAAGAGGCAGTTTGGTGTCGGCTCCAAAAAGAGAAATTTCCTTGACCCCGGGGTCAAGTGTTTTTTCAAATCCCCCCTCCTCCACTGTTTTGGCTGAAAGCTGTTTGCTGGCCGATTTACCACATTAACAGTGATCAATACCTGTTTTCCAATGGGTTTGGAGGTGGATCAGGCCAAAAAGAGGCAGTTTGGTGTCGGCTCTAAAAACAGAAATTTCCTTGATCCCGGGGTCAAGTGTTTTTTCAAATCCCCCCTCCTCCACTGTTTTGGCTGAAAGTTGTTTGCTGGCCGATTTACCACATCACAAGTGATCAATACCTGTTTTCCAATGGGTTTGGAGGTGGATCAGGCCAAAAAGAGGCAGTTTGGTGTCGGCTCCAAAAAGAGAAATTTCCTTGACCCCGGGATCAAGTGTTTTTTCAAATCCCCCCTCCTCCACTGTTTTGGCTGAAAGCTGTTTGCTGGCCGATATACCACATTAACAGTGATCAATACCTGTTTTCCAATGGGTTTGGAGGTGGATCAGGCCAAAAAGAGGCAGTTTTGTGTCGGCTCCAAAAAGAGAAATTTCCTTGACCCCGGGGTCAAGTGTTTTTTCAAATCCCCCCTCCTACACTGTTTTGGCTGAAAGCTGTTTGCTGGCCGATTTACCACATTAACAGTGATCAATACCTATTTTCTAACGGGTTTGGAGGTGGATCAGGCCAAAAAGAGGCAGTTTTGTGTCGGCTCTAAAAACAGAAATTTCCTTGACCCCGGGGTCAAGTGTTTTTTCAAATCCCCCCTCCTCCACTGCTTTGGCTGACAGCTGTTTGCTGGCCGATTTACCACATTAAAAGTGATCAACACCTGTTTTCCAACGGGTTTGGAGGTGGATCAGGCCAAAAAGAGGCAGTTTTGTGTCGGCTCTAAAAACAGAAATTTCCTTGATCCCGGGGTCAAGTGTTTTTTCAAATCCCCCCTCCTCCACTGTTTTGGCTGAAAGTTGTTTGCTGGCCGATTTACCACATCACAAGTGATCAATACCTGTTTTCCAATGGGTTTGGAGGTGGATCAGGCCAAAAAGAGGCAGTTTGGTGTCGGCTCCAAAAAGAGAAATTTCCTTGACCCCGGGGTCAAGTGTTTTTTCAAATCCCCCCTCCTCCACTGTTTTGGCTGAAAGCTGTTTGCTGGCCGATATACCACATTAACAGTGATCAGTACCTGTTTTCCAATGGGTTTGGAGGTGGATCAGGCCAAAAAGAGGCAGTTTGGTGTCGGCTCCAAAAAGAGAAATTTCCTTGACCCCGGGATCAAGTGTTTTTTCAAATCCCCCCTCCTCCACTGTTTTGGCTGAAAGCTGTTTGCTGGCCGATATACCACATTAACAGTGATCAATACCTGTTTTCCAATGGGTTTGGAGGTGGATCAGGCCAAAAAGAGGCAGTTTTGTGTCGGCTCCAAAAAGAGAAATTTCCTTGACCCCGGGGTCAAGTGTTTTTTCAAATCCCCCCTCCTACACTGTTTTGGCTGAAAGCTGTTTGCTGGCCGATTTACCACATTAACAGTGATCAATACCTATTTTCTAACGGGTTTGGAGGTGGATCAGGCCAAAAAGAGGCAGTTTTGTGTCGGCTCTAAAAACAGAAATTTCCTTGACCCCGGGGTCAAGTGTTTTTTCAAATCCCCCCTCCTCCACTGTTTTGGCTGAAAGCTGTTTGCTGGCCGATTTACCACATTAACAGTGATCAATACCTGTTTTCCAATGGGTTTGGAGGTGGATCAGGCCAAAAAGAGGCAGTTTTGTGTCGGCTCCAAAAAGAGAAATTTCCTTGACCCCGGGGTCAAGTGTATTTCAAATCCCCCCTCCTACACTGTTTTGGCTGAAAGCTGTTTGCTGGCCGATTTACCACATTAACAGTGATCAATACCTATTTTCTAACGGGTTTGGAGGTGGATCAGGCCAAAAAGAGGCAGTTTTGTGTCGGCTCTAAAAACAGAAATTTCCTTGACCCCGGGGTCAAGTGTTTTTTCAAATCCCCCCTCCTCCACTGCTTTGGCTGACAGCTGTTTGCTGGCCGATTTACCACATTAAAAGTGATCAACACCTGTTTTCCAACGGGTTTGGAGGTGGATCAGGCCAAAAAGAGGCAGTTTTGTGTCGGCTCTAAAAACAGAAATTTCCTTGATCCCGGGGTCAAGTGTTTTTTCAAATCCCCCCTCCTCCACTGTTTTGGCTGAAAGTTGTTTGCTGGCCGATTTACCACATCACAAGTGATCAATACCTGTTTTCCAATGGGTTTGGAGGTGGATCAGGCCAAAAAGAGGCAGTTTGGTGTCGGCTCCAAAAAGAGAAATTTCCTTGACCCCGGGGTCAAGTGTTTTTTCAAATCCCCCCTCCTCCACTGTTTTGGCTGAAAGCTGTTTGCTGGCCGATATACCACATTAACAGTGATCAGTACCTGTTTTCCAATGGGTTTGGAGGTGGATCAGGCCAAAAAGAGGCAGTTTGGTGTCGGCTCCAAAAAGAGAAATTTCCTTGACCCCGGGATCAAGTGTTTTTTCAAATCCCCCCTCCTCCACTGTTTTGGCTGAAAGCTGTTTGCTGGCCGATATACCACATTAACAGTGATCAATACCTGTTTTCCAATGGGTTTGGAGGTGGATCAGGCCAAAAAGAGGCAGTTTTGTGTCGGCTCCAAAAAGAGAAATTTCCTTGACCCCGGGGTCAAGTGTTTTTTCAAATCCCCCCTCCTACACTGTTTTGGCTGAAAGCTGTTTGCTGGCCGATTTACCACATTAACAGTGATCAATACCTATTTTCTAACGGGTTTGGAGGTGGATCAGGCCAAAAAGAGGCAGTTTTGTGTCGGCTCTAAAAACAGAAATTTCCTTGACCCCGGGGTCAAGTGTTTTTTCAAATCCCCCCTCCTCCACTGCTTTGGCTGACAGCTGTTTGCTGGCCGATTTACCACATTAAAAGTGATCAACACCTGTTTTCCAACGGGTTTGGAGGTGGATCAGGCCAAAAAGAGGCAGTTTGGTGTCGGCTCCAAAATCGTAAATTTCCTTGACCCCGGGATCAAGTGTTTTTACAAATCCCCCCTCCTCCACTGCTTTGGCTGAAAGCTGTTTGCTGGCCGATTTACCACATTAACAGTGATCAATACCTATTTTCCAACGGGTTTGGAGGTGGATCAGGCCAAAAAGAGGCAGTTTTGTGTCGGCTCTAAAAACAGAAATTTCCTTGACCCCGGGGTCAAGTGTTTTTTCAAATCCCCCCTCCTCCACTGTTTTGGCTGAAAGCTGTTTGCTGGCCGATTTACCACATTAACAGTGATCAATACCTGTTTTCCAATGGGTTTGGAGGTGGATCAGGCCAAAAAGAGGCAGTTTTGTGTCGGCTCCAAAAAGAGAAATTTCCTTGACCCCGGGGTCAAGTGTTTTTTCAAATCCCCCCTCCTCCACTGTTTTGGCTGAAAGCTGTTTGCTGGCCGATTTACCACATTAACAGTAATCAATACCTGTTTTCCAACGGGTTTGGAGGTGGATCAGGCCAAAAAGAGGCAGTTTTGTGTCGGCTCTAAAAACAGAAATTTCCTTGACCCCGGGGTCAAGTGTTTTTTCAAATCCCCCCTCCTCCACTGCTTTGGCTGACAGCTGTTTGCTGGCCGATTTACCACATTAAAAGTGATCAACACCTGTTTTCCAATGGGTTTGGAGGTGGATCAGGCCAAAAAGAGGCAGTTTGGTGTCGGCTCCAAAATCGTAAATTTCCTTGACCCCGGGATCAAGTGTTTTTACAAATCCCCCCTCCTCCACTGCTTTGGCTGAAAGCTGTTTGCTGGCCGATTTACCACATTAAAAGTGATCAATACCTGTTTTCCAACGGGTTTGTAGGTGGATCAGGCCAAAAAGAGGCAGTTTTGTGTCGGCTCCAAAAAGAGAAATTTCCTTGACCCCGGGGTCAAGTGTTTTTTCGAATCCCCCCTCCTACACTGCTTTGGCTGAAAGCTGTTTACTGGCCGAATTACCACATTAAAAGTGATCAATACCTGTTTTCCAATGGGTTTGGAGGTGGATCAGGCCAAAAAGAGGCAGTTTGGTGTCGGCTCCAAAAAGAGAAATTTCCTTGACCCCGGGGTCAAGTGTTTTTTCAAATCCCCCCTCCTCCACTGTTTTGGCTGAAAGCTGTTTGCTGGCCGATTTACCACATTAACAGTGATCAATACCTGTTTTCCAATGGGTTTGGAGGTGGATCAGGCCAAAAAGAGGCAGTTTGGTGTCGGCTCTAAAAACAGAAATTTCCTTGATCCCGGGGTCAAGTGTTTTTTCAAATCCCCCCTCCTCCACTGTTTTGGCTGAAAGTTGTTTGCTGGCCGATTTACCACATCACAAGTGATCAATACCTGTTTTCCAATGGGTTTGGAGGTGGATCAGGCCAAAAAGAGGCAGTTTGGTGTCGGCTCCAAAAAGAGAAATTTCCTTGACCCCGGGATCAAGTGTTTTTTCAAATCCCCCCTCCTCCACTGTTTTGGCTGAAAGCTGTTTGCTGGCCGATATACCACATTAACAGTGATCAATACCTGTTTTCCAATGGGTTTGGAGGTGGATCAGGCCAAAAAGAGGCAGTTTTGTGTCGGCTCCAAAAAGAGAAATTTCCTTGACCCCGGGGTCAAGTGTTTTTTCAAATCCCCCCTCCTACACTGTTTTGGCTGAAAGCTGTTTGCTGGCCGATTTACCACATTAACAGTGATCAATACCTATTTTCTAACGGGTTTGGAGGTGGATCAGGCCAAAAAGAGGCAGTTTTGTGTCGGCTCTAAAAACAGAAATTTCCTTGACCCCGGGGTCAAGTGTTTTTTCAAATCCCCCCTCCTCCACTGCTTTGGCTGACAGCTGTTTGCTGGCCGATTTACCACATTAAAAGTGATCAACACCTGTTTTCCAATGGGTTTGGAGGTGGATCAGGCCAAAAAGAGGCAGTTTGGTGTCGGCTCCAAAATCGTAAATTTCCTTGACCCCGGGATCAAGTGTTTTTACAAATCCCCCCTCCTCCACTGCTTTGGCTGAAAGCTGTTTGCTGGCCGATTTACCACATTAACAGTGATCAATACCTATTTTCCAACGGGTTTGGAGGTGGATCAGGCCAAAAAGAGGCAGTTTGGTGTCGGCTCTAAAAACAGAAATTTCCTTGACCCCGGGGTCAAGTGTTTTTTCAAATCCCCCCTCCTCCACTGTTTTGGCTGAAAGCTGTTTGCTGGCCAATTTACCACATTAACAGTGATCAATACCTGTTTTCCAATGGGTTTGGAGGTGGATCAGGCCAAAAAGAGGCAGTTTTGTGTCGGCTCCAAAAAGAGAAATTTCCTTGACCCCGGGGTCAAGTGTTTTTTCAAATCCCCCCTCCTCCACTGTTTTGGCTGAAAGCTGTTTGCTGGCCGATTTACCACATTAACAGTAATCAATACCTGTTTTCCAACGGGTTTGGAGGTGGATCAGGCCAAAAAGAGGCAGTTTTGTGTCGGCTCTAAAAACAGAAATTTCCTTGACCCCGGGGTCAAGTGTTTTTTCAAATCCCCCCTCCTCCACTGTTTTGGCTGAAAGTTGTTTGCTGGCCGATTTACCACATTAACAGTGATCAATACCTATTTTCCAACGGGTTTGGAGGTGGATCAGGCCAAAAAGAGGCAGTTTGGTGTCGGCTCCAAAAACAGAAATTTTCTTAACCCCAGGGTCAAGTGTTTTTTCGAATCCCCCCTTCTACACTGCTTTGGCTGAAAGTTGTTTGGTGGCCGATTTACCACATCACAAGTGATCAATACCTGTTTTCCAATGGGTTTGGAGGTGGATCAGGCCAAAAAGAGGCAGTTTGGTGTCAGCGCCAAAAAGTGGAAATTTCCTTGACCCCGGGGTCAAGTGTTTTTTCGAATCCCCCCTCCTACACTGCTTTGGCTGAAAGCTGTTTGCTGGCCGAATTACCACATCACAAGTGATCAATACCTGTTTTCCAATGGGTTTGGAGGTGGATCAGGCCAAAAAGAGGCAGTTTGGTGTCGGCTCTAAAAACAGAAATTTCCTTGATCCCGGGGTCAAGTGTTTTTTCAAATCCCCCCTCCTCCACTGTTTTGGCTGAAAGTTGTTTGCTGGCCGATTTACCACATCACAAGTGATCAATACCTGTTTTCCAATGGGTTTGGAGGTGGATCAGGCCAAAAAGAGGCAGTTTGGTGTCGGCTCCAAAAAGAGAAATTTCCTTGACCCCGGGATCAAGTGTTTTTTCAAATCCCCCCTCCTCCACTGTTTTGGCTGAAAGCTGTTTGCTGGCCGATATACCACATTAACAGTGATCAATACCTGTTTTCCAATGGGTTTGGAGGTGGATCAGGCCAAAAAGAGGCAGTTTTGTGTCGGCTCCAAAAAGAGAAATTTCCTTGACCCCGGGGTCAAGTGTTTTTTCAAATCCCCCCTCCTACACTGTTTTGGCTGAAAGCTGTTTGCTGGCCGATTTACCACATTAACAGTGATCAATACCTATTTTCTAACGGGTTTGGAGGTGGATCAGGCCAAAAAGAGGCAGTTTTGTGTCGGCTCCAAAAAGAGAAATTTCCTTGATCCCGGGGTCAAGTGTTTTTTCAAATCCCCCCTCCTCCACTGTTTTGGCTGAAAGTTGTTTGCTGGCCGATTTACCACATCACAAGTGATCAATACCTGTTTTCCAATGGGTTTGGAGGTGGATCAGGCCAAAAAGAGGCAGTTTGGTGTCGGCTCCAAAAAGAGAAATTTCCTTGACCCCGGGATCAAGTGTTTTTTCAAATCCCCCCTCCTCCACTGTTTTGGCTGAAAGCTGTTTGCTGGCCGATATACCACATTAACAGTGATCAATACCTGTTTTCCAATGGGTTTGGAGGTGGATCAGGCCAAAAAGAGGCAGTTTTGTGTCGGCTCCAAAAAGAGAAATTTCCTTGACCCCGGGATCAAGTGTTTTTTCAAATCCCCCCTCCTCCACTGTTTTGGCTGAAAGCTGTTTGCTGGCCGATATACCACATTAACAGTGATCAATACCTGTTTTCCAATGGGTTTGGAGGTGGATCAGGCCAAAAAGAGGCAGTTTTGTGTCGGCTCCAAAAAGAGAAATTTCCTTGATCCCGGGGTCAAGTGTTTTTTCAAATCCCCCCTCCTCCACTGTTTTGGCTGAAAGTTTTTTGCTGGCCGATTTACCACATCACAAGTGATCAATACCTGTTTTCCAATGGGTTTGGAGGTGGATCAGGCCAAAAAGAGGCAGTTTGGTGTCGGCTCCAAAAAGAGAAATTTCCTTGACCCCGGGATCAAGTGTTTTTTCAAATCCCCCCTCCTCCACTGTTTTGGCTGAAAGCTGTTTGCTGGCCGATATACCACATTAACAGTGATCAATACCTGTTTTCCAATGGGTTTGGAGGTGGATCAGGCCAAAAAGAGGCAGTTTTGTGTCGGCTCCAAAAAGAGAAATTTCCCTGACCCCGGGGTCAAGTGTTTTTTCAAATCCCCCCTCCTACACTGTTTTGGCTGAAAGCTGTTTGCTGGCCGATTTACCACATTAACAGTGATCAATACCTATTTTCTAACGGGTTTGGAGGTGGATCAGGCCAAAAAGAGGCAGTTTTGTGTCGGCTCTAAAAACAGAAATTTCCTTGACCCCGGGGTCAAGTGTTTTTTCAAATCCCCCCTCCTCCACTGCTTTGGCTGACAGCTGTTTGCTGGCCGATTTACCACATTAAAAGTGATCAACACCTGTTTTCCAACGGGTTTGGAGGTGGATCAGGCCAAAAAGAGGCAGTTTGGTGTCGGCTCCAAAATCGTAAATTTCCTTGACCCCGGGATCAAGTGTTTTTACAAATCCCCCCTCCTCCACTGCTTTGGCTGAAAGCTGTTTGCTGGCCGATTTACCACATTAACAGTGATCAATACCTATTTTCCAACGGGTTTGGAGGTGGATCAGGCCAAAAAGAGGCAGTTTGGTGTCGGCTCTAAAAACAGAAATTTCCTTGACCCCGGGGTCAAGTGTTTTTTCAAATCCCCCCTCCTCCACTGTTTTGGCTGAAAGCTGTTTGCTGGCCGATTTACCACATTAACAGTGATCAATACCTGTTTTCCAATGGGTTTGGAGGTGGATCAGGCCAAAAAGAGGCAGTTTTGTGTCGGCTCCAAAAAGAGAAATTTCCTTGACCCCGGGGTCAAGTGTTTTTTCAAATCCCCCCTCCTCCACTGTTTTGGCTGAAAGCTGTTTGCTGGCCGATTTACCACATTAACAGTAATCAATACCTGTTTTCCAACGGGTTTGGAGGTGGATCAGGCCAAAAAGAGGCAGTTTTGTGTCGGCTCTAAAAACAGAAATTTCCTTGACCCCGGGGTCAAGTGTTTTTTCAAATCCCCCCTCCTCCACTGTTTTGGCTGAAAGTTGTTTGCTGGCCGATTTACCACATCACAAGTGATCAATACCTGTTTTCCAATGGGTTTGGAGGTGGATCAGGCCAAAAAGAGGCAGTTTGGTGTCGGCTCCAAAAACAGAAATTTTCTTGACCCCGGGGTCAAGTGTTTTTTCGAATCCCCCCTCCTACACTGCTTTGGCTGAAAGCTGTTTGCTGGCCGAATTACCACATCACAAGTGATCAATACCTGTTTTCCAATGGGTTTGGAGGTGGATCAGGCCAAAAAGAGGCAGTTTGGTGTCGGCTCCAAAAAGAGAAATTTCCTTGACCCCGGGGTCAAGTGTTTTTTCAAATCCCCCCTCCTCCACTGTTTTGGCTGAAAGCTGTTTGCTGGCCGATTTACCACATTAACAGTGATCAATACCTGTTTTCCAACGGGTTTGGAGGTGGATCAGGCCAAAAAGAGGCAGTTTGGTGTCGGCTCTAAAAACAGAAATTTCCTTGATCCCGGGGTCAAGTGTTTTTTCAAATCCCCCCTCCTCCACTGTTTTGGCTGAAAGTTGTTTGCTGGCCGATTTACCACATCACAAGTGATCAATACCTGTTTTCCAATGGGTTTGGAGGTGGATCAGGCCAAAAAGAGGCAGTTTGGTGTCGGCTCCAAAAAGAGAAATTTCCTTGACCCCGGGATCAAGTGTTTTTTCAAATCCCCCCTCCTCCACTGTTTTGGCTGAAAGCTGTTTGCTGGCCGATATACCACATTAACAGTGATCAATACCTGTTTTCCAATGGGTTTGGAGGTGGATCAGGCCAAAAAGAGGCAGTTTTGTGTCGGCTCCAAAAAGAGAAATTTCCTTGACCCCGGGGTCAAGTGTTTTTTCAAATCCCCCCTCCTACACTGCTTTGGCTGACAGCTGTTTGCTGGCCGATTTACCACATTAAAAGTGATCAACACCTGTTTTCCAACGGGTTTGGAGGTGGATCAGGCCAAAAAGAGGCAGTTTGGTGTCGGCTCCAAAATCGTAAATTTCCTTGACCCCGGGATCAAGTGTTTTTACAAATCCCCCCTCCTCCACTGCTTTGGCTGAAAGCTGTTTGCTGGCCGATTTACCACATTAACAGTGATCAATACCTATTTTCCAACGGGTTTGGAGGTGGATCAGGCCAAAAAGAGGCAGTTTTGTGTCGGCTCTAAAAACAGAAATTTCCTTGACCCCGGGGTCAAGTGTTTTTTCAAATCCCCCCTCCTCCACTGTTTTGGCTGAAAGCTGTTTGCTGGCCGATTTACCACATTAACAGTGATCAATACCTGTTTTCCAATGGGTTTGGAGGTGGATCAGGCCAAAAAGAGGCAGTTTTGTGTCGGCTCCAAAAAGAGAAATTTCCTTGACCCCGGGGTCAAGTGTTTTTTCAAATCCCCCCTCCTCCACTGTTTTGGCTGAAAGCTGTTTGCTGGCCGATTTACCACATTAACAGTAATCAATACCTGTTTTCCAACGGGTTTGGAGGTGGATCAGGCCAAAAAGAGGCAGTTTTGTGTCGGCTCTAAAAACAGAAATTTCCTTGACCCCGGGGTCAAGTGTTTTTTCAAATCCCCCCTCCTCCACTGTTTTGGCTGAAAGTTGTTTGCTGGCCGATTTACCACATTAACAGTGATCAATACCTATTTTCCAACGGGTTTGGAGGTGGATCAGGCCAAAAAGAGGCAGTTTGGTGTCGGCTCCAAAAACAGAAATTTTCTTAACCCCGGGGTCAAGTGTTTTTTCGAATCCCCCCTCCTACACTGCTTTGGCTGAAAGTTGTTTGCTGGCCGATTTACCACATCACAAGTGATCAATACCTGTTTTCCAATGGGTTTGGAGGTGGATCAGGCCAAAAAGAGGCAGTTTGGTGTCAGCGCCAAAAAGTGGAAATTTCCTTGACCCCGGGGTCAAGTGTTTTTTCGAATCCCCCCTCCTACACTGCTTTGGCTGAAAGCTGTTTGCTGGCCGAATTACCACATCACAAGTGATCAATACCTGTTTTCCAATGGGTTTGGAGGTGGATCAGGCCAAAAAGAGGCAGTTTGGTGTCGGCTCCAAAAAGAGAAATTTCCTTGACCCCGGGGTCAAGTGTTTTTTCAAATCCCCCCTCCTCCACTGTTTTGGCTGAAAGCTGTTTGCTGGCCGATTTACCACATTAACAGTGATCAATACCTGTTTTCCAACGGGTTTGGAGGTGGATCAGGCCAAAAAGAGGCAGTTTGGTGTCGGCTCTAAAAACAGAAATTTCCTTGATCCCGGGGTCAAGTGTTTTTTCAAATCCCCCCTCCTCCACTGTTTTGGCTGAAAGTTGTTTGCTGGCCGATTTACCACATCACAAGTGATCAATACCTGTTTTCCAATGGGTTTGGAGGTGGATCAGGCCAAAAAGAGGCAGTTTGGTGTCGGCTCCAAAAAGAGAAATTTCCTTGACCCCGGGATCAAGTGTTTTTTCAAATCCCCCCTCCTCCACTGTTTTGGCTGAAAGCTGTTTGCTGGCCGATATACCACATTAACAGTGATCAATACCTGTTTTCCAATGGGTTTGGAGGTGGATCAGGCCAAAAAGAGGCAGTTTTGTGTCGGCTCCAAAAAGAGAAATTTCCTTGACCCCGGGGTCAAGTGTTTTTTCAAATCCCCCCTCCTACACTGTTTTGGCTGAAAGCTGTTTGCTGGCCGATTTACCACATTAACAGTGATCAATACCTATTTTCTAACGGGTTTGGAGGTGGATCAGGCCAAAAAGAGGCAGTTTTGTGTCGGCTCTAAAAACAGAAATTTCCTTGACCCCGGGGTCAAGTGTTTTTTCAAATCCCCCCTCCTCCACTGCTTTGGCTGACAGCTGTTTGCTGGCCGATTTACCACATTAAAAGTGATCAACACCTGTTTTCCAACGGGTTTGGAGGTGGATCAGGCCAAAAAGAGGCAGTTTGGTGTCGGCTCCAAAATCGTAAATTTCCTTGACCCCGGGATCAAGTGTTTTTACAAATCCCCCCTCCTCCACTGCTTTGGCTGAAAGCTGTTTGCTGGCCGATTTACCACATTAACAGTGATCAATACCTATTTTCCAACGGGTTTGGAGGTGGATCAGGCCAAAAAGAGGCAGTTTTGTGTCGGCTCTAAAAAGTGGAAATTTCCTTGACCCCGGGGTCAAGTGTTTTTTCGAATCCCCCCTCCTACACTGCTTTGGCTGAAAGCTGTTTGCTGGCCGAATTACCACATCACAAGTGATCAATACCTGTTTTCCAATGGGTTTGGAGGTGGATCAGGCCAAAAAGAGGCAGTTTGGTGTCGGCTCCAAAAAGAGAAATTTCCTTGACCCCGGGGTCAAGTGTTTTTTCAAATCCCCCCTCCTCCACTGTTTTGGCTGAAAGCTGTTTGCTGGCCGATTTACCACATTAACAGTGATCAATACCTGTTTTCCAACGGGTTTGGAGGTGGATCAGGCCAAAAAGAGGCAGTTTGGTGTCGGCTCTAAAAACAGAAATTTCCTTGATCCCGGGGTCAAGTGTTTTTTCAAATCCCCCCTCCTCCACTGTTTTGGCTGAAAGTTGTTTGCTGGCCGATTTACCACATCACAAGTGATCAATACCTGTTTTCCAATGGGTTTGGAGGTGGATCAGGCCAAAAAGAGGCAGTTTGGTGTCGGCTCCAAAAAGAGAAATTTCCTTGACCCCGGGATCAAGTGTTTTTTCAAATCCCCCCTCCTCCAGTGTTTTGGCTGAAAGCTGTTTGCTGGCCGATATACCACATTAACAGTGATCAATACCTGTTTTCCAATGGGTTTGGAGGTGGATCAGGCCAAAAAGAGGCAGTTTTGTGTCGGCTCCAAAAAGAGAAATTTCCTTGACCCCGGGGTCAAGTGTTTTTTCAAATCCCCCCTCCTACACTGTTTTGGCTGAAAGCTGTTTGCTGGCCGATTTACCACATTAACAGTGATCAATACCTATTTTCTAACGGGTTTGGAGGTGGATCAGGCCAAAAAGAGGCAGTTTTGTGTCGGCTCTAAAAACAGAAATTTCCTTGACCCCGGGGTCAAGTGTTTTTTCAAATCCCCCCTCCTCCACTGCTTTGGCTGACAGCTGTTTGCTGGCCGATTTACCACATTAAAAGTGATCAACACCTGTTTTCCAACGGGTTTGGAGGTGGATCAGGCCAAAAAGAGGCAGTTTGGTGTCGGCTCCAAAATCGTAAATTTCCTTGACCCCGGGATCAAGTGTTTTTACAAATCCCCCCTCCTCCACTGCTTTGGCTGAAAGCTGTTTGCTGGCCGATTTACCACATTAACAGTGATCAATACCTATTTTCCAACGGGTTTGGAGGTGGATCAGGCCAAAAAGAGGCAGTTTTGTGTCGGCTCTAAAAACAGAAATTTCCTTGACCCCGGGGTCAAGTGTTTTTTCAAATCCCCCCTCCTCCACTGTTTTGGCTGAAAGCTGTTTGCTGGCCGATTTACCACATTAACAGTGATCAATACCTGTTTTCCAATGGGT
The DNA here is from genome assembly GCF_042242105.1 of Pempheris klunzingeri. NCBI lineage: Eukaryota > Metazoa > Chordata > Actinopteri > Acropomatiformes > Pempheridae > Pempheris > Pempheris klunzingeri. The sequence goes on along the minus strand of NC_092025.1, from coordinate 6,375,812 downwards.
TTGGAGGTGGATCAGGCCAAAAAGAGGCAGTTTTGTGTCGGCTCCAAAAAGAGAAATTTCCTTGACCCCGGGGTCAAGTGTTTTTTCAAATCCCCCCTCCTCCACTGTTTTGGCTGAAAGCTGTTTGCTGGCCGATATACCACATTAACAGTGATCAATACCTGTTTTCCAATGGGTTTGGAGGTGGATCAGGCCAAAAAGAGGCAGTTTTGTGTCGGCTCCAAAAAGAGAAATTTCCTTGACCCCGGGGTCAAGTGTTTTTTCAAATCCCCCCTCCTACACTGTTTTGGCTGAAAGCTGTTTGCTGGCCGATTTACCACATTAACAGTGATCAATACCTATTTTCTAACGGGTTTGGAGGTGGATCAGGCCAAAAAGAGGCAGTTTTGTGTCGGCTCTAAAAACAGAAATTTCCTTGACCCCGGGGTCAAGTGTTTTTTCAAATCCCCCCTCCTCCACTGCTTTGGCTGACAGCTGTTTGCTGGCCGATTTACCACATTAAAAGTGATCAACACCTGTTTTCCAACGGGTTTGGAGGTGGATCAGGCCAAAAAGAGGCAGTTTGGTGTCGGCTCCAAAATCGTAAATTTCCTTGACCCCGGGATCAAGTGTTTTTACAAATCCCCCCTCCTCCACTGCTTTGGCTGAAAGCTGTTTGCTGGCCGATTTACCACATTAACAGTGATCAATACCTATTTTCCAACGGGTTTGGAGGTGGATCAGGCCAAAAAGAGGCAGTTTTGTGTCGGCTCTAAAAACAGAAATTTCCTTGACCCCGGGGTCAAGTGTTTTTTCAAATCCCCCCTCCTCCACTGTTTTGGCTGAAAGCTGTTTGCTGGCCGATTTACCACATTAACAGTGATCAATACCTGTTTTCCAATGGGTTTGGAGGTGGATCAGGCCAAAAAGAGGCAGTTTTGTGTCGGCTCCAAAAAGAGAAATTTCCTTGACCCCGGGGTCAAGTGTTTTTTCAAATCCCCCCTCCTCCACTGTTTTGGCTGAAAGCTGTTTGCTGGCCGATTTACCACATTAACAGTAATCAATACCTGTTTTCCAACGGGTTTGGAGGTGGATCAGGCCAAAAAGAGGCAGTTTTGTGTCGGCTCTAAAAACAGAAATTTCCTTGACCCCGGGGTCAAGTGTTTTTTCAAATCCCCCCTCCTCCACTGTTTTGGCTGAAAGTTGTTTGCTGGCCGATTTACCACATTAACAGTGATCAATACCTATTTTCCAACGGGTTTGGAGGTGGATCAGGCCAAAAAGAGGCAGTTTGGTGTCGGCTCCAAAAACAGAAATTTTCTTAACCCCGGGGTCAAGTGTTTTTTCGAATCCCCCCTCCTACACTGTTTTGGCTGAAAGTTGTTTGCTGGCCGATTTACCACATCACAAGTGATCAATACCTGTTTTCCAATGGGTTTGGAGGTGGATCAGGCCAAAAAGAGGCAGTTTGGTGTCAGCGCCAAAAAGTGGAAATTTCCTTGACCCCGGGGTCAAGTGTTTTTTCAAATCCCCCCTCCTACACTGCTTTGGCTGAAAGCTGTTTGCTGGCCGAATTACCACATCACAAGTGATCAATACCTGTTTTCCAATGGGTTTGGAGGTGGATCAGGCCAAAAAGAGGCAGTTTGGTGTCGGCTCCAAAGAGAGAAATTTCCTTGACCCCGGGGTCAAGTGTTTTTTCAAATCCCCCCTCCTCCACTGTTTTGGCTGAAAGCTGTTTGCTGGCCGATTTACCACATTAACAGTGATCAATACCTGTTTTCCAACGGGTTTGGAGGTGGATCAGGCCAAAAAGAGGCAGTTTGGTGTCGGCTCTAAAAACAGAAATTTCCTTGATCCCGGGGTCAAGTGTTTTTTCAAATCCCCCCTCCTCCACTGTTTTGGCTGAAAGTTGTTTGCTGGCCGATTTACCACATCACAAGTGATCAATACCTGTTTTCCAATGGGTTTGGAGGTGGATCAGGCCAAAAAGAGGCAGTTTGGTGTCGGCTCCAAAAAGAGAAATTTCCTTGACCCCGGGGTCAAGTGTTTTTTCAAATCCCCCCTCCTCCACTGTTTTGGCTGAAAGCTGTTTGCTGGCCGATATACCACATTAACAGTGATCAGTACCTGTTTTCCAATGGGTTTGGAGGTGGATCAGGCCAAAAAGAGGCAGTTTGGTGTCGGCTCCAAAATCGTAAATTTCCTTGACCCCGGGATCAAGTGTTTTTACAAATCCCCCCTCCTCCACTGCTTTGGCTGAAAGTTGTTTGCTGGCCGATTTACCACATTAAAAGTGATCAATACCTGTTTTCCAACGGGTTTGGAGGTGGATCAGGCCAAAAAGAGGCAGTTTGGTGTCGGCTCCAAAAAGTGGAAATTTCCTTGACCCCGGGGTCAAGTGTTTTTTCAAATCCCCCCTCCTCCACTGTTTTGGCTGAAAGTTGTTTGCTGGCCGATTTACCACATCACAAGTGATCAATACCTGTTTTCCAATGGGTTTGGAGGTGGATAAGGCCAAAAAGAGGCAGTTTTGTGTCGGCTCCAAAAAGTGGAAATTTCCTTGACCCCGGGGTCAAGTGTTTTTTCGAATCCCCCCTCCTACACTGCTTTGGCTGAAAGCTGTTTGCTGGCCGAATTACCACATTAAAAGTGATCAATACCTGTTTTCCAATGGGTTTGGAGGTGGATCAGGCCAAAAAGAGGCAGTTTGGTGTCGGCTCCAAAAAGAGAAATTTCCTTGACCCCGGGGTCAAGTGTTTTTTCAAATCCCCCCTCCTCCACTGTTTTGGCTGAAAGCTGTTTGCTGGCCGATTTACCACATTAACAGTGATCAATACCTGTTTTCCAACGGGTTTGGAGGTGGATCAGGCCAAAAAGAGGCAGTTTGGTGTCGGCTCTAAAAACAGAAATTTCCTTGATCCCGGGGTCAAGTGTTTTTTCAAATCCCCCCTCCTCCACTGTTTTGGCTGAAAGTTGTTTGCTGGCCGATTTACCACATCACAAGTGATCAATACCTGTTTTCCAATGGGTTTGGAGGTGGATCAGGCCAAAAAGAGGCAGTTTGGTGTCGGCTCCAAAAAGAGAAATTTCCTTGACCCCGGGGTCAAGTGTTTTTTCAAATCCCCCCTCCTCCACTGTTTTGGCTGAAAGCTGTTTGCTGGCCGATATACCACATTAACAGTGACCAGTACCTGTTTTCCAATGGGTTTGGAGGTGGATCAGGCCAAAAAGAGGCAGTTTGGTGTCGGCTCCAAAATCGTAAATTTCCTTGACCCCGGGATCAAGTGTTTTTACAAATCCCCCCTCCTCCACTGCTTTGGCTGAAAGCTGTTTGCTGGCCGATTTACCACATTAAAAGTGATCAACACCTGTTTTCCAACGGGTTTGGAGGTGGATCAGGCCAAAAAGAGGCAGTTTGGTGTCGGCTCCAAAAAGTGGAAATTTCCTTGACCCCGGGGTCAAGTGTTTTTTCAAATCCCCCCTCCTCCACTGTTTTGGCTGAAAGTTGTTTGCTGGCCGATTTACCACATCACAAGTGATCAATACCTGTTTTCCAATGGGTTTGGAGGTGGATCAGGCCAAAATGAGGCCGTTTTGTGTCGGCTCCAAAAAGTGGAAATTTCCTTGACCCCGGGGTCAAGTGTTTTTTCGAATCCCCCCTCCTACACTGCTTTGGCTGAAAGCTGTTTGCTGGCCGAATTACCACATTAAAAGTGATCAATACCTGTTTTCCAATGGGTTTGGAGGTGGATCAGGCCAAAAAGAGGCAGTTTGGTGTCGGCTCCAAAAAGAGAAATTTCCTTGACCCCGGGGTCAAGTGTTTTTTCAAATCCCCCCTCCTCCACTGTTTTGGCTGAAAGTTGTTTGCTGGCCCACTTACCACATCACAAGTGATCAATACCTGTTTTCCAATGGGTTTGGAGGTGGATCAGGCCAAAAAGAGGCCGTTTTGTGTCGGCTCCAAAAAGTGGAAATTTCCTTGACCCCGGGGTCAAGTGTTTTTTCGAATCCCCCCTCCTCCACTGCTTTGGCTGAAAGCTGTTTGCTGGCCGATTTACCACATTAAAAGTGATCAATACCTGTTTTCCAATGGGTTTGGAGGTGGATCAGGCCAAAAAGAGGCAGTTTGGTGTCGGCTCCAAAAAGAGAAATTTCCTTGACCCCGGGATCAAGTGTTTTTTCAAATCCCCCCTCCTCCACTGTTTTGGCTGAAAGCTGTTTGCTGGCCGATTTACCACATTAACAGTGATCAATACCTATTTTCTAACGGGTTTGGAGGTGGATCAGGCCAAAAAGAGGCAGTTTTGTGTCGGCTCTAAAAACAGAAATTTCCTTGACCCCGGGGTCAAGTGTTTTTTCAAATCCCCCCTCCTCCACTGCTTTGGCTGACAGCTGTTTGCTGGCCGATTTACCACATTAAAAGTGATCAACACCTGTTTTCCAACGGGTTTGGAGGTGGATCAGGCCAAAAAGAGGCAGTTTGGTGTCGGCTCCAAAATCGTAAATTTCCTTGACCCCGGGATCAAGTGTTTTTACAAATCCCCCCTCCTCCACTGCTTTGGCTGAAAGCTGTTTGCTGGCCGAATTACCACATTAAAAGTGATCAATACCTGTTTTCCAATGGGTTTGGAGGTGGATCAGGCCAAAAAGAGGCAGTTTGGTGTCGGCTCCAAAAAGTGAAATTTCCTTGACCCCGGGGTCAAGTGTTTTTTCAAATCCCCCCTCCTCCACTGTTTTGGCTGAAAGTTGTTTGCTGGCCGAATTACCACATCACAAGTGATCAATACCTGTTTTCCAATGGGTTTGGAGGTGGATCAGGCCAAAAAGAGGCCGTTTTGTGTCGGCTCCAAAAAGTGGAAATTTCCTTGACCCCGGGGTCAAGTGTTTTTTCGAATCCCCCCTCCTCCACTGCTTTGGCTGAAAGCTGTTTGCTGGCCGATTTACCACATTAAAAGTGATCAATACCTGTTTTCCAACGGGTTTGGAGGTGGATCAGGCCAAAAAGAGGCAGTTTGGTGTCGGCTCCAAAAAGTGGAAATTTCCTTGACCCCGGGGTCAAGTGTTTTTTCGAATCCCCCCTCCTCCACTGCTTTGGCTGAAAGCTGTTTGCTGGCCGATTTACCACATTAAAAGTGATCAATACCTGTTTTCCAACGGGTTTGGAGGTGGATCAGGCCAAAAAGAGGCAGTTTTGTGTCGGCTCTAAAAACAGAAATTTCCTTGACCCCGGGGTCAAGTGTTTTTTCAAATCCCCCCTCCTCCACTGCTTTGGCTGACAGCTGTTTGCTGGCCGATTTACCACATTAAAAGTGATCAACACCTGTTTTCCAACGGGTTTGGAGGTGGATCAGGCCAAAAAGAGGCAGTTTGGTGTCGGCTCCAAAATCGTAAATTTCCTTGACCCCGGGATCAAGTGTTTTTACAAATCCCCCCTCCTCCACTGCTTTGGCTGAAAGCTGTTTGCTGGCCGAATTACCACATTAAAAGTGATCAATACCTGTTTTCCAATGGGTTTGGAGGTGGATCAGGCCAAAAAGAGGCAGTTTGGTGTCGGCTCCAAAAAGTGAAATTTCCTTGACCCCGGGGTCAAGTGTTTTTTCAAATCCCCCCTCCTCCACTGTTTTGGCTGAAAGTTGTTTGCTGGCCCACTTACCACATCACAAGTGATCAATACCTGTTTTCCAATGGGTTTGGAGGTGGATCAGGCCAAAAAGAGGCCGTTTTGTGTCGGCTCCAAAAAGTGGAAATTTCCTTGACCCCGGGGTCAAGTGTTTTTTCGAATCCCCCCTCCTCCACTGCTTTGGCTGAAAGCTGTTTGCTGGCCGATTTACCACATTAAAAGTGATCAATACCTGTTTTCCAACGGGTTTGGAGGTGGATCAGGCCAAAAAGAGGCAGTTTGGTGTCGGCTCCAAAAAGTGGAAATTTCCTTGACCCCGGGGTCAAGTGTTTTTTCAAATCCCCCCTCCTCCACTGTTTTGGCTGAAAGTTGTTTGCTGGCCGATTTACCACATCACAAGTGATCAATACCTGTTTTCCAATGGGTTTGGAGGTGGATCAGGCCAAAAAGAGGCCGTTTTGTGTCGGCTCCAAAAAGTGGAAATTTCCTTGACCCCGGGGTCAAGTGTTTTTTCGAATCCCCCCTCCTACACTGCTTTGGCTGAAAGCTGTTTGCTGGCCGAATTACCACATTAAAAGTGATCAATACCTGTTTTCCAATGGGTTTGGAGGTGGATCAGGCCAAAAAGAGGCAGTTTGGTGTCGGCTCCAAAAAGAGAAATTTCCTTGACCCCGGGGTCAAGTGTTTTTTCAAATCCCCCCTCCTCCACTGTTTTGGCTGAAAGCTGTTTGCTGGCCGATTTACCACATTAACAGTGATCAATACCTATTTTCCAACGGGTTTGGAGGTGGATCAGGCCAAAAAGAGGCAGTTTGGTGTCGGCTCTAAAAACAGAAATTTCCTTGATCCCGGGGTCAAGTGTTTTTTCAAATCCCCCCTCCTCCACTGTTTTGGCTGAAAGTTGTTTGCTGGCCGATTTACCACATCACAAGTGATCAATACCTGTTTTCCAATGGGTTTGGAGGTGGATCAGGCCAAAAAGAGGCAGTTTGGTGTCGGCTCCAAAAAGAGAAATTTCCTTGACCCCGGGATCAAGTGTTTTTTCAAATCCCCCCTCCTCCACTGTTTTGGCTGAAAGCTGTTTGCTGGCCGATATACCACATTAACAGTGATCAATACCTGTTTTCCAATGGGTTTGGAGGTGGATCAGGCCAAAAAGAGGCAGTTTTGTGTCGGCTCCAAAAAGAGAAATTTCCTTGACCCCGGGGTCAAGTGTTTTTTCAAATCCCCCCTCCTACACTGTTTTGGCTGAAAGCTGTTTGCTGGCCGATTTACCACATTAACAGTGATCAATACCTATTTTCTAACGGGTTTGGAGGTGGATCAGGCCAAAAAGAGGCAGTTTTGTGTCGGCTCTAAAAACAGAAATTTCCTTGACCCCGGGGTCAAGTGTTTTTTCAAATCCCCCCTCCTCCACTGCTTTGGCTGACAGCTGTTTGCTGGCCGATTTACCACATTAAAAGTGATCAACACCTGTTTTCCAACGGGTTTGGAGGTGGATCAGGCCAAAAAGAGGCAGTTTGGTGTCGGCTCCAAAATCGTAAATTTCCTTGACCCCGGGATCAAGTGTTTTTACAAATCCCCCCTCCTCCACTGCTTTGGCTGAAAGCTGTTTGCTGGCCGAATTACCACATTAAAAGTGATCAATACCTGTTTTCCAATGGGTTTGGAGGTGGATCAGGCCAAAAAGAGGCAGTTTGGTGTCGGCTCCAAAAAGTGAAATTTCCTTGACCCCGGGGTCAAGTGTTTTTTCAAATCCCCCCTCCTCCACTGTTTTGGCTGAAAGTTGTTTGCTGGCCCACTTACCACATCACAAGTGATCAATACCTGTTTTCCAATGGGTTTGGAGGTGGATCAGGCCAAAAAGAGGCCGTTTTGTGTCGGCTCCAAAAAGTGGAAATTTCCTTGACCCCGGGGTCAAGTGTTTTTTCGAATCCCCCCTCCTCCACTGCTTTGGCTGAAAGCTGTTTGCTGGCCGATTTACCACATTAAAAGTGATCAATACCTGTTTTCCAACGGGTTTGGAGGTGGATCAGGCCAAAAAGAGGCAGTTTGGTGTCGGCTCCAAAAAGTGGAAATTTCCTTGACCCCGGGGTCAAGTGTTTTTTCGAATCCCCCCTCCTCCACTGCTTTGGCTGAAAGCTGTTTGCTGGCCGATTTACCACATTAAAAGTGATCAATACCTGTTTTCCAACGGGTTTGGAGGTGGATCAGGCCAAAAAGAGGCAGTTTTGTGTCGGCTCTAAAAACAGAAATTTCCTTGACCCCGGGGTCAAGTGTTTTTTCAAATCCCCCCTCCTCCACTGCTTTGGCTGACAGCTGTTTGCTGGCCGATTTACCACATTAAAAGTGATCAACACCTGTTTTCCAACGGGTTTGGAGGTGGATCAGGCCAAAAAGAGGCAGTTTGGTGTCGGCTCCAAAATCGTAAATTTCCTTGACCCCGGGATCAAGTGTTTTTACAAATCCCCCCTCCTCCACTGCTTTGGCTGAAAGCTGTTTGCTGGCCGAATTACCACATTAAAAGTGATCAATACCTGTTTTCCAATGGGTTTGGAGGTGGATCAGGCCAAAAAGAGGCAGTTTGGTGTCGGCTCCAAAAAGTGAAATTTCCTTGACCCCGGGATCAAGTGTTTTTTCAAATCCCCCCTCCTCCACTGTTTTGGCTGAAAGTTGTTTGCTGGCCCACTTACCACATCACAAGTGATCAATACCTGTTTTCCAATGGGTTTGGAGGTGGATCAGGCCAAAAAGAGGCCGTTTTGTGTCGGCTCCAAAAAGTGGAAATTTCCTTGACCCCGGGGTCAAGTGTTTTTACAAATCCCCCCTCCTCCACTGCTTTGGCTGAAAGCTGTTTGCTGGCCGATTTACCACATTAAAAGTGATCAATACCTGTTTTCCAACGGGTTTGGAGGTGGATCAGGCCAAAAAGAGGCAGTTTGGTGTCGGCTCCAAAAAGTGGAAATTTCCTTGACCCCGGGGTCAAGTGTTTTTTCAAATCCCCCCTCCTCCACTGTTTTGGCTGAAAGTTGTTTGCTGGCCGATTTACCACATCACAAGTGATCAATACCTGTTTTCCAATGGGTTTGGAGGTGGATCAGGCCAAAAAGAGGCCGTTTTGTGTCGGCTCCAAAAAGTGGAAATTTCCTTGACCCCGGGGTCAAGTGTTTTTTCGAATCCCCCCTCCTACACTGCTTTGGCTGAAAGCTGTTTGCTGGCCGAATTACCACATTAAAAGTGATCAATACCTGTTTTCCAATGGGTTTGGAGGTGGATCAGGCCAAAAAGAGGCAGTTTGGTGTCGGCTCCAAAAAGAGAAATTTCCTTGACCCCGGGGTCAAGTGTTTTTTCAAATCCCCCCTCCTCCACTGTTTTGGCTGAAAGCTGTTTGCTGGCCGATTTACCACATTAACAGTGATCAATACCTGTTTTCCAACGGGTTTGGAGGTGGATCAGGCCAAAAAGAGGCAGTTTGGTGTCGGCTCTAAAAACAGAAATTTCCTTGATCCCGGGGTCAAGTGTTTTTTCAAATCCCCCCTCCTCCACTGTTTTGGCTGAAAGTTGTTTGCTGGCCAATTTACCACATCACAAGTGATCAATACCTGTTTTCCAATGGGTTTGGAGGTGGATCAGGCCAAAAAGAGGCAGTTTGGTGTCGGCTCCAAAAAGAGAAATTTCCTTGACCCCGGGATCAAGTGTTTTTTCAAATCCCCCCTCCTCCACTGTTTTGGCTGAAAGCTGTTTGCTGGCCGATATACCACATTAACAGTGATCAATACCTGTTTTCCAATGGGTTTGGAGGTGGATCAGGCCAAAAAGAGGCAGTTTTGTGTCGGCTCCAAAAAGAGAAATTTCCTTGACCCCGGGGTCAAGTGTTTTTTCAAATCCCCCCTCCTACACTGTTTTGGCTGAAAGCTGTTTGCTGGCCGATTTACCACATTAACAGTGATCAATACCTATTTTCTAACGGGTTTGGAGGTGGATCAGGCCAAAAAGAGGCAGTTTTGTGTCGGCTCTAAAAACAGAAATTTCCTTGACCCCGGGGTCAAGTGTTTTTTCAAATCCCCCCTCCTCCACTGCTTTGGCTGAAAGCTGTTTGCTGGCCGATTTACCACATTAAAAGTGATCAACACCTGTTTTCCAACGGGTTTGGAGGTGGATCAGGCCAAAAAGAGGCAGTTTGGTGTCGGCTCCAAAATCGTAAATTTCCTTGACCCCGGGATCAAGTGTTTTTACAAATCCCCCCTCCTCCACTGCTTTGGCTGAAAGCTGTTTGCTGGCCGATTTACCACATTAACAGTGATCAATACCTATTTTCCAACGGGTTTGGAGGTGGATCAGGCCAAAAAGAGGCAGTTTTGTGTCGGCTCTAAAAACAGAAATTTCCTTGACCCCGGGGTCAAGTGTTTTTTCAAATCCCCCCTCCTCCACTGTTTTGGCTGAAAGTTGTTTGCTGGCCGATTTACCACATCACAAGTGATCAATACCTGTTTTCCAATGGGTTTGGAGGTGGATCAGGCCAAAAAGAGGCAGTTTGGTGTCGGCTCCAAAAAGTGGAAATTTCCTTGACCCCGGGGTCAAGTGTTTTTTCGAATCCCCCCTCCTACACTGCTTTGGCTGAAAGCTGTTTGCTGGCCGAATTACCACATTAAAAGTGATCAATACCTGTTTTCCAATGGGTTTGGAGGTGGATCAGGCCAAAAAGAGGCAGTTTGGTGTCGGCTCCAAAAAGAGAAATTTCCTTGACCCCGGGGTCAAGTGTTTTTTCAAATCCCCCCTCCTCCACTGTTTTGGCTGAAAGTTGTTTGCTGGCCCACTTACCACATCACAAGTGATCAATACCTGTTTTCCAATGGGTTTGAAGGTGGATCAGGCCAAAAAGAGGCCGTTTTGTGTCGGCTCCAAAAAGTGGAAATTTCCTTGACCCCGGGGTCAAGTGTTTTTTCGAATCCCCCCTCCTCCACTGCTTTGGCTGAAAGCTGTTTGCTGGCCGATTTACCACATTAAAAGTGATCAATACCTGTTTTCCAATGGGTTTGGAGGTGGATCAGGCCAAAAAGAGGCAGTTTGGTGTCGGCTCCAAAAAGAGAAATTTCCTTGACCCCGGGATCAAGTGTTTTTTCAAATCCCCCCTCCTCCACTGTTTTGGCTGAAAGCTGTTTGCTGGCCGATTTACCACATTAACAGTGATCAATACCTATTTTCTAACGGGTTTGGAGGTGGATCAGGCCAAAAAGAGGCAGTTTTGTGTCGGCTCTAAAAACAGAAATTTCCTTGACCCCGGGGTCAAGTGTTTTTTCAAATCCCCCCTCCTCCACTGCTTTGGCTGACAGCTGTTTGCTGGCCGATTTACCACATTAAAAGTGATCAACACCTGTTTTCCAACGGGTTTGGAGGTGGATCAGGCCAAAAAGAGGCAGTTTGGTGTCGGCTCCAAAATCGTAAATTTCCTTGACCCCGGGATCAAGTGTTTTTACAAATCCCCCCTCCTCCACTGCTTTGGCTGAAAGCTGTTTGCTGGCCGAATTACCACATTAAAAGTGATCAATACCTGTTTTCCAATGGGTTTGGAGGTGGATCAGGCCAAAAAGAGGCAGTTTGGTGTCGGCTCCAAAAAGTGAAATTTCCTTGACCCCGGGGTCAAGTGTTTTTTCAAATCCCCCCTCCTCCACTGTTTTGGCTGAAAGTTGTTTGCTGGCCCACTTACCACATCACAAGTGATCAACACCTGTTTTCCAATGGGTTTGGAGGTGGATCAGGCCAAAAAGAGGCCGTTTTGTGTCGGCTCCAAAAAGTGGAAATTTCCTTGACCCCGGGGTCAAGTGTTTTTTCGAATCCCCCCTCCTCCACTGCTTTGGCTGAAAGCTGTTTGCTGGCCGATTTACCACATTAAAAGTGATCAATACCTGTTTTCCAACGGGTTTGGAGGTGGATCAGGCCAAAAAGAGGCAGTTTGGTGTCGGCTCCAAAAAGTGGAAATTTCCTTGACCCCGGGGTCAAGTGTTTTTTCAAATCCCCCCTCCTCCACTGCTTTGGCTGACAGCTGTTTGCTGGCCGATTTACCACATTAAAAGTGATCAACACCTGTTTTCCAACGGGTTTGGAGGTGGATCAGGCCAAAAAGAGGCAGTTTGGTGTCGGCTCCAAAATCGTAAATTTCCTTGACCCCGGGATCAAGTGTTTTTACAAATCCCCCCTCCTCCACTGCTTTGGCTGAAAGCTGTTTGCTGGCCGAATTACCACATTAAAAGTGATCAATACCTGTTTTCCAATGGGTTTGGAGGTGGATCAGGCCAAAAAGAGGCAGTTTGGTGTCGGCTCCAAAAAGTGAAATTTCCTTGACCCCGGGGTCAAGTGTTTTTTCAAATCCCCCCTCCTCCACTGTTTTGGCTGAAAGTTGTTTGCTGGCCCACTTACCACATCACAAGTGATCAATACCTGTTTTCCAATGGGTTTGGAGGTGGATCAGGCCAAAAAGAGGCCGTTTTGTGTCGGCTCCAAAAAGTGGAAATTTCCTTGACCCCGGGGTCAAGTGTTTTTTCGAATCCCCCCTCCTCCACTGCTTTGGCTGAAAGCTGTTTGCTGGCCGATTTACCACATTAAAAGTGATCAATACCTGTTTTCCAACGGGTTTGGAGGTGGATCAGGCCAAAAAGAGGCAGTTTGGTGTCGGCTCCAAAAAGTGGAAATTTCCTTGACCCCGGGGTCAAGTGTTTTTTCGAATCCCCCCTCCTCCACTGCTTTGGCTGAAAGCTGTTTGCTGGCCGATTTACCACATTAAAAGTGATCAATACCTGTTTTCCAACGGGTTTGGAGGTGGATCAGGCCAAAAAGAGGCAGTTTTGTGTCGGCTCTAAAAACAGAAATTTCCTTGACCCCGGGGTCAAGTGTTTTTTCAAATCCCCCCTCCTCCACTGCTTTGGCTGACAGCTGTTTGCTGGCCGATTTACCACATTAAAAGTGATCAACACCTGTTTTCCAACGGGTTTGGAGGTGGATCAGGCCAAAAAGAGGCAGTTTGGTGTCGGCTCCAAAATCGTAAATTTCCTTGACCCCGGGATCAAGTGTTTTTACAAATCCCCCCTCCTCCACTGCTTTGGCTGAAAGCTGTTTGCTGGCCGAATTACCACATTAAAAGTGATCAATACCTGTTTTCCAATGGGTTTGGAGGTGGATCAGGCCAAAAAGAGGCAGTTTGGTGTCGGCTCCAAAAAGTGAAATTTCCTTGACCCCGGGGTCAAGTGTTTTTTCAAATCCCCCCTCCTCCACTGTTTTGGCTGAAAGTTGTTTGCTGGCCCACTTACCACATCACAAGTGATCAATACCTGTTTTCCAATGGGTTTGGAGGTGGATCAGGCCAAAAAGAGGCCGTTTTGTGTCGGCTCCAAAAAGTGGAAATTTCCTTGACCCCGGGGTCAAGTGTTTTTTCGAATCCCCCCTCCTCCACTGCTTTGGCTGAAAGCTGTTTGCTGGCCGATTTACCACATTAAAAGTGATCAATACCTGTTTTCCAACGGGTTTGGAGGTGGATCAGGCCAAAAAGAGGCAGTTTGGTGTCGGCTCCAAAAAGTGGAAATTTCCTTGACCCCGGGGTCAAGTGTTTTTTCGAATCCCCCCTCCTCCACTGCTTTGGCTGAAAGCTGTTTGCTGGCCGATTTACCACATTAAAAGTGATCAATACCTGTTTTCCAACGGGTTTGGAGGTGGATCAGGCCAAAAAGAGGCAGTTTTGTGTCGGCTCTAAAAACAGAAATTTCCTTGACCCCGGGATCAAGTGTTTTTACAAATCCCCCCTCCTCCACTGCTTTGGCTGAAAGCTGTTTGCTGGCCGAATTACCACATTAAAAGTGATCAATACCTGTTTTCCAATGGGTTTGGAGGTGGATCAGGCCAAAAAGAGGCAGTTTGGTGTCGGCTCCAAAAAGTGGAAATTTCCTTGACCCCGGGGTCAAGTGTTTTTTCGAATCCCCCCTCCTCCACTGCTTTGGCTGAAAGCTGTTTGCTGGCCGATTTACCACATTAAAAGTGATCAATACCTGTTTTCCAACGGGTTTGGAGGTGGATCAGGCCAAAAAGAGGCAGTTTGGTGTCGGCTCTAAAAACAGAAATTTCCTTGACTCCGGGGTCAAGTGTTTTTTCAAATCCCCCCTCCTCCACTGCTTTGGCTGACAGCTGTTTGCTGGCCGATTTACCACATTAAAAGTGATCAACACCTGTTTTCCAACGGGTTTGGAGGTGGATCAGGCCAAAAAGAGGCAGTTTGGTGTCGGCTCCAAAATCGTAAATTTCCTTGACCCCGGGATCAAGTGTTTTTACAAATCCCCCCTCCTCCACTGCTTTGGCTGAAAGCTGTTTGCTGGCCGAATTACCACATTAAAAGTGATCAATACCTGTTTTCCAATGGGTTCGGAGGTGGATCAGGCCAAAAAGAGGCAGTTTGGTGTCGGCTCCAAAAAGTGAAATTTCCTTGACCCCGGGGTCAAGTGTTTTTTCAAATCCCCCCTCCTCCACTGTTTTGGCTGAAAGTTGTTTGCTGGCCCACTTACCACATCACAAGTGATCAATACCTGTTTTCCAATGGGTTTGGAGGTGGATCAGGCCAAAAAGAGGCCGTTTTGTGTCGGCTCCAAAAAGTGGAAATTTCCTTGACCCCGGGGTCAAGTGTTTTTTCGAATCCCCCCTCCTCCACTGCTTTGGCTGAAAGCTGTTTGCTGGCCGATTTACCACATTAAAAGTGATCAATACCTGTTTTCCAACGGGTTTGGAGGTGGATCAGGCCAAAAAGAGGCAGTTTGGTGTCGGCTCCAAAAAGTGGAAATTTCCTTGACCCCGGGGTCAAGTGTTTTTTCAAATCCCCCCTCCTCCACTGTTTTGGCTGAAAGTTGTTTGCTGGCCGATTTACCACATCACAAGTGATCAATACCTGTTTTCCAATGGGTTTGGAGGTGGATCAGGCCAAAAAGAGGCCGTTTTGTGTCGGCTCCAAAAAGTGGAAATTTCCTTGACCCCGGGGTCAAGTGTTTTTTCGAATCCCCCCTCCTACACTGCTTTGGCTGAAAGCTGTTTGCTGGCCGAATTACCACATTAAAAGTGATCAATACCTGTTTTCCAATGGGTTTGGAGGTGGATCAGGCCAAAAAGAGGCAGTTTGGTGTCGGCTCCAAAAAGAGAAATTTCCTTGACCCCGGGGTCAAGTGTTTTTTCAAATCCCCCCTCCTCCACTGTTTTGGCTGAAAGCTGTTTGCTGGCCGATTTACCACATTAACAGTGATCAATACCTGTTTTCCAACGGGTTTGGAGGTGGATCAGGCCAAAAAGAGGCAGTTTGGTGTCGGCTCTAAAAACAGAAATTTCCTTGATCCCGGGGTCAAGTGTTTTTTCAAATCCCCCCTCCTCCACTGTTTTGGCTGAAAGTTGTTTGCTGGCCGATTTACCACATCACAAGTGATCAATACCTGTTTTCCAATGGGTTTGGAGGTGGATCAGGCCAAAAAGAGGCAGTTTGGTGTCGGCTCCAAAAAGAGAAATTTCCTTGACCCCGGGATCAAGTGTTTTTTCAAATCCCCCCTCCTCCACTGTTTTGGCTGAAAGCTGTTTGCTGGCCGATATACCACATTAACAGTGACCAATACCTGTTTTCCAATGGGTTTGGAGGTGGATCAGGCCAAAAAGAGGCAGTTTTGTGTCGGCTCCAAAAAGAGAAATTTCCTTGACCCCGGGGTCAAGTGTTTTTTCAAATCCCCCCTCCTACACTGTTTTGGCTGAAAGCTGTTTGCTGGCCGATTTACCACATTAACAGTGATCAATACCTATTTTCTAACGGGTTTGGAGGTGGATCAGGCCAAAAAGAGGCAGTTTTGTGTCGGCTCTAAAAACAGAAATTTCCTTGACCCCGGGGTCAAGTGTTTTTTCAAATCCCCCCTCCTCCACTGCTTTGGCTGACAGCTGTTTGCTGGCCGATTTACCACATTAAAAGTGATCAACACCTGTTTTCCAACGGGTTTGGAGGTGGATCAGGCCAAAAAGAGGCAGTTTGGTGTCGGCTCCAAAATCGTAAATTTCCTTGACCCCGGGATCAAGTGTTTTTACAAATCCCCCCTCCTCCACTGCTTTGGCTGAAAGCTGTTTGCTGGCCGATTTACCACATTAACAGTGATCAATACCTATTTTCCAACGGGTTTGGAGGTGGATCAGGCCAAAAAGAGGCAGTTTTGTGTCGGCTCTAAAAACAGAAATTTCCTTGACCCCGGGGTCAAGTGTTTTTTCAAATCCCCCCTCCTCCACTGTTTTGGCTGAAAGTTGTTTGCTGGCCGATTTACCACATCACAAGTGATCAATACCTGTTTTCCAACGGGTTTGGAGGTGGATCAGGCCAAAAAGAGGCAGTTTGGTGTCGGCTCCAAAATCGTAAATTTCCTTGACCCCGGGATCAAGTGTTTTTACAAATCCCCCCTCCTCCACTGCTTTGGCTGAAAGCTGTTTGCTGGCCGAATTACCACATTAAAAGTGATCAATACCTGTTTTCCAATGGGTTTGGAGGTGGATCAGGCCAAAAAGAGGCAGTTTGGTGTCGGCTCCAAAAAGTGAAATTTCCTTGACCCCGGGGTCAAGTGTTTTTTCAAATCCCCCCTCCTCCACTGTTTTGGCTGAAAGTTGTTTGCTGGCCCACTTACCACATCACAAGTGATCAATACCTGTTTTCCAATGGGTTTGGAGGTGGATCAGGCCAAAAAGAGGCCGTTTTGTGTCGGCTCCAAAAAGTGGAAATTTCCTTGACCCCGGGGTCAAGTGTTTTTTCGAATCCCCCCTCCTCCACTGCTTTGGCTGAAAGCTGTTTGCTGGCCGATTTACCACATTAAAAGTGATCAATACCTGTTTTCCAACGGGTTTGGAGGTGGATCAGGCCAAAAAGAGGCAGTTTGGTGTCGGCTCCAAAAAGTGGAAATTTCCTTGACCCCGGGGTCAAGTGTTTTTTCGAATCCCCCCTCCTCCACTGCTTTGGCTGAAAGCTGTTTGCTGGCCGATTTACCACATTAAAAGTGATCAATACCTGTTTTCCAACGGGTTTGGAGGTGGATCAGGCCAAAAAGAGGCAGTTTTGTGTCGGCTCTAAAAACAGAAATTTCCTTGACCCCGGGGTCAAGTGTTTTTTCAAATCCCCCCTCCTCCACTGCTTTGGCTGACAGCTGTTTGCTGGCCGATTTACCACATTAAAAGTGATCAACACCTGTTTTCCAACGGGTTTGGAGGTGGATCAGGCCAAAAAGAGGCAGTTTGGTGTCGGCTCCAAAATCGTAAATTTCCTTGACCCCGGGATCAAGTGTTTTTACAAATCCCCCCTCCTCCACTGCTTTGGCTGAAAGCTGTTTGCTGGCCGAATTACCACATTAAAAGTGATCAATACCTGTTTTCCAATGGGTTTGGAGGTGGATCAGGCCAAAAAGAGGCAGTTTGGTGTCGGCTCCAAAAAGTGAAATTTCCTTGACCCCGGGATCAAGTGTTTTTTCAAATCCCCCCTCCTCCACTGTTTTGGCTGAAAGTTGTTTGCTGGCCCACTTACCACATCACAAGTGATCAATACCTGTTTTCCAATGGGTTTGGAGGTGGATCAGGCCAAAAAGAGGCCGTTTTGTGTCGGCTCCAAAAAGTGGAAATTTCCTTGACCCCGGGGTCAAGTGTTTTTACAAATCCCCCCTCCTCCACTGCTTTGGCTGAAAGCTGTTTGCTGGCCGATTTACCACATTAAAAGTGATCAATACCTGTTTTCCAACGGGTTTGGAGGTGGATCAGGCCAAAAAGAGGCAGTTTGGTGTCGGCTCCAAAAAGTGGAAATTTCCTTGACCCCGGGGTCAAGTGTTTTTTCAAATCCCCCCTCCTCCACTGTTTTGGCTGAAAGTTGTTTGCTGGCCGATTTACCACATCACAAGTGATCAATACCTGTTTTCCAATGGGTTTGGAGGTGGATCAGGCCAAAAAGAGGCCGTTTTGTGTCGGCTCCAAAAAGTGGAAATTTCCTTGGCCCCGGGGTCAAGTGTTTTTTCGAATCCCCCCTCCTACACTGCTTTGGCTGAAAGCTGTTTGCTGGCCGAATTACCACATTAAAAGTGATCAATACCTGTTTTCCAATGGGTTTGGAGGTGGATCAGGCCAAAAAGAGGCAGTTTGGTGTCGGCTCCAAAAAGAGAAATTTCCTTGACCCCGGGGTCAAGTGTTTTTTCAAATCCCCCCTCCTCCACTGTTTTGGCTGAAAGCTGTTTGCTGGCCGATTTACCACATTAACAGTGATCAATACCTGTTTTCCAACGGGTTTGGAGGTGGATCAGGCCAAAAAGAGGCAGTTTGGTGTCGGCTCTAAAAACAGAAATTTCCTTGATCCCGGGGTCAAGTGTTTTTTCAAATCCCCCCTCCTCCACTGTTTTGGCTGAAAGTTGTTTGCTGGCCAATTTACCACATCACAAGTGATCAATACCTGTTTTCCAATGGGTTTGGAGGTGGATCAGGCCAAAAAGAGGCAGTTTGGTGTCGGCTCCAAAAAGAGAAATTTCCTTGACCCCGGGATCAAGTGTTTTTTCAAATCCCCCCTCCTCCACTGTTTTGGCTGAAAGCTGTTTGCTGGCCGATATACCACATTAACAGTGATCAATACCTGTTTTCCAATGGGTTTGGAGGTGGATCAGGCCAAAAAGAGGCAGTTTTGTGTCGGCTCCAAAAAGAGAAATTTCCTTGACCCCGGGGTCAAGTGTTTTTTCAAATCCCCCCTCCTACACTGTTTTGGCTGAAAGCTGTTTGCTGGCCGATTTACCACATTAACAGTGATCAATACCTATTTTCTAACGGGTTTGGAGGTGGATCAGGCCAAAAAGAGGCAGTTTTGTGTCGGCTCTAAAAACAGAAATTTCCTTGACCCCGGGGTCAAGTGTTTTTTCAAATCCCCCCTCCTCCACTGCTTTGGCTGAAAGCTGTTTGCTGGCCGATTTACCACATTAAAAGTGATCAACACCTGTTTTCCAACGGGTTTGGAGGTGGATCAGGCCAAAAAGAGGCAGTTTGGTGTCGGCTCCAAAATCGTAAATTTCCTTGACCCCGGGATCAAGTGTTTTTACAAATCCCCCCTCCTCCACTGCTTTGGCTGAAAGCTGTTTGCTGGCCGATTTACCACATTAACAGTGATCAATACCTATTTTCCAACGGGTTTGGAGGTGGATCAGGCCAAAAAGAGGCAGTTTTGTGTCGGCTCTAAAAACAGAAATTTCCTTGACCCCGGGGTCAAGTGTTTTTTCAAATCCCCCCTCCTCCACTGTTTTGGCTGAAAGTTGTTTGCTGGCCGATTTACCACATCACAAGTGATCAATACCTGTTTTCCAATGGGTTTGGAGGTGGATCAGGCCAAAAAGAGGCAGTTTGGTGTCGGCTCCAAAAAGTGGAAATTTCCTTGACCCCGGGGTCAAGTGTTTTTTCGAATCCCCCCTCCTACACTGCTTTGGCTGAAAGCTGTTTGCTGGCCGAATTACCACATTAAAAGTGATCAATACCTGTTTTCCAATGGGTTTGGAGGTGGATCAGGCCAAAAAGAGGCAGTTTGGTGTCGGCTCCAAAAAGAGAAATTTCCTTGACCCCGGGGTCAAGTGTTTTTTCAAATCCCCCCTCCTCCACTGTTTTGGCTGAAAGTTGTTTGCTGGCCCACTTACCACATCACAAGTGATCAATACCTGTTTTCCAATGGGTTTGAAGGTGGATCAGGCCAAAAAGAGGCCGTTTTGTGTCGGCTCCAAAAAGTGGAAATTTCCTTGACCCCGGGGTCAAGTGTTTTTTCGAATCCCCCCTCCTCCACTGCTTTGGCTGAAAGCTGTTTGCTGGCCGATTTACCACATTAAAAGTGATCAATACCTGTTTTCCAATGGGTTTGGAGGTGGATCAGGCCAAAAAGAGGCAGTTTGGTGTCGGCTCCAAAAAGAGAAATTTCCTTGACCCCGGGATCAAGTGTTTTTTCAAATCCCCCCTCCTCCACTGTTTTGGCTGAAAGCTGTTTGCTGGCCGATTTACCACATTAACAGTGATCAATACCTATTTTCTAACGGGTTTGGAGGTGGATCAGGCCAAAAAGAGGCAGTTTTGTGTCGGCTCTAAAAACAGAAATTTCCTTGACCCCGGGGTCAAGTGTTTTTTCAAATCCCCCCTCCTCCACTGCTTTGGCTGACAGCTGTTTGCTGGCCGATTTACCACATTAAAAGTGATCAACACCTGTTTTCCAACGGGTTTGGAGGTGGATCAGGCCAAAAAGAGGCAGTTTGGTGTCGGCTCCAAAATCGTAAATTTCCTTGACCCCGGGATCAAGTGTTTTTACAAATCCCCCCTCCTCCACTGCTTTGGCTGAAAGCTGTTTGCTGGCCGAATTACCACATTAAAAGTGATCAATACCTGTTTTCCAATGGGTTTGGAGGTGGATCAGGCCAAAAAGAGGCAGTTTGGTGTCGGCTCCAAAAAGTGAAATTTCCTTGACCCCGGGGTCAAGTGTTTTTTCAAATCCCCCCTCCTCCACTGTTTTGGCTGAAAGTTGTTTGCTGGCCCACTTACCACATCACAAGTGATCAACACCTGTTTTCCAATGGGTTTGGAGGTGGATCAGGCCAAAAAGAGGCCGTTTTGTGTCGGCTCCAAAAAGTGGAAATTTCCTTGACCCCGGGGTCAAGTGTTTTTTCGAATCCCCCCTCCTCCACTGCTTTGGCTGAAAGCTGTTTGCTGGCCGATTTACCACATTAAAAGTGATCAATACCTGTTTTCCAACGGGTTTGGAGGTGGATCAGGCCAAAAAGAGGCAGTTTGGTGTCGGCTCCAAAAAGTGGAAATTTCCTTGACCCCGGGGTCAAGTGTTTTTTCAAATCCCCCCTCCTCCACTGCTTTGGCTGACAGCTGTTTGCTGGCCGATTTACCACATTAAAAGTGATCAACACCTGTTTTCCAACGGGTTTGGAGGTGGATCAGGCCAAAAAGAGGCAGTTTGGTGTCGGCTCCAAAATCGTAAATTTCCTTGACCCCGGGATCAAGTGTTTTTACAAATCCCCCCTCCTCCACTGCTTTGGCTGAAAGCTGTTTGCTGGCCGAATTACCACATTAAAAGTGATCAATACCTGTTTTCCAATGGGTTTGGAGGTGGATCAGGCCAAAAAGAGGCAGTTTGGTGTCGGCTCCAAAAAGTGAAATTTCCTTGACCCCGGGGTCAAGTGTTTTTTCAAATCCCCCCTCCTCCACTGTTTTGGCTGAAAGTTGTTTGCTGGCCCACTTACCACATCACAAGTGATCAATACCTGTTTTCCAATGGGTTTGGAGGTGGATCAGGCCAAAAAGAGGCCGTTTTGTGTCGGCTCCAAAAAGTGGAAATTTCCTTGACCCCGGGGTCAAGTGTTTTTTCGAATCCCCCCTCCTCCACTGCTTTGGCTGAAAGCTGTTTGCTGGCCGATTTACCACATTAAAAGTGATCAATACCTGTTTTCCAACGGGTTTGGAGGTGGATCAGGCCAAAAAGAGGCAGTTTGGTGTCAGCGCCAAAAAGTGGAAATTTCCTTGACCCCGGGGTCAAGTGTTTTTTCGAATCCCCCCTCCTACACTGCTTTGGCTGAAAGCTGTTTGCTGGCCGATTTACCACATTAAAAGTGATCAATACCTGTTTTCCAACGGGTTTGGAGGTGGATCAGGCCAAAAAGAGGCAGTTTTGTGTCGGCTCTAAAAACAGAAATTTCCTTGACCCCGGGGTCAAGTGTTTTTTCAAATCCCCCCTCCTCCACTGCTTTGGCTGACAGCTGTTTGCTGGCCGATTTACCACATTAAAAGTGATCAACACCTGTTTTCCAACGGGTTTGGAGGTGGATCAGGCCAAAAAGAGGCAGTTTGGTGTCGGCTCCAAAATCGTAAATTTCCTTGACCCCGGGATCAAGTGTTTTTACAAATCCCCCCTCCTCCACTGCTTTGGCTGAAAGCTGTTTGCTGGCCGAATTACCACATTAAAAGTGATCAATACCTGTTTTCCAATGGGTTTGGAGGTGGATCAGGCCAAAAAGAGGCAGTTTGGTGTCGGCTCCAAAAAGTGAAATTTCCTTGACCCCGGGGTCAAGTGTTTTTTCAAATCCCCCCTCCTCCACTGTTTTGGCTGAAAGTTGTTTGCTGGCCCACTTACCACATCACAAGTGATCAATACCTGTTTTCCAATGGGTTTGGAGGTGGATCAGGCCAAAAAGAGGCCGTTTTGTGTCGGCTCCAAAAAGTGGAAATTTCCTTGACCCCGGGGTCAAGTGTTTTTTCGAATCCCCCCTCCTCCACTGCTTTGGCTGAAAGCTGTTTGCTGGCCGATTTACCACATTAAAAGTGATCAATACCTGTTTTCCAACGGGTTTGGAGGTGGATCAGGCCAAAAAGAGGCAGTTTGGTGTCGGCTCCAAAAAGTGGAAATTTCCTTGACCCCGGGGTCAAGTGTTTTTTCGAATCCCCCCTCCTCCACTGCTTTGGCTGAAAGCTGTTTGCTGGCCGATTTACCACATTAAAAGTGATCAATACCTGTTTTCCAACGGGTTTGGAGGTGGATCAGGCCAAAAAGAGGCAGTTTTGTGTCGGCTCTAAAAACAGAAATTTCCTTGACCCCGGGATCAAGTGTTTTTACAAATCCCCCCTCCTCCACTGCTTTGGCTGAAAGCTGTTTGCTGGCCGAATTACCACATTAAAAGTGATCAATACCTGTTTTCCAATGGGTTTGGAGGTGGATCAGGCCAAAAAGAGGCAGTTTGGTGTCGGCTCCAAAAAGTGGAAATTTCCTTGACCCCGGGGTCAAGTGTTTTTTCGAATCCCCCCTCCTCCACTGCTTTGGCTGAAAGCTGTTTGCTGGCCGATTTACCACATTAAAAGTGATCAATACCTGTTTTCCAACGGGTTTGGAGGTGGATCAGGCCAAAAAGAGGCAGTTTGGTGTCGGCTCTAAAAACAGAAATTTCCTTGACTCCGGGGTCAAGTGTTTTTTCAAATCCCCCCTCCTCCACTGCTTTGGCTGACAGCTGTTTGCTGGCCGATTTACCACATTAAAAGTGATCAACACCTGTTTTCCAACGGGTTTGGAGGTGGATCAGGCCAAAAAGAGGCAGTTTGGTGTCGGCTCCAAAATCGTAAATTTCCTTGACCCCGGGATCAAGTGTTTTTACAAATCCCCCCTCCTCCACTGCTTTGGCTGAAAGCTGTTTGCTGGCCGAATTACCACATTAAAAGTGATCAATACCTGTTTTCCAATGGGTTCGGAGGTGGATCAGGCCAAAAAGAGGCAGTTTGGTGTCGGCTCCAAAAAGTGAAATTTCCTTGACCCCGGGGTCAAGTGTTTTTTCAAATCCCCCCTCCTCCACTGTTTTGGCTGAAAGTTGTTTGCTGGCCCACTTACCACATCACAAGTGATCAATACCTGTTTTCCAATGGGTTTGGAGGTGGATCAGGCCAAAAAGAGGCCGTTTTGTGTCGGCTCCAAAAAGTGGAAATTTCCTTGACCCCGGGGTCAAGTGTTTTTTCGAATCCCCCCTCCTCCACTGCTTTGGCTGAAAGCTGTTTGCTGGCCGATTTACCACATTAAAAGTGATCAATACCTGTTTTCCAACGGGTTTGGAGGTGGATCAGGCCAAAAAGAGGCAGTTTGGTGTCGGCTCCAAAAAGTGGAAATTTCCTTGACCCCGGGGTCAAGTGTTTTTTCAAATCCCCCCTCCTCCACTGTTTTGGCTGAAAGTTGTTTGCTGGCCGATTTACCACATCACAAGTGATCAATACCTGTTTTCCAATGGGTTTGGAGGTGGATCAGGCCAAAAAGAGGCCGTTTTGTGTCGGCTCCAAAAAGTGGAAATTTCCTTGACCCCGGGGTCAAGTGTTTTTTCGAATCCCCCCTCCTACACTGCTTTGGCTGAAAGCTGTTTGCTGGCCGAATTACCACATTAAAAGTGATCAATACCTGTTTTCCAATGGGTTTGGAGGTGGATCAGGCCAAAAAGAGGCAGTTTGGTGTCGGCTCCAAAAAGAGAAATTTCCTTGACCCCGGGGTCAAGTGTTTTTTCAAATCCCCCCTCCTCCACTGTTTTGGCTGAAAGCTGTTTGCTGGCCGATTTACCACATTAACAGTGATCAATACCTGTTTTCCAACGGGTTTGGAGGTGGATCAGGCCAAAAAGAGGCAGTTTGGTGTCGGCTCTAAAAACAGAAATTTCCTTGATCCCGGGGTCAAGTGTTTTTTCAAATCCCCCCTCCTCCACTGTTTTGGCTGAAAGTTGTTTGCTGGCCGATTTACCACATCACAAGTGATCAATACCTGTTTTCCAATGGGTTTGGAGGTGGATCAGGCCAAAAAGAGGCAGTTTGGTGTCGGCTCCAAAAAGAGAAATTTCCTTGACCCCGGGATCAAGTGTTTTTTCAAATCCCCCCTCCTCCACTGTTTTGGCTGAAAGCTGTTTGCTGGCCGATATACCACATTAACAGTGATCAATACCTGTTTTCCAATGGGTTTGGAGGTGGATCAGGCCAAAAAGAGGCAGTTTTGTGTCGGCTCCAAAAAGAGAAATTTCCTTGACCCCGGGGTCAAGTGTTTTTTCAAATCCCCCCTCCTACACTGTTTTGGCTGAAAGCTGTTTGCTGGCCGATTTACCACATTAACAGTGATCAATACCTATTTTCTAACGGGTTTGGAGGTGGATCAGGCCAAAAAGAGGCAGTTTTGTGTCGGCTCTAAAAACAGAAATTTCCTTGACCCCGGGGTCAAGTGTTTTTTCAAATCCCCCCTCCTCCACTGCTTTGGCTGACAGCTGTTTGCTGGCCGATTTACCACATTAAAAGTGATCAACACCTGTTTTCCAACGGGTTTGGAGGTGGATCAGGCCAAAAAGAGGCAGTTTGGTGTCGGCTCCAAAATCGTAAATTTCCTTGACCCCGGGATCAAGTGTTTTTACAAATCCCCCCTCCTCCACTGCTTTGGCTGAAAGCTGTTTGCTGGCCGATTTACCACATTAACAGTGATCAATACCTATTTTCCAACGGGTTTGGAGGTGGATCAGGCCAAAAAGAGGCAGTTTTGTGTCGGCTCTAAAAACAGAAATTTCCTTGACCCCGGGGTCAAGTGTTTTTTCAAATCCCCCCTCCTCCACTGTTTTGGCTGAAAGTTGTTTGCTGGCCGATTTACCACATCACAAGTGATCAATACCTGTTTTCCAATGGGTTTGGAGGTGGATCAGGCCAAAAAGAGGCCGTTTTGTGTCGGCTCCAAAAAGTGGAAATTTCCTTGACCCCGGGGTCAAGTGTTTTTTCGAATCCCCCCTCCTACACTGCTTTGGCTGAAAGCTGTTTGCTGGCCGATTTACCACATCACAAGTGATCAATACCTGTTTTCCAATGGGTTTGGAGGTGGATCAGGCCAAAAAGAGGCAGTTTGGTGTCGGCTCCAAAAAGAGAAATTTCCTTGATCCCGGGGTCAAGTGTTTTTTCAAATCCCCCCTCCTCCACTGTTTTGGCTGAAAGTTGTTTGCTGGCCCACTTACCACATCACAAGTGATCAATACCTGTTTTCCAATGGGTTTGGAGGTGGATCAGGCCAAAAAGAGGCCGTTTTGTGTCGGCTCCAAAAAGTGGAAATTTCCTTGACCCCGGGGTCAAGTGTTTTTTCGAATCCCCCCTCCTCCACTGCTTTGGCTGAAAGCTGTTTGCTGGCCGATTTACCACATTAAAAGTGATCAATACCTGTTTTCCAACGGGTTTGGAGGTGGATCAGGCCAAAAAGAGGCAGTTTGGTGTCGGCTCCAAAAAGTGGAAATTTCCTTGACCCCGGGGTCAAGTGTTTTTTCAAATCCCCCCTCCTCCACTGTTTTGGCTGAAAGTTGTTTGCTGGCCGATTTACCACATCACAAGTGATCAATACCTGTTTTCCAATGGGTTTGGAGGTGGATCAGGCCAAAAAGAGGCCGTTTTGTGTCGGCTCCAAAAAGTGGAAATTTCCTTGACCCCGGGGTCAAGTGTTTTTTCGAATCCCCCCTCCTACACTGCTTTGGCTGAAAGCTGTTTGCTGGCCGAATTACCACATTAAAAGTGATCAATACCTGTTTTCCAATGGGTTTGGAGGTGGATCAGGCCAAAAAGAGGCAGTTTGGTGTCGGCTCCAAAAAGAGAAATTTCCTTGACCCCGGGGTCAAGTGTTTTTTCAAATCCCCCCTCCTCCACTGTTTTGGCTGAAAGCTGTTTGCTGGCCGATTTACCACATTAACAGTGATCAATACCTGTTTTCCAACGGGTTTGGAGGTGGATCAGGCCAAAAAGAGGCAGTTTGGTGTCGGCTCTAAAAACAGAAATTTCCTTGATCCCGGGGTCAAGTGTTTTTTCAAATCCCCCCTCCTCCACTGTTTTGGCTGAAAGTTGTTTGCTGGCCGATTTACCACATCACAAGTGATCAATACCTGTTTTCCAATGGGTTTGGAGGTGGATCAGGCCAAAAAGAGGCAGTTTGGTGTCGGCTCCAAAAAGAGAAATTTCCTTGACCCCGGGATCAAGTGTTTTTTCAAATCCCCCCTCCTCCACTGTTTTGGCTGAAAGCTGTTTGCTGGCCGATATACCACATTAACAGTGATCAATACCTGTTTTCCAATGGGTTTGGAGGTGGATCAGGCCAAAAAGAGGCAGTTTTGTGTCGGCTCCAAAAAGAGAAATTTCCTTGACCCCGGGGTCAAGTGTTTTTTCAAATCCCCCCTCCTACACTGTTTTGGCTGAAAGCTGTTTGCTGGCCGATTTACCACATTAACAGTGATCAATACCTATTTTCTAACGGGTTTGGAGGTGGATCAGGCCAAAAAGAGGCAGTTTTGTGTCGGCTCTAAAAACAGAAATTTCCTTGACCCCGGGGTCAAGTGTTTTTTCAAATCCCCCCTCCTCCACTGCTTTGGCTGACAGCTGTTTGCTGGCCGATTTACCACATTAAAAGTGATCAACACCTGTTTTCCAACGGGTTTGGAGGTGGATCAGGCCAAAAAGAGGCAGTTTGGTGTCGGCTCCAAAATCGTAAATTTCCTTGACCCCGGGATCAAGTGTTTTTACAAATCCCCCCTCCTCCACTGCTTTGGCTGAAAGCTGTTTGCTGGCCGATTTACCACATTAACAGTGATCAATACCTATTTTCCAACGGGTTTGGAGGTGGATCAGGCCAAAAAGAGGCAGTTTTGTGTCGGCTCTAAAAACAGAAATTTCCTTGACCCCGGGGTCAAGTGTTTTTTCAAATCCCCCCTCCTCCACTGTTTTGGCTGAAAGTTGTTTGCTGGCCGATTTACCACATCACAAGTGATCAATACCTGTTTTCCAATGGGTTTGGAGGTGGATCAGGCCAAAAAGAGGCCGTTTTGTGTCGGCTCCAAAAAGTGGAAATTTCCTTGACCCCGGGGTCAAGTGTTTTTTCGAATCCCCCCTCCTACACTGCTTTGGCTGAAAGCTGTTTGCTGGCCGATTTACCACATCACAAGTGATCAATACCTGTTTTCCAATGGGTTTGGAGGTGGATCAGGCCAAAAAGAGGCAGTTTGGTGTCGGCTCCAAAAAGAGAAATTTCCTTGATCCCGGGGTCAAGTGTTTTTTCAAATCCCCCCTCCTCCACTGTTTTGGCTGAAAGTTGTTTGCTGGCCCACTTACCACATCACAAGTGATCAATACCTGTTTTCCAATGGGTTTGGAGGTGGATCAGGCCAAAAAGAGGCCGTTTTGTGTCGGCTCCAAAAAGTGGAAATTTCCTTGACCCCGGGGTCAAGTGTTTTTTCGAATCCCCCCTCCTCCACTGCTTTGGCTGAAAGCTGTTTGCTGGCCGATTTACCACATTAAAAGTGATCAATACCTGTTTTCCAACGGGTTTGGAGGTGGATCAGGCCAAAAAGAGGCAGTTTGGTGTCGGCTCCAAAAAGTGGAAATTTCCTTGACCCCGGGGTCAAGTGTTTTTTCAAATCCCCCCTCCTCCACTGTTTTGGCTGAAAGTTGTTTGCTGGCCGATTTACCACATCACAAGTGATCAATACCTGTTTTCCAATGGGTTTGGAGGTGGATCAGGCCAAAAAGAGGCCGTTTTGTGTCGGCTCCAAAAAGTGGAAATTTCCTTGACCCCGGGGTCAAGTGTTTTTTCGAATCCCCCCTCCTACACTGCTTTGGCTGAAAGCTGTTTGCTGGCCGAATTACCACATTAAAAGTGATCAATACCTGTTTTCCAATGGGTTTGGAGGTGGATCAGGCCAAAAAGAGGCAGTTTGGTGTCGGCTCCAAAAAGAGAAATTTCCTTGACCCCGGGGTCAAGTGTTTTTTCAAATCCCCCCTCCTCCACTGTTTTGGCTGAAAGCTGTTTGCTGGCCGATTTACCACATTAACAGTGATCAATACCTGTTTTCCAACGGGTTTGGAGGTGGATCAGGCCAAAAAGAGGCAGTTTGGTGTCGGCTCTAAAAACAGAAATTTCCTTGATCCCGGGGTCAAGTGTTTTTTCAAATCCCCCCTCCTCCACTGTTTTGGCTGAAAGTTGTTTGCTGGCCGATTTACCACATCACAAGTGATCAATACCTGTTTTCCAATGGGTTTGGAGGTGGATCAGGCCAAAAAGAGGCAGTTTGGTGTCGGCTCCAAAAAGAGAAATTTCCTTGACCCCGGGATCAAGTGTTTTTTCAAATCCCCCCTCCTCCACTGTTTTGGCTGAAAGCTGTTTGCTGGCCGATATACCACATTAACAGTGATCAATACCTGTTTTCCAATGGGTTTGGAGGTGGATCAGGCCAAAAAGAGGCAGTTTTGTGTCGGCTCCAAAAAGAGAAATTTCCTTGACCCCGGGGTCAAGTGTTTTTTCAAATCCCCCCTCCTACACTGTTTTGGCTGAAAGCTGTTTGCTGGCCGATTTACCACATTAACAGTGATCAATACCTATTTTCTAACGGGTTTGGAGGTGGATCAGGCCAAAAAGAGGCAGTTTTGTGTCGGCTCTAAAAACAGAAATTTCCTTGACCCCGGGGTCAAGTGTTTTTTCAAATCCCCCCTCCTCCACTGCTTTGGCTGACAGCTGTTTGCTGGCCGATTTACCACATTAAAAGTGATCAACACCTGTTTTCCAACGGGTTTGGAGGTGGATCAGGCCAAAAAGAGGCAGTTTGGTGTCGGCTCCAAAATCGTAAATTTCCTTGACCCCGGGATCAAGTGTTTTTACAAATCCCCCCTCCTCCACTGCTTTGGCTGAAAGCTGTTTGCTGGCCGATTTACCACATTAACAGTGATCAATACCTATTTTCCAACGGGTTTGGAGGTGGATCAGGCCAAAAAGAGGCAGTTTTGTGTCGGCTCTAAAAACAGAAATTTCCTTGACCCCGGGGTCAAGTGTTTTTTCAAATCCCCCCTCCTCCACTGTTTTGGCTGAAAGTTGTTTGCTGGCCGATTTACCACATCACAAGTGATCAATACCTGTTTTCCAATGGGTTTGGAGGTGGATCAGGCCAAAAAGAGGCCGTTTTGTGTCGGCTCCAAAAAGTGGAAATTTCCTTGACCCCGGGGTCAAGTGTTTTTTCGAATCCCCCCTCCTACACTGCTTTGGCTGAAAGCTGTTTGCTGGCCGAATTACCACATTAAAAGTGATCAATACCTGTTTTCCAATGGGTTTGGAGGTGGATCAGGCCAAAAAGAGGCAGTTTGGTGTCGGCTCCAAAAAGAGAAATTTCCTTGACCCCGGGGTCAAGTGTTTTTTCAAATCCCCCCTCCTCCACTGTTTTGGCTGAAAGTTGTTTGCTGGCCCACTTACCACATCACAAGTGATCAATACCTGTTTTCCAATGGGTTTGGAGGTGGATCAGGCCAAAAAGAGGCCGTTTTGTGTCGGCTCCAAAAAGTGGAAATTTCCTTGACCCCGGGGTCAAGTGTTTTTTCGAATCCCCCCTCCTCCACTGCTTTGGCTGAAAGCTGTTTGCTGGCCGATTTACCACATTAAAAGTGATCAATACCTGTTTTCCAATGGGTTTGGAGGTGGATCAGGCCAAAAAGAGGCAGTTTGGTGTCGGCTCCAAAAAGAGAAATTTCCTTGACCCCGGGATCAAGTGTTTTTTCAAATCCCCCCTCCTCCACTGTTTTGGCTGAAAGCTGTTTGCTGGCCGATTTACCACATTAACAGTGATCAATACCTATTTTCTAACGGGTTTGGAGGTGGATCAGGCCAAAAAGAGGCAGTTTTGTGTCGGCTCTAAAAACAGAAATTTCCTTGACCCCGGGGTCAAGTGTTTTTTCAAATCCCCCCTCCTCCACTGCTTTGGCTGACAGCTGTTTGCTGGCCGATTTACCACATTAAAAGTGATCAACACCTGTTTTCCAACGGGTTTGGAGGTGGATCAGGCCAAAAAGAGGCAGTTTGGTGTCGGCTCCAAAATCGTAAATTTCCTTGACCCCGGGATCAAGTGTTTTTACAAATCCCCCCTCCTACACTGCTTTGGCTGAAAGCTGTTTGCTGGCCGAATTACCACATTAAAAGTGATCAATACCTGTTTTCCAATGGGTTTGGAGGTGGATCAGGCCAAAAAGAGGCAGTTTGGTGTCGGCTCCAAAAAGTGAAATTTCCTTGACCCCGGGGTCAAGTGTTTTTTCAAATCCCCCCTCCTCCACTGTTTTGGCTGAAAGTTGTTTGCTGGCCCACTTACCACATCACAAGTGATCAACACCTGTTTTCCAATGGGTTTGGAGGTGGATCAGGCCAAAAAGAGGCCGTTTTGTGTCGGCTCCAAAAAGTGGAAATTTCCTTGACCCCGGGGTCAAGTGTTTTTTCGAATCCCCCCTCCTCCACTGCTTTGGCTGAAAGCTGTTTGCTGGCCGATTTACCACATTAAAAGTGATCAATACCTGTTTTCCAACGGGTTTGGAGGTGGATCAGGCCAAAAAGAGGCAGTTTGGTGTCGGCTCCAAAAAGTGGAAATTTCCTTGACCCCGGGGTCAAGTGTTTTTTCAAATCCCCCCTCCTCCACTGCTTTGGCTGACAGCTGTTTGCTGGCCGATTTACCACATTAAAAGTGATCAACACCTGTTTTCCAACGGGTTTGGAGGTGGATCAGGCCAAAAAGAGGCAGTTTGGTGTCGGCTCCAAAAAGTGGAAATTTCCTTGACCCCGGGGTCAAGTGTTTTTTCGAATCCCCCCTCCTCCACTGCTTTGGCTGAAAGCTGTTTGCTGGCCGATTTACCACATTAAAAGTGATCAATACCTGTTTTCCAACGGGTTTGGAGGTGGATCAGGCCAAAAAGAGGCAGTTTTGTGTCGGCTCTAAAAACAGAAATTTCCTTGACCCCGGGGTCAAGTGTTTTTTCAAATCCCCCCTCCTCCACTGCTTTGGCTGACAGCTGTTTGCTGGCCGATTTACCACATTAAAAGTGATCAACACCTGTTTTCCAACGGGTTTGGAGGTGGATCAGGCCAAAAAGAGGCAGTTTGGTGTCGGCTCCAAAATCGTAAATTTCCTTGATCCCGGGATCAAGTGTTTTTACAAATCCCCCCTCCTCCACTGCTTTCGCTGAAAGCTGTTTGCTGGCCGAATTACCACATTAAAAGTGATCAATACCTGTTTTCCAATGGGTTTGGAGGTGGATCAGGCCAAAAAGAGGCAGTTTGGTGTCGGCTCCAAAAAGTGAAATTTCCTTGACCCCGGGGTCAAGTGTTTTTTCGAATCCCCCCTCCTCCACTGCTTTGGCTGAAAGCTGTTTGCTGGCCGATTTACCACATTAAAAGTGATCAATACCTGTTTTCCAACGGGTTTGGAGGTGGATCAGGCCAAAAAGAGGCAGTTTGGTGTCGGCTCCAAAAAGTGGAAATTTCCTTGACCCCGGGGTCAAGTGTTTTTTCAAATCCCCCCTCCTCCACTGTTTTGGCTGAAAGTTGTTTGCTGGCCGATTTACCACATCACAAGTGATCAATACCTGTTTTCCAATGGGTTTGGAGGTGGATCAGGCCAAAAAGAGGCCGTTTTGTGTCGGCTCCAAAAAGTGGAAATTTCCTTGACCCCGGGGTCAAGTGTTTTTTCGAATCCCCCCTCCTCCACTGCTTTGGCTGAAAGCTGTTTGCTGGCCGAATTACCACATTAAAAGTGATCAATACCTGTTTTCCAATGGGTTTGGAGGTGGATCAGGCCAAAAAGAGGCAGTTTGGTGTCGGCTCCAAAAAGAGAAATTTCCTTGACCCCGGGGTCAAGTGTTTTTTCAAATCCCCCCTCCTCCACTGTTTTGGCTGAAAGTTGTTTGCTGGCCCACTTACCACATCACAAGTGATCAATACCTGTTTTCCAATGGGTTTGGAGGTGGATCAGGCCAAAAAGAGGCCGTTTTGTGTCGGCTCCAAAAAGTGGAAATTTCCTTGACCCCGGGGTCAAGTGTTTTTTCGAATCCCCCCTCCTCCACTGCTTTGGCTGAAAGCTGTTTGCTGGCCGATTTACCACATTAAAAGTGATCAATACCTGTTTTCCAATGGGTTTGGAGGTGGATCAGGCCAAAAAGAGGCAGTTTGGTGTCGGCTCCAAAAAGAGAAATTTCCTTGACCCCGGGATCAAGTGTTTTTTCAAATCCCCCCTCCTACACTGTTTTGGCTGAAAGCTGTTTGCTGGCCGATTTACCACATTAACAGTGATCAATACCTATTTTCTAACGGGTTTGGAGGTGGATCAGGCCAAAAAGAGGCAGTTTTGTGTCGGCTCTAAAAACAGAAATTTCCTTGACCCCGGGGTCAAGTGTTTTTTCAAATCCCCCCTCCTCCACTGCTTTGGCTGACAGCTGTTTGCTGGCCGATTTACCACATTAAAAGTGATCAACACCTGTTTTCCAACGGGTTTGGAGGTGGATCAGGCCAAAAAGAGGCAGTTTGGTGTCGGCTCCAAAATCGTAAATTTCCTTGACCCCGGGATCAAGTGTTTTTACAAATCCCCCCTCCTACACTGCTTTGGCTGAAAGCTGTTTGCTGGCCGAATTACCACATTAAAAGTGATCAATACCTGTTTTCCAATGGGTTTGGAGGTGGATCAGGCCAAAAAGAGGCAGTTTGGTGTCGGCTCCAAAAAGTGAAATTTCCTTGACCCCGGGGTCAAGTGTTTTTTCAAATCCCCCCTCCTCCACTGTTTTGGCTGAAAGTTGTTTGCTGGCCCACTTACCACATCACAAGTGATCAACACCTGTTTTCCAATGGGTTTGGAGGTGGATCAGGCCAAAAAGAGGCCGTTTTGTGTCGGCTCCAAAAAGTGGAAATTTCCTTGACCCCGGGGTCAAGTGTTTTTTCGAATCCCCCCTCCTCCACTGCTTTGGCTGAAAGCTGTTTGCTGGCCGATTTACCACATTAAAAGTGATCAATACCTGTTTTCCAACGGGTTTGGAGGTGGATCAGGCCAAAAAGAGGCAGTTTGGTGTCGGCTCCAAAAAGTGGAAATTTCCTTGACCCCGGGGTCAAGTGTTTTTTCAAATCCCCCCTCCTCCACTGCTTTGGCTGACAGCTGTTTGCTGGCCGATTTACCACATTAAAAGTGATCAACACCTGTTTTCCAACGGGTTTGGAGGTGGATCAGGCCAAAAAGAGGCAGTTTGGTGTCGGCTCCAAAATCGTAAATTTCCTTGACCCCGGGATCAAGTGTTTTTACAAATCCCCCCTCCTCCACTGCTTTGGCTGAAAGCTGTTTGCTGGCCGAATTACCACATTAAAAGTGATCAATACCTGTTTTCCAATGGGTTTGGAGGTGGATCAGGCCAAAAAGAGGCAGTTTGGTGTCGGCTCCAAAAAGTGAAATTTCCTTGACCCCGGGGTCAAGTGTTTTTTCAAATCCCCCCTCCTCCACTGTTTTGGCTGAAAGTTGTTTGCTGGCCCACTTACCACATCACAAGTGATCAATACCTGTTTTCCAATGGGTTTGGAGGTGGATCAGGCCAAAAAGAGGCCGTTTTGTGTCGGCTCCAAAAAGTGGAAATTTCCTTGACCCCGGGGTCAAGTGTTTTTTCGAATCCCCCCTCCTCCACTGCTTTGGCTGAAAGCTGTTTGCTGGCCGATTTACCACATTAAAAGTGATCAATACCTGTTTTCCAACGGGTTTGGAGGTGGATCAGGCCAAAAAGAGGCAGTTTGGTGTCGGCTCCAAAAAGTGGAAATTTCCTTGACCCCGGGGTCAAGTGTTTTTTCGAATCCCCCCTCCTCCACTGCTTTGGCTGAAAGCTGTTTGCTGGCCGAATTACCACATTAAAAGTGATCAATACCTGTTTTCCAATGGGTTTGGAGGTGGATCAGGCCAAAAAGAGGCAGTTTGGTGTCGGCTCCAAAAAGAGAAATTTCCTTGACCCCGGGGTCAAGTGTTTTTTCAAATCCCCCCTCCTCCACTGTTTTGGCTGAAAGCTGTTTGCTGGCCGATTTACCACATTAACAGTGATCAATACCTGTTTTCCAACGGGTTTGGAGGTGGATCAGGCCAAAAAGAGGCAGTTTGGTGTCGGCTCTAAAAACAGAAATTTCCTTGATCCCGGGGTCAAGTGTTTTTTCAAATCCCCCCTCCTCCACTGCTTTGGCTGACAGCTGTTTGCTGGCCGATTTACCACATTAAAAGTGATCAACACCTGTTTTCCAACGGGTTTGGAGGTGGATCAGGCCAAAAAGAGGCAGTTTGGTGTCGGCTCCAAAATCGTAAATTTCCTTGACCCCGGGATCAAGTGTTTTTACAAATCCCCCCTCCTACACTGCTTTGGCTGAAAGCTGTTTGCTGGCCGAATTACCACATTAAAAGTGATCAATACCTGTTTTCCAATGGGTTTGGAGGTGGATCAGGCCAAAAAGAGGCAGTTTGGTGTCGGCTCCAAAAAGTGAAATTTCCTTGACCCCGGGGTCAAGTGTTTTTTCAAATCCCCCCTCCTCCACTGTTTTGGCTGAAAGTTGTTTGCTGGCCCACTTACCACATCACAAGTGATCAATACCTGTTTTCCAATGGGTTTGGAGGTGGATCAGGCCAAAAAGAGGCCGTTTTGTGTCGGCTCCAAAAAGTGGAAATTTCCTTGACCCCGGGGTCAAGTGTTTTTTCGAATCCCCCCTCCTCCACTGCTTTGGCTGAAAGCTGTTTGCTGGCCGATTTACCACATTAAAAGTGATCAATACCTGTTTTCCAACGGGTTTGGAGGTGGATCAGGCCAAAAAGAGGCAGTTTGGTGTCGGCTCCAAAAAGTGGAAATTTCCTTTATCCCGGGGTCAAGTGTTTTTTCAAATCCCCCCTCCTCCACTGTTTTGGCTGAAAGTTGTTTGCTGGCCGATTTACCACATCACAAGTGATCAATACCTGTTTTCCAATGGGTTTGGAGGTGGATCAGGCCAAAAAGAGGCCGTTTTGTGTCGGCTCCAAAAAGTGGAAATTTCCTTGACCCCGGGGTCAAGTGTTTTTTCGAATCCCCCCTCCTACACTGCTTTGGCTGAAAGCTGTTTGCTGGCCGAATTACCACATTAAAAGTGATCAATACCTGTTTTCCAATGGGTTTGGAGGTGGATCAGGCCAAAAAGAGGCAGTTTGGTGTCGGCTCCAAAAAGAGAAATTTCCTTGACCCCGGGGTCAAGTGTTTTTTCAAATCCCCCCTCCTCCACTGTTTTGGCTGAAAGCTGTTTGCTGGCCGATTTACCACATTAACAGTGATCAATACCTGTTTTCCAACGGGTTTGGAGGTGGATCAGGCCAAAAAGAGGCAGTTTGGTGTCGGCTCTAAAAACAGAAATTTCCTTGATCCCGGGGTCAAGTGTTTTTTCAAATCCCCCCTCCTCCACTGTTTTGGCTGAAAGTTGTTTGCTGGCCAATTTACCACATCACAAGTGATCAATACCTGTTTTCCAATGGGTTTGGAGGTGGATCAGGCCAAAAAGAGGCAGTTTGGTGTCGGCTCCAAAAAGAGAAATTTCCTTGACCCCGGGATCAAGTGTTTTTTCAAATCCCCCCTCCTCCACTGTTTTGGCTGAAAGCTGTTTGCTGGCCGATATACCACATTAACAGTGATCAATACCTGTTTTCCAATGGGTTTGGAGGTGGATCAGGCCAAAAAGAGGCAGTTTTGTGTCGGCTCCAAAAAGAGAAATTTCCTTGACCCCGGGGTCAAGTGTTTTTTCAAATCCCCCCTCCTACACTGTTTTGGCTGAAAGCTGTTTGCTGGCCGATTTACCACATTAACAGTGATCAATACCTATTTTCTAACGGGTTTGGAGGTGGATCAGGCCAAAAAGAGGCAGTTTTGTGTCGGCTCTAAAAACAGAAATTTCCTTGACCCCGGGGTCAAGTGTTTTTTCAAATCCCCCCTCCTCCACTGCTTTGGCTGACAGCTGTTTGCTGGCCGATTTACCACATTAAAAGTGATCAACACCTGTTTTCCAACGGGTTTGGAGGTGGATCAGGCCAAAAAGAGGCAGTTTGGTGTCGGCTCCAAAATCGTAAATTTCCTTGACCCCGGGATCAAGTGTTTTTACAAATCCCCCCTCCTCCACTGCTTTGGCTGAAAGCTGTTTGCTGGCCGATTTACCACATTAACAGTGATCAATACCTATTTTCCAACGGGTTTGGAGGTGGATCAGGCCAAAAAGAGGCAGTTTTGTGTCGGCTCTAAAAACAGAAATTTCCTTGACCCCGGGGTCAAGTGTTTTTTCAAATCCCCCCTCCTCCACTGTTTTGGCTGAAAGCTGTTTGCTGGCCGATTTACCACATTAAAAGTGATCAATACCTGTTTTCCAATGGGTTTGGAGGTGGATCAGGCCAAAAAGAGGCAGTTTTGTGTCGGCTCCAAAAAGAGAAATTTCCTTGACCCCGGGGTCAAGTGTTTTTTCAAATCCCCCCTCCTCCACTGTTTTGGCTGAAAGCTGTTTGCTGGCCGATTTACCACATTAACAGTAATCAATACCTGTTTTCCAACGGGTTTGGAGGTGGATCAGGCCAAAAAGAGGCAGTTTTGTGTCGGCTCTAAAAACAGAAATTTCCTTGACCCCGGGGTCAAGTGTTTTTTCAAATCCCCCCTCCTCCACTGTTTTTGCTGAAAGTTGTTTGCTGGCCGATTTACCACATTAACAGTGATCAATACCTATTTTCCAACGGGTTTGGAGGTGGATCAGGCCAAAAAGAGGCAGTTTGGTGTCGGCTCCAAAAACAGAAATTTTCTTAACCCCGGGGTCAAGTGTTTTTTCGA
Source organism: Pempheris klunzingeri (assembly GCF_042242105.1). NCBI lineage: Eukaryota > Metazoa > Chordata > Actinopteri > Acropomatiformes > Pempheridae > Pempheris > Pempheris klunzingeri. Next base: position 6,339,016 of record NC_092025.1, on the reverse strand, counting down.
ATCCCCCCTCCTACACTGCTTTGGCTGAAAGTTGTTTGCTGGCCGATTTACCACATCACAAGTGATCAATACCTGTTTTCCAATGGGTTTGGAGGTGGATCAGGCCAAAAAGAGGCAGTTTGGTGTCAGCGCCAAAAAGTGGAAATTTCCTTGACCCCGGGGTCAAGTGTTTTTTCGAATCCCCCCTCCTACACTGCTTTGGCTGAAAGCTGTTTGCTGGCCGAATTACCACATCACAAGTGATCAATACCTGTTTTCCAATGGGTTTGGAGGTGGATCAGGCCAAAAAGAGGCAGTTTGGTGTCGGCTCCAAAAAGAGAAATTTCCTTGACCCCGGGGTCAAGTGTTTTTTCAAATCCCCCCTCCTCCACTGTTTTGGCTGAAAGCTGTTTGCTGGCCGATTTACCACATTAACAGTGATCAATACCTGTTTTCCAACGGGTTTGGAGGTGGATCAGGCCAAAAAGAGGCAGTTTGGTGTCGGCTCTAAAAACAGAAATTTCCTTGATCCCGGGGTCAAGTGTTTTTTCAAATCCCCCCTCCTCCACTGTTTTGGCTGAAAGTTGTTTGCTGGCCGATTTACCACATCACAAGTGATCAATACCTGTTTTCCAATGGGTTTGGAGGTGGATCAGGCCAAAAAGAGGCAGTTTGGTGTCGGCTCCAAAAAGAGAAATTTCCTTGACCCCGGGATCAAGTGTTTTTTCAAATCCCCCCTCCTCCACTGTTTTGGCTGAAAGCTGTTTGCTGGCCGATATACCACATTAACAGTGATCAATACCTGTTTTCCAATGGGTTTGGAGGTGGATCAGGCCAAAAAGAGGCAGTTTTGTGTCGGCTCCAAAAAGAGAAATTTCCTTGACCCCGGGGTCAAGTGTTTTTTCAAATCCCCCCTCCTACACTGTTTTGGCTGAAAGCTGTTTGCTGGCCGATTTACCACATTAACAGTGATCAATACCTATTTTCTAACGGGTTTGGAGGTGGATCAGGCCAAAAAGAGGCAGTTTTGTGTCGGCTCTAAAAACAGAAATTTCCTTGACCCCGGGGTCAAGTGTTTTTTCAAATCCCCCCTCCTCCACTGCTTTGGCTGACAGCTGTTTGCTGGCCGATTTACCACATTAAAAGTGATCAACACCTGTTTTCCAACGGGTTTGGAGGTGGATCAGGCCAAAAAGAGGCAGTTTGGTGTCGGCTCCAAAATCGTAAATTTCCTTGACCCCGGGATCAAGTGTTTTTACAAATCCCCCCTCCTCCACTGCTTTGGCTGAAAGCTGTTTGCTGGCCGATTTACCACATTAACAGTGATCAATACCTATTTTCCAACGGGTTTGGAGGTGGATCAGGCCAAAAAGAGGCAGTTTTGTGTCGGCTCTAAAAACAGAAATTTCCTTGACCCCGGGGTCAAGTGTTTTTTCAAATCCCCCCTCCTCCACTGTTTTGGCTGAAAGCTGTTTGCTGGCCGATTTACCACATTAACAGTGATCAATACCTGTTTTCCAATGGGTTTGGAGGTGGATCAGGCCAAAAAGAGGCAGTTTTGTGTCGGCTCCAAAAAGAGAAATTTCCTTGACCCCGGGGTCAAGTGTTTTTTCAAATCCCCCCTCCTCCACTGTTTTGGCTGAAAGCTGTTTGCTGGCCGATTTACCACATTAACAGTAATCAATACCTGTTTTCCAACGGGTTTGGAGGTGGATCAGGCCAAAAAGAGGCAGTTTTGTGTCGGCTCTAAAAACAGAAATTTCCTTGACCCCGGGGTCAAGTGTTTTTTCAAATCCCCCCTCCTCCACTGTTTTGGCTGAAAGTTGTTTGCTGGCCGATTTACCACATTAACAGTGATCAATACCTATTTTCCAACGGGTTTGGAGGTGGATCAGGCCAAAAAGAGGCAGTTTGGTGTCGGCTCCAAAAACAGAAATTTTCTTAACCCCGGGGTCAAGTGTTTTTTCGAATCCCCCCTCCTACACTGTTTTGGCTGAAAGTTGTTTGCTGGCCGATTTACCACATCACAAGTGATCAATACCTGTTTTCCAATGGGTTTGGAGGTGGATCAGGCCAAAAAGAGGCAGTTTGGTGTCAGCGCCAAAAAGTGGAAATTTCCTTGACCCCGGGGTCAAGTGTTTTTTCAAATCCCCCCTCCTACACTGCTTTGGCTGAAAGCTGTTTGCTGGCCGAATTACCACATCACAAGTGATCAATACCTGTTTTCCAATGGGTTTGGAGGTGGATCAGGCCAAAAAGAGGCAGTTTGGTGTCGGCTCCAAAAAGAGAAATTTCCTTGACCCCGGGGTCAAGTGTTTTTTCAAATCCCCCCTCCTCCACTGTTTTGGCTGAAAGCTGTTTGCTGGCCGATTTACCACATTAACAGTGATCAATACCTGTTTTCCAACGGGTTTGGAGGTGGATCAGGCCAAAAAGAGGCAGTTTGGTGTCGGCTCTAAAAACAGAAATTTCCTTGATCCCGGGGTCAAGTGTTTTTTCAAATCCCCCCTCCTCCACTGTTTTGGCTGAAAGTTGTTTGCTGGCCGATTTACCACATCACAAGTGATCAATACCTGTTTTCCAATGGGTTTGGAGGTGGATCAGGCCAAAAAGAGGCAGTTTGGTGTCGGCTCCAAAAAGAGAAATTTCCTTGACCCCGGGGTCAAGTGTTTTTTCAAATCCCCCCTCCTCCACTGTTTTGGCTGAAAGCTGTTTGCTGGCCGATATACCACATTAACAGTGATCAGTACCTGTTTTCCAATGGGTTTGGAGGTGGATCAGGCCAAAAAGAGGCAGTTTGGTGTCGGCTCCAAAATCGTAAATTTCCTTGACCCCGGGATCAAGTGTTTTTACAAATCCCCCCTCCTCCACTGCTTTGGCTGAAAGCTGTTTGCTGGCCGATTTACCACATTAAAAGTGATCAATACCTGTTTTCCAACGGGTTTGGAGGTGGATCAGGCCAAAAAGAGGCAGTTTGGTGTCGGCTCCAAAAAGTGGAAATTTCCTTGACCCCGGGGTCAAGTGTTTTTTCAAATCCCCCCTCCTCCACTGTTTTGGCTGAAAGTTGTTTGCTGGCCGATTTACCACATCACAAGTGATCAATACCTGTTTTCCAATGGGTTTGGAGGTGGATAAGGCCAAAAAGAGGCAGTTTGGTGTCGGCTCCAAAAAGAGAAATTTCCTTGACCCCGGGGTCAAGTGTTTTTTCAAATCCCCCCTCCTCCACTGTTTTGGCTGAAAGCTGTTTGCTGGCCGATTTACCACATTAACAGTGATCAATACCTGTTTTCCAACGGGTTTGGAGGTGGATCAGGCCAAAAAGAGGCAGTTTGGTGTCGGCTCTAAAAACAGAAATTTCCTTGATCCCGGGGTCAAGTGTTTTTTCAAATCCCCCCTCCTCCACTGTTTTGGCTGAAAGTTGTTTGCTGGCCGATTTACCACATCACAAGTGATCAATACCTGTTTTCCAATGGGTTTGGAGGTGGATCAGGCCAAAAAGAGGCAGTTTGGTGTCGGCTCCAAAAAGAGAAATTTCCTTGACCCCGGGGTCAAGTGTTTTTTCAAATCCCCCCTCCTCCACTGTTTTGGCTGAAAGCTGTTTGCTGGCCGATATACCACATTAACAGTGATCAGTACCTGTTTTCCAATGGGTTTGGAGGTGGATCAGGCCAAAAAGAGGCAGTTTGGTGTCGGCTCCAAAAAGAGAAATTTCCTTGACCCCGGGGTCAAGTGTTTTTTCAAATCCCCCCTCCTCCACTGTTTTGGCTGAAAGCTGTTTGCTGGCCGATTTACCACATTAACAGTGATCAATACCTGTTTTCCAACGGGTTTGGAGGTGGATCAGGCCAAAAAGAGGCAGTTTGGTGTCGGCTCTAAAAACAGAAATTTCCTTGATCCCGGGGTCAAGTGTTTTTTCAAATCCCCCCTCCTCCACTGTTTTGGCTGAAAGTTGTTTGCTGGCCGATATACCACATTAACAGTGATCAATACCTGTTTTCCAATGGGTTTGGAGGTGGATCAGGCCAAAAAGAGGCAGTTTTGTGTCGGCTCCAAAAAGAGAAATTTCCTTGACCCCGGGGTCAAGTGTTTTTTCGAATCCCCCCTCCTACACTGCTTTGGCTGAAAGCTGTTTGCTGGCCGAATTACCACATTAAAAGTGATCAATACCTGTTTTCCAATGGGTTTGGAGGTGGATCAGGCCAAAAAGAGGCAGTTTGGTGTCGGCTCCAAAAAGAGAAATTTCCTTGACCCCGGGGTCAAGTGTTTTTTCAAATCCCCCCTCCTCCACTGTTTTGGCTGAAAGCTGTTTGCTGGCCGATTTACCACATTAACAGTGATCAATACCTGTTTTCCAACGGGTTTGGAGGTGGATCAGGCCAAAAAGAGGCAGTTTGGTGTCGGCTCTAAAAACAGAAATTTCCTTGATCCCGGGGTCAAGTGTTTTTTCAAATCCCCCCTCCTCCACTGTTTTGGCTGAAAGTTGTTTGCTGGCCGATATACCACATTAACAGTGATCAATACCTGTTTTCCAATGGGTTTGGAGGTGGATCAGGCCAAAAAGAGGCAGTTTTGTGTCGGCTCCAAAAAGAGAAATTTCCTTGACCCCGGGGTCAAGTGTTTTTTCGAATCCCCCCTCCTACACTGCTTTGGCTGAAAGCTGTTTGCTGGCCGAATTACCACATTAAAAGTGATCAATACCTGTTTTCCAATGGGTTTGGAGGTGGATCAGGCCAAAAAGAGGCAGTTTGGTGTCGGCTCCAAAAAGAGAAATTTCCTTGACCCCGGGGTCAAGTGTTTTTTCAAATCCCCCCTCCTCCACTGTTTTGGCTGAAAGCTGTTTGCTGGCCGATTTACCACATTAACAGTGATCAATACCTGTTTTCCAACGGGTTTGGAGGTGGATCAGGCCAAAAAGAGGCAGTTTGGTGTCGGCTCTAAAAACAGAAATTTCCTTGATCCCGGGGTCAAGTGTTTTTTCAAATCCCCCCTCCTCCACTGTTTTGGCTGAAAGTTGTTTGCTGGCCGATTTACCACATCACAAGTGATCAATACCTGTTTTCCAATGGGTTTGGAGGTGGATCAGGCCAAAAAGAGGCAGTTTGGTGTCGGCTCCAAAAAGAGAAATTTCCTTGACCCCGGGGTCAAGTGTTTTTTCAAATCCCCCCTCCTCCACTGTTTTGGCTGAAAGCTGTTTGCTGGCCGATATACCACATTAACAGTGATCAATACCTGTTTTCCAATGGGTTTGGAGGTGGATCAGGCCAAAAAGAGGCAGTTTTGTGTCGGCTCCAAAAAGAGAAATTTCCTTGACCCCGGGGTCAAGTGTTTTTTCAAATCCCCCCGCCTACACTGTTTTGGCTGAAAGCTGTTTGCTGGCCGATTTACCACATTAACAGTGATCAATACCTATTTTCTAACGGGTTTGGAGGTGGATCAGGCCAAAAAGAGGCAGTTTTGAATCGGCTCTAAAAACAGAAATTTCCTTGACCCCGGGGTCAAGTGTTTTTTCAAATCCCCCCTCCTCCACTGCTTTGGCTGACAGCTGTTTGCTGGCCGATTTACCACATTAAAAGTGATCAACACCTGTTTTCCAACGGGTTTGGAGGTGGATCAGGCCAAAAAGAGGCAGTTTGGTGTCGGCTCCAAAATCGTAAATTTCCTTGACCCCGGGATCAAGTGTTTTTACAAATCCCCCCTCCTCCACTGCTTTGGCTGAAAGCTGTTTGCTGGCCGATTTACCACATTAAAAGTGATCAATACCTGTTTTCCAACGGGTTTGGAGGTGGATCAGGCCAAAAAGAGGCAGTTTGGTGTCGGGTCCAAAAAGTGGAAATTTCCTTGACCCCGGGGTCAAGTGTTTTTTCAAATCCCCCCTCCTCCACTGTTTTGGCTGAAAGTTGTTTGCTGGCCGATTTACCACATCACAAGTGATCAATACCTGTTTTCCAATGGGTTTGGAGGTGGATCAGGCCAAAAAGAGGCCGTTTTGTGTCGGCTCCAAAAAGTGGAAATTTCCTTGACCCCGGGGTCAAGTGTTTTTTCGAATCCCCCCTCCTACACTGCTTTGGCTGAAAGCTGTTTGCTGGCCCAATTACCACATTAACAGTGATCAATACCTGTTTTCCAATGGGTTTGGAGGTGGATCAGGCCAAAAAGAGGCAGTTTGGTGTCGGCTCCAAAAAGAGAAATTTCCTTGACCCCGGGGTCAAGTGTTTTTTCAAATTCCCCCTCCTCCACTGTTTTGGCTGAAAGCTGTTTGCTGGCCGATTTACCACATTAACAGTGATCAATACCTGTTTTCCAATGGGTTTGGAGGTGGATCAGGCCAAAAAGAGGCAGTTTGGTGTCGGCTCTAAAAACAGAAATTTCCTTGATCCCGGGGTCAAGTGTTTTTTCAAATCCCCCCTCCTCCACTGTTTTGGCTGAAAGTTGTTTGCTGGCCGATTTACCACATCACAAGTGATCAATACCTGTTTTCCAATGGGTTTGGAGGTGGATCAGGCCAAAAAGAGGCAGTTTGGTGTCGGCTCCAAAAAGAGAAATTTCCTTGACCCCGGGGTCAAGTGTTTTTTCAAATCCCCCCTCCTCCACTGTTTTGGCTGAAAGCTGTTTGCTGGCCGATTTACCACATTAACAGTGATCAATACCTATTTTCTAACGGGTTTGGAGGTGGATCAGGCCAAAAAGAGGCAGTTTTGTGTCGGCTCTAAAAACAGAAATTTCCTTGACCCCGGGGTCAAGTGTTTTTTCAAATCCCCCCTCCTCCACTGCTTTGGCTGACAGCTGTTTGCTGGCCGATTTACCACATTAAAAGTGATCAACACCTGTTTTCCAACGGGTTTGGAGGTGGATCAGGCCAAAAAGAGGCAGTTTGGTGTCGGCTCCAAAATCGTAAATTTCCTTGACCCCGAGATCAAGTGTTTTTACAAATCCCCCCTCCTCCACTGCTTTGGCTGAAAGCTGTTTGCTGGCCGATTTACCACATTAAAAGTGATCAATACCTGTTTTCCAACGGGTTTGGAGGTGGATCAGGCCAAAAAGAGGCAGTTTGGTGTCGGCTCCAAAAAGTGGAAATTTCCTTGACCCCGGGGTCAAGTGTTTTTTCAAATCCCCCCTCCTCCACTGTTTTGGCTGAAAGTTGTTTGCTGGCCGATTTACCACATCACAAGTGATCAATACCTGTTTTCCAATGGGTTTGGAGGTGGATCAGGCCAAAATGAGGCCGTTTTGTGTCGGCTCCAAAAAGTGGAAATTTCCTTGACCCCGGGGTCAAGTGTTTTTTCGAATCCCCCCTCCTACACTGCTTTGGCTGAAAGCTGTTTGCTGGCCGAATTACCACATTAAAAGTGATCAATACCTGTTTTCCAATGGGTTTGGAGGTGGATCAGGCCAAAAAGAGGCAGTTTGGTGTCGGCTCCAAAAAGAGAAATTTCCTTGACCCCGGGGTCAAGTGTTTTTTCAAATCCCCCCTCCTCCACTGTTTTGGCTGAAAGTTGTTTGCTGGCCCACTTACCACATCACAAGTGATCAATACCTGTTTTCCAATGGGTTTGGAGGTGGATCAGGCCAAAAAGAGGCCGTTTTGTGTCGGCTCCAAAAAGTGGAAATTTCCTTGACCCCGGGGTCAAGTGTTTTTTCGAATCCCCCCTCCTCCACTGTTTTGGCTGAAAGTTGTTTGCTGGCCGATTTACCACATTAAAAGTGATCAATACCTGTTTTCCAATGGGTTTGGAGGTGGATCAGGCCAAAAAGAGGCAGTTTGGTGTCGGCTCCAAAAAGAGAAATTTCCTTGACCCCGGGATCAAGTGTTTTTTCAAATCCCCCCTCCTCCACTGTTTTGGCTGAAAGCTGTTTGCTGGCCGATTTACCACATTAACAGTGATCAATACCTATTTTCTAACGGGTTTGGAGGTGGATCAGGCCAAAAAGAGGCAGTTTTGTGTCGGCTCTAAAAACAGAAATTTCCTTGACCCCGGGGTCAAGTGTTTTTTCAAATCCCCCCTCCTCCACTGCTTTGGCTGACAGCTGTTTGCTGGCCGATTTACCACATTAAAAGTGATCAACACCTGTTTTCCAACGGGTTTGGAGGTGGATCAGGCCAAAAAGAGGCAGTTTGGTGTCGGCTCCAAAATCGTAAATTTCCTTGACCCCGGGATCAAGTGTTTTTACAAATCCCCCCTCCTCCACTGCTTTGGCTGAAAGCTGTTTGCTGGCCGAATTACCACATTAAAAGTGATCAATACCTGTTTTCCAATGGGTTTGGAGGTGGATCAGGCCAAAAAGAGGCAGTTTGGTGTCGGCTCCAAAAAGTGAAATTTCCTTGACCCCGGGGTCAAGTGTTTTTTCAAATCCCCCCTCCTCCACTGTTTTGGCTGAAAGTTGTTTGCTGGCCCACTTACCACATCACAAGTGATCAATACCTGTTTTCCAATGGGTTTGGAGGTGGATCAGGCCAAAAAGAGGCCGTTTTGTGTCGGCTCCAAAAAGTGGAAATTTCCTTGACCCCGGGGGCAAGTGTTTTTTCAAATCCCCCCTCCTCCACTGCTTTGGCTGAAAGCTGTTTGCTGGCCGATTTACCACATTAAAAGTGATCAATACCTGTTTTCCAACGGGTTTGGAGGTGGATCAGGCCAAAAAGAGGCAGTTTGGTGTCGGCTCCAAAAAGTGGAAATTTCCTTGACCCCGGGGTCAAGTGTTTTTTCAAATCCCCCCTCCTCCACTGTTTTCGCTGACAGCTGTTTGCTGGCCGATTTACCACATTAAAAGTGATCAACACCTGTTTTCCAACGGGTTTGGAGGTGGATCAGGCCAAAAAGAGGCAGTTTGGTGTCGGCTCCAAAATCGTAAATTTCCTTGACCCCGGGATCAAGTGTTTTTACAAATCCCCCCTCCTCCACTGCTTTGGCTGAAAGCTGTTTGCTGGCCGAATTACCACATTAAAAGTGATCAATACCTGTTTTCCAATGGGTTTGGAGGTGGATCAGGCCAAAAAGAGGCAGTTTGGTGTCGGCTCCAAAAAGTGAAATTTCCTTGACCCCGGGGTCAAGTGTTTTTTCAAATCCCCCCTCCTCCACTGTTTTGGCTGAAAGTTGTTTGCTGGCCCACTTACCACATCACAAGTGATCAATACCTGTTTTCCAATGGGTTTGGAGGTGGATCAGGCCAAAAAGAGGCCGTTTTGTGTCGGCTCCAAAAAGTGGAAATTTCCTTGACCCCGGGGTCAAGTGTTTTTTCGAATCCCCCCTCCTCCACTGCTTTGGCTGAAAGCTGTTTGCTGGCCGATTTACCACATTAAAAGTGATCAATACCTGTTTTCCAACGGGTTTGGAGGTGGATCAGGCCAAAAAGAGGCAGTTTGGTGTCGGCTCCAAAAAGTGGAAATTTCCTTGACCCCGGGGTCAAGTGTTTTTTCGAATCCCCCCTCCTCCACTGCTTTGGCTGAAAGCTGTTTGCTGGCCGATTTACCACATTAAAAGTGATCAATACCTGTTTTCCAACGGGTTTGGAGGTGGATCAGGCCAAAAAGAGGCAGTTTTGTGTCGGCTCTAAAAACAGAAATTTCCTTGACCCCGGGGTCAAGTGTTTTTTCAAATCCCCCCTCCTCCACTGCTTTGGCTGACAGCTGTTTGCTGGCCGATTTACCACATTAAAAGTGATCAACACCTGTTTTCCAACGGGTTTGGAGGTGGATCAGGCCAAAAAGAGGCAGTTTGGTGTCGGCTCCAAAATCGTAAATTTCCTTGACCCCGGGATCAAGTGTTTTTACAAATCCCCCCTCCTCCACTGCTTTGGCTGAAAGCTGTTTGCTGGCCGAATTACCACATTAAAAGTGATCAATACCTGTTTTCCAATGGGTTTGGAGGTGGATCAGGCCAAAAAGAGGCAGTTTGGTGTCGGCTCCAAAAAGTGAAATTTCCTTGACCCCGGGGTCAAGTGTTTTTTCAAATCCCCCCTCCTCCACTGTTTTGGCTGAAAGTTGTTTGCTGGCCCACTTACCACATCACAAGTGATCAATACCTGTTTTCCAATGGGTTTGGAGGTGGATCAGGCCAAAAAGAGGCCGTTTTGTGTCGGCTCCAAAAAGTGGAAATTTCCTTGACCCCGGGGTCAAGTGTTTTTTCGAATCCCCCCTCCTCCACTGCTTTGGCTGAAAGCTGTTTGCTGGCCGATTTACCACATTAAAAGTGATCAATACCTGTTTTCCAACGGGTTTGGAGGTGGATCAGGCCAAAAAGAGGCAGTTTGGTGTCGGCTCCAAAAAGTGGAAATTTCCTTGACCCCGGGGTCAAGTGTTTTTTCAAATCCCCCCTCCTCCACTGTTTTGGCTGAAAGTTGTTTGCTGGCCGATTTACCACATCACAAGTGATCAATACCTGTTTTCCAATGGGTTTGGAGGTGGATCAGGCCAAAAAGAGGCCGTTTTGTGTCGGCTCCAAAAAGTGGAAATTTCCTTGACCCCGGGGTCAAGTGTTTTTTCGAATCCCCCCTCCTACACTGCTTTGGCTGAAAGCTGTTTGCTGGCCGAATTACCACATTAAAAGTGATCAATACCTGTTTTCCAATGGGTTTGGAGGTGGATCAGGCCAAAAAGAGGCAGTTTGGTGTCGGCTCCAAAAAGAGAAATTTCCTTGACCCCGGGGTCAAGTGTTTTTTCAAATCCCCCCTCCTCCACTGTTTTGGCTGAAAGCTGTTTGCTGGCCCACTTACCACATCACAAGTGATCAATACCTGTTTTCCAATGGGTTTGGAGGTGGATCAGGCCAAAAAGAGGCCGTTTTGTGTCGGCTCCAAAGAGTGGAAATTTCCTTGACCCCGGGGTCAAGTGTTTTTTCGAATCCCCCCTCCTCCACTGCTTTGGCTGAAAGCTGTTTGCTGGCCGATTTACCACATTAAAAGTGATCAATACCTGTTTTCCAATGGGTTTGGAGGTGGATCAGGCCAAAAAGAGGCAGTTTGGTGTCGGCTCCAAAAAGAGAAATTTCCTTGACCCCGGGATCAAGTGTTTTTTCAAATCCCCCCTCCTCCACTGTTTTGGCTGAAAGCTGTTTGCTGGCCGATTTACCACATTAACAGTGATCAATACCTATTTTCTAACGGGTTTGGAGGTGGATCAGGCCAAAAAGAGGCAGTTTTGTGTCGGCTCTAAAAACAGAAATTTCCTTGACCCCGGGGTCAAGTGTTTTTTCAAATCCCCCCTCCTCCACTGCTTTGGCTGACAGCTGTTTGCTGGCCGATTTACCACATTAAAAGTGATCAACACCTGTTTTCCAACGGGTTTGGAGGTGGATCAGGCCAAAAAGAGGCAGTTTGGTGTCGGCTCCAAAATCGTAAATTTCCTTGACCCCGGGATCAAGTGTTTTTACAAATCCCCCCTCCTCCACTGCTTTGGCTGAAAGCTGTTTGCTGGCCGAATTACCACATTAAAAGTGATCAATACCTGTTTTCCAATGGGTTTGGAGGTGGATCAGGCCAAAAAGAGGCAGTTTGGTGTCGGCTCCAAAAAGTGAAATTTCCTTGACCCCGGGGTCAAGTGTTTTTTCAAATCCCCCCTCCTCCACTGTTTTGGCTGAAAGTTGTTTGCTGGCCCACTTACCACATCACAAGTGATCAATACCTGTTTTCCAATGGGTTTGGAGGTGGATCAGGCCAAAAAGAGGCCGTTTTGTGTCGGCTCCAAAAAGTGGAAATTTCCTTGACCCCGGGGTCAAGTGTTTTTTCGAATCCCCCCTCCTCCACTGCTTTGGCTGAAAGCTGTTTGCTGGCCGATTTACCACATTAAAAGTGATCAATACCTGTTTTCCAACGGGTTTGGAGGTGGATCAGGCCAAAAAGAGGCAGTTTGGTGTCGGCTCCAAAAAGTGGAAATTTCCTTGACCCCGGGGTCAAGTGTTTTTTCGAATCCCCCCTCCTCCACTGCTTTGGCTGAAAGCTGTTTGCTGGCCGATTTACCACATTAAAAGTGATCAATACCTGTTTTCCAACGGGTTTGGAGGTGGATCAGGCCAAAAAGAGGCAGTTTGGTGTCGGCTCCAAAAAGTGAAATTTCCTTGACCCCGGGGTCAAGTGTTTTTTCAAATCCCCCCTCCTCCACTGCTTTGGCTGACAGCTGTTTGCTGGCCGATTTACCACATTAAAAGTGATCAACACCTGTTTTCCAACGGGTTTGGAGGTGGATCAGGCCAAAAAGAGGCAGTTTGGTGTCGGCTCCAAAATCGTAAATTTCCTTGACCCCGGGATCAAGTGTTTTTACAAATCCCCCCTCCTCCACTGCTTTGGCTGAAAGCTGTTTGCTGGCCGAATTACCACATTAAAAGTGATCAATACCTGTTTTCCAATGGGTTTGGAGGTGGATCAGGCCAAAAAGAGGCAGTTTGGTGTCGGCTCCAAAAAGTGAAATTTCCTTGACCCCGGGGTCAAGTGTTTTTTCAAATCCCCCCTCCTCCACTGTTTTGGCTGAAAGTTGTTTGCTGGCCCACTTACCACATCACAAGTGATCAATACCTGTTTTCCAATGGGTTTGGAGGTGGATCAGGCCAAAAAGAGGCCGTTTTGTGTCGGCTCCAAAAAGTGGAAATTTCCTTGACCCCGGGGTCAAGTGTTTTTTCGAATCCCCCCTCCTCCACTGCTTTGGCTGAAAGCTGTTTGCTGGCCGATTTACCACATTAAAAGTGATCAATACCTGTTTTCCAACGGGTTTGGAGGTGGATCAGGCCAAAAAGAGGCAGTTTGGTGTCGGCTCCAAAAAGTGGAAATTTCCTTGACCCCGGGGTCAAGTGTTTTTTCGAATCCCCCCTCCTCCACTGCTTTGGCTGAAAGCTGTTTGCTGGCCGATTTACCACATTAAAAGTGATCAATACCTGTTTTCCAACGGGTTTGGAGGTGGATCAGGCCAAAAAGAGGCAGTTTTGTGTCGGCTCTAAAAACAGAAATTTCCTTGACCCCGGGGTCAAGTGTTTTTTCAAATCCCCCCTCCTCCACTGCTTTGGCTGACAGCTGTTTGCTGGCCGATTTACCACATTAAAAGTGATCAACACCTGTTTTCCAACGGGTTTGGAGGTGGATCAGGCCAAAAAGAGGCAGTTTGGTGTCGGCTCCAAAATCGTAAATTTCCTTGACCCCGGGATCAAGTGTTTTTACAAATCCCCCCTCCTCCACTGCTTTGGCTGAAAGCTGTTTGCTGGCCGAATTACCACATTAAAAGTGATCAATACCTGTTTTCCAATGGGTTTGGAGGTGGATCAGGCCAAAAAGAGGCAGTTTGGTGTCGGCTCCAAAAAGTGAAATTTCCTTGACCCCGGGGTCAAGTGTTTTTTCAAATCCCCCCTCCTCCACTGTTTTGGCTGAAAGTTGTTTGCTGGCCCACTTACCACATCACAAGTGATCAATACCTGTTTTCCAATGGGTTTGGAGGTGGATCAGGCCAAAAAGAGGCCGTTTTGTGTCGGCTCCAAAAAGTGGAAATTTCCTTGACCCCGGGGTCAAGTGTTTTTTCGAATCCCCCCTCCTCCACTGCTTTGGCTGAAAGCTGTTTGCTGGCCGATTTACCACATTAAAAGTGATCAATACCTGTTTTCCAACGGGTTTGGAGGTGGATCAGGCCAAAAAGAGGCAGTTTGGTGTCGGCTCCAAAAAGTGGAAATTTCCTTGACCCCGGGGTCAAGTGTTTTTTCAAATCCCCCCTCCTCCACTGTTTTGGCTGAAAGTTGTTTGCTGGCCGATTTACCACATCACAAGTGATCAATACCTGTTTTCCAATGGGTTTGGAGGTGGATCAGGCCAAAAAGAGGCCGTTTTGTGTCGGCTCCAAAAAGTGGAAATTTCCTTGACCCCGGGGTCAAGTGTTTTTTCGAATCCCCCCTCCTACACTGCTTTGGCTGAAAGCTGTTTGCTGGCCGAATTACCACATTAAAAGTGATCAATACCTGTTTTCCAATGGGTTTGGAGGTGGATCAGGCCAAAAAGAGGCAGTTTGGTGTCGGCTCCAAAAAGAGAAATTTCCTTGACCCCGGGGTCAAGTGTTTTTTCAAATCCCCCCTCCTCCACTGTTTTGGCTGAAAGCTGTTTGCTGGCCCACTTACCACATCACAAGTGATCAATACCTGTTTTCCAATGGGTTTGGAGGTGGATCAGGCCAAAAAGAGGCCGTTTTGTGTCGGCTCCAAAGAGTGGAAATTTCCTTGACCCCGGGGTCAAGTGTTTTTTCGAATCCCCCCTCCTCCACTGCTTTGGCTGAAAGCTGTTTGCTGGCCGATTTACCACATTAAAAGTGATCAATACCTGTTTTCCAATGGGTTTGGAGGTGGATCAGGCCAAAAAGAGGCAGTTTGGTGTCGGCTCCAAAAAGAGAAATTTCCTTGACCCCGGGATCAAGTGTTTTTTCAAATCCCCCCTCCTCCACTGTTTTGGCTGAAAGCTGTTTGCTGGCCGATTTACCACATTAACAGTGATCAATACCTATTTTCTAACGGGTTTGGAGGTGGATCAGGCCAAAAAGAGGCAGTTTTGTGTCGGCTCTAAAAACAGAAATTTCCTTGACCCCGGGGTCAAGTGTTTTTTCAAATCCCCCCTCCTCCACTGCTTTGGCTGACAGCTGTTTGCTGGCCGATTTACCACATTAAAAGTGATCAACACCTGTTTTCCAACGGGTTTGGAGGTGGATCAGGCCAAAAAGAGGCAGTTTGGTGTCGGCTCCAAAATCGTAAATTTCCTTGACCCCGGGATCAAGTGTTTTTACAAATCCCCCCTCCTCCACTGCTTTGGCTGAAAGCTGTTTGCTGGCCGAATTACCACATTAAAAGTGATCAATACCTGTTTTCCAATGGGTTTGGAGGTGGATCAGGCCAAAAAGAGGCAGTTTGGTGTCGGCTCCAAAAAGTGAAATTTCCTTGACCCCGGGGTCAAGTGTTTTTTCAAATCCCCCCTCCTCCACTGTTTTGGCTGAAAGTTGTTTGCTGGCCCACTTACCACATCACAAGTGATCAATACCTGTTTTCCAATGGGTTTGGAGGTGGATCAGGCCAAAAAGAGGCCGTTTTGTGTCGGCTCCAAAAAGTGGAAATTTCCTTGACCCCGGGGTCAAGTGTTTTTTCGAATCCCCCCTCCTCCACTGCTTTGGCTGAAAGCTGTTTGCTGGCCGATTTACCACATTAAAAGTGATCAATACCTGTTTTCCAACGGGTTTGGAGGTGGATCAGGCCAAAAAGAGGCAGTTTGGTGTCGGCTCCAAAAAGTGGAAATTTCCTTGACCCCGGGGTCAAGTGTTTTTTCAAATCCCCCCTCCTCCACTGTTTTGGCTGAAAGTTGTTTGCTGGCCGATTTACCACATCACAAGTGATCAATACCTGTTTTCCAATGGGTTTGGAGGTGGATCAGGCCAAAAAGAGGCCGTTTTGTGTCGGCTCCAAAAAGTGGAAATTTCCTTGACCCCGGGGTCAAGTGTTTTTTCGAATCCCCCCTCCTACACTGCTTTGGCTGAAAGCTGTTTGCTGGCCGAATTACCACATTAAAAGTGATCAATACCTGTTTTCCAATGGGTTTGGAGGTGGATCAGGCCAAAAAGAGGCAGTTTGGTGTCGGCTCCAAAAAGAGAAATTTCCTTGACCCCGGGGTCAAGTGTTTTTTCAAATCCCCCCTCCTCCACTGTTTTGGCTGAAAGCTGTTTGCTGGCCCACTTACCACATCACAAGTGATCAATACCTGTTTTCCAATGGGTTTGGAGGTGGATCAGGCCAAAAAGAGGCCGTTTTGTGTCGGCTCCAAAGAGTGGAAATTTCCTTGACCCCGGGGTCAAGTGTTTTTTCGAATCCCCCCTCCTCCACTGCTTTGGCTGAAAGCTGTTTGCTGGCCGATTTACCACATTAAAAGTGATCAATACCTGTTTTCCAATGGGTTTGGAGGTGGATCAGGCCAAAAAGAGGCAGTTTGGTGTCGGCTCCAAAAAGAGAAATTTCCTTGACCCCGGGATCAAGTGTTTTTTCAAATCCCCCCTCCTCCACTGTTTTGGCTGAAAGCTGTTTGCTGGCCGATTTACCACATTAACAGTGATCAATACCTATTTTCTAACGGGTTTGGAGGTGGATCAGGCCAAAAAGAGGCAGTTTTGTGTCGGCTCTAAAAACAGAAATTTCCTTGACCCCGGGGTCAAGTGTTTTTTCAAATCCCCCCTCCTCCACTGCTTTGGCTGACAGCTGTTTGCTGGCCGATTTACCACATTAAAAGTGATCAACACCTGTTTTCCAACGGGTTTGGAGGTGGATCAGGCCAAAAAGAGGCAGTTTGGTGTCGGCTCCAAAATCGTAAATTTCCTTGACCCCGGGATCAAGTGTTTTTACAAATCCCCCCTCCTCCACTGCTTTGGCTGAAAGCTGTTTGCTGGCCGAATTACCACATTAAAAGTGATCAATACCTGTTTTCCAATGGGTTTGGAGGTGGATCAGGCCAAAAAGAGGCAGTTTGGTGTCGGCTCCAAAAAGTGAAATTTCCTTGACCCCGGGGTCAAGTGTTTTTTCAAATCCCCCCTCCTCCACTGTTTTGGCTGAAAGTTGTTTGCTGGCCCACTTACCACATCACAAGTGATCAATACCTGTTTTCCAATGGGTTTGGAGGTGGATCAGGCCAAAAAGAGGCCGTTTTGTGTCGGCTCCAAAAAGTGGAAATTTCCTTGACCCCGGGGTCAAGTGTTTTTTCGAATCCCCCCTCCTCCACTGCTTTGGCTGAAAGCTGTTTGCTGGCCGATTTACCACATTAAAAGTGATCAATACCTGTTTTCCAACGGGTTTGGAGGTGGATCAGGCCAAAAAGAGGCAGTTTGGTGTCGGCTCCAAAAAGTGGAAATTTCCTTGACCCCGGGGTCAAGTGTTTTTTCGAATCCCCCCTCCTCCACTGCTTTGGCTGAAAGCTGTTTGCTGGCCGATTTACCACATTAAAAGTGATCAATACCTGTTTTCCAACGGGTTTGGAGGTGGATCAGGCCAAAAAGAGGCAGTTTTGTGTCGGCTCTAAAAACAGAAATTTCCTTGACCCCGGGGTCAAGTGTTTTTTCAAATCCCCCCTCCTCCACTGCTTTGGCTGACAGCTGTTTGCTGGCCGATTTACCACATTAAAAGTGATCAACACCTGTTTTCCAACGGGTTTGGAGGTGGATCAGGCCAAAAAGAGGCAGTTTGGTGTCGGCTCCAAAATCGTAAATTTCCTTGACCCCGGGATCAAGTGTTTTTACAAATCCCCCCTCCTCCACTGCTTTGGCTGAAAGCTGTTTGCTGGCCGAATTACCACATTAAAAGTGATCAATACCTGTTTTCCAATGGGTTTGGAGGTGGATCAGGCCAAAAAGAGGCAGTTTGGTGTCGGCTCCAAAAAGTGAAATTTCCTTGACCCCGGGGTCAAGTGTTTTTTCAAATCCCCCCTCCTCCACTGTTTTGGCTGAAAGTTGTTTGCTGGCCCACTTACCACATCACAAGTGATCAATACCTGTTTTCCAATGGGTTTGGAGGTGGATCAGGCCAAAAAGAGGCCGTTTTGTGTCGGCTCCAAAAAGTGGAAATTTCCTTGACCCCGGGGTCAAGTGTTTTTTCGAATCCCCCCTCCTCCACTGCTTTGGCTGAAAGCTGTTTGCTGGCCGATTTACCACATTAAAAGTGATCAATACCTGTTTTCCAACGGGTTTGGAGGTGGATCAGGCCAAAAAGAGGCAGTTTGGTGTCGGCTCCAAAAAGTGGAAATTTCCTTGACCCCGGGGTCAAGTGTTTTTTCAAATCCCCCCTCCTCCACTGTTTTGGCTGAAAGTTGTTTGCTGGCCGATTTACCACATCACAAGTGATCAATACCTGTTTTCCAATGGGTTTGGAGGTGGATCAGGCCAAAAAGAGGCCGTTTTGTGTCGGCTCCAAAAAGTGGAAATTTCCTTGACCCCGGGGTCAAGTGTTTTTTCGAATCCCCCCTCCTACACTGCTTTGGCTGAAAGCTGTTTGCTGGCCGAATTACCACATTAAAAGTGATCAATACCTGTTTTCCAATGGGTTTGGAGGTGGATCAGGCCAAAAAGAGGCAGTTTGGTGTCGGCTCCAAAAAGAGAAATTTCCTTGACCCCGGGGTCAAGTGTTTTTTCAAATCCCCCCTCCTCCACTGTTTTGGCTGAAAGCTGTTTGCTGGCCCACTTACCACATCACAAGTGATCAATACCTGTTTTCCAATGGGTTTGGAGGTGGATCAGGCCAAAAAGAGGCCGTTTTGTGTCGGCTCCAAAGAGTGGAAATTTCCTTGACCCCGGGGTCAAGTGTTTTTTCGAATCCCCCCTCCTCCACTGCTTTGGCTGAAAGCTGTTTGCTGGCCGATTTACCACATTAAAAGTGATCAATACCTGTTTTCCAATGGGTTTGGAGGTGGATCAGGCCAAAAAGAGGCAGTTTGGTGTCGGCTCCAAAAAGAGAAATTTCCTTGACCCCGGGATCAAGTGTTTTTTCAAATCCCCCCTCCTCCACTGTTTTGGCTGAAAGCTGTTTGCTGGCCGATTTACCACATTAACAGTGATCAATACCTATTTTCTAACGGGTTTGGAGGTGGATCAGGCCAAAAAGAGGCAGTTTTGTGTCGGCTCTAAAAACAGAAATTTCCTTGACCCCGGGGTCAAGTGTTTTTTCAAATCCCCCCTCCTCCACTGCTTTGGCTGACAGCTGTTTGCTGGCCGATTTACCACATTAAAAGTGATCAACACCTGTTTTCCAACGGGTTTGGAGGTGGATCAGGCCAAAAAGAGGCAGTTTGGTGTCGGCTCCAAAATCGTAAATTTCCTTGACCCCGGGATCAAGTGTTTTTACAAATCCCCCCTCCTCCACTGCTTTGGCTGAAAGCTGTTTGCTGGCCGAATTACCACATTAAAAGTGATCAATACCTGTTTTCCAATGGGTTTGGAGGTGGATCAGGCCAAAAAGAGGCAGTTTGGTGTCGGCTCCAAAAAGTGAAATTTCCTTGACCCCGGGGTCAAGTGTTTTTTCAAATCCCCCCTCCTCCACTGTTTTGGCTGAAAGTTGTTTGCTGGCCCACTTACCACATCACAAGTGATCAATACCTGTTTTCCAATGGGTTTGGAGGTGGATCAGGCCAAAAAGAGGCCGTTTTGTGTCGGCTCCAAAAAGTGGAAATTTCCTTGACCCCGGGGTCAAGTGTTTTTTCGAATCCCCCCTCCTCCACTGCTTTGGCTGAAAGCTGTTTGCTGGCCGATTTACCACATTAAAAGTGATCAATACCTGTTTTCCAACGGGTTTGGAGGTGGATCAGGCCAAAAAGAGGCAGTTTGGTGTCGGCTCCAAAAAGTGGAAATTTCCTTGACCCCGGGGTCAAGTGTTTTTTCAAATCCCCCCTCCTCCACTGCTTTGGCTGACAGCTGTTTGCTGGCCGATTTACCACATTAAAAGTGATCAACACCTGTTTTCCAACGGGTTTGGAGGTGGATCAGGCCAAAAAGAGGCAGTTTGGTGTCGGCTCCAAAATCGTAAATTTCCTTGACCCCGGGATCAAGTGTTTTTACAAATCCCCCCTCCTCCACTGCTTTGGCTGAAAGCTGTTTGCTGGCCGAATTACCACATTAAAAGTGATCAATACCTGTTTTCCAATGGGTTTGGAGGTGGATCAGGCCAAAAAGAGGCAGTTTGGTGTCGGCTCCAAAAAGTGAAATTTCCTTGACCCCGGGGTCAAGTGTTTTTTCAAATCCCCCCTCCTCCACTGTTTTGGCTGAAAGTTGTTTGCTGGCCCACTTACCACATCACAAGTGATCAATACCTGTTTTCCAATGGGTTTGGAGGTGGATCAGGCCAAAAAGAGGCCGTTTTGTGTCGGCTCCAAAAAGTGGAAATTTCCTTGACCCCGGGGTCAAGTGTTTTTTCGAATCCCCCCTCCTCCACTGCTTTGGCTGAAAGCTGTTTGCTGGCCGATTTACCACATTAAAAGTGATCAATACCTGTTTTCCAACGGGTTTGGAGGTGGATCAGGCCAAAAAGAGGCAGTTTGGTGTCGGCTCCAAAAAGTGGAAATTTCCTTGACCCCGGGGTCAAGTGTTTTTTCGAATCCCCCCTCCTCCACTGCTTTGGCTGAAAGCTGTTTGCTGGCCGATTTACCACATTAAAAGTGATCAATACCTGTTTTCCAACGGGTTTGGAGGTGGATCAGGCCAAAAAGAGGCAGTTTTGTGTCGGCTCTAAAAACAGAAATTTCCTTGACCCCGGGGTCAAGTGTTTTTTCAAATCCCCCCTCCTCCACTGCTTTGGCTGACAGCTGTTTGCTGGCCGATTTACCACATTAAAAGTGATCAACACCTGTTTTCCAACGGGTTTGGAGGTGGATCAGGCCAAAAAGAGGCAGTTTGGTGTCGGCTCCAAAATCGTAAATTTCCTTGACCCCGGGATCAAGTGTTTTTACAAATCCCCCCTCCTCCACTGCTTTGGCTGAAAGCTGTTTGCTGGCCGAATTACCACATTAAAAGTGATCAATACCTGTTTTCCAATGGGTTTGGAGGTGGATCAGGCCAAAAAGAGGCAGTTTGGTGTCGGCTCCAAAAAGTGAAATTTCCTTGACCCCGGGATCAAGTGTTTTTTCAAATCCCCCCTCCTCCACTGTTTTGGCTGAAAGTTGTTTGCTGGCCCACTTACCACATCACAAGTGATCAATACCTGTTTTCCAATGGGTTTGGAGGTGGATCAGGCCAAAAAGAGGCCGTTTTGTGTCGGCTCCAAAAAGTGGAAATTTCCTTGACCCCGGGGTCAAGTGTTTTTTCAAATCCCCCCTCCTCCACTGTTTTGGCTGAAAGCTGTTTGCTGGCCGATTTACCACATTAACAGTGATCAATACCTATTTTCTAACGGGTTTGGAGGTGGATCAGGCCAAAAAGAGGCAGTTTTGTGTCGGCTCTAAAAACAGAAATTTCCTTGACCCCGGGGTCAAGTGTTTTTTCAAATCCCCCCTCCTCCACTGCTTTGGCTGACAGCTGTTTGCTGGCCGATTTACCACATTAAAAGTGATCAACACCTGTTTTCCAACGGGTTTGGAGGTGGATCAGGCCAAAAAGAGGCAGTTTGGTGTCGGCTCCAAAATCGTAAATTTCCTTGACCCCGGGATCAAGTGTTTTTACAAATCCCCCCTCCTACACTGCTTTGGCTGAAAGCTGTTTGCTGGCCGAATTACCACATTAAAAGTGATCAATACCTGTTTTCCAATGGGTTTGGAGGTGGATCAGGCCAAAAAGAGGCAGTTTGGTGTCGGCTCCAAAAAGTGAAATTTCCTTGACCCCGGGGTCAAGTGTTTTTTCAAATCCCCCCTCCTCCACTGTTTTGGCTGAAAGTTGTTTGCTGGCCCACTTACCACATCACAAGTGATCAACACCTGTTTTCCAATGGGTTTGGAGGTGGATCAGGCCAAAAAGAGGCCGTTTTGTGTCGGCTCCAAAAAGTGGAAATTTCCTTGACCCCGGGGTCAAGTGTTTTTTCGAATCCCCCCTCCTCCACTGCTTTGGCTGAAAGCTGTTTGCTGGCCGATTTACCACATTAAAAGTGATCAATACCTGTTTTCCAACGGGTTTGGAGGTGGATCAGGCCAAAAAGAGGCAGTTTGGTGTCGGCTCCAAAAAGTGGAAATTTCCTTGACCCCGGGGTCAAGTGTTTTTTCAAATCCCCCCTCCTCCACTGCTTTGGCTGACAGCTGTTTGCTGGCCGATTTACCACATTAAAAGTGATCAACACCTGTTTTCCAACGGGTTTGGAGGTGGATCAGGCCAAAAAGAGGCAGTTTGGTGTCGGCTCCAAAATCGTAAATTTCCTTGACCCCGGGATCAAGTGTTTTTACAAATCCCCCCTCCTCCACTGCTTTGGCTGAAAGCTGTTTGCTGGCCGAATTACCACATTAAAAGTGATCAATTCCTGTTTTCCAATGGGTTTGGAGGTGGATCAGGCCAAAAAGAGGCAGTTTGGTGTCGGCTCCAAAAAGTGAAATTTCCTTGACCCCGGGGTCAAGTGTTTTTTCAAATCCCCCCTCCTCCACTGTTTTGGCTGAAAGTTGTTTGCTGGCCCACTTACCACATCACAAGTGATCAATACCTGTTTTCCAATGGGTTTGGAGGTGGATCAGGCCAAAAAGAGGCCGTTTTGTGTCGGCTCCAAAAAGTGGAAATTTCCTTGACCCCGGGGTCAAGTGTTTTTTCGAATCCCCCCTCCTCCACTGCTTTGGCTGAAAGCTGTTTGCTGGCCGATTTACCACATTAAAAGTGATCAATACCTGTTTTCCAACGGGTTTGGAGGTGGATCAGGCCAAAAAGAGGCAGTTTGGTGTCGGCTCCAAAAAGTGGAAATTTCCTTGACCCCGGGGTCAAGTGTTTTTTCGAATCCCCCCTCCTCCACTGCTTTGGCTGAAAGCTGTTTGCTGGCCGATTTACCACATTAAAAGTGATCAATACCTGTTTTCCAACGGGTTTGGAGGTGGATCAGGCCAAAAAGAGGCAGTTTTGTGTCGGCTCTAAAAACAGAAATTTCCTTGACCCCGGGGTCAAGTGTTTTTTCAAATCCCCCCTCCTCCACTGCTTTGGCTGACAGCTGTTTGCTGGCCGATTTACCACATTAAAAGTGATCAACACCTGTTTTCCAACGGGTTTGGAGGTGGATCAGGCCAAAAAGAGGCAGTTTGGTGTCGGCTCCAAAATCGTAAATTTCCTTGACCCCGGGATCAAGTGTTTTTACAAATCCCCCCTCCTCCACTGCTTTGGCTGAAAGCTGTTTGCTGGCCGAATTACCACATTAAAAGTGATCAATACCTGTTTTCCAATGGGTTTGGAGGTGGATCAGGCCAAAAAGAGGCAGTTTGGTGTCGGCTCCAAAAAGTGAAATTTCCTTGACCCCGGGGTCAAGTGTTTTTTCAAATCCCCCCTCCTCCACTGTTTTGGCTGAAAGTTGTTTGCTGGCCCACTTACCACATCACAAGTGATCAATACCTGTTTTCCAATGGGTTTGGAGGTGGATCAGGCCAAAAAGAGGCCGTTTTGTGTCGGCTCCAAAAAGTGGAAATTTCCTTGACCCCGGGGTCAAGTGTTTTTTCGAATCCCCCCTCCTCCACTGCTTTGGCTGAAAGCTGTTTGCTGGCCGATTTACCACATTAAAAGTGATCAATACCTGTTTTCCAACGGGTTTGGAGGTGGATCAGGCCAAAAAGAGGCAGTTTGGTGTCGGCTCCAAAAAGTGGAAATTTCCTTGACCCCGGGGTCAAGTGTTTTTTCGAATCCCCCCTCCTCCACTGCTTTGGCTGAAAGCTGTTTGCTGGCCGATTTACCACATTAAAAGTGATCAATACCTGTTTTCCAACGGGTTTGGAGGTGGATCAGGCCAAAAAGAGGCAGTTTTGTGTCGGCTCTAAAAACAGAAATTTCCTTGACCCCGGGATCAAGTGTTTTTACAAATCCCCCCTCCTCCACTGCTTTGGCTGAAAGCTGTTTGCTGGCCGAATTACCACTTTAAAAGTGATCAATACCTGTTTTCCAATGGGTTTGGAGGTGGATCAGGCCAAAAAGAGGCAGTTTGGTGTCGGCTCCAAAAAGTGAAATTTCCTTGACCCCGGGGTCAAGTGTTTTTTCAAATCCCCCCTCCTCCACTGTTTTGGCTGAAAGTTGTTTGCTGGCCCACTTACCACATCACAAGTGATCAATACCTGTTTTCCAATGGGTTTGGAGGTGGATCAGGCCAAAAAGAGGCCGTTTTGTGTCGGCTCCAAAAAGTGGAAATTTCCTTGACCCCGGGGTCAAGTGTTTTTTCGAATCCCCCCTCCTCCACTGCTTTGGCTGAAAGCTGTTTGCTGGCCGATTTACCACATTAAAAGTGATCAATACCTGTTTTCCAACGGGTTTGGAGGTGGATCAGGCCAAAAAGAGGCAGTTTGGTGTCGGCTCCAAAAAGAGAAATTTCCTTGACCCCGGGGTCAAGTGTTTTTTCGAATCCCCCCTCCTCCACTGCTTTGGCTGAAAGCTGTTTGCTGGCCGATTTACCACATTAAAAGTGATCAATACCTGTTTTCCAACGGGTTTGGAGGTGGATCAGGCCAAAAAGAGGCAGTTTGGTGTCGGCTCTAAAAACAGAAATTTCCTTGACCCCGGGGTCAAGTGTTTTTTCAAATCCCCCCTCCTCCACTGCTTTGGCTGACAGCTGTTTGCTGGCCGATTTACCACATTAAAAGTGATCAACACCTGTTTTCCAACGGGTTTGGAGGTGGATCAGGCCAAAAAGAGGCAGTTTGGTGTCGGCTCCAAAATCGTAAATTTCCTTGACCCCGGGATCAAGTGTTTTTACAAATCCCCCCTCCTCCACTGCTTTGGCTGAAAGCTGTTTGCTGGCCGAATTACCACATTAAAAGTGATCAATACCTGTTTTCCAATGGGTTTGGAGGTGGATCAGGCCAAAAAGAGGCAGTTTGGTGTCGGCTCCAAAAAGTGAAATTTCCTTGACCCCGGGGTCAAGTGTTTTTTCAAATCCCCCCTCCTCCACTGTTTTGGCTGAAAGTTGTTTGCTGGCCCACTTACCACATCACAAGTGATCAATACCTGTTTTCCAATGGGTTTGGAGGTGGATCAGGCCAAAAAGAGGCCGTTTTGTGTCGGCTCCAAAAAGTGGAAATTTCCTTGACCCCGGGGTCAAGTGTTTTTTCGAATCCCCCCTCCTCCACTGCTTTGGCTGAAAGCTGTTTGCTGGCCGATTTACCACATTAAAAGTGATCAATACCTGTTTTCCAACGGGTTTGGAGGTGGATCAGGCCAAAAAGAGGCAGTTTGGTGTCGGCTCCAAAAAGTGGAAATTTCCTTGACCCCGGGGTCAAGTGTTTTTTCAAATCCCCCCTCCTCCACTGTTTTGGCTGAAAGTTGTTTGCTGGCCGATTTACCACATCACAAGTGATCAATACCTGTTTTCCAATGGGTTTGGAGGTGGATCAGGCCAAAAAGAGGCCGTTTTGTGTCGGCTCCAAAAAGTGGAAATTTCCTTGACCCCGGGGTCAAGTGTTTTTTCGAATCCCCCCTCCTACACTGCTTTGGCTGAAAGCTGTTTGCTGGCCGAATTACCACATTAAAAGTGATCAATACCTGTTTTCCAATGGGTTTGGAGGTGGATCAGGCCAAAAAGAGGCAGTTTGGTGTCGGCTCCAAAAAGAGAAATTTCCTTGACCCCGGGGTCAAGTGTTTTTTCAAATCCCCCCTCCTCCACTGTTTTGGCTGAAAGCTGTTTGCTGGCCGATTTACCACATTAACAGTGATCAATACCTGTTTTCCAACGGGTTTGGAGGTGGATCAGGCCAAAAAGAGGCTGTTTGGTGTCGGCTCTAAAAACAGAAATTTCCTTGATCCCGGGGTCAAGTGTTTTTTCAAATCCCCCCTCCTCCACTGTTTTGGCTGAAAGTTGTTTGCTGGCCGATTTACCACATCACAAGTGATCAATACCTGTTTTCCAATGGGTTTGGAGGTGGATCAGGCCAAAAAGAGGCAGTTTGGTGTCGGCTCCAAAAAGAGAAATTTCCTTGACCCCGGGATCAAGTGTTTTTTCAAATCCCCCCTCCTCCACTGTTTTGGCTGAAAGCTGTTTGCTGGCCGATATACCACATTAACAGTGATCAATACCTGTTTTCCAATGGGTTTGGAGGTGGATCAGGCCAAAAAGAGGCAGTTTTGTGTCGGCTCCAAAAAGAGAAATTTCCTTGACCCCGGGGTCAAGTGTTTTTTCAAATCCCCCCTCCTACACTGTTTTGGCTGAAAGCTGTTTGCTGGCCGATTTACCACATTAACAGTGATCAATACCTATTTTCTAACGGGTTTGGAGGTGGATCAGGCCAAAAAGAGGCAGTTTTGTGTCGGCTCTAAAAACAGAAATTTCCTTGACCCCGGGGTCAAGTGTTTTTTCAAATCCCCCCTCCTCCACTGCTTTGGCTGACAGCTGTTTGCTGGCCGATTTACCACATTAAAAGTGATCAACACCTGTTTTCCAACGGGTTTGGAGGTGGATCAGGCCAAAAAGAGGCAGTTTGGTGTCGGCTCCAAAATCGTAAATTTCCTTGATCCCGGGATCAAGTGTTTTTACAAATCCCCCCTCCTCCACTGCTTTGGCTGAAAGCTGTTTGCTGGCCGATTTACCACATTAAAAGTGATCAATACCTGTTTTCCAACGGGTTTGGAGGTGGATCAGGCCAAAAAGAGGCAGTTTGGTGTCGGGTCCAAAAAGTGGAAATATCCTTGACCCCGGGGTCAAGTGTTTTTTCAAATCCCCCCTCCTCCACTGTTTTGGCTGAACGTTGTTTGCTGGCCGATTTACCACATCACAAGTGATCAATACCTGTTTTCCAATGGGTTTGGAGGTGGATCAGGCCAAAAAGAGGCCGTTTTGTGTCGGCTCCAAAAAGTGGAAATTTCCTTGACCCCGGGGTCAAGTGTTTTTTCGAATCCCCCCTCCTACACTGCTTTGGCTGAAAGCTGTTTGCTGGCCGAATTACCACATTAAAAGTGATCAATACCTGTTTTCCAATGGGTTTGGAGGTGGATCAGGCCAAAAAGAGGCCGTTTTGTGTCGGCTCCAAAAAGTGGAAATTTCCTTGACCCCGGGGTCAAGTGTTTTTTCGAATCCCCCCTCCTACACTGCTTTGGCTGAAAGCTGTTTGCTGGCCGAATTACCACATTAAAAGTGATCAATACCTGTTTTCCAATGGGTTTGGAGGTGGATCAGGCCAAAAAGAGGCAGTTTGGTGTCGGCTCCAAAAAGAGAAATTTCCTTGACCCCGGGATCAAGTGTTTTTTCAAATCCCCCCTCCTCCACTGTTTTGGCTGAAAGCTGTTTGCTGGCCGATTTACCACATTAACAGTGATCAATACCTATTTTCTAACGGGTTTGGAGGTGGATCAGGCCAAAAAGAGGCAGTTTTGTGTCGGCTCTAAAAACAGAAATTTCCTTGACCCCGGGGTCAAGTGTTTTTTCAAATCCCCCCTCCTCCACTGCTTTGGCTGACAGCTGTTTGCTGGCCGATTTACCACATTAAAAGTGATCAACACCTGTTTTCCAACGGGTTTGGAGGTGGATCAGGCCAAAAAGAGGCAGTTTGGTGTCGGCTCCAAAATCGTAAATTTCCTTGACCCTGAGATCAAGTGTTTTTACAAATCCCCCCTCCTCCACTGCTTTGGCTGAAAGCTGTTTGCTGGCCGATTTACCACATTAAAAGTGATCAATACCTGTTTTCCAACGGGTTTGGAGGTGGATCAGGCCAAAAAGAGGCAGTTTGGTGTCGGCTCCAAAAAGTGGAAATTTCCTTGACCCCGGGGTCAAGTGTTTTTTCAAATCCCCCCTCCTCCACTGTTTTGGCTGAAAGTTCTTTGCTGGCCGATTTACCACATCACAAGTGATCAATACCTATTTTCTAACGGGTTTGGAGGTGGATCAGGCCAAAAAGAGGCAGTTTTGTGTCGGCTCTAAAAACAGAAATTTCCTTGACCCCGGGGTCAAGTGTTTTTTCAAATCCCCCCTCCTCCACTGCTTTGGCTGAAAGCTGTTTGCTGGCCGATTTACCACATTAAAAGTGATCAACACCTGTTTTCCAACGGGTTTGGAGGTGGATCAGGCCAAAAAGAGGCAGTTTGGTGTCGGCTCCAAAATCGTAAATTTCCTTGACCCCGGGATCAAGTGTTTTTACAAATCCCCCCTCCTCCACTGCTTTGGCTGAAAGCTGTTTGCTGGCCGATTTACCACATTAACAGTGATCAATACCTATTTTCCAACGGGTTTGGAGGTGGATCAGGCCAAAAAGAGGCAGTTTTGTGTCGGCTCTAAAAACAGAAATTTCCTTGACCCCGGGGTCAAGTGTTTTTTCAAATCCCCCCTCCTCCACTGTTTTGGCTGAAAGCTGTTTGCTGGCCGATTTACCACATTAACAGTGATCAATACCTGTTTTCCAATGGGTTTGGAGGTGGATCAGGCCAAAAAGAGGCAGTTTTGTGTCGGCTCCAAAAAGAGAAATTTCCTTGACCCCGGGGTCAAGTGTTTTTTCAAATCCCCCCTCCTCCACTGTTTTGGCTGAAAGCTGTTTGCTGGCCGATTTACCACATTAACAGTGATCAATACCTATTTTCTAACGGGTTTGGAGGTGGATCAGGCCAACAAGAGGCAGTTTTGTGTCGGCTCCAAAAAGAGAAATTTCCTTGACCCCGGGGTCAAGTGTTTTTTCAAATCCCCCCGCCTACACTGTTTTGGCTGAAAGCTGTTTGCTGGCCGATTTACCACATTAACAGTGATCAATACCTATTTTCTAACGGGTTTGGAGGTGGATCAGGCCAAAAAGAGGCAGTTTTGTGTCGGCTCTAAAAACAGAAATTTCCTTGACCCCGGGGTCAAGTGTTTTTTCAAATCCCCCCTCCTCCACTGCTTTGGCTGACAGCTGTTTGCTGGCCGATTTACCACATTAAAAGTGATCAACACCTGTTTTCCAACGGGTTTGGAGGTGGATCAGGCCAAAAAGAGGCAGTTTGGTGTCGGCTCCAAAATCGTAAATTTCCTTGATCCCGGGATCAAGTGTTTTTACAAATCCCCCCTCCTCCACTGCTTTGGCTGAAAGCTGTTTGCTGGCCGATTTACCACATTAAAAGTGATCAATACCTGTTTTCCAACGGGTTTGGAGGTGGATCAGGCCAAAAAGAGGCAGTTTGGTGTCGGGTCCAAAAAGTGGAAATATCCTTGACCCCGGGGTCAAGTGTTTTTTCAAATCCCCCCTCCTCCACTGTTTTGGCTGAACGTTGTTTGCTGGCCGATTTACCACATCACAAGTGATCAATACCTGTTTTCCAATGGGTTTGGAGGTGGATCAGGCCAAAAAGAGGCTGTTTTGTGTCGGCTCCAAAAAGTGGAAATTTCCTTGACCCCGGGGTCAAGTGTTTTTTCGAATCCCCCCTCCTACACTGCTTTGGCTGAAAGCTGTTTGCTGGCCGAATTACCACATTAAAAGTGATCAATACCTGTTTTCCAATGGGTTTGGAGGTGGATCAGGCCAAAAAGAGGCCGTTTTGTGTCGGCTCCAAAAAGTGGAAATTTCCTTGACCCCGGGGTCAAGTGTTTTTTCGAATCCCCCCTCCTACACTGCTTTGGCTGAAAGCTGTTTGCTGGCCGAATTACCACATTAAAAGTGATCAATACCTGTTTTCCAATGGGTTTGGAGGTGGATCAGGCCAAAAAGAGGCAGTTTGGTGTCGGCTCCAAAAAGAGAAATTTCCTTGACCCCGGGATCAAGTGTTTTTTCAAATCCCCCCTCCTCCACTGTTTTGGCTGAAAGCTGTTTGCTGGCCGATTTACCACATTAACAGTGATCAATACCTATTTTCTAACGGGTTTGGAGGTGGATCAGGCCAAAAAGAGGCAGTTTTGTGTCGGCTCTAAAAACAGAAATTTCCTTGACCCCGGGGTCAAGTGTTTTTTCAAATCCCCCCTCCTCCACTGCTTTGGCTGACAGCTGTTTGCTGGCCGATTTACCACATTAAAAGTGATCAACACCTGTTTTCCAACGGGTTTGGAGGTGGATCAGGCCAAAAAGAGGCAGTTTGGTGTCGGCTCCAAAATCGTAAATTTCCTTGACCCCGAGATCAATTGTTTTTACAAATCCCCCCTCCTCCACTGCTTTGGCTGAAAGCTGTTTGCTGGCCGATTTACCACATTAAAAGTGATCAATACCTGTTTTCCAACGGGTTTGGAGGTGGATCAGGCCAAAAAGAGGCAGTTTGGTGTCGGCTCCAAAAAGTGGAAATTTCCTTGACCCCGGGGTCAAGTGTTTTTTCAAATCCCCCCTCCTCCACTGTTTTGGCTGAAAGTTCTTTGCTGGCCGATTTACCACATCACAAGTGATCAATACCTATTTTCTAACGGGTTTGGAGGTGGATCAGGCCAAAAAGAGGCAGTTTTGTGTCGGCTCTAAAAACAGAAATTTCCTTGACCCCGGGGTCAAGTGTTTTTTCAAATCCCCCCTCCTCCACTGCTTTGGCTGAAAGCTGTTTGCTGGCCGATTTACCACATTAAAAGTGATCAACACCTGTTTTCCAACGGGTTTGGAGGTGGATCAGGCCAAAAAGAGGCAGTTTGGTGTCGGCTCCAAAATCGTAAATTTCCTTGACCCCGGGATCAAGTGTTTTTACAAATCCCCCCTCCTCCACTGCTTTGGCTGAAAGCTGTTTGCTGGCCGATTTACCACATTAACAGTGATCAATACCTATTTTCCAACGGGTTTGGAGGTGGATCAGGCCAAAAAGAGGCAGTTTTGTGTCGGCTCTAAAAACAGAAATTTCCTTGACCCCGGGGTCAAGTGTTTTTTCAAATCCCCCCTCCTCCACTGTTTTGGCTGAAAGCTGTTTGCTGGCCGATTTACCACATTAACAGTGATCAATACCTGTTTTCCAATGGGTTTGGAGGTGGATCAGGCCAAAAAGAGGCAGTTTTGTGTCGGCTCCAAAAAGAGAAATTTCCTTGACCCCGGGGTCAAGTGTTTTTTCAAATCCCCCCTCCTCCACTGTTTTGGCTGAAAGCTGTTTGCTGGCCGATTTACCACATTAACAGTGATCAATACCTATTTTCTAACGGGTTTGGAGGTGGATCAGGCCAAAAAGAGGCAGTTTTGTGTCGGCTCCAAAAAGAGAAATTTCCTTGACCCCGGGGTCAAGTGTTTTTTCAAATCCCCCCGCCTACACTGTTTTGGCTGAAAGCTGTTTGCTGGCCGATTTACCACATTAACAGTGATCAATACCTATTTTCTAACGGGTTTGGAGGTGGATCAGGCCAAAAAGAGGCAGTTTTGTGTCGGCTCTAAAAACAGAAATTTCCTTGACCCCGGGGTCAAGTGTTTTTTCAAATCCCCCCTCCTCCACTGCTTTGGCTGACAGCTGTTTGCTGGCCGATTTACCACATTAAAAGTGATCAACACCTGTTTTCCAACGGGTTTGGAGGTGGATCAGGCCAAAAAGAGGCAGTTTGGTGTCGGCTCCAAAATCGTAAATTTCCTTGACCCCGGGATCAAGTGTTTTTACAAATCCCCCCTCCTCCACTGCTTTGGCTGAAAGCTGTTTGCTGGCCGATTTACCACATTAAAAGTGATCAATACCTGTTTTCCAACGGGTTTGGAGGTGGATCAGGCCAAAAAGAGGCAGTTTGGTGTCGGGTCCAAAAAGTGGAAATTTCCTTGACCCCGGGGTCAAGTGTTTTTTCAAATCCCCCCTCCTCCACTGTTTTGGCTGAAAGTTGTTTGCTGGCCGATTTACCACATCACAAGTGATCAATACCTGTTTTCCAATGGGTTTGGAGGTGGATCAGGCCAAAAAGAGGCCGTTTTGTGTCGGCTCCAAAAAGTGGAAATTTCCTTGACCCCGGGGTCAAGTGTTTTTTCGAATCCCCCCTCCTACACTGCTTTGGCTGAAAGCTGTTTGCTGGCCGAATTACCACATTAAAAGTGATCAATACCTGTTTTCCAATGGGTTTGGAGGTGGATCAGGCCAAAAAGAGGCAGTTTGGTGTCGGCTCCAAAAAGAGAAATTTCCTTGACCCCGGGGTCAAGTGTTTTTTCAAATCCCCCCTCCTCCACTGTTTTGGCTGAAAGCTGTTTGCTGGCCGATTTACCACATTAACAGTGATCAATACCTGTTTTCCAACGGGTTTGGAGGTGGATCAGGCCAAAAAGAGGCAGTTTGGTGTCGGCTCTAAAAACAGAAATTTCCTTGATCCCGGGGTCAAGTGTTTTTTCAAATCCCCCCTCCTCCACTGTTTTGGCTGAAAGTTGTTTGCTGGCCGATTTACCACATCACAAGTGATCAATACCTGTTTTCCAATGGGTTTGGAGGTGGATCAGGCCAAAAAGAGGCAGTTTGGTGTCGGCTCCAAAAAGAGAAATTTCCTTGACCCCGGGATCAAGTGTTTTTTCAAATCCCCCCTCCTCCACTGTTTTGGCTGAAAGCTGTTTGCTGGCCGATACACCACATTAAAAGTGATCAATACCTGTTTTCCAATGGGTTTGGAGGTGGATCAGGCCAAAAAGAGGCAGTTTTGTGTCGGCTCCAAAAAGAGAAATTTCCTTGACCCCGGGGTCAAGTGTTTTTTCAAATCCCCCCTCCTCCACTGTTTTGGCTGAAAGCTGTTTGCTGGCCGATTTACCACATTCACAGTGATCAATACCTATTTTCTAACGGGTTTGGAGGTGGATCAGGCCAAAAAGAGGCAGTTTTGTGTCGGCTCTAAAAACAGAAATTTCCTTGACCCCGGGGTCAAGTGTTTTTTCAAATCCCCCCTCCTCCACTGCTTTGGCTGACAGCTGTTTGCTGGCCGATTTACCACATTAAAAGTGATCAACACCTGTTTTCCAACGGGTTTGGAGGTGGATCAGGCCAAAAAGAGGCAGTTTGGTGTCGGCTCCAAAATCGTAAATTTCCTTGACCCCGAGATCAAGTGTTTTTACAAATCCCCCCTCCTCCACTGCTTTGGCTGAAAGCTGTTTGCTGGCCGATTTACCACATTAAAAGTGATCAATACCTGTTTTCCAACGGGTTTGGAGGTGGATCAGGCCAAAAAGAGGCAGTTTGGTGTCGGCTCCAAAAAGTGGAAATTTCCTTGACCCCGGGGTCAAGTGTTTTTTCAAATCCCCCCTCCTCCACTGTTTTGGCTGAAAGTTCTTTGCTGGCCGATTTACCACATCACAAGTGATCAATACCTGTTTTCCAATGGGTTTGGAGGTGGATCAGGCCAAAATGAGGCCGTTTTGTGTCGGCTCCAAAAAGTGGAAATTTCCTTGACCCCGGGGTCAAGTGTTTTTTCGAATCCCCCCTCCTACACTGCTTTGGCTGAAAGCTGTTTGCTGGCCGAATTACCACATTAAAAGTGATCAATACCTGTTTTCCAATGGGTTTGGAGGTGGATCAGGCCAAAAAGAGGCAGTTTGGTGTCGGCTCCAAAAAGTGAAATTTCCTTGACCCCGGGGTCAAGTGTTTTTTCAAATCCCCCCTCCTCCACTGTTTTGGCTGAAAGCTGTTTGCTGGCCGATTTACCACATTAACAGTGATCAATACCTGTTTTCCAACGGGTTTGGAGGTGGATCAGGCCAAAAAGAGGCAGTTTGGTGTCGGCTCTAAAAACAGAAATTTCCTTGATCCCGGGGTCAAGTGTTTTTTCAAATCCCCCCTCCTCCACTGTTTTGGCTGAAAGTTGTTTGCTGGCCGATTTACCACATCACAAGTGATCAATACCTGTTTTCCAATGGGTTTGGAGGTGGATCAGGCCAAAAAGAGGCAGTTTGGTGTCGGCTCCAAAAAGAGAAATTTCCTTGACCCCGGGGTCAAGTGTTTTTTCAAATCCCCCCTCCTCCACTGTTTTGGCTGAAAGCTGTTTGCTGGCCGATATACCACATTAACAGTGATCAATACCTGTTTTCCAATGGGTTTGGAGGTGGATCAGGCCAAAAAGAGGCAGTTTTGTGTCGGCTCCAAAAAGAGAAATTTCCTTGACCCCGGGGTCAAGTGTTTTTTCAAATCCCCCCTCCTCCACTGTTTTGGCTGAAAGCTGTTTGCTGGCCGATTTACCACATTCACAGTGATCAATACCTATTTTCTAACGGGTTTGGAGGTGGATCAGGCCAAAAAGAGGCAGTTTTGTGTCGGCTCTAAAAACAGAAATTTCCTTGACCCCGGGGTCAAGTGTTTTTTCAAATCCCCCCTCCTCCACTGTTTTGGCTGAAAGTTGTTTGCTGGCCCACTCACCACATCGCAAGTGATCAATACCTGTTTTCCAATGGGTTTGGAGGTGGATCAGGCCAAAAAGAGGCCGTTTTGTGTTGGCTCCAAAAAGTGGAAATTTCCTTGACCCCGGGGTCAAGTGTTTTTTCGAATCCCCCCTCCTCCACTGCTTTGGCTGAAAGCTGTTTGCTGGCCGATTTACCACATTAAAAGTGATCAATACCTGTTTTCCAACGGGTTTGGAGGTGGATCAGGCCAAAAAGAGGCAGTTTGGTGTCGGCTCCAAAAAGTGGAAATTTCCTTGACCCCGGGATCAAGTGTTTTTTCAAATCCCCCCTCCTCCACTGTTTTGGCTGAAAGCTGTTTGCTGGCCGATTTACCACATTAACAGTGATCAATACCTGTTTTCCAACGGGTTTGGAGGTGGATCAGGCCAAAAAGAGGCAGTTTGGTGTCGGCTCTAAAAACAGAAATTTCCTTGATCCCGGGGTCAAGTGTTTTTTCAAATCCCCCCTCCTCCACTGTTTTGGCTGAAAGTTGTTTGCTGGCCGATTTACCACATCACAAGTGATCAATACCTGTTTTCCAATGGGTTTGGAGGTGGATCAGGCCAAAAAGAGGCAGTTTGGTGTCGGCTCCAAAAAGAGAAATTTCCTTGACCCCGGGGTCAAGTGTTTTTTCAAATCCCCCCTCCTCCACTGTTTTGGCTGAAAGCTGTTTGCTGGCCGATATACCACATTAACAGTGATCAATACCTGTTTTCCAATGGGTTTGGAGGTGGATCAGGCCAAAAAGAGGCAGTTTTGTGTCGGCTCCAAAAAGAGAAATTTCCTTGACCCCGGGGTCAAGTGTTTTTTCAAATCCCCCCTCCTCCACTGTTTTGGCTGAAAGCTGTTTGCTGGCCGATTTACCACATTCACAGTGATCAATACCTATTTTCTAACGGGTTTGGAGGTGGATCAGGCCAAAAAGAGGCAGTTTTGTGTCGGCTCTAAAAACAGAAATTTCCTTGACCCCGGGGTCAAGTGTTTTTTCAAATCCCCCCTCCTCCACTGCTTTGGCTGACAGCTGTTTGCTGGCCGATTTACCACATTAAAAGTGATCAACACCTGTTTTCCAACGGGTTTGGAGGTGGATCAGGCCAAAAAGAGGCAGTTTGGTGTCGGCTCCAAAATCGTAAATTTCCTTGACCCCGAGATCAAGTGTTTTTACAAATCCCCCCTCCTCCACTGCTTTGGCTGAAAGCTGTTTGCTGGCCGATTTACCACATTAAAAGTGATCAATACCTGTTTTCCAACGGGTTTGGAGGTGGATCAGGCCAAAAAGAGGCAGTTTGGTGTCGGCTCCAAAAAGTGGAAATTTCCTTGACCCCGGGGTCAAGTGTTTTTTCAAATCCCCCCTCCTCCACTGTTTTGGCTGAAAGTTCGTTGCTGGCCGATTTACCACATCACAAGTGATCAATACCTGTTTTCCAATGGGTTTGGAGGTGGATCAGGCCAAAATGAGGCCGTTTTGTGTCGGCTCCAAAAAGTGGAAATTTCCT
Organism: Pempheris klunzingeri; assembly: GCF_042242105.1. Classification (NCBI taxonomy): domain Eukaryota; kingdom Metazoa; phylum Chordata; class Actinopteri; order Acropomatiformes; family Pempheridae; genus Pempheris; species Pempheris klunzingeri. Next base: position 6,303,755 of record NC_092025.1, on the reverse strand, counting down.
TGACCCCGGGATCAAGTGTTTTTTCAAATCCCCCCTCCTCCACTGTTTTGGCTGAAAGCTGTTTGCTGGCCGATTTACCACATTAACAGTGATCAATACCTGTTTTCCAACGGGTTTGGAGGTGGATCAGGCCAAAAAGAGGCAGTTTGGTGTCGGCTCTAAAAACAGAAATTTCCTTGATCCCGGGGTCAAGTGTTTTTTCAAATCCCCCCTCCTCCACTGTTTTGGCTGAAAGTTGTTTGCTGGCCGATTTACCACATCACAAGTGATCAATACCTGTTTTCCAACGGGTTTGGAGGTGGATCAGGCCAAAAAGAGGCAGTTTGGTGTCGGCTCCAAAAAGTGGAAATTTCCTTGACCCCGGGGTCAAGTGTTTTTTCAAATCCCCCCTCCTCCACTGTTTTGGCTGAAAGTTCTTTGCTGGCCGATTTACCACATCACAAGTGATCAATACCTGTTTTCCAATGGGTTTGGAGGTGGATCAGGCCAAAATGAGGCCGTTTTGTGTCGGCTCCAAAAAGTGGAAATTTCCTTGACCCCGGGGTCAAGTGTTTTTTCGAATCCCCCCTCCTACACTGCTTTGGCTGAAAGCTGTTTGCTGGCCGAATTACCACATTAAAAGTGATCAATACCTGTTTTCCAATGGGTTTGGAGGTGGATCAGGCCAAAAAGAGGCAGTTTGGTGTCGGCTCCAAAAAGTGAAATTTCCTTGACCCCGGGGTCAAGTGTTTTTTCAAATCCCCCCTCCTCCACTGTTTTGGCTGAAAGCTGTTTGCTGGCCGATTTACCACATTAACAGTGATCAATACCTGTTTTCCAACGGGTTTGGAGGTGGATCAGGCCAAAAAGAGGCAGTTTGGTGTCGGCTCTAAAAACAGAAATTTCCTTGATCCCGGGGTCAAGTGTTTTTTCAAATCCCCCCTCCTCCACTGTTTTGGCTGAAAGTTGTTTGCTGGCCGATTTACCACATCACAAGTGATCAATACCTGTTTTCCAATGGGTTTGGAGGTGGATCAGGCCAAAAAGAGGCAGTTTGGTGTCGGCTCCAAAAAGAGAAATTTCCTTGACCCCGGGGTCAAGTGTTTTTTCAAATCCCCCCTCCTCCACTGTTTTGGCTGAAAGCTGTTTGCTGGCCGATATACCACATTAACAGTGATCAATACCTGTTTTCCAATGGGTTTGGAGGTGGATCAGGCCAAAAAGAGGCAGTTTTGTGTCGGCTCCAAAAAGAGAAATTTCCTTGACCCCGGGGTCAAGTGTTTTTTCAAATCCCCCCTCCTCCACTGTTTTGGCTGAAAGCTGTTTGCTGGCCGATTTACCACATTCACAGTGATCAATACCTATTTTCTAACGGGTTTGGAGGTGGATCAGGCCAAAAAGAGGCAGTTTTGTGTCGGCTCTAAAAACAGAAATTTCCTTGACCCCGGGGTCAAGTGTTTTTTCAAATCCCCCCTCCTCCACTGTTTTGGCTGAAAGTTGTTTGCTGGCCCACTCACCACATCGCAAGTGATCAATACCTGTTTTCCAATGGGTTTGGAGGTGGATCAGGCCAAAAAGAGGCCGTTTTGTGTTGGCTCCAAAAAGTGGAAATTTCCTTGACCCCGGGGTCAAGTGTTTTTTCGAATCCCCCCTCCTCCACTGCTTTGGCTGAAAGCTGTTTGCTGGCCGATTTACCACATTAAAAGTGATCAATACCTGTTTTCCAACGGGTTTGGAGGTGGATCAGGCCAAAAAGAGGCAGTTTGGTGTCGGCTCCAAAAAGTGGAAATTTCCTTGACCCCGGGATCAAGTGTTTTTTCAAATCCCCCCTCCTCCACTGTTTTGGCTGAAAGCTGTTTGCTGGCCGATTTACCACATTAACAGTGATCAATACCTGTTTTCCAACGGGTTTGGAGGTGGATCAGGCCAAAAAGAGGCAGTTTGGTGTCGGCTCTAAAAACAGAAATTTCCTTGATCCCGGGGTCAAGTGTTTTTTCAAATCCCCCCTCCTCCACTGTTTTGGCTGAAAGTTGTTTGCTGGCCGATTTACCACATCACAAGTGATCAATACCTGTTTTCCAATGGGTTTGGAGGTGGATCAGGCCAAAAAGAGGCAGTTTGGTGTCGGCTCCAAAAAGAGAAATTTCCTTGACCCCGGGGTCAAGTGTTTTTTCAAATCCCCCCTCCTCCACTGTTTTGGCTGAAAGCTGTTTGCTGGCCGATATACCACATTAACAGTGATCAATACCTGTTTTCCAATGGGTTTGGAGGTGGATCAGGCCAAAAAGAGGCAGTTTTGTGTCGGCTCCAAAAAGAGAAATTTCCTTGACCCCGGGGTCAAGTGTTTTTTCAAATCCCCCCTCCTCCACTGTTTTGGCTGAAAGCTGTTTGCTGGCCGATTTACCACATTCACAGTGATCAATACCTATTTTCTAACGGGTTTGGAGGTGGATCAGGCCAAAAAGAGGCAGTTTTGTGTCGGCTCTAAAAACAGAAATTTCCTTGACCCCGGGGTCAAGTGTTTTTTCAAATCCCCCCTCCTCCACTGCTTTGGCTGACAGCTGTTTGCTGGCCGATTTACCACATTAAAAGTGATCAACACCTGTTTTCCAACGGGTTTGGAGGTGGATCAGGCCAAAAAGAGGCAGTTTGGTGTCGGCTCCAAAATCGTAAATTTCCTTGACCCCGAGATCAAGTGTTTTTACAAATCCCCCCTCCTCCACTGCTTTGGCTGAAAGCTGTTTGCTGGCCGATTTACCACATTAAAAGTGATCAATACCTGTTTTCCAACGGGTTTGGAGGTGGATCAGGCCAAAAAGAGGCAGTTTGGTGTCGGCTCCAAAAAGTGGAAATTTCCTTGACCCCGGGGTCAAGTGTTTTTTCAAATCCCCCCTCCTCCACTGTTTTGGCTGAAAGTTCGTTGCTGGCCGATTTACCACATCACAAGTGATCAATACCTGTTTTCCAATGGGTTTGGAGGTGGATCAGGCCAAAATGAGGCCGTTTTGTGTCGGCTCCAAAAAGTGGAAATTTCCTTGACCCCGGGATCAAGTGTTTTTTCAAATCCCCCCTCCTCCACTGTTTTGGCTGAAAGCTGTTTGCTGGCCGATTTACCACATTAACAGTGATCAATACCTGTTTTCCAACGGGTTTGGAGGTGGATCAGGCCAAAAAGAGGCAGTTTGGTGTCGGCTCTAAAAACAGAAATTTCCTTGATCCCGGGGTCAAGTGTTTTTTCAAATCCCCCCTCCTCCACTGTTTTGGCTGAAAGTTGTTTGCTGGCCGATTTACCACATCACAAGTGATCAATACCTGTTTTCCAATGGGTTTGGAGGTGGATCAGGCCAAAAAGAGGCAGTTTGGTGTCGGCTCCAAAAAGTGAAATTTCCTTGACCCCGGGGTCAAGTGTTTTTTCAAATCCCCCCTCCTCCACTGTTTTGGCTGAAAGTTGTTTGCTGGCCCACTCACCACATCGCAAGTGATCAATACCTGTTTTCCAATGGGTTTGGAGGTGGATCAGGCCAAAAAGAGGCCGTTTTGTGTCGGCTCCAAAAAGTGGAAATTTCCTTGACCCCGGGGTCAAGTGTTTTTTCGAATCCCCCCTCCTCCACTGCTTTGGCTGAAAGCTGTTTGCTGGCCGATTTACCACATTAAAAGTGATCAATACCTGTTTTCCAACGGGTTTGGAGGTGGATCAGGCCAAAAAGAGGCAGTTTGGTGTCGGCTCCAAAAAGTGGAAATTTCCTTGACCCCGGGATCAAGTGTTTTTTCAAATCCCCCCTCCTCCACTGTTTTGGCTGAAAGCTGTTTGCTGGCCGATTTACCACATTAACAGTGATCAATACCTGTTTTCCAACGGGTTTGGAGGTGGATCAGGCCAAAAAGAGGCAGTTTGGTGTCGGCTCTAAAAACAGAAATTTCCTTGATCCCGGGGTCAAGTGTTTTTTCAAATCCCCCCTCCTCCACTGTTTTGGCTGAAAGTTGTTTGCTGGCCGATTTACCACATCACAAGTGATCAATACCTGTTTTCCAATGGGTTTGGAGGTGGATCAGGCCAAAAAGAGGCAGTTTGGTGTCGGCTCCAAAAAGAGAAATTTCCTTGACCCCGGGGTCAAGTGTTTTTTCAAATCCCCCCTCCTCCACTGTTTTGGCTGAAAGCTGTTTGCTGGCCGATATACCACATTAACAGTGATCAATACCTGTTTTCCAATGGGTTTGGAGGTGGATCAGGCCAAAAAGAGGCAGTTTTGTGTCGGCTCCAAAAAGAGAAATTTCCTTGACCCCGGGGTCAAGTGTTTTTTCAAATCCCCCCTCCTCCACTGTTTTGGCTGAAAGCTGTTTGCTGGCCGATTTACCACATTCACAGTGATCAATACCTATTTTCTAACGGGTTTGGAGGTGGATCAGGCCAAAAAGAGGCAGTTTTGTGTCGGCTCTAAAAACAGAAATTTCCTTGACCCCGGGGTCAAGTGTTTTTTCAAATCCCCCCTCCTCCACTGCTTTGGCTGACAGCTGTTTGCTGGCCGATTTACCACATTAAAAGTGATCAACACCTGTTTTCCAACGGGTTTGGAGGTGGATCAGGCCAAAAAGAGGCAGTTTGGTGTCGGCTCCAAAATCGTAAATTTCCTTGACCCCGAGATCAAGTGTTTTTACAAATCCCCCCTCCTCCACTGCTTTGGCTGAAAGCTGTTTGCTGGCCGATTTACCACATTAAAAGTGATCAATACCTGTTTTCCAACGGGTTTGGAGGTGGATCAGGCCAAAAAGAGGCAGTTTGGTGTCGGCTCCAAAAAGTGGAAATTTCCTTGACCCCGGGGTCAAGTGTTTTTTCAAATCCCCCCTCCTCCACTGTTTTGGCTGAAAGTTCGTTGCTGGCCGATTTACCACATCACAAGTGATCAATACCTGTTTTCCAATGGGTTTGGAGGTGGATCAGGCCAAAATGAGGCCGTTTTGTGTCGGCTCCAAAAAGTGGAAATTTCCTTGACCCCGGGGTCAAGTGTTTTTTCGAATCCCCCCTCCTACACTGCTTTGGCTGAAAGCTGTTTGCTGGCCGAATTACCACATTAAAAGTGATCAATACCTGTTTTCCAATGGGTTTGGAGGTGGATCAGGCCAAAAAGAGGCAGTTTGGTGTCGGCTCCAAAAAGTGAAATTTCCTTGACCCCGGGGTCAAGTGTTTTTTCAAATCCCCCCTCCTCCACTGTTTTGGCTGAAAGTTGTTTGCTGGCCCACTTACCACATCGCAAGTGATCAATACCTGTTTTCCAATGGGTTTGGAGGTGGATCAGGCCAAAAAGAGGCCGTTTTGTGTCGGCTCCAAAAAGTGGAAATTTCCTTGACCCCGGGGTCAAGTGTTTTTTCGAATCCCCCCTCCTCCACTGCTTTGGCTGAAAGCTGTTTGCTGGCCGATTTACCACATTAAAAGTGATCAATACCTGTTTTCCAACGGGTTTGGAGGTGGATCAGGCCAAAAAGAGGCAGTTTGGTGTCGGCTCCAAAAAGTGGAAATTTCCTTGACCCCGGGATCAAGTGTTTTTTCAAATCCCCCCTCCTCCACTGTTTTGGCTGAAAGCTGTTTGCTGGCCGATTTACCACATTAACAGTGATCAATACCTGTTTTCCAACGGGTTTGGAGGTGGATCAGGCCAAAAAGAGGCAGTTTGGTGTCGGCTCTAAAAACAGAAATTTCCTTGATCCCGGGGTCAAGTGTTTTTTCAAATCCCCCCTCCTCCACTGTTTTGGCTGAAAGTTGTTTGCTGGCCGATTTACCACATCACAAGTGATCAATACCTGTTTTCCAATGGGTTTGGAGGTGGATCAGGCCAAAAAGAGGCAGTTTGGTGTCGGCTCCAAAAAGAGAAATTTCCTTGACCCCGGGGTCAAGTGTTTTTTCAAATCCCCCCTCCTCCACTGTTTTGGCTGAAAGCTGTTTGCTGGCCGATATACCACATTAACAGTGATCAATACCTGTTTTCCAATGGGTTTGGAGGTGGATCAGGCCAAAAAGAGGCAGTTTTGTGTCGGCTCCAAAAAGAGAAATTTCCTTGACCCCGGGGTCAAGTGTTTTTTCAAATCCCCCCTCCTACACTGTTTTGGCTGAAAGCTGTTTGCTGGCCGATTTACCACATTAACAGTGATCAATACCTATTTTCTAACGGGTTTGGAGGTGGATCAGGCCAAAAAGAGGCAGTTTTGTGTCGGCTCTGAAAACAGAAATTTCCTTGACCCCGGGGTCAAGTGTTTTTTCAAATCCCCCCTCCTCCACTGCTTTGGCTGACAGCTGTTTGCTGGCCGATTTACCACATTAAAAGTGATCAACACCTGTTTTCCAACGGGTTTGGAGGTGGATCAGGCCAAAAAGAGGCAGTTTGGTGTCGGCTCCAAAATCGTAAATTTCCTTGACCCCGGGATCAAGTGTTTTTACAAATCCCCCCTCCTCCACTGCTTTGGCTGAAAGCTGTTTGCTGGCCGATTTACCACATTAAAAGTGATCAATACCTGTTTTCCAACGGGTTTGGAGGTGGATCAGGCCAAAAAGAGGCAGTTTGGTGTCGGGTCCAAAAAGTGGAAATATCCTTGACCCCGGGGTCAAGTGTTTTTTCAAATCCCCCCTCCTCCACTGTTTTGGCTGAACGTTGTTTGCTGGCCGATTTACCACATCACAAGTGATCAATACCTGTTTTCCAATGGGTTTGGAGGTGGATCAGGCCAAAAAGAGGCCGTTTTGTGTCGGCTCCAAAAAGTGGAAATTTCCTTGACCCCGGGGTCAAGTGTTTTTTCGAATCCCCCCTCCTACACTGCTTTGGCTGAAAGCTGTTTGCTGGCCGAATTACCACATTAAAAGTGATCAATACCTGTTTTCCAATGGGTTTGGAGGTGGATCAGGCCAAAAAGAGGCAGTTTGGTGTCGGCTCCAAAAAGAGAAATTTCCTTGACCCCGGGGTCAAGTGTTTTTTCAAATTCCCCCTCCTCCACTGTTTTGGCTGAAAGCTGTTTGCTGGCCGATTTACCACATTAACAGTGATCAATACCTGTTTTCCAATGGGTTTGGAGGTGGATCAGGCCAAAAAGAGGCAGTTTGGTGTCGGCTCTAAAAACAGAAATTTCCTTGATCCCGGGGTCAAGTGTTTTTTCAAATCCCCCCTCCTCCACTGTTTTGGCTGAAAGTTGTTTGCTGGCCGATTTACCACATCACAAGTGATCAATACCTGTTTTCCAATGGGTTTGGAGGTGGATCAGGCCAAAAAGAGGCAGTTTGGTGTCGGCTCCAAAAAGAGAAATTTCCTTGACCCCGGGATCAAGTGTTTTTTCAAATCCCCCCTCCTCCACTGTTTTGGCTGAAAGCTGTTTGCTGGCCGATTTACCACATTAACAGTGATCAATACCTATTTTCTAACGGGTTTGGAGGTGGATCAGGCCAAAAAGAGGCAGTTTTGTGTCGGCTCTAAAAACAGAAATTTCCTTGACCCCGGGGTCAAGTGTTTTTTCAAATCCCCCCTCCTCCACTGCTTTGGCTGACAGCTGTTTGCTGGCCGATTTACCACATTAAAAGTGATCAACACCTGTTTTCCAACGGGTTTGGAGGTGGATCAGGCCAAAAAGAGGCAGTTTGGTGTCGGCTCCAAAATCGTAAATTTCCTTGACCCCGAGATCAAGTGTTTTTACAAATCCCCCCTCCTCCACTGCTTTGGCTGACAGCTGTTTGCTGGCCGATTTACCACATTAAAAGTGATCAATACCTGTTTTCCAACGGGTTTGGAGGTGGATCAGGCCAAAAAGAGGCAGTTTGGTGTCGGCTCCAAAAAGTGGAAATTTCCTTGACCCCGGGGTCAAGTGTTTTTTCAAATCCCCCCTCCTCCACTGTTTTGGCTGAAAGTTCTTTGCTGGCCGATTTACCACATCACAAGTGATCAATACCTGTTTTCCAATGGGTTTGGAGGTGGATCAGGCCAAAATGAGGCCGTTTTGTGTCGGCTCCAAAAAGTGGAAATTTCCTTGACCCCGGGGTCAAGTGTTTTTTCGAATCCCCCCTCCTACACTGCTTTGGCTGAAAGCTGTTTGCTGGCCGAATTACCACATTAAAAGTGATCAATACCTGTTTTCCAATGGGTTTGGAGGTGGATCAGGCCAAAAAGAGGCAGTTTTGTGTCGGCTCCAAAAAGAGAAATTTCCTTGACCCCGGGGTCAAGTGTTTTTTCAAATCCCCCCTCCTCCACTGTTTTGGCTGAAAGTTGTTTGCTGGCCCACTTACCACATCACAAGTGATCAATACCTGTTTTCCAATGGGTTTGGAGGTGGATCAGGCCAAAAAGAGGCCGTTTTGTGTCGGCTCCAAAAAGTGGAAATTTCCTTGACCCCGGGGTCAAGTGTTTTTTCGAATCCCCCCTCCTCCACTGCTTTGGCTGAAAGCTGTTTGCTGGCCGATTTACCACATTAAAAGTGATCAATACCTGTTTTCCAATGGGTTTGGAGGTGGATCAGGCCAAAAAGAGGCAGTTTTGTGTCGGCTCTAAAAACAGAAATTTCCTTGACCCCGGGGTCAAGTGTTTTTTCAAATCCCCCCTCCTCCACTGCTTTGGCTGACAGCTGTTTGCTGGCCGATTTACCACATTAAAAGTGATCAACACCTGTTTTCCAACGGGTTTGGAGGTGGATCAGGCCAAAAAGAGGCAGTTTGGTGTCGGCTCCAAAATCGTAAATTTCCTTGACCCCGAGATCAAGTGTTTTTACAAATCCCCCCTCCTCCACTGCTTTGGCTGAAAGCTGTTTGCTGGCCGATTTACCACATTAAAAGTGATCAATACCTGTTTTCCAACGGGTTTGGAGGTGGATCAGGCCAAAAAGAGGCAGTTTGGTGTCGGCTCCAAAAAGTGGAAATTTCCTTGACCCCGGGGTCAAGTGTTTTTTCAAATCCCCCCTCCTCCACTGTTTTGGCTGAAAGTTCTTTGCTGGCCGATTTACCACATCACAAGTGATCAATACCTATTTTCTAACGGGTTTGGAGGTGGATCAGGCCAAAAAGAGGCAGTTTTGTGTCGGCTCTAAAAACAGAAATTTCCTTGACCCCGGGGTCAAGTGTTTTTTCAAATCCCCCCTCCTCCACTGCTTTGGCTGAAAGCTGTTTGCTGGCCGATTTACCACATTAAAAGTGATCAACACCTGTTTTCCAACGGGTTTGGAGGTGGATCAGGCCAAAAAGAGGCAGTTTGGTGTCGGCTCCAAAATCGTAAATTTCCTTGACCCCGGGATCAAGTGTTTTTACAAATCCCCCCTCCTCCACTGCTTTGGCTGAAAGCTGTTTGCTGGCCGATTTACCACATTAACAGTGATCAATACCTATTTTCCAACGGGTTTGGAGGTGGATCAGGCCAAAAAGAGGCAGTTTTGTGTCGGCTCTAAAAACAGAAATTTCCTTGACCCCGGGGTCAAGTGTTTTTTCAAATCCCCCCTCCTCCACTGTTTTGGCTGAAAGCTGTTTGCTGGCCGATTTACCACATCACAAGTGATCAATACCTGTTTTCCAATGGGTTTGGAGGTGGATCAGGCCAAAAAGAGGCAGTTTTGTGTCGGCTCCAAAAAGAGAAATTTCCTTGACCCCGGGATCAAGTGTTTTTTCAAATCCCCCCTCCTCCACTGTTTTGGCTGAAAGCTGTTTGCTGGCCGATACACCACATTAAAAGTGATCAATACCTGTTTTCCAATGGGTTTGGAGGTGGATCAGGCCAAAAAGAGGCAGTTTTGTGTCGGCTCCAAAAAGAGAAATTTCCTTGACCCCGGGGTCAAGTGTTTTTTCAAATCCCCCCTCCTACACTGTTTTGGCTGAAAGCTGTTTGCTGGCCGATTTACCACATTAACAGTGATCAATACCTATTTTCTAACGGGTTTGGAGGTGGATCAGGCCAAAAAGAGGCAGTTTTGTGTCGGCTCTAAAAACAGAAATTTCCTTGACCCCGGGGTCAAGTGTTTTTTCAAATCCCCCCTCCTCCACTGCTTTGGCTGACAGCTGTTTGCTGGCCGATTTACCACATTAAAAGTGATCAACACCTGTTTTCCAACGGGTTTGGAGGTGGATCAGGCCAAAAAGAGGCAGTTTGGTGTCGGCTCCAAAATCGTAAATTTCCTTGACCCCGGGATCAAGTGTTTTTACAAATCCCCCCTCCTCCACTGCTTTGGCTGAAAGCTGTTTGCTGGCCGATTTACCACATTAACAGTGATCAATACCTATTTTCCAACGGGTTTGGAGGTGGATCAGGCCAAAAAGAGGCAGTTTTGTGTCGGCTCTAAAAACAGAAATTTCCTTGACCCCGGGGTCAAGTGTTTTTTCAAATCCCCCCTCCTCCACTGTTTTGGCTGAAAGCTGTTTGCTGGCCGATTTACCACATTAACAGTGATCAATACCTGTTTTCCAATGGGTTTGGAGGTGGATCAGGCCAAAAAGAGGCAGTTTTGTGTCGGCTCCAAAAAGAGAAATTTCCTTGACCCCGGGGTCAAGTGTTTTTTCAAATCCCCCCTCCTCCACTGTTTTGGCTGAAAGCTGTTTGCTGGCCGATTTACCACATTAACAGTGATCAATACCTATTTTCTAACGGGTTTGGAGGTGGATCAGGCCAAAAAGAGGCAGTTTTGTGTCGGCTCTAAAAACAGAAATTTCCTTGACCCCGGGGTCAAGTGTTTTTTCAAATCCCCCCTCCTCCACTGTTTTGGCTGAAAGCTGTTTGCTGGCCGATATACCACATTAACAGTGATCAATACCTGTTTTCCAACGGGTTTGGAGGTGGATCAGGCCAAAAAGAGGCAGTTTGGTGTCGGCTCCAAAAAGTGGAAATTTCCTTGACCCCGGGATCAAGTGTTTTTTCAAATCCCCCCTCCTCCACTGTTTTGGCTGAAAGCTGTTTGCTGGCCGATTTACCACATTAACAGTGATCAATACCTGTTTTCCAACGGGTTTGGAGGTGGATCAGGCCAAAAAGAGGCAGTTTGGTGTCGGCTCTAAAAACAGAAATTTCCTTGATCCCGGGGTCAAGTGTTTTTTCAAATCCCCCCTCCTCCACTGTTTTGGCTGAAAGTTGTTTGCTGGCCGATTTACCACATCACAAGTGATCAATACCTGTTTTCCAATGGGTTTGGAGGTGGATCAGGCCAAAAAGAGGCAGTTTGGTGTCGGCTCCAAAAAGAGAAATTTCCTTGACCCCGGGATCAAGTGTTTTTTCAAATCCCCCCTCCTCCACTGTTTTGGCTGAAAGCTGTTTGCTGGCCGATTTACCACATTAACAGTGATCAATACCTATTTTCTAACGGGTTTGGAGGTGGATCAGGCCAAAAAGAGGCAGTTTTGTGTCGGCTCTAAAAACAGAAATTTCCTTGACCCCGGGGTCAAGTGTTTTTTCAAATCCCCCCTCCTCCACTGCTTTGGCTGACAGCTGTTTGCTGGCCGATTTACCACATTAAAAGTGATCAACACCTGTTTTCCAACGGGTTTGGAGGTGGATCAGGCCAAAAAGAGGCAGTTTGGTGTCGGCTCCAAAATCGTAAATTTCCTTGACCCCGAGATCAAGTGTTTTTACAAATCCCCCCTCCTCCACTGCTTTGGCTGAAAGCTGTTTGCTGGCCGATTTACCACATTAAAAGTGATCAATACCTGTTTTCCAACGGGTTTGGAGGTGGATCAGGCCAAAAAGAGGCAGTTTGGTGTCGGCTCCAAAAAGTGGAAATTTCCTTGACCCCGGGGTCAAGTGTTTTTTCAAATCCCCCCTCCTCCACTGTTTTGGCTGAAAGTTCTTTGCTGGCCGATTTACCACATCACAAGTGATCAATACCTGTTTTCCAATGGGTTTGGAGGTGGATCAGGCCAAAATGAGGCCGTTTTGTGTCGGCTCCAAAAAGTGGAAATTTCCTTGACCCCGGGGTCAAGTGTTTTTTCGAATCCCCCCTCCTCCACTGCTTTGGCTGAAAGCTGTTTGCTGGCCGATTTACCACATTAAAAGTGATCAATACCTGTTTTCCAATGGGTTTGGAGGTGGATCAGGCCAAAAAGAGGCAGTTTGGTGTCGGCTCCAAAAAGAGAAATTTCCTTGACCCCGGGATCAAGTGTTTTTTCAAATCCCCCCTCCTCCACTGTTTTGGCTGAAAGCTGTTTGCTGGCCGATTTACCACATTAACAGTGATCAATACCTATTTTCTAACGGGTTTGGAGGTGGATCAGGCCAAAAAGAGGCAGTTTTGTGTCGGCTCTAAAAACAGAAATTTCCTTGACCCCGGGGTCAAGTGTTTTTTCAAATCCCCCCTCCTTCACTGCTTTGGCTGACAGCTGTTTGCTGGCCGATTTACCACATTAAAAGTGATCAACACCTGTTTTCCAACGGGTTTGGAGGTGGATCAGGCCAAAAAGAGGCAGTTTGGTGTCGGCTCCAAAATCGTAAATTTCCTTGACCCCGGGATCAAGTGTTTTTACAAATCCCCCCTCCTCCACTGCTTTGGCTGAAAGCTGTTTGCTGGCCGAATTACCACATTAAAAGTGATCAATACCTGTTTTCCAATGGGTTTGGAGGTGGATCAGGCCAAAAAGAGGCAGTTTGGTGTCGGCTCCAAAAAGTGAAATTTCCTTGACCCCGGGGTCAAGTGTTTTTTCAAATCCCCCCTCCTCCACTGTTTTGGCTGAAAGTTGTTTGCTGGCCCACTTACCACATCACAAGTGATCAATACCTGTTTTCCAATGGGTTTGGAGGTGGATCAGGCCAAAAAGAGGCCGTTTTGTGTCGGCTCCAAAAAGTGGAAATTTCCTTGACCCCGGGATCAAGTGTTTTTTCGAATCCCCCCTCCTCCACTGCTTTGGCTGAAAGCTGTTTGCTGGCCGATTTACCACATTAAAAGTGATCAATACCTGTTTTCCAACGGGTTTGGAGGTGGATCAGGCCAAAAAGAGGCAGTTTGGTGTCGGCTCCAAAAAGTGGAAATTTCCTTGACCCCGGGGTCAAGTGTTTTTTCAAATTCCCCCTCCTCCACTGTTTTGGCTGACAGCTGTTTGCTGGCCGATTTACCACATTAAAAGTGATCAACACCTGTTTTCCAACGGGTTTGGAGGTGGATCAGGCCAAAAAGAGGCAGTTTGGTGTCGGCTCCAAAATCGTAAATTTCCTTGACCCCGGGATCAAGTATTTTTACAAATCCCCCCTCCTCCACTGCTTTGGCTGAAAGCTGTTTGCTGGCCGAATTACCACATCACAAGTGATCAATACCTGTTTTCCAACGGGTTTGGAGGTGGATCAGGCCAAAAAGAGGCAGTTTGGTGTCGGCTCCAAAAAGTGAAATTTCCTTGACCCCGGGGTCAAGTGTTTTTTCAAATCCCCCCTCCTCCACTGTTTTGGCTGAAAGTTGTTTGCTGGCCCACTTACCACATCACAAGTGATCAATACCTGTTTTCCAACGGGTTTGGAGGTGAATCAGGCCAAAAAGAGGCCGTTTTGTGTCGGCTCCAAAAAGTGGAAATTTCCTTGACCCCGGGGTCAAGTGTTTTTTCGAATCCCCCCTCCTCCACTGCTTTGGCTGAAAGCTGTTTGCTGGCCGATTTACCACATTAAAAGTGATCAATACCTGTTTTCCAACGGGTTTGGAGGTGGATCAGGCCAAAAAGAGGCAGTTTGGTGTCGGCTCCAAAAAGTGGAAATTTCCTTGACCCCGGGGTCAAGTGTTTTTTCGAATCCCCCCTCCTCCACTGCTTTGGCTGAAAGCTGTTTGCTGGCCGATTTACCACATTAAAAGTGATCAATACCTGTTTTCCAACGGGTTTGGAGGTGGATCAGGCCAAAAAGAGGCAGTTTTGTGTCGGCTCTAAAAACAGAAATTTCCTTGACCCCGGGGTCAAGTGTTTTTTCAAATCCCCCCTCCTCCACTGCTTTGGCTGACAGCTGTTTGCTGGCCGATTTACCACATTAAAAGTGATCAACACCTGTTTTCCAACGGGTTTGGAGGTGGATCAGGCCAAAAAGAGGCAGTTTGGTGTCGGCTCCAAAATCGTAAATTTCCTTGACCCCGGGATCAAGTGTTTTTACAAATCCCCCCTCCTCCACTGCTTTGGCTGAAAGCTGTTTGCTGGCCGAATTACCACATTAAAAGTGATCAATACCTGTTTTCCAATGGGTTTGGAGGTGGATCAGGCCAAAAAGAGGCAGTTTGGTGTCGGCTCTAAAAACAGAAATTTCCTTGACCCCGGGGTCAAGTGTTTTTTCAAATCCCCCCTCCTCCACTGTTTTGGCTGAAAGTTGTTTGCTGGCCCACTTACCACATCACAAGTGATCAATACCTGTTTTCCAATGGGTTTGGAGGTGGATCAGGCCAAAAAGAGGCCGTTTTGTGTCGGCTCCAAAAAGTGGAAATTTCCTTGACCCCGGGGTCAAGTGTTTTTTCGAATCCCCCCTCCTCCACTGCTTTGGCTGAAAGCTGTTTGCTGGCCGATTTACCACATTAAAAGTGATCAATACCTGTTTTCCAACGGGTTTGGAGGTGGATCAGGCCAAAAAGAGGCAGTTTGGTGTCGGCTCCAAAAAGTGGAAATTTCCTTGACCCCGGGGTCAAGTGTTTTTTCAAATTCCCCCTCCTCCACTGTTTTGGCTGACAGCTGTTTGCTGGCCGATTTACCACATTAAAAGTGATCAACACCTGTTTTCCAACGGGTTTGGAGGTGGATCAGGCCAAAAAGAGGCAGTTTGGTGTCGGCTCCAAAATCGTAAATTTCCTTGACCCCGGGATCAAGTATTTTTACAAATCCCCCCTCCTCCACTGCTTTGGCTGAAAGCTGTTTGCTGGCCGAATTACCACATCACAAGTGATCAATACCTGTTTTCCAACGGGTTTGGAGGTGGATCAGGCCAAAAAGAGGCAGTTTGGTGTCGGCTCCAAAAAGTGAAATTTCCTTGACCCCGGGGTCAAGTGTTTTTTCAAATCCCCCCTCCTCCACTGTTTTGGCTGAAAGTTGTTTGCTGGCCCACTTACCACATCACAAGTGATCAATACCTGTTTTCCAATGGGTTTGGAGGTGAATCAGGCCAAAAAGAGGCCGTTTTGTGTCGGCTCCAAAAAGTGGAAATTTCCTTGACCCCGGGGTCAAGTGTTTTTTCGAATCCCCCCTCCTACACTGCTTTGGCTGAAAGCTGTTTGCTGGCCGAATTACCACATTAAAAGTGATCAATACCTGTTTTCCAATGGGTTTGGAGGTGGATCAGGCCAAAAAGAGGCAGTTTGGTGTCGGCTCCAAAAAGAGAAATTTCCTTGACCCCGGGGTCAAGTGTTTTTTCAAATCCCCCCTCCTCCACTGTTTTGGCTGAAAGCTGTTTGCTGGCCGATTTACCACATTAACAGTGATCAATACCTGTTTTCCAACGGGTTTGGAGGTGGATCAGGCCAAAAAGAGGCAGTTTGGTGTCGGCTCTAAAAACAGAAATTTCCTTGATCCCGGGGTCAAGTGTTTTTTCAAATCCCCCCTCCTCCACTGTTTTGGCTGAAAGTTGTTTGCTGGCCGATTTACCACATCACAAGTGATCAATACCTGTTTTCCAATGGGTTTGGAGGTGGATCAGGCCAAAAAGAGGCAGTTTGGTGTCGGCTCCAAAAAGAGAAATTTCCTTGACCCCGGGATCAAGTGTTTTTTCAAATCCCCCCTCCTCCACTGTTTTGGCTGAAAGCTGTTTGCTGGCCGATATACCACATTAACAGTGATCAATACCTGTTTTCCAATGGGTTTGGAGGTGGATCAGGCCAAAAAGAGGCAGTTTTGTGTCGGCTCCAAAAAGAGAAATTTCCTTGACCCCGGGGTCAAGTGTTTTTTCAAATCCCCCCTCCTACACTGTTTTGGCTGAAAGCTGTTTGCTGGCCGATTTACCACATTAACAGTGATCAATACCTATTTTCTAACGGGTTTGGAGGTGGATCAGGCCAAAAAGAGGCAGTTTTGTGTCGGCTCTAAAAACAGAAATTTCCTTGACCCCGGGGTCAAGTGTTTTTTCAAATCCCCCCTCCTCCACTGCTTTGGCTGACAGCTGTTTGCTGGCCGATTTACCACATTAAAAGTGATCAACACCTGTTTTCCAACGGGTTTGGAGGTGGATCAGGCCAAAAAGAGGCAGTTTGGTGTCGGCTCCAAAATCGTAAATTTCCTTGATCCCGGGATCAAGTGTTTTTACAAATCCCCCCTCCTCCACTGCTTTGGCTGAAAGTTGTTTGCTGGCCGATTTACCACATTAACAGTGATCAATACCTATTTTCCAACGGGTTTGGAGGTGGATCAGGCCAAAAAGAGGCAGTTTTGTGTCGGCTCTAAAAACAGAAATTTCCTTGACCCCGGGGTCAAGTGTTTTTTCAAATCCCCCCTCCTCCACTGTTTTGGCTGAAAGTTGTTTGCTGGCCGATTTACCACATCACAAGTGATCAATACCTGTTTTCCAATGGGTTTGGAGGTGGATCAGGCCAAAAAGAGGCCGTTTTGTGTCGGCTCCAAAAAGTGGAAATTTCCTTGACCCCGGGGTCAAGTGTTTTTTCGAATCCCCCCTCCTACACTGCTTTGGCTGAAAGCTGTTTGCTGGCCGAATTACCACATTAAAAGTGATCAATACCTGTTTTCCAATGGGTTTGGAGGTGGATCAGGCCAAAAAGAGGCAGTTTGGTGTCGGCTCCAAAAAGAGAAATTTCCTTGACCCCGGGGTCAAGTGTTTTTTCAAATCCCCCCTCCTCCACTGTTTTGGCTGAAAGCTGTTTGCTGGCCGATTTACCACATTAACAGTGATCAATACCTATTTTCCAACGGGTTTGGAGGTGGATCAGGCCAAAAAGAGGCAGTTTGGTGTCGGCTCCAAAAACAGAAATTTTCTTAACCCCAGGGTCAAGTGTTTTTTCGAATCCCCCCTCCTCCACTGTTTTGGCTGAAAGTTGTTTGCTGGCCGATTTACCACATCACAAGTGATCAATACCTGTTTTCCAATGGGTTTGGAGGTGGATCAGGCCAAAAAGAGGCAGTTTGGTGTCGGCTCCAAAAAGAGAAATTTCCTTGACCCCGGGGTCAAGTGTTTTTTCAAATCCCCCCTCCTCCACTGCTTTGTCTGACAGCTGTTTGCTGGCCGATTTACCACATTAAAAGTGATCAATACCTGTTTTCCAACGGGTTTGGAGGTGGATCAGGCCAAAAAGAGGCAGTTTTGTGTCGGCTCCAAAAAGAGAAATTTCCTTGACCCCGGGGTCAAGTGTTTTTTCAAATCCCCCCTCCTCCACTGTTTTGGCTGAAAGCTGTTTGCTGGCCGATTTACCACATTAACAGTAATCAATACCTGTTTTCCAACGGGTTTGGAGGTGGATCAGGCCAAAAAGAGGCAGTTTTGTGTCGGCTCTAAAAACAGAAATTTCCTTGACCCCGGGGTCAAGTGTTTTTTCAAATCCCCCCTCCTCCACTGTTTTGGCTGAAAGTTGTTTGCTGGCCGATTTACCACATTAACAGTGATCAATACCTATTTTCCAACGGGTTTGGAGGTGGATCAGGCCAAAAAGAGGCAGATTGGTGTCGGCTCCAAAAACAGAAATTTTCTTAACCCCGGGGTCAAGTGTTTTTTCGAATCCCCCCTCCTACACTGCTTTGGCTGAAAGTTGTTTGCTGGCCGATTTACCACATCACAAGTGATCAATACCTGTTTTCCAATGGGTTTGGAGGTGGATCAGGCCAAAAAGAGGCAGTTTGGTGTCGGCTCCAAAAAGAGAAATTTCCTTGACCCCGGGGTCAAGTGTTTTTTCAAATCCCCCCTCCTCCACTGTTTTGGCTGAAAGCTGTTTGCTGGCCGATTTACCACATTAACAGTGATCAATACCTGTTTTCCAACGGGTTTGGAGGTGGATCAGGCCAAAAAGAGGCAGTTTGGTGTCGGCTCTAAAAACAGAAATTTCCTTGATCCCGGGGTCAAGTGTTTTTTCAAATCCCCCCTCCTCCACTGTTTTGGCTGAAAGCTGTTTGCTGGCCGATTTACCACATCACAAGTGATCAATACCTGTTTTCCAATGGGTTTGGAGGTGGATCAGGCCAAAAAGAGGCAGTTTGGTGTCGGCTCCAAAAAGAGAAATTTCCTTGACCCCGGGATCAAGTGTTTTTTCAAATCCCCCCTCCTCCACTGTTTTGGCTGAAAGCTGTTTGCTGGCCGATATACCACATTAACAGTGATCAATACCTGTTTTCCAATGGGTTTGGAGGTGGATCAGGCCAAAAAGAGGCAGTTTTGTGTCGGCTCCAAAAAGAGAAATTTCCTTGACCCCGGGGTCAAGTGTTTTTTCAAATCCCCCCTCCTACACTGTTTTGGCTGAAAGCTGTTTGCTGGCCGATTTACCACATTAACAGTGATCAATACCTATTTTCTAACGGGTTTGGAGGTGGATCAGGCCAAAACGAGGCAGTTTTGTGTCGGCTCTAAAAACAGAAATTTCCTTGACCCCGGGATCAAGTGTTTTTTCAAATCCCCCCTCCTCCACTGCTTTGGCTGACAGCTGTTTGCTGGCCGATTTACCACATTAAAAGTGATCAACACCTGTTTTCCAACGGGTTTGGAGGTGGATCAGGCCAAAAAGAGGCAGTTTGGTGTCGGCTCCAAAATCGTAAATTTCCTTGATCCCGGGATCAAGTGTTTTTACAAATCCCCCCTCCTCCACTGCTTTGGCTGAAAGCTGTTTGCTGGCCGATTTACCACATTAACAGTGATCAATACCTATTTTCCAACGGGTTTGGAGGTGGATCAGGCCAAAAAGAGGCAGTTTTGTGTCGGCTCTAAAAACAGAAATTTCCTTGACCCCGGGGTCAAGTGTTTTTTCAAATCCCCCCTCCTCCACTGTTTTGGCTGAAAGTTGTTTGCTGGCCGATTTACCACATCACAAGTGATCAATACCTGTTTTCCAATGGGTTTGGAGGTGGATCAGGCCAAAAAGAGGCCGTTTTGTGTCGGCTCCAAAAAGTGGAAATTTCCTTGACCCCGGGGTCAAGTGTTTTTTCGAATCCCCCCTCCTACACTGCTTTGGCTGAAAGCTGTTTGCTGGCCGAATTACCACATTAAAAGTGATCAATACCTGTTTTCCAATGGGTTTGGAGGTGGATCAGGCCAAAAAGAGGCAGTTTGGTGTCGGCTCCAAAAAGAGAAATTTCCTTGACCCCGGGGTCAAGTGTTTTTTCAAATCCCCCCTCCTCCACTGTTTTGGCTGAAAGCTGTTTGCTGGCCGATTTACCACATTAACAGTGATCAATACCTATTTTCCAACGGGTTTGGAGGTGGATCAGGCCAAAAAGAGGCAGTTTGGTGTCGGCTCCAAAAACAGAAATTTTCTTAACCCCGGGGTCAAGTGTTTTTTCGAATCCCCCCTCCTCCACTGTTTTGGCTGAAAGTTGTTTGCTGGCCGATTTACCACATCACAAGTGATCAATACCTGTTTTCCAATGGGTTTGGAGGTGGATCAGGCCAAAAAGAGGCAGTTTGGTGTCGGCTCCAAAAAGAGAAATTTCCTTGACCCCGGGGTCAAGTGTTTTTTCAAATCCCCCCTCCTCCACTGCTTTGGCTGAAAGCTGTTTGCTGGCCGATTTACCACATTAAAAGTGATCAACACCTGTTTTCCAACGGGTTTGGAGGTGGATCAGGCCAAAAAGAGGCAGTTTGGTGTCGGCTCCAAAATCGTAAATTTCCTTGACCCCGGGATCAAGTGTTTTTACAAATCCCCCCTCCTCCACTGCTTTGGCTGAAAGCTGTTTGCTGGCCGATTTACCACATTAACAGTGATCAATACCTATTTTCTAACGGGTTTGGAGGTGGATCAGGCCAAAAAGAGGCAGTTTTGTGTCGGCTCTAAAAACAGAAATTTCCTTGACCCCGGGGTCAAGTGTTTTTTCAAATCCCCCCTCCTCCACTGCTTTGGCTGACAGCTGTTTGCTGGCCGATTTACCACATTAAAAGTGATCAACACCTGTTTTCCAACGGGTTTGGAGGTGGATCAGGCCAAAAAGAGGCAGTTTGGTGTCGGCTCCAAAATCGTAAATTTCCTTGACCCCGGGATCAAGTGTTTTTACAAATCCCCCCTCCTCCACTGCTTTGGCTGAAAGCTGTTTGCTGGCCGATTTACCACATTAACAGTGATCAATACCTATTTTCTAACGGGTTTGGAGGTGGATCAGGCCAAAAAGAGGCAGTTTTGTGTCGGCTCTAAAAACAGAAATTTCCTTGACCCCGGGGTCAAGTGTTTTTTCAAATCCCCCCTCCTCCACTGCTTTGGCTGACAGCTGTTTGCTGGCCGATTTACCACATTAAAAGTGATCAACACCTGTTTTCCAACGGGTTTGGAGGTGGATCAGGCCAAAAAGAGGCAGTTTGGTGTCGGCTCCAAAATCGTAAATTTCCTTGACCCCGGGATCAAGTGTTTTTACAAATCCCCCCTCCTCCACTGCTTTGGCTGAAAGCTGTTTGCTGGCCGATTTACCACATTAAAAGTGATCAATACCTGTTTTCCAACGGGTTTGGAGGTGGATCAGGCCAAAAAGAGGCAGTTTGGTGTCGGCTCCAAAAAGTGGAAATTTCCTTGACCCCGGGGTCAAGTGTTTTTTCAAATCCCCCCTCCTCCACTGTTTTGGCTGAAAGTTGTTTGCTGGCCGATTTACCACATCACAAGTGATCAATACCTGTTTTCCAATGGGTTTGGAGGTGGATCAGGCCAAAAAGAGGCAGTTTGGTGTCGGCTCCAAAAAGTGGAAATTTCCTTGACCCCGGGGTCAAGTGTTTTTTCGAATCCCCCCTCCTACACTGCTTTGGCTGAAAGCTGTTTGCTGGCCGAATTACCACATTAAAAGTGATCAATACCTGTTTTCCAATGGGTTTGGAGGTGGATCAGGCCAAAAAGAGGCAGTTTGGTGTCGGCTCCAAAAAGAGAAATTTCCTTGACCCCGGGGTCAAGTGTTTTTTCAAATCCCCCCTCCTCCACTGTTTTGGCTGAAAGCTGTTTGCTGGCCGATTTACCACATTAACAGTGATCAATACCTGTTTTCCAACGGGTTTGGAGGTGGATCAGGCCAAAAAGAGGCAGTTTGGTGTCGGCTCTAAAAACAGAAATTTCCTTGATCCCGGGGTCAAGTGTTTTTTCAAATCCCCCCTCCTCCACTGTTTTGGCTGAAAGTTGTTTGCTGGCCGATTTACCACATCACAAGTGATCAATACCTGTTTTCCAATGGGTTTGGAGGTGGATCAGGCCAAAAAGAGGCAGTTTGGTGTCGGCTCCAAAAAGAGAAATTTCCTTGACCCCGGGGTCAAGTGTTTTTTCAAATCCCCCCTCCTCCACTGTTTTGGCTGAAAGCTGTTTGCTGGCCGATATACCACATTAACAGTGATCAATACCTGTTTTCCAATGGGTTTGGAGGTGGATCAGGCCAAAAAGAGGCAGTTTTGTGTCGGCTCCAAAAAGAGAAATTTCCTTGACCCCGGGGTCAAGTGTTTTTTCAAATCCCCCCTCCTACACTGTTTTGGCTGAAAGCTGTTTGCTGGCCGATTTACCACATTAACAGTGATCAATACCTATTTTCTAACGGGTTTGGAGGTGGATCAGGCCAAAAAGAGGCAGTTTTGTGTCGGCTCTAAAAACAGAAATTTCCTTGACCCCGGGGTCAAGTGTTTTTTCAAATCCCCCCTCCTCCACTGCTTTGGCTGACAGCTGTTTGCTGGCCGATTTACCACATTAAAAGTGATCAACACCTGTTTTCCAACGGGTTTGGAGGTGGATCAGGCCAAAAAGAGGCAGTTTGGTGTCGGCTCCAAAATCGTAAATTTCCTTGACCCCGGGATCAAGTGTTTTTACAAATCCCCCCTCCTCCACTGCTTTGGCTGAAAGCTGTTTGCTGGCCGATTTACCACATTAAAAGTGATCAATACCTGTTTTCCAACGGGTTTGGAGGTGGATCAGGCCAAAAAGAGGCAGTTTGGTGTCGGCTCCAAAAAGTGGAAATTTCCTTGACCCCGGGGTCAAGTGTTTTTTCAAATCCCCCCTCCTCCACTCTTTTGGCTGAAAGTTGTTTGCTGGCCGATTTACCACATCACAAGTGATCAATACCTGTTTTCCAATGGGTTTGGAGGTGGATCAGGCCAAAATGAGGCCGTTTTGTGTCGGCTCCAAAAAGTGGAAATTTCCTTGACCCCGGGGTCAAGTGTTTTTTCGAATCCCCCCTCCTCCACTGCTTTGGCTGAAAGCTGTTTGCTGGCCGAATTACCACATTAAAAGTGATCAATACCTGTTTTCCAATGGGTTTGGAGGTGGATCAGGCCAAAAAGAGGCAGTTTGGTGTCGGCTCCAAAAAGAGAAATTTCCTTGACCCCGGGGTCAAGTGTTTTTTCAAATCCCCCCTCCTCCACTGTTTTGGCTGAAAGCTGTTTGCTGGCCGATTTACCACATTAACAGTGATCAATACCTGTTTTCCAACGGGTTTGGAGGTGGATCAGGCCAAAAAGAGGCAGTTTGGTGTCGGCTCTAAAAACAGAAATTTCCTTGATCCCGGGGTCAAGTGTTTTTTCAAATCCCCCCTCCTCCACTGTTTTGGTTGAAAGTTGTTTGCTGGCCGATTTACCACATCACAAGTGATCAATACCTGTTTTCCAATGGGTTTGGAGGTGGATCAGGCCAAAAAGAGGCAGTTTGGTGTCGGCTCCAAAAAGAGAAATTTCCTTGACCCCGGGGTCAAGTGTTTTTTCAAATCCCCCCTCCTACACTGTTTTGGCTGAAAGTTGTTTGCTGGCCGCTTTACCACATCAAAAGTGATCAATACCTGTTTTCCAATGGGTTTGGAGGTGGATCAGGCCAAAAAGAGGCAGTTTGGTGTCGGCTCCAAAAAGTGGAAATTTCCTTGACCCCGGGGTCAAGTGTTTTTTCAAATCCCCCCTCCTACACTGCTTTGGCTGAAAGTTGTTTGCTGGCCGATTTACCACATCACAAGTGATCAATACCTGTTTTCCAATGGGTTTGGAGGTGGATCAGGCCAAAAAGAGGCAGCTTTGTGTCGGCTCCAAAAAGAGAAATTTCCTTGACCCCGGGGTCAAGTGTTTTTTCGAATCCCCCCTCCTACACTGCTTTGGCTGAAAGCTGTTTGCTGGCCGAATTACCACATTAAAAGTGATCAATACCTGTTTTCCAATGGGTTTGGAGGTGGATCAGGCCAAAAAGAGGCAGTTTGGTGTCGGCTCCAAAAAGAGAAATTTCCTTGACCCCGGGGTCAAGTGTTTTTTCAAATCCCCCCTCCTCCACTGTTTTGGCTGAAAGCTGTTTGCTGGCCGATTTACCACATTAACAGTGATCAATACCTGTTTTCCAACGGGTTTGGAGGTGGATCAGGCCAAAAAGAGGCAGTTTGGTGTCGGCTCTAAAAACAGAAATTTCCTTGATCCCGGGGTCAAGTGTTTTTTCAAATCCCCCCTCCTCCACTGTTTTGGCTGAAAGTTGTTTGCTGGCCGATTTACCACATCACAAGTGATCAATACCTGTTTTCCAATGGGTTTGGAGGTGGATCAGGCCAAAAAGAGGCAGTTTGGTGTCAGCTCCAAAAAGAGAAATTTCCTTGACCCCGGGGTCAAGTGTTTTTTCAAATCCCCCCTCCTCCACTGTTTTGGCTGAAAGCTGTTTGCTGGCCGATATACCACATTAACAGTGATCAATACCTGTTTTCCAATGGGTTTGGAGGTGGATCAGGCCAAAAAGAGGCAGTTTTGTGTCGGCTCCAAAAAGAGAAATTTCCTTGACCCCGGGGTCAAGTGTTTTTTCAAATCCCCCCGCCTACACTGTTTTGGCTGAAAGCTGTTTGCTGGCCGATTTACCACATTAACAGTGATCAATACCTATTTTCTAACGGGTTTGGAGGTGGATCAGGCCAAAAAGAGGCAGTTTTGTGTCGGCTCTAAAAACAGAAATTTCCTTGACCCCGGGGTCAAGTGTTTTTTCAAATCCCCCCTCCTCCACTGCTTTGGCTGACAGCTGTTTGCTGGCCGATTTACCACATTAAAAGTGATCAACACCTGTTTTCCAACGGGTTTGGAGGTGGATCAGGCCAAAAAGAGGCAGTTTGGTGTCGGCTCCAAAATCGTAAATTTCCTTGACCCCGGGGTCAAGTGTTTTTACAAATCCCCCCTCCTCCACTGCTTTGGCTGAAAGCTGTTTGCTGGGCGATTTACCACATTAACAGTGATCAATACCTATTTTCCAACGGGTTTGGAGGTGGATCAGGCCAAAAAGAGGCAGTTTTGTGTCGGCTCTAAAAACAGAAATTTCCTTGACCCCGGGGTCAAGTGTTTTTTCAAATCCCCCTTCCTCCACTGTTTTGGCTGAAAGCTGTTTGCTGGCCGATTTACCACATTAACAGTGATCAATACCTGTTTTCCAATGGGTTTGGAGGTGGATCAGGCCAAAAAGAGGCAGTTTTGTGTCGGCTCCAAAAAGTGGAAATTTCCTTGACCCCGGGGTCAAGTGTTTTGTCAAATCCCCCCTCCTCCACTGCTTTGGCTGAAAGCTGTTTGCTGGCCGATTTACCACATCACAAGTGATCAATACCTGTTTTCCAACGGGTTTGGAGGTGGATCAGGCCAAAAAGAGGCAGTTTGGTGTCAGCTCTAAAAACTGACATTTCCTTGACCCCGGGGTCAAGTGTTTTTTCAAATCCCCCCTCCTCCACTGTTTTGGATGAAAGTTGTTTGCTGGCCGATTTACCCCATCACAAGTGATCAATACCTGTTTTCCAACGGGTTTGGAGGTGGATCGGGCCAAAAAGAGGCAGTTTGGTGTCGGCTCCAAAAAGTGGAAATTTCCTTGACCCCGGGGTCAAGTGTTTTTTCAAATCCCCCCTCCTACACTGCTTTGGCTGAGAGCTGTTTGCTGGCCGAATTACCACATTAAAAGTGATCAATACCTGTTTTCCAATGGGTTTGGAGGTGGATCAGGCCAAAAAGAGGCAGTTTGGTGTCGGCTCCAAAAAGAGAAATTTCCTTGACCCCGGGGTCAAGTGTTTTTTCAAATCCCCCCTCCTCCACTGTTTTGGCTGAAAGCTGTTTGCTGGCCGATTTACCACATTAAAAGTGATCAATACCTGTATTCCAACGGGTTTGGAGGTGGATCAGGCCAAAAAGAGGCAGTTTGGTGTCGGCTCTAAAAACAGAAATTTCCTTGACCCCGGGGTCAAGTGTTTTTTCAAATCCCCCCTCCTACACTGTTTTGGCTGAAAGTTGTTTGCTGGCCGCTTTACCACATCAAAAGTGATCAATACCTGTTTTCCAATGGGTTTGGAGGTGGATCAGGCCAAAAAGAGGCAGTTTGGTGTCGGCTCCAAAAAGTGGAAATTTCCTTGACCCCGGGGTCAAGTGTTTTTTCAAATCCCCCCTCCTACACTGCTTTGGCTGAAAGTTGTTTGCTGGCCGATTTACCACATCACAAGTGATCAATACCTGTTTTCCAATGGGTTTGGAGGTGGATCAGGCCAAAAAGAGGCAGTTTGGTGTTGGCTCCAAAAAGTGGAAATTTCCTTGACCCCGGGGTCAAGTGTTTTTTCAAATCCCCCCTCCTCCACTGTTTTGGCTGAAAGCTGTTTGCTGGCCGAATTACCACATTAACAGTGATCAACACCTGTTTTCCAACGGGTTTGGAGGTGGATCAGGCCAAAAAGAGGCAGTTTGGTGTCGGCTCTAAAAAGAGAAATTTCCTTGACCCCGGGGTCAAGTGTTTTTTCGAATCCCCCCTCCTCCACTGCTTTGGCTGAAAGCTGTTTGCTGGCCGAATTACCACATTAAAAGTGATCAATACCTGTTTTCCAATGGGTTTGGAGGTGGATCAGGCCAAAAAGAGGCAGTTTGGTGTCGGCTCCAAAAAGAGAAATTTCCTTGACCCCGGGGTCAAGTGTTTTTTCAAATCCCCCCTCCTCCACTGTTTTGGCTGAAAGCTGTTTGCTGGCCGATTTACCACATTAACAGTGATCAATACCTGTTTTCCAACGGGTTTGGAGGTGGATCAGGCCAAAAAGAGGCAGTTTGGTGTCGGCTCTAAAAACAGAAATTTCCTTGATCCCGGGGTCAAGTGTTTTTTCAAATCCCCCCTCCTCCACTGTTTTGGTTGAAAGTTGTTTGCTGGCCGATTTACCACATCACAAGTGATCAATACCTGTTTTCCAATGGGTTTGGAGGTGGATCAGGCCAAAAAGAGGCAGTTTGGTGTCGGCTCCAAAAAGAGAAATTTCCTTGACCCCGGGGTCAAGTGTTTTTTCAAATCCCCCCTCCTACACTGTTTTGGCTGAAAGTTGTTTGCTGGCCGCTTTACCACATCAAAAGTGATCAATACCTGTTTTCCAATGGGTTTGGAGGTGGATCAGGCCAAAAAGAGGCAGTTTGGTGTCGGCTCCAAAAAGTGGAAATTTCCTTGACCCCGGGGTCAAGTGTTTTTTCAAATCCCCCCTCCTACACTGCTTTGGCTGAAAGTTGTTTGCTGGCCGATTTACCACATCACAAGTGATCAATACCTGTTTTCCAATGGGTTTGGAGGTGGATCAGGCCAAAAAGAGGCAGCTTTGTGTCGGCTCCAAAAAGAGAAATTTCCTTGACCCCGGGGTCAAGTGTTTTTTCGAATCCCCCCTCCTACACTGCTTTGGCTGAAAGCTGTTTGCTGGCCGAATTACCACATTAAAAGTGATCAATACCTGTTTTCCAATGGGTTTGGAGGTGGATCAGGCCAAAAAGAGGCAGTTTGGTGTCGGCTCCAAAAAGAGAAATTTCCTTGACCCCGGGGTCAAGTGTTTTTTCAAATCCCCCCTCCTCCACTGTTTTGGCTGAAAGCTGTTTGCTGGCCGATTTACCACATTAACAGTGATCAATACCTGTTTTCCAACGGGTTTGGAGGTGGATCAGGCCAAAAAGAGGCAGTTTGGTGTCGGCTCTAAAAACAGAAATTTCCTTGATCCCGGGGTCAAGTGTTTTTTCAAATCCCCCCTCCTCCACTGTTTTGGCTGAAAGTTGTTTGCTGGCCGATTTACCACATCACAAGTGATCAATACCTGTTTTCCAATGGGTTTGGAGGTGGATCAGGCCAAAAAGAGGCAGTTTGGTGTCAGCTCCAAAAAGAGAAATTTCCTTGACCCCGGGGTCAAGTGTTTTTTCAAATCCCCCCTCCTCCACTGTTTTGGCTGAAAGCTGTTTGCTGGCCGATATACCACATTAACAGTGATCAATACCTGTTTTCCAATGGGTTTGGAGGTGGATCAGGCCAAAAAGAGGCAGTTTTGTGTCGGCTCCAAAAAGAGAAATTTCCTTGACCCCGGGGTCAAGTGTTTTTTCAAATCCCCCCGCCTACACTGTTTTGGCTGAAAGCTGTTTGCTGGCCGATTTACCACATTAACAGTGATCAATACCTATTTTCTAACGGGTTTGGAGGTGGATCAGGCCAAAAAGAGGCAGTTTTGTGTCGGCTCTAAAAACAGAAATTTCCTTGACCCCGGGGTCAAGTGTTTTTTCAAATCCCCCCTCCTCCACTGCTTTGGCTGACAGCTGTTTGCTGGCCGATTTACCACATTAAAAGTGATCAACACCTGTTTTCCAACGGGTTTGGAGGTGGATCAGGCCAAAAAGAGGCAGTTTGGTGTCGGCTCCAAAATCGTAAATTTCCTTGACCCCGGGGTCAAGTGTTTTTACAAATCCCCCCTCCTCCACTGCTTTGGCTGAAAGCTGTTTGCTGGCCGATTTACCACATTAACAGTGATCAATACCTATTTTCCAACGGGTTTGGAGGTGGATCAGGCCAAAAAGAGGCAGTTTTGTGTCGGCTCTAAAAACAGAAATTTCCTTGACCCCGGGGTCAAGTGTTTTTTCAAATCCCCCTTCCTCCACTGTTTTGGCTGAAAGCTGTTTGCTGGCCGATTTACCACATTAACAGTGATCAATACCTGTTTTCCAATGGGTTTGGAGGTGGATCAGGCCAAAAAGAGGCAGTTTTGTGTCGGCTCCAAAAAGTGGAAATTTCCTTGACCCCGGGGTCAAGTGTTTTGTCAAATCCCCCCTCCTCCACTGCTTTGGCTGAAAGCTGTTTGCTGGCCGATTTACCACATCACAAGTGATCAATACCTGTTTTCCAACGGGTTTGGAGGTGGATCAGGCCAAAAAGAGGCAGTTTGGTGTCAGCTCTAAAAACTGACATTTCCTTGACCCCGGGGTCAAGTGTTTTTTCAAATCCCCCCTCCTCCACTGTTTTGGATGAAAGTTGTTTGCTGGCCGATTTACCCCATCACAAGTGATCAATACCTGTTTTCCAACGGGTTTGGAGGTGGATCGGGCCAAAAAGAGGCAGTTTGGTGTCGGCTCCAAAAAGTGGAAATTTCCTTGACCCCGGGGTCAAGTGTTTTTTCAAATCCCCCCTCCTACACTGCTTTGGCTGAGAGCTGTTTGCTGGCCGAATTACCACATTAAAAGTGATCAATACCTGTTTTCCAATGGGTTTGGAGGTGGATCAGGCCAAAAAGAGGCAGTTTGGTGTCGGCTCCAAAAAGAGAAATTTCCTTGACCCCGGGGTCAAGTGTTTTTTCAAATCCCCCCTCCTCCACTGTTTTGGCTGAAAGCTGTTTGCTGGCCGATTTACCACATTAAAAGTGATCAATACCTGTATTCCAACGGGTTTGGAGGTGGATCAGGCCAAAAAGAGGCAGTTTGGTGTCGGCTCTAAAAACAGAAATTTCCTTGACCCCGGGGTCAAGTGTTTTTTCAAATCCCCCCTCCTACACTGTTTTGGCTGAAAGTTGTTTGCTGGCCGCTTTACCACATCAAAAGTGATCAATACCTGTTTTCCAATGGGTTTGGAGGTGGATCAGGCCAAAAAGAGGCAGTTTGGTGTCGGCTCCAAAAAGTGGAAATTTCCTTGACCCCGGGGTCAAGTGTTTTTTCAAATCCCCCCTCCTACACTGCTTTGGCTGAAAGTTGTTTGCTGGCCGATTTACCACATCACAAGTGATCAATACCTGTTTTCCAATGGGTTTGGAGGTGGATCAGGCCAAAAAGAGGCAGTTTGGTGTTGGCTCCAAAAAGTGGAAATTTCCTTGACCCCGGGGTCAAGTGTTTTTTCAAATCCCCCCTCCTCCACTGTTTTGGCTGAAAGCTGTTTGCTGGCCGAATTACCACATTAAAAGTGATCAACACCTGTTTTCCAACGGGTTTGGAGGTGGATCAGGCCAAAAAGAGGCAGTTTGGTGTCGGCTCTAAAAAGAGAAATTTCCTTGACCCCGGGGTCAAGTGTTTTTACAAATCCCCCCTCCTCCACTGCTTTGGCTGAAAGCTGTTTGCTGGCCGATTTACCACATCACAAGTGATCAAACCTGTTTTCCAACGGGTTTGGAGGTGGACCAGGCCAAAAAGAGGCAGTTTGGTGCCGGTTCCAAAAACGGACATTTCCTTGACCCCGGGGTCAAGTGTTTTTTCAAATCCCCCCTCCTACACTGTTTTGGCTGAAAGCTGTGTGCTGGCCGATTTACCAAATTAAAAGTGATCAATACCTGTATTCCAACGGGTTTGGAGGTGGATCACGACAAAAAGAGGCCGTTTCGTGTCAGCTCCAAAAACTGACATTTCCTTGACCCTGGGGTCAAGTGTTTTTTCAAATCCCCCCTCCTCCACTGTTTTGGCTGACAACTATTCTGAGTGTTTCCTGTACAGAAGTTCAGGTTTGCCAGCCCCTGGAAAGACAATTCACCTCCTGTGTCCAAAATAGGCTTAGAATAGTGAGAGAAAGCCAAAATGGACACTGTTGAATACAGACAAATAATCTGGAGAAACTTCATCCAACTAATGAAATTCATCAACTTTAACTATTCTGAGTCTTTTCTGGGGGAAAATGTAAGTCTATCAGTCCATGGTAACACATTTCACCTCCTGTGTCCAAAATAGGCTTAGGGAAACACTCAGAATAGTTAAAGATGATGAATTACATTAGTAAGATCAAGTTTCTTAAGATAATTTGTCTATGTTCATCATACGTTCATGTTCATGTTTTCTCCCCCAACTAAGCTCATTGGACACAGGAGTTGAATTGTGTTTCTGAGTCTGACAGGTCTGAAATCCTGTGCAGGAAACACTGGCACACCTGAAACCCTGTGCAGGAAAAACTGGCACACCTGAAATTCTGTACAGGAAACACTCAGAATAGTTAAAGATGATGAATTACATTAGTAAGATCAAGTTTTTTGAGATAATTTGTCTGTATTCAACATGTGTTGATTTTGGCTTTCTCTCGCCATTCTATGCTTATTTTGGACACAGGAGGTGAATTGAGTTTGAATGTTTTATGTTTTTTTTGGTTGGTAGGTTTCCCCAGAGTGGAGCTGCAAACCCAAACCTTGTGACATTTACTTGCATGACAACTGTTAATCTTACAGTATATATGGCTTTACTGTTATTCAGTACTGACACATGTTGGCATTTTGCCTTCCTTTCTGCCTGTTGTTCTTCTTCAAGCTGGCAACCAAGACATCTCCCTAAGCCATGCTGCGAGAGATGGGCCTGAAATTTCATCAACCCCCTCTTGACCTGGACTCAATGTTGACCCTATAAGTCTTCACTTCTGAGAATGGGATTATTTCACTGAAAGTAGCTCAAAATGAATATTTTCAGACAAGAGACTTGTTATCCAGAGAAACTTGATTACACTCATGTAATTCATCATCTTAAGATATTCTGATTCTTTACAATATAGAAATTTACATCTGCCAGCCTCTGGAAAGGCAATTCTCCAGTGTCAAAACTGCTCAATATGAAAATTTTAAAATTTAATATGAACATTTGCTAACAGGAGACTTTTAGTGAAGAAATTTACATCAAGGATCCCAGCGTCCTTCTGGCAAACATCCGCTTCCTGGATATGAAGACGGATTGCATCCGATTGTGGAGCTACACTTTATCATGAAGGGAGGGGCTCCTGTGTCCTTGTGTTTACAGAGTCGTGGATAAATGGTAATACATCTGACTCCGGTGTCAAACTAAGGGAACAAACACTGCACAGAGCAGACAGGGAGGCTGCCTCATCTAATGTATACAAACAACTCATGATGCTGCAATATGAAGAGGATTTCTCAGTTCTTTTGTGGTGTTTAATTTTTTTAAAAAATATTTTTACCTACCACGACAGTTTTTCTCTTTAAAAAAGAAGATAACAAAACTAAATAGACAAGCTCATTGGAGTAAATCCCAAAACTTGCAAGGATACTGCGTGCCACCAAATTAGAAGAACCATGCTTAATCTGGACAGCTTTAAAACCTATAGAAAGGCCCTCTATAATGCAATGTCTATTACTCTTCATTAATAGAAGGACATAAAAACATGTCAGCATGTCAGCCAGGCTGGCAAAGAGCCAGAACTCAGCCAGAGCCAGAGCATTGTAGAACTTAGAGAGAATTTTATCATTAAAGAACCTCATGAAGTCTTTAATTCTATTAGAGACAAAATTCAGGCTCTAATTTAACCTCAAATTTAGGGACCATTGGGATCTGTTGAACTTGATGTATATTTGGATCTTCCTGAAGCTTCAATGATTTCCTCACCCAAACCGTCAACTTGTCTCCAGTTGGAATGCAACTGGGCTACTTAAGCAGACATGATCTTCACTTCCTGGTCCACAGCAGGTCAGATGAGCGACAGGATCACTGATGTCTTTCTTCCATCTTTGGTGGACATGTAAAACCAATGCATTAGCAGAGGAGGCAGCATCACGAATGATCCCTACTATCCCTCTCCTGTCATTGGGGAAAAGCAAACTAACGACACAAAGGCATTTGTTACAGCTAGCATACAGAGCAAAAGGCTAGTAATGACTAGATCCAAACAGCATCTGCAGATTTTTTTATAGTTTAGTAGTTAGCGGAATTTAGCAGAATACTTTTTTGCTTGTAAATATCATAGCGTTTTCAGATGACAATGTTAACTGAATTGAAATTCCTTCAAAATCTGTTTTCAATCTGCAGAGATGTTGTTGGAATTCTGCAGGCACAGATTCAAGTGGGCCTGATAATGAGCAAGTTGTAAAACAGTACTAGCAAGCAAATAAGCACAAGCTATAACCAATAGAATTATTGCAACTGAAATATATAGGAACGCTAGCTAGCCGAATGCAGTAAGACAACCCTCACTCCTTACTACAAGTTAACATTACTTGTTAGCTCTAAATCATGACATGTCAAAAGAAAAAAACAACAATCACTGTGAAAAAATAAATCCACTGCTAATATGGTTACCTTGTTGGAGGTTATCTGCAGACCGCACTCACTGCTGCAGAGTGTCACACGGAGGTCACGTAAACAGCGCATGATCATCATCTGGCAGCTGGCTCTGGGCTTGATCTTGCCTCTTTCGTGTCTTCTGAACTGACCGTCGCCGACCCCCCGCCACCCCCCCCTCCCCGCCCTTGCCTTTGATCTTTCTCCGTCCGTGTTAACTCCGTGTGGCTACAGCACAGCACAGGGATCAGCGCGACTTAAGATCTTGCCTGACTTGAACCAGGATGACCATCAGATGTGATGATGTGATGATAAAAATGTGAGTCAAATATTCCCATTTATATTACACGGTGTTAATGTATTTTTTTCATTGTTATTCAGTTGTTGAGACTCAGAATAATTGCTTTCTGTCCTTAACATGATGTGATTCAGAGCTAATTACTAGCTTATCGTGAGCACTGCATTCTGCTAGCTAACGCTACAGTTTCTGTGCGTTTCGTCGCCATTTTCTGTTGTTTTATGTACGGAATTCTTGCTAATCGCTATTGCTAGCTTATTACACACTCAGTACAAGTTAGCTCTGTATGCTAAATTATCTGTTTATCTAGACTATTGTCTGTGTAGATGCCTACCTCTAGCTTTGCTGTCTGTGCTAGATTTTCCAAAAGTAATCACAAGGCATGTGCATTTCAAGCAAAAAAAGTCGATCATTGTCTACCGGCATCCAGCCATGACCAAGCGCTGAAGGGCAGTGTGATCACCCCAAAAGGAGAGAAAGACAGCAGATACTAGTGATGTGTAGGTCGCGAATGATCCGGTTCTTAGAGCCTGCTCTTTGAAGTGAACGACGGGAGCCGGCTCCTGATCGGGTGCCGATCCGATCGGGACACAACACAGCGCAGTGAGCACAGGAACTGGAGTGAGGGAGAGACAAGAGAGCCAGAGAGAGCACTGCTACAAGTCAGACTGCAGGCAGGACAGGTGAGAAACATGAGCAACAGAAAATGTAGAAAAATGTGGACACATTTTAAGATGATATTTATTTATTTATTCATTATTTATTTTTTAATATTGATAGGTCAAAGGCAGAGTGCAGACTTTGCAAAATTAAAATTTCATATCAGGCAGGCTCCACAAATAACCTGCACAGGCATGCGTGTACTGTTCACCCATCAATTCAGTTAGAGGAGGAAAGACAAGCAAGGGAACCTGCTGTTAATGAAGGTGCCAGTGTGTCTACTGCTCCTACAGTGTCTACAGCATCATCCAGGACAACACCACAGCCACCAAGACCTACAGCCCAGAGTTCTATGACCCCAGTAAAATTAAATAATTTCAAATCAATAAGGAAATATAAACAATAAATATTCTATATAATGTGTATTTTACATTAGTAATTCATTTTACACATAATTTGGTAATATATTTATTGAAGCAACAAAAAAAATCTGAGGAGCCACTTGGGAGCCGAAAGAGCCGAAATTCCAATCACTAGAAGATACGAGTTAAGCTAACCCAGCTTGTACTAAGGGCTCCTTCCAGCTAATGGTCACAGTTGTCTAGTAGATGAAATGGGATTCCCTACTCCCTAAACTCCCTCCCTAAGGATAAAGAAATCAGAGACTGTTTGTACCCACATCTTTACAGAGACCTGACATCGCCTTTACAGCCAGGATCTATTTATTACTCTGGTGAAAACAAATTTTATAATTTTATGACTAATAATATTCGAAAAGTATGACCCATCCCTACTAATCATCCTGTTGTGTTCTATTGTTCAATAATCACACACTGTGATGAACCTTTGCATTTTTATACCTTTATTTTCTCATTAGGCTCACTTCACACACCTTTACCTGTACTTGCTTTTGATATAGATTAGCATCCTAAACTCTAGACGTAGACGCTGCATCTTCTTTTCACACCTGAACACCAAAATAGTCTTGTATACATTTTTTTACACAATTTTGCTGGTCTTTCAGCTGGACCTAAAGGAACTATTTTGTAAGGACCCGTGTTCTTTTAATGGACAGCCCTTGGGGGGAGGTTCTGGCCAGGGGAACTAAGAATTGGGTTTTCCAACAGATTTTAAAGGGTAGAGTATCACAATATCACACGTAACCATTGTTTGATTGGATGCTAAGGTCCGTACTAATGATGGGAGAAAAACAAACATATCGGCTCCCGATCGGATCAGCTCCCAATCAGGACCGACACATCACTAGTCCGTACATCAGTCTCCACCAGCCATCAGCGGTGTCTGCGTAGGCATGTATCTAGCAGGAATATGTTTATAAAACAAGAACTTTCTGTTTCTTACAATAAAGATATTACATCTGCTGCTTAAAGCAATAGACACCAAGTCTGTCAGGTCACACTGACCTGCACAACGTTTGAGGAACATATGAAACACTTTATGATTTAAAGTTCTAATTAACATTGAAGACATTTTGTTGCAATATCAGAGTTTCTAGTTAACAATTTCACCCCAAGATGTGCAGCCTAGATGTGGATCACCCACACAGATGCAGTTACCCCAGTACTTCTCTGGACTATGAGGTAAGGTAGCCTATTTGGCACCACAGTCCTGCCACACAATTTACTTCCGCTGATGTTCTCAGATGTATTTGTGGTATTAAGGGGAACATGACCACCTATGCAACGTCTTACAGTCATGACCTCTAGCTCCCCTGTAGCTTATCGTGTCATGTCATGCATGTAATGGTACACACAATAAGATCAAGATGTCCTCAACACCTGTTTCTACTTGTAAGCAGACACAGACACAAGTTTCTACATTATACACATTGAGTATCGATGGCCATGAAGGATGAAGTGATTTTTGAATCAAGTTTCTTGTGATTGTTTGTATGCAGATAGTAGGGATGGGTTGGGATTTTTGAATACACATGTGATACAGCAAAAATAGAGTGAAAATGAGCTGTGATAGATAGATGGATAGATCCCTTTTACTGTCATTGTAAATAAATACAACGAAAGTGAAAGCTCAAAAAAGTGAAACAAAACCATAAAAGTACAAAGATACAAAAAAAACAAATGCCAAAGAATAAATTATATTCCACTCAAATTATTGCACAGGCCCTATGTTTTAAGTGTTTGTATGTTGGTGATGGCTTGAGGATAAAAACTATGAAACAGTCTGGTGGTGCATGTTTTAATGTCATCATTTAACCGCTGGCTGTCGAGGTGGTGCCCAGCTAACAATGTGGGCTTCATAGACAATTGTCATTCTGGGGAAAACCTGGTCTCATTAGAAGAGACGGCATCCATCCCACTTTGGACGGAGCTGCGCTCTTATCTAGAAATATGGCGAAGTTTATTAGTCCTAAAACTTGACAATCCAGAGTCGAGACCTGGAGGCAGAGCTGCAGTCTTACACGCTTCTCTGCTCCTCCATTAGTACAGTCACCCACCCAACATCCCATAGAGACTGTGTCTGTCCCCCGACCACTCAGACCATTTAGATCTATTAAGTCCAACAGGAGAGGAGTTCAGCATCAACATTTAATCGGAGTTAATACCACCATTGGCACTATGAAACAGGACAGGAGAGTTAAATGTGGACTTTTAAACATCAGATCTCTGCCATCCAAAGCTGTTTTAGTAAATGATCTGATATCTGACCATGAAATTGATTTATTGTGTCTGACTGAAACCTGGCTACGTCCTGAGGAGTATGTTAGCCGTAATGAGGCCACTCCTCCTAGTCATACTAATACTCATATTCCCAGAGATTCTGGACGTGGAGGTGGAGTTGCAGCAATCTTTAACTCTAGTTTAATAGTCCAACCTAGACCCAAACTTAATTATAACTCCTTTGAAAGTCTTACTCTTAGTTTTTCACACCCAACCTGGAAAACTCTAAAACCAGTGTTGGTTGTCACAGAGTACCGCACTCCTGGTCCGTACTCTGAATTCTTAACTGAGTTTTCAGAGTTTTTATCAGATTTAGTCCTTAGTGTGGACAAAGTGATTATAGTAGGTGACTTTAATATTCATGTGGATAATGATAATGATAGTCTCAGCACTGCTTTTGTCTCACTACTGGACTCAATTGGCTTCTCCCAGAGTGTAAATGAACCAACTCACTGTTTTAACCACACTCTTGACCTTGTTTTGGCTTATGGTGTTGAAACTGAACAGTTAACAGTCCTCCCACATAACTCTATTTTATCAGACCATTACCTGTTAACATTTGATTTCTTGCTACAGGAGTATGCTCTATTTGACAGAGAGGTCCTCACTAGATCCTTATCTGATAGTGCTGTTGCCAAATTTAAGGAGGTGATTCCTTCAGTATTTCAGCCTGTGTGTCCCTGTGCTGTGGATGACCCCCATGTTAATCTTAGCCCCTCCCAAATTGATTATCTGGTCAATAGTGCTGCAGGTTCACTGCGAATGACACTAGACTCTATTGCCCCTCTAAAAAAGAAGAGAATTAAAGAAAAGAGACAAGCTCCCTGGTATAACTCCCAGACACGTGAGCTTAAGCAACACTCACGAAGGCTAGAAAGGACATGGCGGGCCACCAAAGTGGAAGAATCCCGTTTAATCTGGCAAGATAGTCTTAAAACCTATAGAAAGGCCCTCTGTAATGCCAGAGCCGCCTACTACTCCTCATTAATAGAAGAAAATAAAAGCAACCCTAGATTCCTTTTTAGCACAATAGCTAGGCTGACAAGGAGCCAGAACTCTATTGATCCTTGTGTTCCTTTAGAGCTCAGCAGTAACGACTTCATGAGCTTCTTTAATGATAAAATCCTAACTATTAGGGACAAAATTCAACACCTCCTGCCCTGAACAGGGTCTGGTTCAACCTCAAACCTAGGAATCATAGAAATAGCTGTTAGACCTGATGTGTACTTGGACTGTTTTTCTCCAATTGATCTTGCTGAATTGACCTCAATAATCTCCTCATCTAGATCGTCAACATGTCTCCTAGACCCCATTCCTACTGGACTCCTTAAAGAGGTCCTGCCCCTAATTAACATGTCCTTACTGGGTATGACAAATCAGTCTTTACTAACAGGCTATGTACCGCAGTCCTTTAAAGTAGCAGTAATTAAACCTCTCCTGAAAAAGCCTACTCTTGATTCAGGTGTGTTAGCTAACTATAGACCTATATCCAACCTTCCCTTTCTCTCCAAGATCCTGGAGAAAGTTGTAGCTAATCAGCTGTGTAATTTTTTTAACTGTAATAGTTTATTTGAGGATTTTCAGTCAGGTTTTAGAGCGAACCACAGCACAGAGACAGCACTGGTGAAGGTTACAAACGACCTCCTTATGGCATCAGACAGAGGACTTCACTCTGTCCTGGTCTTGTTAGACCTGAGTGCTGCTTTCGACACCATCGACCATCACATCCTGTTACAGAGACTGGAACAGACCTGGCAGACCTGAACTTCTGTACAGGAAACACTCAGAATAGTTAAAGCTGATGAATTACATTAGTTGGATGAAGTTTCTTAAGATAATTTCTCTGTGAGATGTGTCTTTCAGGACAGTGTCTGTTTTCTGGAGACAACGGGAGGTGAAGATGAGGCCCTTTTGTCTGCTGTAGAGCTGCACCAACCACACCAGACCAGGATGCCGTAGGTCAGTACACTTAGGACAGAGGATTGGTAGAAGGACAGCAGCAGATGTTGTGACAGGTTGCACTTCCTGATGAGGGAGACCCAGAAGGAGATGTGGATCACCCACACAGATGCAGTTACCCTAGTACTTCTCTGGACTATGAGGTAAGGTAGCCTATTAGGCACCACAGTCCTGCCACACAATTTACTTCTGCTGATGTTCTCAAATGCATTTGTGGTATTAAGGGGAACATGACTATGCAACATTTTACAGTCATGACCTCTAGCTCCCCTGTAGCTTATCGTGTCATGTCATGCATGTAATGGTACACACAATAAGATCAAGATGTCCTCAACACCTGTTTCTACTTGTAAGCAGACACAGACATAAGTTTCTACATTATACCCATTGAATATCGATGGCCATGAAGGATGAAGTGATTTTTGAATCAAGTTTCTTGTGATTGTTATCTATCTATCTACTATCTGCATACATGCAGATAGTAGGGATGTGTTGGGATTTGAGATGTGTCTTTCAATGAAGTTCGATGAAGTTTCTCCAGCTATTTTTTCTGTATTCAACGTGTCCATTTTGGCTTTCTCTCACCATCCTAAGCCTAGTTTGGACACAGGAGGTGAATTGTATTTCCAGGGGCTGGCAGACCTGAACTTCTGCACAGGAAACACTCAGAATAGTTAAAGATGATGAATTACATTAGTTGGATGAAGTTTCTCCAGATAATTTGTCTGTATTCAACAGTGTCCATTTTGGCTTTCTCTCACCATTCTAAGCTTATTTTGGACACAGGAGGTGAACTGTCTTTCCAGGGGCTGGCAAACCTGAACTTCTGCACAGGAAACACTCAGAATAGTTAAAGATGGTGAATTACAGTAGTTGGATGAAGTTTCTTAAGATAATTTGTCTGTATTCAACAGTGTCCATTTTGGCTTTCTCTCACCATTCCAAGCTTATTTTGGACACAGGAGGTGAATTGTCTTTCCAGGGGCTGGCAAACCTGAACTTCTGCACAGGAACCACTCAGAATAGTTAAAGATGGTGAATTACATTAGTTGGATGAAGTTTCTTAAGATAATTTGTCTGTACTCAACAGTGTCCATTTTGGCTTTCTCTCACCATTCTAAGATTATTTTGGACACAGGAGGTGAAATGTGTTACCATGGACTGATAGACTAACATTTTTTCCCAGAAAACACTCAGAACAGACAAAGGTGATGAATTACAGTAGTTGGATGAAGTTTCTCCAGATAATTTGTCTGTATTCAACAGTGTCCATTTTGGCTTTCTCTCCCATGCTAAGCTTATTTTGGACACAGGAGGTGAAATGTGTTACCATGGACTGATAGACTTACATTTTTGCCCAGAAAACACTCAGAATAGATAAAGATGATGAATTACAGTAGTTGGATGAAGTTTCTCCAGATAATTTGTCTGTATTCAACAGTGTCCATTTTGGCTTTCTCTCACCATTCTAAGCTTATTTTGGACACAGGAGGTGAAATGTGTTACCATGGACTGATAGACTTACATTTTTGCCCAGAAAACACTCAGAATAGATAAAGATGATGAATTACAGTAGTTGGATGAAGTTTCTTAAGATAATTTGTCTGTATTCAACAGTGTCCATTTTGGCTTTCTCTCACCATTCTAAGCTTATTTTGGACACAGGAGGTGAACTGTCTTTCCAGGGGCTAGCAAACCTGAACTTCTGTACAGGAAACACTCAGAATAGTTAAAGATGATGAATTGCAGTAGTTGGGTGAAGTTTCTTAAGATAATTTGTCTGTATTCAACAGTGTCCTTTTCGGCTTTCTCTCACCATTCTAAGCTTATTTTGGACACAGGAGGTGAGGGGCTGGCAAACCTGAACTTCTGCACAGGAAACACTCAGAATAGTTAAAGATGGTGAATTACAGTAGTTGGATGAAGTTTCTTAAGATAATTTGTCTGTATTCAACAGTGTCCATTTTGGCTTTCTCTCACCATTCTAAGCTTATTTTGGACACAGGAGGTGAACTGTCTTTCCAGGGGCTGGCAAACCTGAACTTCTGCACAGGAAACACTCAGAATAGTTAAAGATGGTGAATTACAGTAGTTGGATGAAGTTTCTTAAGATAATTTGTCTGTATTCAACAGTGTCCTTTTCGGCTTTTTCTCACTATTCTAAGCCTATTTTGGACACAGGAGGTGAACTGTCTTTCCAGGGGCTGGCAAACCTGAACTTCTGCACAGGAAACACTCAGAATAGTTAAAGATGGTGAATTACAGTAGTTGGATGAAGTTTCTTAAGATAATTTGTCTGTATTCAACAGTGTCCATTTTGGCTTTCTCTCACCATTCTAAGATTATTTTGGACACAGGAGGTGAACTGTCTTTCCAGGGGCTGGCAGACCTGAACTTCTGTACAGGAAACACTCAGAATAGTTAAAGATGATGAATTACATTAGTTGGATGAAGTTTCTTAAGATAATTTGTCTGTATTCAACAGTGTCCATTTCGGCTTTTTCTCACTATTCTAAGCTTATTTTGGACACAGGAGGTGAACTGTCTTTCCAGGGGCTGGCAAACCTGAACTTCTGCACAGGAAACACTCAGAATAGTTAAAGATGGTGAATTACAGTAGTTGGATGAAGTTTCTTAAGATAATTTGTCTGTATTCAACAGTGTCCTTTTCGGCTTTTTCTCACTATTCTAAGCCTATTTTGGACACAGGAGGTGAACTGTCTTTCCAGGGGCTGGCAAACCTGAACTTCTGCACAGGAAACACTCAGAATAGTTAAAGATGGTGAATTACAGTAGTTGGATGAAGTTTCTTAAGATAATTTGTCTGTATTCAACAGTGTCCATTTTGGCTTTCTCTCACCATTCTAAGCTTATTTTGGACACAGGAGGTGAGGGGCTGGCAAACCTGAACTTCTGCACAGGAAACACTCAGAATAGTTAAAGATGATGAATTACATTAGTTGGATGAAGTTTCTTAAGATAATTTGTCTGTATTCAACAGTGTCCATTTTGGCTTTCTCTCACCATTCTAAGCTTATTTTGGACACAGGAGGTGAGGGGCTGGCAAACCTGAACTTCTGCACAGGAAACACTCAGAATAGTTAAAGATGGTGAATTACAGTAGTTGGATGAAGTTTCTTAAGATAATTTGTCTGTATTCAACAGTGTCCTTTTCGGCTTTTTCTCACTATTCTGAGCCTATTTTGGACACAGGAGGTGAACTGTCTTTCCAGGGGCTGGCAAACCTGAACTTCTGCACAGGAAACACTCAGAATAGTTAAAGATGGTGAATTACAGTAGTTGGATGAAGTTTCTTAAGATAATTTGTCTGTATTCAACAGTGTCCATTTTGGCTTTCTCTCACCATTCTAAGCTTATTTTGGACACAGGAGGTGAGGGGCTGGCAAACCTGAACTTCTGCACAGGAAACACTCAGAATAGTTAAAGATGGTGAATTACAGTAGTTGGATGAAGTTTCTTAAGATAATTTGTCTGTATTCAACAGTGTCCATTTTGGCTTTCTCTCACCATTCTAAGCTTATTTTGGACACAGGAGGTGAACTGTCTTTCCAGGGGCTGGCAAACCTGAACTTCTGCACAGGAAACACTCAGAATAGTTAAAGATGGTGAATTACAGTAGTTGGATGAAGTTTCTTAAGATAATTTGTCTGTATTCAACAGTGTCCTTTTCGGCTTTTTCTCACTATTCTAAGCCTATTTTGGACACAGGAGGTGAAATGTCTTTCCAGGGGCTGGCAGACCTGAACTTCTGTGCAGGAAACACTCAGAATAGTTAAAGATGATGAATTACATTAGTTGGATGAAGTTTC
The DNA here is from genome assembly GCF_042242105.1 of Pempheris klunzingeri. Classification (NCBI taxonomy): domain Eukaryota; kingdom Metazoa; phylum Chordata; class Actinopteri; order Acropomatiformes; family Pempheridae; genus Pempheris; species Pempheris klunzingeri. The sequence continues at coordinate 6,262,072 of NC_092025.1, read as the reverse complement.
TTAAGATAATTTGTCTGTATTCAACAGTGTCCATTTCGGCTTTTTCTCACTATTCTAAGCTGATTTTGGACACAGGAGGTGAACTGTCTTTCCAGGGGCTGGCAAACCTGAACTTCTGCACAGGAAACACTCAGAATAGTTAAAGATGGTGAATTACAGTAGTTGGATGAAGTTTCTTAAGATAATTTGTCTGTATTCAACAGTGTCCTTTTCGGCTTTTTCTCACTATTCTAAGCCTATTTTGGACACAGGAGGTGAACTGTCTTTCCAGGGGCTGGCAAACCTGAACTTCTGCACAGGAAACACTCAGAATAGTTAAAGATGGTGAATTACAGTAGTTGGATGAAGTTTCTTAAGATAATTTGTCTGTATTCAACAGTGTCCATTTTGGCTTTCTCTCACCATTCTAAGCTTATTTTGGACACAGGAGGTGAGGGGCTGGCAAACCTGAACTTCTGCACAGGAAACACTCAGAATAGTTAAAGATGGTGAATTACAGTAGTTGGATGAAGTTTCTTAAGATAATTTGTCTGTATTCAACAGTGTCCATTTTGGCTTTCTCTCACCATTCTAAGCTTATTTTGGACACAGGAGGTGAGGGGCTGGCAAACCTGAACTTCTGCACAGGAAACACTCAGAATAGTTAAAGATGGTGAATTACAGTAGTTGGATGAAGTTTCTTAAGATAATTTGTCTGTATTCAACAGTGTCCATTTTGGCTTTCTCTCACCATTCTAAGCTTATTTTGGACACAGGAGGTGAGGGGCTGGCAAACCTGAACTTCTGCACAGGAAACACTCAGAATAGTTAAAGATGGTGAATTACAGTAGTTGGATGAAGTTTCTTAAGATAATTTGTCTGTATTCAACAGTGTCCTTTTCGGCTTTTTCTCACTATTCTAAGCTTATTTTGGACACAGGAGGTGAACTGTCTTTCCAGGGGCTGGCAAACCTGAACTTCTGCACAGGAAACACTCAGAATAGTTAAAGATGGTGAATTACAGTAGTTGGATGAAGTTTCTTAAGATAATTTGTCTGTATTCAACAGTGTCCGTTTTGGCTTTCTCTCACCATTCTAAGCCTATTTTGGACACAGGAGGTGAAATGTGTTACCATGGACTGATAGACTTCAATTTTTGCCCAGGAAACACTCAGAATAATTAAAGATGATGAATTACAGTAGTTGGATGAAGTTTCTTAAGATAATTTGTCTGTATTCAACAGTGTCCTTTTCGGCTTTTTCTCACTATTCTAAGCCTATTTTGGACACAGGAGGTGAACTGTCTTTCCAGGGGCTGGCAAACCTGAACTTCTGCACAGGAAACACTCAGAATAGTTAAAGATGGTGAATTACAGTAGTTGGATGAAGTTTCTTAAGATAATTTGTCTGTATTCAACAGTGTCCATTTTGGCTTTCTCTCACCATTCTAAGCTTATTTTGGACACAGGAGGTGAGGGGCTGGCAAACCTGAACTTCTGCACAGGAAACACTCAGAATAGTTAAAGATGGTGAATTACAGTAGTTGGATGAAGTTTCTTAAGATAATTTGTCTGTATTCAACAGTGTCCTTTTCGGCTTTTTCTCACTATTCTAAGCCTATTTTGGACACAGGAGGTGAACTGTCTTTCCAGGGGCTGGCAAACCTGAACTTCTGCACAGGAAACACTCAGAATAGTTAAAGATGGTGAATTACAGTAGTTGGATGAAGTTTCTTAAGATAATTTGTCTGTATTCAACAGTGTCCTTTTCGGCTTTTTCTCACCATTCTAAGCTTATTTTGGACACAGGAGGTGAGGGGCTGGCAAACCTGAACTTCTGCACAGGAAACACTCAGAATAGTTAAAGATGGTGAATTACAGTAGTTGGATGAAGTTTCTTAAGATAATTTGTCTGTATTCAACAGTGTCCATTTTGGCTTTCTCTCACCATTCTAAGCTTATTTTGGACACAGGAGGTGAGGGGCTGGCAAACCTGAACTTCTGCACAGGAAACACTCAGAATAGTTAAAGATGGTGAATTACAGTAGTTGGATGAATTTTCTTAAGATAATTTGTCTGTATTCAACAGTGTCCATTTTGGCTTTCTCTCACCATTCTAAGCTTATTTTGGACACAGGAGGTGAACTGTCTTTCCAGGGGCTGGCAAACCTGAACTTCTGCACAGGAAACACTCAGAATAGTTAAAGATGGTGAATTACAGTAGTTGGATGAAGTTTCTTAAGATAATTTGTCTGTATTCAACAGTGTCCATTTTGGCTTTCTCTCACCATTCTAAGCTTATTTTGGACACAGGAGGTGAGGGGCTGGCAAACCTGAACTTCTGCACAGGAAACACTCAGAATAGTTAAAGATGGTGAATTACAGTAGTTGGATGAAGTTTCTTAAGATAATTTGTCTGTATTCAACAGTGTCCATTTTGGCTTTCTCTCACCATTCTAAGCTTATTTTGGACACAGGAGGTGAACTGTCTTTCCAGGGGCTGGCAAACCTGAACTTCTGCACAGGAAACACTCAGAATAGTTAAAGATGGTGAATTACAGTAGTTGGATGAAGTTTCTTAAGATAATTTGTCTGTATTCAACAGTGTCCATTTTGGCTTTCTCTCACCATTCTAAGATTATTTTGGACACAGGAGGTGAACTGTCTTTCCAGGGGCTGGCAGACCTGAACTTCTGTACAGGAAACACTCAGAATAGTTAAAGATGATGAATTACATTAGTTGGATGAAGTTTCTTAAGATAATTTGTCTGTATTCAACAGTGTCCATTTTGGCTTTCTCTCACCATTCTAAGCTTATTTTGGACACAGGAGGTGAGGGGCTGGCAAACCTGAACTTCTGCACAGGAAACACTCAGAATAGTTAAAGATGGTGAATTACAGTAGTTGGATGAAGTTTCTTAAGATAATTTGTCTGTATTCAACAGTGTCCTTTTCGGCTTTTTCTCACTATTCTAAGCCTATTTTGGACACAGGAGGTGAACTGTCTTTCCAGGGGCTGGCAAACCTGAACTTCTGCACAGGAAACACTCAGAATAGTTAAAGATGGTGAATTACAGTAGTTGGATGAAGTTTCTTAAGATAATTTGTCTGTATTCAACAGTGTCCTTTTCGGCTTTTTCTCACTATTCTAAGCTTATTTTGGACACAGGAGGTGAACTGTCTTTCCAGGGGCTGGCAAACCTGAACTTCTGCACAGGAAACACTCAGAATAGTTAAAGATGGTGAATTACAGTAGTTGGATGAAGTTTCTTAAGATAATTTGTCTGTATTCAACAGTGTCCGTTTTGGCTTTCTCTCACCATTCTAAGCCTATTTTGGACACAGGAGGTGAAATGTGTTACCATGGACTGATAGACTTCAATTTTTGCCCAGGAAACACTCAGAATAATTAAAGATGATGAATTACAGTAGTTGGATGAAGTTTCTTAAGATAATTTGTCTGTATTCAACAGTGTCCATTTCGGCTTATTCTCACTATTCTAAGCTTATTTTGGACACAGGAGGTGAACTGTCTTTCCAGGGGCTGGCAAACCTGAACTTCTGCACAGGAAACACTCAGAATAGTTAAAGATGGTGAATTACAGTAGTTGGATGAAGTTTCTTAAGATAATTTGTCTGTATTCAACAGTGTCCTTTTCGGCTTTTTCTCACTATTCTAAGCCTATTTTGGACACAGGAGGTGAACTGTCTTTCCAGGGGCTGGCAAACCTGAACTTCTGCACAGGAAACACTCAGAATAGTTAAAGATGGTGAATTACAGTAGTTGGATGAAGTTTCTTAAGATAATTTGTCTGTATTCAACAGTGTCCGTTTTGGCTTTCTCTCACCATTCTAAGCCTATTTTGGACACAGGAGGTGAAATGTGTTACCATGGACTGATAGACTTCAATTTTTTCCCAGGAAACACTCAGAATAATTAAAGATGATGAATTACAGTAGTTGGATGAAGTTTCTTAAGATAATTTGTCTGTATTCAACAGTGTCCATTTCGGCTTATTCTCACTATTCTAAGCTTATTTTGGACACAGGAGGTGAACTGTCTTTCCAGGGCCTGGCAAACCTGAACTTCTGCACAGGAAACACTCAGAATAGTTAAAGATGGTGAATTACAGTAGTTGGATGAAGTTTCTTAAGATAATTTGTCTGTATTCAACAGTGTCCTTTTCGGCTTTTTCTCACTATTCTAAGCCTATTTTGGACACAGGAGGTGAACTGTCTTTCCAGGGGCTGGCAAACCTGAACTTCTGCACAGGAAACACTCAGAATAGTTAAAGATGGTGAATTACAGTAGTTGGATGAAGTTTCTTAAGATAATTTGTCTGTATTCAACAGTGTCCATTTTGGCTTTCTCTCACCATTCTAAGCTTTTTTTGGACACAGGAGGTGAGGGGCTGGCAAACCTGAACTTCTGCACAGGAAACACTCAGAATAGTTAAAGATGGTGAATTACAGTAGTTGGATGAAGTTTCTTAAGATAATTTGTCTGTATTCAACAGTGTCCTTTTCGGCTTTTTCTCACTATTCTAAGCTTATTTTGGACACAGGAGGTGAACTGTCTTTCCAGGGGCTGGCAAACCTGAACTTCTGCACAGGAAACACTCAGAATAGTTAAAGATGGTGAATTACAGTAGTTGGATGAAGTTTCTTAAGATAATTTGTCTGTATTCAACAGTGTCCTTTTCGGCTTTTTCTCACTATTCTAAGCCTATTTTGGACACAGGAGGTGAACTGTCTTTCCAGGGGCTGGCAAACCTGAACTTCTGCACAGGAAACACTCAGAATAGTTAAAGATGGTGAATTACAGTAGTTGGATGAAGTTTCTTAAGATAATTTGTCTGTATTCAACAGTGTCCTTTTCGGCTTTTTCTCACTATTCTAAGCTTATTTTGGACACAGGAGGTGAACTGTCTTTCCAGGGGCTGGCAAACCTGAACTTCTGCACAGGAAACACTCAGAATAGTTAAAGATGGTGAATTACAGTAGTTGGATGAAGTTTCTTAAGATAATTTGTCTGTATTCAACAGTGTCCGTTTTGGCTTTCTCTCACCATTCTAAGCCTATTTTGGACACAGGAGGTGAAATGTGTTACCATGGACTGATAGACTTCAATTTTTGCCCAGGAAACACTCAGAATAATTAAAGATGATGAATTACAGTAGTTGGATGAAGTTTCTTAAGATAATTTGTCTGTATTCAACAGTGTCCATTTCGGCTTATTCTCACTATTCTAAGCTTATTTTGGACACAGGAGGTGAACTGTCTTTCCAGGGGCTGGCAAACCTGAACTTCTGCACAGGAAACACTCAGAATAGTTAAAGATGGTGAATTACAGTAGTTGGATGAAGTTTCTTAAGATAATTTGTCTGTATTCAACAGTGTCCTTTTCGGCTTTTTCTCACTATTCTAAGCCTATTTTGGACACAGGAGGTGAACTGTCTTTCCAGGGGCTGGCAAACCTGAACTTCTGCACAGGAAACACTCAGAATAGTTAAAGATGGTGAATTACAGTAGTTGGATGAAGTTTCTTAAGATAATTTGTCTGTATTCAACAGTGTCCTTTTCGGCTTTTTCTCACTATTCTAAGCCTATTTTGGACACAGGAGGTGAACTGTCTTTCCAGGGGCTGGCAAACCTGAACTTCTGCACAGGAAACACTCAGAATAGTTAAAGATGGTGAATTACAGTAGTTGGATGAAGTTTCTTAAGATAATTTGTCTGTATTCAACAGTGTCCATTTTGGCTTTCTCTCACCATTCTAAGCTTTTTTTGGACACAGGAGGTGAGGGGCTGGCAAACCTGAACTTCTGCACAGGAAACACTCAGAATAGTTAAAGATGGTGAATTACAGTAGTTGGATGAAGTTTCTTAAGATAATTTGTCTGTATTCAACAGTGTCCTTTTCGGCTTTTTCTCACTATTCTAAGCTTATTTTGGACACAGGAGGTGAACTGTCTTTCCAGGGGCTGGCAAACCTGAACTTCTGCACAGGAAACACTCAGAATAGTTAAAGATGGTGAATTACAGTAGTTGGATGAAGTTTCTTAAGATAATTTGTCTGTATTCAACAGTGTCCTTTTCGGCTTTTTCTCACTATTCTAAGCCTATTTTGGACACAGGAGGTGAACTGTCTTTCCAGGGGCTGGCAAACCTGAACTTCTGCACAGGAAACACTCAGAATAGTTAAAGATGGTGAATTACAGTAGTTGGATGAAGTTTCTTAAGATAATTTGTCTGTATTCAACAGTGTCCTTTTCGGCTTTTTCTCACTATTCTAAGCTTATTTTGGACACAGGAGGTGAACTGTCTTTCCAGGGGCTGGCAAACCTGAACTTCTGCACAGGAAACACTCAGAATAGTTAAAGATGGTGAATTACAGTAGTTGGATGAAGTTTCTTAAGATAATTTGTCTGTATTCAACAGTGTCCGTTTTGGCTTTCTCTCACCATTCTAAGCCTATTTTGGACACAGGAGGTGAAATGTGTTACCATGGACTGATAGACTTCAATTTTTGCCCAGGAAACACTCAGAATAATTAAAGATGATGAATTACAGTAGTTGGATGAAGTTTCTTAAGATAATTTGTCTGTATTCAACAGTGTCCTTTTCGGCTTTTTCTCACTATTCTAAGCCTATTTTGGACACAGGAGGTGAACTGTCTTTCCAGGGGCTGGCAAACCTGAACTTCTGCACAGGAAACACTCAGAATAGTTAAAGATGGTGAATTACAGTAGTTGGATGAAGTTTCTTAAGATAATTTGTCTGTATTCAACAGTGTCCATTTTGGCTTTCTCTCACCATTCTAAGCTTATTTTGGACACAGGAGGTGAGGGGCTGGCAAACCTGAACTTCTGCACAGGAAACACTCAGAATAGTTAAAGATGGTGAATTACAGTAGTTGGATGAAGTTTCTTTAGATAATTTGTCTGTATTCAACAGTGTCCATTTTGGCTTTCTCTCACCATTCTAAGCTTATTTTGGACACAGGAGGTGAGGGGCTGGCAAACCTGAACTTCTGCACAGGAAACACTCAGAATAGTTAAAGATGGTGAATTACATTAGTTGGATGAAGTTTCTTAAGATAATTTGTCTGTATTCAACAGTGTCCGTTTTGGCTTTCTCTCACCATTCTAAGCCTATTTTGGACACAGGAGGTGAAATGTGTTACCATGGACTGATAGACTTCAATTTTTTCCCAGGAAACACTCAGAATAATTAAAGATGATGAATTACAGTAGTTGGATGAAGTTTCTTAAGATAATTTGTCTGTATTCAACAGTGTCCATTTTGGCTTTCTCTCACCATTCTAAGCTTTTTTTGGACACAGGAGGTGAACTGTCTTTCCAGGGGCTGGCAAACCTGAACTTCTGCACAGGAAACACTCAGAATAGTTAAAGATGGTGAATTACAGTAGTTGGATGAAGTTTCTTAAGATAATTTGTCTGTATTCAACAGTGTCCTTTTCGGCTTTTTCTCACTATTCTAAGCTTATTTTGGACACAGGAGGTGAACTGTCTTTCCAGGGGCTGGCAAACCTGAACTTCTGCACAGGAAACACTCAGAATAGTTAAAGATGGTGAATTACAGTAGTTGGATGAAGTTTCTTAAGATAATTTGTCTGTATTCAACAGTGTCCTTTTCGGCTTTTTCTCACTATTCTAAGCCTATTTTGGACACAGGAGGTGAACTGTCTTTCCAGGGGCTGGCAAACCTGAACTTCTGCACAGGAAACACTCAGAATAGTTAAAGATGGTGAATTACAGTAGTTGGATGAAGTTTCTTAAGATAATTTGTCTGTATTCAACAGTGTCCTTTTCGGCTTTTTCTCACTATTCTAAGCTTACTTTGGACACAGGAGGTGAACTGTCTTTCCAGGGGCTGGCAAACCTGAACTTCTGCACAGGAAACACTCAGAATAGTTAAAGATGGTGAATTACAGTAGTTGGATGAAGTTTCTTAAGATAATTTGTCTGTATTCAACAGTGTCCGTTTCGGCTTTCTCTCACCATTCTAAGCCTATTTTGGACACAGGAGGTGAAATGTGTTACCATGGACTGATAGACTTCAATTTTTGCCCAGGAAACACTCAGAATAATTAAAGATGATGAATTACAGTAGTTGGATGAAGTTTCTTAAGATAATTTGTCTGTATTCAACAGTGTCCATTTCGGCTTATTCTCACTATTCTAAGCTTATTTTGGACACAGGAGGTGAACTGTCTTTCCAGGGGCTGGCAAACCTGAACTTCTGCACAGGAAACACTCAGAATAGTTAAAGATGGTGAATTACAGTAGTTGGATGAAGTTTCTTAAGATAATTTGTCTGTATTCAACAGTGTCCTTTTCGGCTTTTTCTCACTATTCTAAGCCTATTTTGGACACAGGAGGTGAACTGTCTTTCCAGGGGCTGGCAAACCTGAACTTCTGCACAGGAAACACTCAGAATAGTTAAAGATGGTGAATTACAGTAGTTGGATGAAGTTTCTTAAGATAATTTGTCTGTATTCAACAGTGTCCTTTTCGGCTTTTTCTCACTATTCTAAGCTTATTTTGGACACAGGAGGTGAACTGTCTTTCCAGGGGCTGGCAAACCTGAACTTCTGCACAGGAAACACTCAGAATAGTTAAAGATGGTGAATTACAGTAGTTGGATGAAGTTTCTTAAGATAATTTGTCTGTATTCAACAGTGTCCTTTTCGGCTTTTTCTCACTATTCTAAGCCTATTTTGGACACAGGAGGTGAACTGTCTTTCCAGGGGCTGGCAAACCTGAACTTCTGCACAGGAAACACTCAGAATAGTTAAAGATGGTGAATTACAGTAGTTGGATGAAGTTTCTTAAGATAATTTGTCTGTATTCAACAGTGTCCTTTTCGGCTTTTTCTCACTATTCTAAGCTTATTTTGGACACAGGAGGTGAACTGTCTTTCCAGGGGCTGGCAAACCTGAACTTCTGCACAGGAAACACTCAGAATAGTTAAAGATGGTGAATTACAGTAGTTGGATGAAGTTTCTTAAGATAATTTGTCTGTATTCAACAGTGTCCGTTTTGGCTTTCTCTCACCATTCTAAGCCTATTTTGGACACAGGAGGTGAAATGTGTTACCATGGACTGATAGACTTCAATTTTTGCCCAGGAAACACTCAGAATAATTAAAGATGATGAATTACAGTAGTTGGATGAAGTTTCTTAAGATAATTTGTCTGTATTCAACAGTGTCCATTTCGGCTTATTCTCACTATTCTAAGCTTATTTTGGACACAGGAGGTGAACTGTCTTTCCAGGGGCTGGCAAACCTGAACTTCTGCACAGGAAACACTCAGAATAGTTAAAGATGGTGAATTACAGTAGTTGGATGAAGTTTCTTAAGATAATTTGTCTGTATTCAACAGTGTCCTTTTCGGCTTTTTCTCACTATTCTAAGCCTATTTTGGACACAGGAGGTGAACTGTCTTTCCAGGGGCTGGCAAACCTGAACTTCTGCACAGGAAACACTCAGAATAGTTAAAGATGGTGAATTACAGTAGTTGGATGAAGTTTCTTAAGATAATTTGTCTGTATTCAACAGTGTCCATTTTGGCTTTCTCTCACCATTCTAAGCTTATTTTGGACACAGGAGGTGAGGGGCTGGCAAACCTGAACTTCTGCACAGGAAACACTCAGAATAGTTAAAGATGGTGAATTACAGTAGTTGGATGAAGTTTCTTAAGATAATTTGTCTGTATTCAACAGTGTCCTTTTCGGCTTTTTCTCACTATTCTAAGCTTATTTTGGACACAGGAGGTGAACTGTCTTTCCAGGGGCTGGCAAACCTGAACTTCTGCACAGGAAACACTCAGAATAGTTAAAGATGGTGAATTACAGTAGTTGGATGAAGTTTCTTAAGATAATTTGTCTGTATTCAACAGTGTCCTTTTCGGCTTTTTCTCACTATTCTAAGCCTATTTTGGACACAGGAGGTGAACTGTCTTTCCAGGGGCTGGCAAACCTGAACTTCTGCACAGGAAACACTCAGAATAGTTAAAGATGGTGAATTACAGTAGTTGGATGAAGTTTCTTAAGATAATTTGTCTGTATTCAACAGTGTCCTTTTCGGCTTTTTCTCACTATTCTAAGCTTATTTTGGACACAGGAGGTGAACTGTCTTTCCAGGGGCTGGCAAACCTGAACTTCTGCACAGGAAACACTCAGAATAGTTAAAGATGGTGAATTACAGTAGTTGGATGAAGTTTCTTAAGATAATTTGTCTGTATTCAACAGTGTCCTTTTCGGCTTTTTCTCACTATTCTAAGCCTATTTTGGACACAGGAGGTGAACTGTCTTTCCAGGGGCTGGCAAACCTGAACTTCTGCACAGGAAACACTCAGAATAGTTAAAGATGGTGAATTACAGTAGTTGGATGAAGTTTCTTAAGATAATTTGTCTGTATTCAACAGTGTCCTTTTCGGCTTTTTCTCACCATTCTAAGCTTATTTTGGACACAGGAGGTGAACTGTCTTTCCAGGGGCTGGCAAACCTGAACTTCTGCACAGGAAACACTCAGAATAGTTAAAGATGGTGAATTACAGTAGTTGGATGAAGTTTCTTAAGATAATTTGTCTGTATTCAACAGTGTCCGTTTTGGCTTTCTCTCACCATTCTAAGCCTATTTTGGACACAGGAGGTGAAATGTGTTACCATGGACTGATAGACTTCAATTTTTTCCCAGGAAACACTCAGAATAATTAAAGATGATGAATTACAGTAGTTGGATGAAGTTTCTTAAGATAATTTGTCTGTATTCAACAGTGTCCATTTCGGCTTATTCTCACTATTCTAAGCTTATTTTGGACACAGGAGGTGAACTGTCTTTCCAGGGGCTGGCAAACCTGAACTTCTGCACAGGAAACACTCAGAATAGTTAAAGATGGTGAATTACAGTAGTTGGATGAAGTTTCTTAAGATAATTTGTCTGTATTCAACAGTGTCCTTTTCGGCTTTTTCTCACTATTCTAAGCCTATTTTGGACACAGGAGGTGAACTGTCTTTCCAGGGGCTGGCAAACCTGAACTTCTGCACAGGAAACACTCAGAATAGTTAAAGATGGTGAATTACAGTAGTTGGATGAAGTTTCTTAAGATAATTTGTCTGTATTCAACAGTGTCCATTTTGGATTTCTCTCACCATTCTAAGCTTATTTTGGACACAGGAGGTGAGGGGCTGGCAAACCTGAACTTCTGCACAGGAAACACTCAGAATAGTTAAAGATGGTGAATTACAGTAGTTGGATGAAGTTTCTTAAGATAATTTGTCTGTATTCAACAGTGTCCATTTTGGCTTTCTCTCACCATTCTAAGCTTATTTTGGACACAGGAGGTGATGGGCTGGCAAACCTGAACTTCTGCACAGGAAACACTCAGAATAGTTAAAGATGGTGAATTACAGTAGTTGGATGAAGTTTCTTAAGATAATTTGTCTGTATTCAACAGTGTCCTTTTCGGCTTTTTCTCACTATTCTAAGCCTATTTTGGACACAGGAGGTGAACTGTCTTTCCAGGGGCTGGCAAACCTGAACTTCTGCACAGGAAACACTCAGAATAGTTAAAGATGGTGAATTACAGTAGTTGGATGAAGTTTCTTAAGATAATTTGTCTGTATTCAACAGTGTCCTTTTCGGCTTTTTCTCACTATTCTAAGCTTATTTTGGACACAGGAGGTGAACTGTCTTTCCAGGGGCTGGCAAACCTGAACTTCTGCACAGGAAACACTCAGAATAGTTAAAGATGGTGAATTACAGTAGTTGGATGAAGTTTCTTAAGATAATTTGTCTGTATTCAACAGTGTCCGTTTTGGCTTTCTCTCACCATTCTAAGCCTATTTTGGACACAGGAGGTGAAATGTGTTACCATGGACTGATAGACTTCAATTTTTGCCCAGGAAACACTCAGAATAATTAAAGATGATGAATTACAGTAGTTGGATGAAGTTTCTTAAGATAATTTGTCTGTATTCAACAGTGTCCATTTTGGCTTTCTCTCACCATTCTAAGCTTTTTTTGGACACAGGAGGTGAGGGGCTGGCAAACCTGAACTTCTGCACAGGAAACACTCAGAATAGTTAAAGATGGTGAATTACAGTAGTTGGATGAAGTTTCTTAAGATAATTTGTCTGTATTCAACAGTGTCCTTTTCGGCTTTTTCTCACTATTCTAAGCTTATTTTGGACACAGGAGGTGAACTGTCTTTCCAGGGGCTGGCAAACCTGAACTTCTGCACAGGAAACACTCAGAATAGTTAAAGATGGTGAATTACAGTAGTTGGATGAAGTTTCTTAAGATAATTTGTCTGTATTCAACAGTGTCCTTTTCGGCTTTTTCTCACTATTCTAAGCCTATTTTGGACACAGGAGGTGAACTGTCTTTCCAGGGGCTGGCAAACCTGAACTTCTGCACAGGAAACACTCAGAATAGTTAAAGATGGTGAATTACAGTAGTTGGATGAAGTTTCTTAAGATAATTTGTCTGTATTCAACAGTGTCCTTTTCGGCTTTTTCTCACTATTCTAAGCTTATTTTGGACACAGGAGGTGAACTGTCTTTCCAGGGGCTGGCAAACCTGAACTTCTGCACAGGAAACACTCAGAATAGTTAAAGATGGTGAATTACAGTAGTTGGATGAAGTTTCTTAAGATAATTTGTCTGTATTCAACAGTGTCCGTTTTGGCTTTCTCTCACTATTCTAAGCCTATTTTGGACACAGGAGGTGAAATGTGTTACCATGGACTGATAGACTTCAATTTTTGCCCAGGAAACACTCAGAATAATTAAAGATGATGAATTACAGTAGTTGGATGAAGTTTCTTAAGATAATTTGTCTGTATTCAACAGTGTCCATTTCGGCTTATTCTCACTATTCTAAGCTTATTTTGGACACAGGAGGTGAACTGTCTTTCCAGGGGCTGGCAAACCTGAACTTCTGCACAGGAAACACTCAGAATAGTTAAAGATGGTGAATTACAGTAGTTGGATGAAGTTTCTTAAGATAATTTGTCTGTATTCAACAGTGTCCTTTTCGGCTTTTTCTCACTATTCTAAGCCTATTTTGGACACAGGAGGTGAACTGTCTTTCCAGGGGCTGGCAAACCTGAACTTCTGCACAGGAAACACTCAGAATAGTTAAAGATGGTGAATTACAGTAGTTGGATGAAGTTTCTTAAGATAATTTGTCTGTATTCAACAGTGTCCTTTTCGGCTTTTTCTCACTATTCTAAGCTTATTTTGGACACAGGAGGTGAACTGTCTTTCCAGGGGCTGGCAAACCTGAACTTCTGCACAGGAAACACTCAGAATAGTTAAAGATGGTGAATTACAGTAGTTGGATGAAGTTTCTTAAGATAATTTGTCTGTATTCAACAGTGTCCTTTTCGGCTTTTTCTCACTATTCTAAGCCTATTTTGGACACAGGAGGTGAACTGTCTTTCCAGGGGCTGGCAAACCTGAACTTCTGCACAGGAAACACTCAGAATAGTTAAAGATGGTGAATTACAGTAGTTGGATGAAGTTTCTTAAGATAATTTGTCTGTATTCAACAGTGTCCTTTTCGGCTTTTTCTCACCATTCTAAGCTTATTTTGGACACAGGAGGTGAACTGTCTTTCCAGGGGCTGGCAAACCTGAACTTCTGCACAGGAAACACTCAGAATAGTTAAAGATGGTGAATTACAGTAGTTGGATGAAGTTTCTTAAGATAATTTGTCTGTATTCAACAGTGTCCGTTTTGGCTTTCTCTCACCATTCTAAGCCTATTTTGGACACAGGAGGTGAAATGTGTTACCATGGACTGATAGACTTCAATTTTTTCCCAGGAAACACTCAGAATAATTAAAGATGATGAATTACAGTAGTTGGATGAAGTTTCTTAAGATAATTTGTCTGTATTCAACAGTGTCCATTTCGGCTTATACTCACTATTCTAAGCTTATTTTGGACACAGGAGGTGAACTGTCTTTCCAGGGGCTGGCAAACCTGAACTTCTGCACAGGAAACACTCAGAATAGTTAAAGATGGTGAATTACAGTAGTTGGATGAAGTTTCTTAAGATAATTTGTCTGTATTCAACAGTGTCCATTTTGGCTTTCTCTCACCATTCTAAGCTTATTTTGGACACAGGAGGTGAACTGTCTTTCCAGGGGCTGGCAAACCTGAACTTCTGCACAGGAAACACTCAGAATAGTTAAAGATGGTGAATTACAGTAGTTGGATGAAGTTTCTTAAGATAATTTGTCTGTATTCAACAGTGTCCTTTTCGGCTTTTTCTCACTATTCTAAGCCTATTTTGGACACAGGAGGTGAACTGTCTTTCCAGGGGCTGGCAAACCTGAACTTCTGCACAGGAAACACTCAGAATAGTTAAAGATGGTGAATTACAGTAGTTGGATGAAGTTTCTTAAGATAATTTGTCTGTATTCAACAGTGTCCATTTTGGCTTTCTCTCACCATTCTAAGCTTATTTTGGACACAGGAGGTGAGGGGCTGGCAAACCTGAACTTCTGCACAGGAAACACTCAGAATAGTTAAAGATGGTGAATTACAGTAGTTGGATGAAGTTTCTTAAGATAATTTGTCTGTATTCAATAGTGTCCTTTTCGGCTTTTTCTCACTATTCTAAGCTTATTTTGGACACAGGAGGTGAACTGTCTTTCCAGGGGCTGGCAAACCTGAACTTCTGCACAGGAAACACTCAGAATAGTTAAAGATGGTGAATTACAGTAGTTGGATGAAGTTTCTTAAGATAATTTGTCTGTATTCAACAGTGTCCATTTTGGCTTTCTCTCACCATTCTAAGCTTATTTTGGACACAGGAGGTGAGGGGCTGGCAAACCTGAACTTCTGCACAGGAAACACTCAGAATAGTTAAAGATGGTGAATTACAGTAGTTGGATGAAGTTTCTTAAGATAATTTGTCTGTATTCAACAGTGTCCTTTTCGGCTTTTTCTCACTATTCTAAGCCTATTTTGGACACAGGAGGTGAACTGTCTTTCCAGGGGCTGGCAAACCTGAACTTCTGCACAGGAAACACTCAGAATAGTTAAAGATGGTGAATTACAGTAGTTGGATGAAGTTTCTTAAGATAATTTGTCTGTATTCAACAGTGTCCATTTTGGCTTTCTCTCACCATTCTAAGCTTATTTTGGACACAGGAGGTGAGGGGCTGGCAAACCTGAACTTCTGCACAGGAAACACTCAGAATAGTTAAAGATGGTGAATTACAGTAGTTGGATGAAGTTTCTTAAGATAATTTGTCTGTATTCAACAGTGTCCATTTTGGCTTTCTCTGACCATTCTAAGCTTATTTTGGACACAGGAGGTGAGGGGCTGGCAAACCTGAACTTCTGCACAGGAAACACTCAGAATAGTTAAAGATGGTGAATTACAGTAGTTGGATGAAGTTTCTTAAGATAATTTGTCTGTATTCAACAGTGTCCTTTTCGGCTTTTTCTCACTATTCTAAGCCTATTTTGGACACAGGAGGTGAACTGTCTTTCCAGGGGCTGGCAAACCTGAACTTCTGCACAGGAAACACTCAGAATAGTTAAAGATGGTGAATTACAGTAGTTGGATGAAGTTTCTTAAGATAATTTGTCTGTATTCAACAGTGTCCATTTTGGCTTTCTCTCACCATTCTAAGCTTTTTTTGGACACAGGAGGTGAGGGGCTGGCAAACCTGAACTTCTGCACAGGAAACACTCAGAATAGTTAAAGATGGTGAATTACAGTAGTTGGATGAAGTTTCTTAAGATAATTTGTCTGTATTCAACAGTGTCCTTTTCGGCTTTTTCTCACTATTCTAAGCTTATTTTGGACACAGGAGGTGAACTGTCTTTCCAGGGGCTGGCAAACCTGAACTTCTGCACAGGAAACACTCAGAATAGTTAAAGATGGTGAATTACAGTAGTTGGATGAAGTTTCTTAAGATAATTTGTCTGTATTCAACAGTGTCCTTTTCGGCTTTTTCTCACTATTCTAAGCCTATTTTGGACACAGGAGGTGAACTGTCTTTCCAGGGGCTGGCAAACCTGAACTTCTGCACAGGAAACACTCAGAATAGTTAAAGATGGTGAATTACAGTAGTTGGATGAAGTTTCTTAAGATAATTTGTCTGTATTCAACAGTGTCCATTTTGGCTTTCTCTCACCATTCTAAGCTTATTTTGGACACAGGAGGTGAGGGGCTGGCAAACCTGAACTTCTGCACAGGAAACACTCAGAATAGTTAAAGATGGTGAATTACAGTAGTTGGATGAAGTTTCTTAAGATAATTTGTCTGTATTCAACAGTGTCCTTTTCGGCTTATTCTCACTATTCTAAGCTTATTTTGGACACAGGAGGTGAACTGTCTTTCCAGGGGCTGGCAAACCTGAACTTCTGCACAGGAAACACTCAGAATAGTTAAAGATGGTGAATTACAGTAGTTGGATGAAGTTTCTTAAGATAATTTGTCTGTATTCAACAGTGTCCATTTCGGCTTTTTCTCACTATTCTAAGCCTATTTTGGACACAGGAGGTGAACTGTCTTTCCAGGGGCTGGCAAACCTGAACTTCTGCACAGGAAACACTCAGAATAGTTAAAGATGGTGAATTACAGTAGTTGGATGAAGTTTCTTAAGATAATTTGTCTGTATTCAACAGTGTCCATTTTGGCTTTCTCTCACCATTCTAAGCTTTTTTTGGACACAGGAGGTGAGGGGCTGGCAAACCTGAACTTCTGCACAGGAAACACTCAGAATAGTTAAAGATGGTGAATTACAGTAGTTGGATGAAGTTTCTTAAGATAATTTGTCTGTATTCAACAGTGTCCTTTTCGGCTTTTTCTCACTATTCTAAGCTTATTTTGGACACAGGAGGTGAACTGTCTTTCCAGGGGCTGGCAAACCTGAACTTCTGCACAGGAAACACTCAGAATAGTTAAAGATGGTGAATTACAGTAGTTGGATGAAGTTTCTTAAGATAATTTGTCTGTATTCAACAGTGTCCTTTTCGGCTTTTTCTCACTATTCTAAGCCTATTTTGGACACAGGAGGTGAACTGTCTTTCCAGGGGCTGGCAAACCTGAACTTCTGCACAGGAAACACTCAGAATAGTTAAAGATGGTGAATTACAGTAGTTGGATGAAGTTTCTTAAGATAATTTGTCTGTATTCAACAGTGTCCATTTTGGCTTTCTCTCACCATTCTAAGCTTATTTTGGACACAGGAGGTGAGGGGCTGGCAAACCTGAACTTCTGCACAGGAAACACTCAGAATATTTAAAGATGGTGAATTACAGTAGTTGGATGAAGTTTCTTAAGATAATTTGTCTGTATTCAACAGTGTCCTTTTCGGCTTTTTCTCACTATTCTAAGCTTATTTTGGACACAGGAGGTGAAATGTGTTACCATGGACTGATAGACTTCAATTTTTTCCCAGGAAACACTCAGAATAGTTAAAGATGGTGAATTACAGTAGTTGGATGAAGTTTCTTAAGATAATTTGTCTGTATTCAACAGTGTCCTTTTCGGCTTTTTCTCACTATTCTAAGCCTATTTTGGACACAGGAGGTGAACTGTCTTTCCAGGGGCTGGCAAACCTGAACTTCTGCACAGGAAACACTCAGAATAGTTAAAGATGGTGAATTACAGTAGTTGGATGAAGTTTCTTAAGATAATTTGTCTGTATTCAACAGTGTCCATTTTGGCTTTCTCTCACCATTCTAAGCTTTTTTTGGACACAGGAGGTGAGGGGCTGGCAAACCTGAACTTCTGCACAGGAAACACTCAGAATAGTTAAAGATGGTGAATTACAGTAGTTGGATGAAGTTTCTTAAGATAATTTGTCTGTATTCAACAGTGTCCTTTTCGGCTTTTTCTCACTATTCTAAGCTTATTTTGGACACAGGAGGTGAACTGTCTTTCCAGGGGCTGGCAAACCTGAACTTCTGCACAGGAAACACTCAGAATAGTTAAAGATGGTGAATTACAGTAGTTGGATGAAGTTTCTTAAGATAATTTGTCTGTATTCAACAGTGTCCTTTTCGGCTTTTTCTCACTATTCTAAGCCTATTTTGGACACAGGAGGTGAACTGTCTTTCCAGGGGCTGGCAAACCTGAACTTCTGCACAGGAAACACTCAGAATAGTTAAAGATGGTGAATTACAGTAGTTGGATGAAGTTTCTTAAGATAATTTGTCTGTATTCAACAGTGTCCTTTTCGGCTTTTTCTCACCATTCTAAGCTTATTTTGGACACAGGAGGTGAACTGTCTTTCCAGGGGCTGGCAAACCTGAACTTCTGCACAGGAAACACTCAGAATAGTTAAAGATGGTGAATTACAGTAGTTGGATGAAGTTTCTTAAGATAATTTGTCTGTATTCAACAGTGTCCTTTTCGGCTTTTTCTCACTATTCTAAGCCTATTTTGGACACAGGAGGTGAACTGTCTTTCCAGGGGCTGGCAAACCTGAACTTCTGCACAGGAAACACTCAGAATAGTTAAAGATGGTGAATTACAGTAGTTGGATGAAGTTTCTTAAGATAATTTGTCTGTATTCAACAGTGTCCTTTTCGGCTTTTTCTCACTATTCTAAGCCTATTTTGGACACAGGAGGTGAACTGTCTTTCCAGGGGCTGGCAAACCTGAACTTCTGCACAGGAAACACTCAGAATAGTTAAAGATGGTGAATTACAGTAGTTGGATGAAGTTTCTTAAGATAATTTGTCTGTATTCAACAGTGTCCTTTTCGGCTTTTTCTCACTATTCTAAGCCTATTTTGGACACAGGAGGTGAACTGTCTTTCCAGGGGCTGGCAAACCTGAACTTCTGCACAGGAAACACTCAGAATAGTTAAAGATGGTGAATTACAGTAGTTGGATGAAGTTTCTTAAGATAATTTGTCTGTATTCAACAGTGTCCTTTTCGGCTTTTTCTCACTATTCTAAGCCTATTTTGGACACAGGAGGTGAACTGTCTTTCCAGGGGCTGGCAAACCTGAACTTCTGCACAGGAAACACTCAGAATAGTTAAAGATGGTGAATTACAGTAGTTGGATGAAGTTTCTTAAGATAATTTGTCTGTATTCAACAGTGTCCTTTTCGGCTTTTTCTCACTATTCTAAGCCTATTTTGGACACAGGAGGTGAACTGTCTTTCCAGGGGCTGGCAAACCTGAACTTCTGCACAGGAAACACTCAGAATAGTTAAAGATGGTGAATTACAGTAGTTGGATGAAGTTTCTTAAGATAATTTGTCTGTATTCAACAGTGTCCGTTTTGGCTTTCTCTCACCATTCTAAGCCTATTTTGGACACAGGAGGTGAAATGTGTTACCATGGACTGATAGACTTCAATTTTTGCCCAGGAAACACTCAGAATAATTAAAGATGATGAATTACAGTAGTTGGATGAAGTTTCTTAAGATAATTTGTCTGTATTCAACAGTGTCCTTTTCGGCTTTTTCTCACTATTCTAAGCCTATTTTGGACACAGGAGGTGAACTGTCTTTCCAGGGGCTGGCAAACCTGAACTTCTGCACAGGAAACACTCAGAATAGTTAAAGATGGTGAATTACAGTAGTTGGATGAAGTTTCTTAAGATAATTTGTCTGTATTCAACAGTGTCCATTTTGGCTTTCTCTCACCATTCTAAGCTTTTTTTGGACACAGGAGGTGAGGGGCTGGCAAACCTGAACTTCTGCACAGGAAACACTCAGAATAGTTAAAGATGGTGAATTACAGTAGTTGGATGAAGTTTCTTAAGATAATTTGTCTGTATTCAACAGTGTCCTTTTCGGCTTTTTCTCACTATTCTAAGCTTATTTTGGACACAGGAGGTGAACTGTCTTTCCAGGGGCTGGCAAACCTGAACTTCTGCACAGGAAACACTCAGAATAGTTAAAGATGGTGAATTACAGTAGTTGGATGAAGTTTCTTAAGATAATTTGTCTGTATTCAACAGTGTCCTTTTCGGCTTTTTCTCACTATTCTAAGCCTATTTTGGACACAGGAGGTGAACTGTCTTTCCAGGGGCTGGCAAACCTGAACTTCTGCACAGGAAACACTCAGAATAGTTAAAGATGGTGAATTACAGTAGTTGGATGAAGTTTCTTAAGATAATTTGTCTGTATTCAACAGTGTCCGTTTTGGCTTTCTCTCACCATTCTAAGCCTATTTTGGACACAGGAGGTGAAATGTGTTACCATGGACTGATAGACTTCAATTTTTGCCCAGGAAACACTCAGAATAATTAAAGATGATGAATTACAGTAGTTGGATGAAGTTTCTTAAGATAATTTGTCTGTATTCAACAGTGTCCATTTCGGCTTATTCTCACTATTCTAAGCTTATTTTGGACACAGGAGGTGAACTGTCTTTCCAGGGGCTGGCAAACCTGAACTTCTGCACAGGAAACACTCAGAATAGTTAAAGATGGTGAATTACAGTAGTTGGATGAAGTTTCTTAAGATAATTTGTCTGTATTCAACAGTGTCCTTTTCGGCTTTTTCTCACTATTCTAAGCCTATTTTGGACACAGGAGGTGAACTGTCTTTCCAGGGGCTGGCAAACCTGAACTTCTGCACAGGAAACACTCAGAATAGTTAAAGATGGTGAATTACAGTAGTTGGATGAAGTTTCTTAAGATAATTTGTCTGTATTCAACAGTGTCCTTTTCGGCTTTTTCTCACTATTCTAAGCCTATTTTGGACACAGGAGGTGAACTGTCTTTCCAGGGGCTGGCAAACCTGAACTTCTGCACAGGAAACACTCAGAATAGTTAAAGATGGTGAATTACAGTAGTTGGATGAAGTTTCTTAAGATAATTTGTCTGTATTCAACAGTGTCCTTTTCGGCTTTTTCTCACTATTCTAAGCCTATTTTGGACACAGGAGGTGAACTGTCTTTCCAGGGGCTGGCAAACCTGAACTTCTGCACAGGAAACACTCAGAATAGTTAAAGATGGTGAATTACAGTAGTTGGATGAAGTTTCTTAAGATAATTTGTCTGTATTCAACAGTGTCCTTTTCGGCTTTTTCTCACTATTCTAAGCCTATTTTGGACACAGGAGGTGAACTGTCTTTCCAGGGGCTGGCAAACCTGAACTTCTGCACAGGAAACACTCAGAATAGTTAAAGATGGTGAATTACAGTAGTTGGATGAAGTTTCTTAAGATAATTTGTCTGTATTCAACAGTGTCCTTTTCGGCTTTTTCTCACTATTCTAAGCCTATTTTGGACACAGGAGGTGAAATGTGTTACCATGGACTGATAGACTTCAATTTTTGCCCAGGAAACACTCAGAATAATTAAAGATGATGAATTACAGTAGTTGGATGAAGTTTCTTAAGATAATTTGTCTGTATTCAACAGTGTCCTTTTCGGCTTTTTCTCACTATTCTAAGCCTATTTTGGACACAGGAGGTGAACTGTCTTTCCAGGGGCTGGCAAACCTGAACTTCTGCACAGGAAACACTCAGAATAGTTAAAGATGGTGAATTACAGTAGTTGGATGAAGTTTCTTAAGATAATTTGTCTGTATTCAACAGTGTCCATTTTGGCTTTCTCTCACCATTCTAAGCTTTTTTTGGACACAGGAGGTGAGGGGCTGGCAAACCTGAACTTCTGCACAGGAAACACTCAGAATAGTTAAAGATGGTGAATTACAGTAGTTGGATGAAGTTTCTTAAGATAATTTGTCTGTATTCAACAGTGTCCTTTTCGGCTTTTTCTCACTATTCTAAGCTTATTTTGGACACAGGAGGTGAACTGTCTTTCCAGGGGCTGGCAAACCTGAACTTCTGCACAGGAAACACTCAGAATAGTTAAAGATGGTGAATTACAGTAGTTGGATGAAGTTTCTTAAGATAATTTGTCTGTATTCAACAGTGTCCTTTTCGGCTTTTTCTCACTATTCTAAGCCTATTTTGGACACAGGAGGTGAACTGTCTTTCCAGGGGCTGGCAAACCTGAACTTCTGCACAGGAAACACTCAGAATAGTTAAAGATGGTGAATTACAGTAGTTGGATGAAGTTTCTTAAGATAATTTGTCTGTATTCAACAGTGTCCTTTTCGGCTTTTTCACACTATTCTAAGCCTATTTTGGACACAGGAGGTGAACTGTCTTTCCAGGGGCTGGCAAACCTGAACTTCTGCACAGGAAACACTCAGAATAGTTAAAGATGGTGAATTACAGTAGTTGGATGAAGTTTCTTAAGATAATTTGTCTGTATTCAACAGTGTCCTTTTCGGCTTTTTCTCACTATTCTAAGCCTATTTTGGACACAGGAGGTGAACTGTCTTTCCAGGGGCTGGCAAACCTGAACTTCTGCACAGGAAACACTCAGAATAGTTAAAGATGGTGAATTACAGTAGTTGGATGAAGTTTCTTAAGATAATTTGTCTGTATTCAACAGTGTCCATTTTGGCTTTCTCTCACCATTCTAAGCTTTTTTTGGACACAGGAGGTGAGGGGCTGGCAAACCTGAACTTCTGCACAGGAAACACTCAGAATAGTTAAAGATGGTGAATTACAGTAGTTGGATGAAGTTTCTTAAGATAATTTGTCTGTATTCAACAGTGTCCTTTTCGGCTTTTTCTCACTATTCTAAGCTTATTTTGGACACAGGAGGTGAACTGTCTTTCCAGGGGCTGGCAAACCTGAACTTCTGCACAGGAAACACTCAGAATAGTTAAAGATGGTGAATTACAGTAGTTGGATGAAGTTTCTTAAGATAATTTGTCTGTATTCAACAGTGTCCTTTTCGGCTTTTTCTCACTATTCTAAGCTTATTTTGGACACAGGAGGTGAACTGTCTTTCCAGGGGCTGGCAAACCTGAACTTCTGCACAGGAAACACTCAGAATAGTTAAAGATGGTGAATTACAGTAGTTGGATGAAGTTTCTTAAGATAATTTGTCTGTATTCAACAGTGTCCGTTTTGGCTTTCTCTCACCATTCTAAGCCTATTTTGGACACAGGAGGTGAAATGTGTTACCATGGACTGATAGACTTCAATTTTTGCCCAGGAAACACTCAGAATAATTAAAGATGATGAATTACAGTAGTTGGATGAAGTTTCTTAAGATAATTTGTCTGTATTCAACAGTGTCCTTTTCGGCTTTTTCTCACTATTCTAAGCCTATTTTGGACACAGGAGGTGAACTGTCTTTCCAGGGGCTGGCAAACCTGAACTTCTGCACAGGAAACACTCAGAATAGTTAAAGATGGTGAATTACAGTAGTTGGATGAAGTTTCTTAAGATAATTTGTCTGTATTCAACAGTGTCCATTTTGGCTTTCTCTCACCATTCTAAGCTTTTTTTGGACACAGGAGGTGAGGGGCTGGCAAACCTGAACTTCTGCACAGGAAACACTCAGAATAGTTAAAGATGGTGAATTACAGTAGTTGGATGAAGTTTCTTAAGATAATTTGTCTGTATTCAACAGTGTCCTTTTCGGCTTTTTCTCACTATTCTAAGCTTATTTTGGACACAGGAGGTGAACTGTCTTTCCAGGGGCTGGCAAACCTGAACTTCTGCACAGGAAACACTCAGAATAGTTAAAGATGGTGAATTACAGTAGTTGGATGAAGTTTCTTAAGATAATTTGTCTGTATTCAACAGTGTCCTTTTCGGCTTTTTCTCACTATTCTAAGCCTATTTTGGACACAGGAGGTGAACTGTCTTTCCAGGGGCTGGCAAACCTGAACTTCTGCACAGGAAACACTCAGAATAGTTAAAGATGGTGAATTACAGTAGTTGGATGAAGTTTCTTAAGATAATTTGTCTGTATTCAACAGTGTCCTTTTCGGCTTTTTCACACTATTCTAAGCCTATTTTGGACACAGGAGGTGAACTGTCTTTCCAGGGGCTGGCAAACCTGAACTTCTGCACAGGAAACACTCAGAATAGTTAAAGATGGTGAATTACAGTAGTTGGATGAAGTTTCTTAAGATAATTTGTCTGTATTCAACAGTGTCCTTTTCGGCTTTTTCTCACTATTCTAAGCCTATTTTGGACACAGGAGGTGAACTGTCTTTCCAGGGGCTGGCAAACCTGAACTTCTGCACAGGAAACACTCAGAATAGTTAAAGATGGTGAATTACAGTAGTTGGATGAAGTTTCTTAAGATAATTTGTCTGTATTCAACAGTGTCCATTTTGGCTTTCTCTCACCATTCTAAGCTTTTTTTGGACACAGGAGGTGAGGGGCTGGCAAACCTGAACTTCTGCACAGGAAACACTCAGAATAGTTAAAGATGGTGAATTACAGTAGTTGGATGAAGTTTCTTAAGATAATTTGTCTGTATTCAACAGTGTCCTTTTCGGCTTTTTCTCACTATTCTAAGCTTATTTTGGACACAGGAGGTGAACTGTCTTTCCAGGGGCTGGCAAACCTGAACTTCTGCACAGGAAACACTCAGAATAGTTAAAGATGGTGAATTACAGTAGTTGGATGAAGTTTCTTAAGATAATTTGTCTGTATTCAACAGTGTCCTTTTCGGCTTTTTCTCACTATTCTAAGCCTATTTTGGACACAGGAGGTGAACTGTCTTTCCAGGGGCTGGCAAACCTGAACTTCTGCACAGGAAACACTCAGAATAGTTAAAGATGGTGAATTACAGTAGTTGGATGAAGTTTCTTAAGATAATTTGTCTGTATTCAACAGTGTCCTTTTCGGCTTTTTCTCACTATTCTAAGCCTATTTTGGACACAGGAGGTGAACTGTCTTTCCAGGGGCTGGCAAACCTGAACTTCTGCACAGGAAACACTCAGAATAGTTAAAGATGGTGAATTACAGTAGTTGGATGAAGTTTCTTAAGATAATTTGTCTGTATTCAACAGTGTCCTTTTCGGCTTTTTCTCACTATTCTAAGCTTATTTTGGACACAGGAGGTGAACTGTCTTTCCAGGGGCTGGCAAACCTGAACTTCTGCACAGGAAACACTCAGAATAGTTAAAGATGGTGAATTACAGTAGTTGGATGAAGTTTCTTAAGATAATTTGTCTGTATTCAACAGTGTCCATTTTGGCTTTCTCTCACCATTCTAAGCTTTTTTTGGACACAGGAGGTGAGGGGCTGGCAAACCTGAACTTCTGCACAGGAAACACTCAGAATAGTTAAAGATGGTGAATTACAGTAGTTGGATGAAGTTTCTTAAGATAATTTGTCTGTATTCAACAGTGTCCTTTTCGGCTTTTTCTCACTATTCTAAGCTTATTTTGGACACAGGAGGTGAACTGTCTTTCCAGGGGCTGGCAAACCTGAACTTCTGCACAGGAAACACTCAGAATAGTTAAAGATGGTGAATTACAGTAGTTGGATGAAGTTTCTTAAGATAATTTGTCTGTATTCAACAGTGTCCTTTTCGGCTTTTTCTCACTATTCTAAGCTTATTTTGGACACAGGAGGTGAACTGTCTTTCCAGGGGCTGGCAAACCTGAACTTCTGCACAGGAAACACTCAGAATAGTTAAAGATGGTGAATTACAGTAGTTGGATGAAGTTTCTTAAGATAATTTGTCTGTATTCAACAGTGTCCGTTTTGGCTTTCTCTCACCATTCTAAGCCTATTTTGGACACAGGAGGTGAAATGTGTTACCATGGACTGATAGACTTCAATTTTTGCCCAGGAAACACTCAGAATAATTAAAGATGATGAATTACAGTAGTTGGATGAAGTTTCTTAAGATAATTTGTCTGTATTCAACAGTGTCCTTTTCGGCTTTTTCTCACTATTCTAAGCCTATTTTGGACACAGGAGGTGAACTGTCTTTCCAGGGGCTGGCAAACCTGAACTTCTGCACAGGAAACACTCAGAATAGTTAAAGATGGTGAATTACAGTAGTTGGATGAAGTTTCTTAAGATAATTTGTCTGTATTCAACAGTGTCCATTTTGGCTTTCTCTCACCATTCTAAGCTTTTTTTGGACACAGGAGGTGAGGGGCTGGCAAACCTGAACTTCTGCACAGGAAACACTCAGAATAGTTAAAGATGGTGAATTACAGTAGTTGGATGAAGTTTCTTAAGATAATTTGTCTGTATTCAACAGTGTCCTTTTCGGCTTTTTCTCACTATTCTAAGCTTATTTTGGACACAGGAGGTGAACTGTCTTTCCAGGGGCTGGCAAACCTGAACTTCTGCACAGGAAACACTCAGAATAGTTAAAGATGGTGAATTACAGTAGTTGGATGAAGTTTCTTAAGATAATTTGTCTGTATTCAACAGTGTCCTTTTCGGCTTTTTCTCACTATTCTAAGCCTATTTTGGACACAGGAGGTGAACTGTCTTTCCAGGGGCTGGCAAACCTGAACTTCTGCACAGGAAACACTCAGAATAGTTAAAGATGGTGAATTACAGTAGTTGGATGAAGTTTCTTAAGATAATTTGTCTGTATTCAACAGTGTCCGTTTTGGCTTTCTCTCACCATTCTAAGCCTATTTTGGACACAGGAGGTGAAATGTGTTACCATGGACTGATAGACTTCAATTTTTGCCCAGGAAACACTCAGAATAATTAAAGATGATGAATTACAGTAGTTGGATGAAGTTTCTTAAGATAATTTGTCTGTATTCAACAGTGTCCATTTCGGCTTATTCTCACTATTCTAAGCTTATTTTGGACACAGGAGGTGAACTGTCTTTCCAGGGGCTGGCAAACCTGAACTTCTGCACAGGAAACACTCAGAATAGTTAAAGATGGTGAATTACAGTAGTTGGATGAAGTTTCTTAAGATAATTTGTCTGTATTCAACAGTGTCCTTTTCGGCTTTTTCTCACTATTCTAAGCCTATTTTGGACACAGGAGGTGAACTGTCTTTCCAGGGGCTGGCAAACCTGAACTTCTGCACAGGAAACACTCAGAATAGTTAAAGATGGTGAATTACAGTAGTTGGATGAAGTTTCTTAAGATAATTTGTCTGTATTCAACAGTGTCCTTTTCGGCTTTTTCTCACTATTCTAAGCCTATTTTGGACACAGGAGGTGAACTGTCTTTCCAGGGGCTGGCAAACCTGAACTTCTGCACAGGAAACACTCAGAATAGTTAAAGATGGTGAATTACAGTAGTTGGATGAAGTTTCTTAAGATAATTTGTCTGTATTCAACAGTGTCCTTTTCGGCTTTTTCTCACTATTCTAAGCCTATTTTGGACACAGGAGGTGAACTGTCTTTCCAGGGGCTGGCAAACCTGAACTTCTGCACAGGAAACACTCAGAATAGTTAAAGATGGTGAATTACAGTAGTTGGATGAAGTTTCTTAAGATAATTTGTCTGTATTCAACAGTGTCCTTTTCGGCTTTTTCTCACTATTCTAAGCCTATTTTGGACACAGGAGGTGAACTGTCTTTCCAGGGGCTGGCAAACCTGAACTTCTGCACAGGAAACACTCAGAATAGTTAAAGATGGTGAATTACAGTAGTTGGATGAAGTTTCTTAAGATAATTTGTCTGTATTCAACAGTGTCCTTTTCGGCTTTTTCTCACTATTCTAAGCCTATTTTGGACACAGGAGGTGAACTGTCTTTCCAGGGGCTGGCAAACCTGAACTTCTGCACAGGAAACACTCAGAATAGTTAAAGATGGTGAATTACAGTAGTTGGATGAAGTTTCTTAAGATAATTTGTCTGTATTCAACAGTGTCCATTTTGGCTTTCTCTCACCATTCTAAGCTTTTTTTGGACACAGGAGGTGAGGGGCTGGCAAACCTGAACTTCTGCACAGGAAACACTCAGAATAGTTAAAGATGGTGAATTACAGTAGTTGGATGAAGTTTCTTAAGATAATTTGTCTGTATTCAACAGTGTCCTTTTCGGCTTTTTCTCACTATTCTAAGCTTATTTTGGACACAGGAGGTGAACTGTCTTTCCAGGGGCTGGCAAACCTGAACTTCTGCACAGGAAACACTCAGAATAGTTAAAGATGGTGAATTACAGTAGTTGGATGAAGTTTCTTAAGATAATTTGTCTGTATTCAACAGTGTCCTTTTCGGCTTTTTCTCACTATTCTAAGCCTATTTTGGACACAGGAGGTGAACTGTCTTTCCAGGGGCTGGCAAACCTGAACTTCTGCACAGGAAACACTCAGAATAGTTAAAGATGGTGAATTACAGTAGTTGGATGAAGTTTCTTAAGATAATTTGTCTGTATTCAACAGTGTCCTTTTCGGCTTTTTCTCACTATTCTAAGCCTATTTTGGACACAGGAGGTGAACTGTCTTTCCAGGGGCTGGCAAACCTGAACTTCTGCACAGGAAACACTCAGAATAGTTAAAGATGGTGAATTACAGTAGTTGGATGAAGTTTCTTAAGATAATTTGTCTGTATTCAACAGTGTCCATTTTGGCTTTCTCTCACCATTCTAAGCTTATTTTGGACACAGGAGGTGAGGGGCTGGCAAACCTGAACTTCTGCACAGGAAACACTCAGAATAGTTAAAGATGGTGAATTACAGTAGTTGGATGAAGTTTCTTAAGATAATTTGTCTGTATTCAACAGTGTCCTTTTCGGCTTTTTCTCACTATTCTAAGCCTATTTTGGACACAGGAGGTGAACTGTCTTTCCAGGGGCTGGCAAACCTGAACTTCTGCACAGGAAACACTCAGAATAGTTAAAGATGGTGAATTACAGTAGTTGGATGAAGTTTCTTAAGATAATTTGTCTGTATTCAACAGTGTCCTTTTCGGCTTTTTCTCACTATTCTAAGCTTATTTTGGACACAGGAGGTGAACTGTCTTTCCAGGGGCTGGCAAACCTGAACTTCTGCACAGGAAACACTCAGAATAGTTAAAGATGGTGAATTACAGTAGTTGGATGAAGTTTCTTAAGATAATTTGTCTGTATTCAACAGTGTCCGTTTTGGCTTTCTCTCACCATTCTAAGCCTATTTTGGACACAGGAGGTGAAATGTGTTACCATGGACTGATAGACTTCAATTTTTGCCCAGGAAACACTCAGAATAATTAAAGATGATGAATTACAGTAGTTGGATGAAGTTTCTTAAGATAATTTGTCTGTATTCAACAGTGTCCTTTTCGGCTTTTTCTCACTATTCTAAGCTTATTTTGGACACAGGAGGTGAACTGTCTTTCCAGGGGCTGGCAAACCTGAACTTCTGCACAGGAAACACTCAGAATAGTTAAAGATGGTGAATTACAGTAGTTGGATGAAGTTTCTTAAGATAATTTGTCTGTATTCAACAGTGTCCGTTTTGGCTTTCTCTCACCATTCTAAGCCTATTTTGGACACAGGAGGTGAAATGTGTTACCATGGACTGATAGACTTCAATTTTTGCCCAGGAAACACTCAGAATAATTAAAGATGATGAATTACAGTAGTTGGATGAAGTTTCTTAAGATAATTTGTCTGTATTCAACAGTGTCCTTTTCGGCTTTTTCTCACTATTCTAAGCCTATTTTGGACACAGGAGGTGAACTGTCTTTCCAGGGGCTGGCAAACCTGAACTTCTGCACAGGAAACACTCAGAATAGTTAAAGATGGTGAATTACAGTAGTTGGATGAAGTTTCTTAAGATAATTTGTCTGTATTCAACAGTGTCCATTTTGGCTTTCTCTCACCATTCTAAGCTTATTTTGGACACAGGAGGTGAGGGGCTGGCAAACCTGAACTTCTGCACAGGAAACACTCAGAATAGTTAAAGATGGTGAATTACAGTAGTTGGATGAAGTTTCTTAAGATAATTTGTCTGTATTCAACAGTGTCCTTTTCGGCTTTTTCTCACTATTCTAAGCTTATTTTGGACACAGGAGGTGAACTGTCTTTCCAGGGGCTGGCAAACCTGAACTTCTGCACAGGAAACACTCAGAATAGTTGAAGATGGTGAATTACAGTAGTTGGATGAAGTTTCTTAAGATAATTTGTCTGTATTCAACAGTGTCCATTTTGGCTTTCTCTCACCATTCTAAGCTTATTTTGGACACAGGAGGTGAACTGTCTTTCCAGGGGCTGGCAAACCTGAACTTCTGCACAGGAAACACTCAGAATAGTTAAAGATGGTGAATTACAGTAGTTGGATGAAGTTTCTTAAGATAATTTGTCTGTATTCAACAGTGTCCTTTTCGGCTTTTTCTCACTATTCTAAGCCTATTTTGGACACAGGAGGTGAACTGTCTTTCCAGGGGCTGGCAAACCTGAACTTCTGTGCAGGAAACACTCAGAATAGTTAAAGATGATGAATTACATTAGTTGGATGAAGTTTCTTAAGATAATTTGTCTGTATTCAACAGTGTCCATTTCGGCTTTTTCTCACTATTCTAAGCTTATTTTGGACACAGGAGGTGAACTGTCTTTCCAGGGGCTGGCAAACCTGAACTTCTGCACAGGAAACACTCAGAATAGTTAAAGATGGTGAATTACAGTAGTTGGATGAAGTTTCTTAAGATAATTTGTCTGTATTCAACAGTGTCCATTTTGGCTTTCTCTCACCATTCTAAGCTTATTTTGGACACAGGAGGTGAGGGGCTGGCAAACCTGAACTTCTGCACAGGAAACACTCAGAATAGTTAAAGATGGTGAATTACAGTAGTTGGATGAAGTTTCTTAAGATAATTTGTCTGTATTCAACAGTGTCCTTTTCGGCTTTTTCTCACTATTCTAAGCCTATTTTGGACACAGGAGGTGAACTGTCTTTCCAGGGGCTGGCAAACCTGAACTTCTGCACAGGAAACACTCAGAATAGTTAAAGATGGTGAATTACAGTAGTTGGATGAAGTTTCTTAAGATAATTTGTCTGTATTCAACAGTGTCCATTTTGGCTTTCTCTCACCATTCTAAGCTTATTTTGGACACAGGAGGTGAGGGGCTGGCAAACCTGAACTTCTGCACAGGAAACACTCAGAATAGTTAAAGATGGTGAATTACAGTAGTTGGATGAAGTTTCTTAAGATAATTTGTCTGTATTCAACAGTGTCCTTTTCGGCTTTTTCTCACTATTCTAAGCTTATTTTGGACACAGGAGGTGAACTGTCTTTCCAGGGGCTGGCAAACCTGAACTTCTGCACAGGAAACACTCAGAATAGTTAAAGATGGTGAATTACAGTAGTTGGATGAAGTTTCTTAAGATAATTTGTCTGTATTCAACAGTGTCCGTTTTGGCTTTCTCTCACCATTCTAAGCCTATTTTGGACACAGGAGGTGAATTGTGTTACCATGGACTGATAGACTTCAATTTTTGCCCAGGAAACACTCAGAATAATTAAAGATGATGAATTACAGTAGTTGGATGAAGTTTCTTAAGATAATTTGTCTGTATTCAACAGTGTCCTTTTCGGCTTTTTCTCACTATTCTAAGCCTATTTTGGACACAGGAGGTGAACTGTCTTTCCAGGGGCTGGCAAACCTGAACTTCTGCACAGGAAACACTCAGAATAGTTAAAGATGGTGAATTACAGTAGTTGGATGAAGTTTCTTAAGATAATTTGTCTGTATTCAACAGTGTCCATTTTGGCTTTCTCTCACCATTCTAAGCTTATTTTGGACACAGGAGGTGAGGGGCTGGCAAACCTGAACTTCTGCACAGGAAACACTCAGAATAGTTAAAGATGGTGAATTACAGTAGTTGGATGAAGTTTCTTAAGATAATTTGTCTGTATTCAACAGTGTCCTTTTCGGCTTTTTCTCACTATTCTAAGCCTATTTTGGACACAGGAGGTGAACTGTCTTTCCAGGGGCTGGCAAACCTGAACTTCTGCACAGGAAACACTCAGAATAGTTAAAGATGGTGAATTACAGTAGTTGGATGAAGTTTCTTAAGATAATTTGTCTGTATTCAACAGTGTCCGTTTTGGCTTTCTCTCACCATTCTAAGCCTATTTTGGACACAGGAGGTGAATTGTGTTACCATGGACTGATAGACTTCAATTTTTGCCCAGGAAACACTCAGAATAATTAAAGATGATGAATTACAGTAGTTGGATGAAGTTTCTTAAGATAATTTGTCTGTATTCAACAGTGTCCTTTTCGGCTTTTTCTCACTATTCTAAGCCTATTTTGGACACAGGAGGTGAACTGTCTTTCCAGGGGCTGGCAAACCTGAACTTCTGCACAGGAAACACTCAGAATAGTTAAAGATGGTGAATTACAGTAGTTGGATGAAGTTTCTTAAGATAATTTGTCTGTATTCAACAGTGTCCATTTTGGCTTTCTCTCACCATTCTAAGCTTATTTTGGACACAGGAGGTGAGGGGCTGGCAAACCTGAACTTCTGCACAGGAAACACTCAGAATAGTTAAAGATGGTGAATTACAGTAGTTGGATGAAGTTTCTTAAGATAATTTGTCTGTATTCAACAGTGTCCTTTTCGGCTTTTTCTCACTATTCTAAGCCTATTTTGGACACAGGAGGTGAACTGTCTTTCCAGGGGCTGGCAAACCTGAACTTCTGCACAGGAAACACTCAGAATAGTTAAAGATGGTGAATTACAGTAGTTGGATGAAGTTTCTTAAGATAATTTGTCTGTATTCAACAGTGTCCTTTTCGGCTTTTTCTCACTATTCTAAGCCTATTTTGGACACAGGAGGTGAACTGTCTTTCCAGGGGCTGGCAAACCTGAACTTCTGCACAGGAAACACTCAGAATAGTTAAAGATGGTGAATTACAGTAGTTGGATGAAGTTTCTTAAGATAATTTGTCTGTATTCAACAGTGTCCGTTTTGGCTTTCTCTCACCATTCTAAGCCTATTTTGGACACAGGAGGTGAATTGTGTTACCATGGACTGATAGACTTCAATTTTTGCCCAGGAAACACTCAGAATAATTAAAGATGATGAATTACAGTAGTTGGATGAAGTTTCTTAAGATAATTTGTCTGTATTCAACAGTGTCCTTTTCGGCTTTTTCTCACTATTCTAAGCCTATTTTGGACACAGGAGGTGAACTGTCTTTCCAGGGGCTGGCAAACCTGAACTTCTGCACAGGAAACACTCAGAATAGTTAAAGATGGTGAATTACAGTAGTTGGATGAAGTTTCTTAAGATAATTTGTCTGTATTCAACAGTGTCCATTTTGGCTTTCTCTCACCATTCTAAGCTTATTTTGGACACAGGAGGTGAGGGGCTGGCAAACCTGAACTTCTGCACAGGAAACACTCAGAATAGTTAAAGATGGTGAATTACAGTAGTTGGATGAAGTTTCTTAAGATAATTTGTCTGTATTCAACAGTGTCCTTTTCGGCTTTTTCTCACTATTCTAAGCCTATTTTGGACACAGGAGGTGAACTGTCTTTCCAGGGGCTGGCAAACCTGAACTTCTGCACAGGAAACACTCAGAATAGTTAAAGATGGTGAATTACAGTAGTTGGATGAAGTTTCTTAAGATAATTTGTCTGTATTCAACAGTGTCCTTTTCGGCTTTTTCTCACTATTCTAAGCTTATTTTGGACACAGGAGGTGAACTGTCTTTCCAGGGGCTGGCAAACCTGAACTTCTGCACAGGAAACACTCAGAATAGTTAAAGATGGTGAATTACAGTAGTTGGATGAAGTTTCTTAAGATAATTTGTCTGTATTCAACAGTGTCCGTTTTGGCTTTCTCTCACCATTCTAAGCCTATTTTGGACACAGGAGGTGAAATGTGTTACCATGGACTGATAGACTTCAATTTTTGCCCAGGAAACACTCAGAATAATTAAAGATGATGAATTACAGTAGTTGGATGAAGTTTCTTAAGATAATTTGTCTGTATTCAACAGTGTCCTTTTCGGCTTTTTCTCACTATTCTAAGCTTATTTTGGACACAGGAGGTGAACTGTCTTTCCAGGGGCTGGCAAACCTGAACTTCTGCACAGGAAACACTCAGAATAGTTAAAGATGGTGAATTACAGTAGTTGGATGAAGTTTCTTAAGATAATTTGTCTGTATTCAACAGTGTCCGTTTTGGCTTTCTCTCACCATTCTAAGCCTATTTTGGACACAGGAGGTGAAATGTGTTACCATGGACTGATAGACTTCAATTTTTGCCCAGGAAACACTCAGAATAATTAAAGATGATGAATTACAGTAGTTGGATGAAGTTTCTTAAGATAATTTGTCTGTATTCAACAGTGTCCTTTTCGGCTTTTTCTCACTATTCTAAGCCTATTTTGGACACAGGAGGTGAACTGTCTTTCCAGGGGCTGGCAAACCTGAACTTCTGCACAGGAAACACTCAGAATAGTTAAAGATGGTGAATTACAGTAGTTGGATGAAGTTTCTTAAGATAATTTGTCTGTATTCAACAGTGTCCATTTTGGCTTTCTCTCACCATCCTAAGCTTATTTTGGACACAGGAGGTGAGGGGCTGGCAAACCTGAACTTCTGCACAGGAAACACTCAGAATAGTTAAAGATGGTGAATTACAGTAGTTGGATGAAGTTTCTTAAGATAATTTGTCTGTATTCAACAGTGTCCTTTTCGGCTTTTTCTCACTATTCTAAGCTTATTTTGGACACAGGAGGTGAACTGTCTTTCCAGGGGCTGGCAAACCTGAACTTCTGCACAGGAAACACTCAGAATAGTTGAAGATGGTGAATTACAGTAGTTGGATGAAGTTTCTTAAGATAATTTGTCTGTATTCAACAGTGTCCATTTTGGCTTTCTCTCACCATTCTAAGCTTATTTTGGACACAGGAGGTGAACTGTCTTTCCAGGGGCTGGCAAACCTGAACTTCTGCACAGGAAACACTCAGAATAGTTAAAGATGGTGAATTACAGTAGTTGGATGAAGTTTCTTAAGATAATTTGTCTGTATTCAACAGTGTCCTTTTCGGCTTTTTCTCACTATTCTAAGCCTATTTTGGACACAGGAGGTGAACTGTCTTTCCAGGGGCTGGCAAACCTGAACTTCTGTGCAGGAAACACTCAGAATAGTTAAAGATGATGAATTACATTAGTTGGATGAAGTTTCTTAAGATAATTTGTCTGTATTCAACAGTGTCCATTTCGGCTTTTTCTCACTATTCTAAGCTTATTTTGGACACAGGAGGTGAACTGTCTTTCCAGGGGCTGGCAAACCTGAACTTCTGCACAGGAAACACTCAGAATAGTTAAAGATGGTGAATTACAGTAGTTGGATGAAGTTTCTTAAGATAATTTGTCTGTATTCAACAGTGTCCGTTTTGGCTTTCTCTCACCATTCTAAGCCTATTTTGGACACAGGAGGTGAATTGTGTTACCATGGACTGATAGACTTCAATTTTTGCCCAGGAAACACTCAGAATAATTAAAGATGATGAATTACAGTAGTTGGATGAAGTTTCTTAAGATAATTTGTCTGTATTCAACAGTGTCCTTTTCGGCTTTTTCTCACTATTCTAAGCCTATTTTGGACACAGGAGGTGAACTGTCTTTCCAGGGGCTGGCAAACCTGAACTTCTGCACAGGAAACACTCAGAATAGTTAAAGATGGTGAATTACAGTAGTTGGATGAAGTTTCTTAAGATAATTTGTCTGTATTCAACAGTGTCCATTTTGGCTTTCTCTCACCATTCTAAGCTTATTTTGGACACAGGAGGTGAGGGGCTGGCAAACCTGAACTTCTGCACAGGAAACACTCAGAATAGTTAAAGATGGTGAATTACAGTAGTTGGATGAAGTTTCTTAAGATAATTTGTCTGTATTCAACAGTGTCCTTTTCGGCTTTTTCTCACTATTCTAAGCCTATTTTGG
Source organism: Pempheris klunzingeri (assembly GCF_042242105.1). NCBI lineage: Eukaryota > Metazoa > Chordata > Actinopteri > Acropomatiformes > Pempheridae > Pempheris > Pempheris klunzingeri. Next base: position 6,226,427 of record NC_092025.1, on the reverse strand, counting down.
ACACAGGAGGTGAACTGTCTTTCCAGGGGCTGGCAAACCTGAACTTCTGCACAGGAAACACTCAGAATAGTTAAAGATGGTGAATTACAGTAGTTGGATGAAGTTTCTTAAGATAATTTGTCTGTATTCAACAGTGTCCTTTTCGGCTTTTTCTCACTATTCTAAGCTTATTTTGGACACAGGAGGTGAACTGTCTTTCCAGGGGCTGGCAAACCTGAACTTCTGCACAGGAAACACTCAGAATAGTTAAAGATGGTGAATTACAGTAGTTGGATGAAGTTTCTTAAGATAATTTGTCTGTATTCAACAGTGTCCGTTTTGGCTTTCTCTCACCATTCTAAGCCTATTTTGGACACAGGAGGTGAAATGTGTTACCATGGACTGATAGACTTCAATTTTTGCCCAGGAAACACTCAGAATAATTAAAGATGATGAATTACAGTAGTTGGATGAAGTTTCTTAAGATAATTTGTCTGTATTCAACAGTGTCCTTTTCGGCTTTTTCTCACTATTCTAAGCCTATTTTGGACACAGGAGGTGAACTGTCTTTCCAGGGGCTGGCAAACCTGAACTTCTGCACAGGAAACACTCAGAATAGTTAAAGATGGTGAATTACAGTAGTTGGATGAAGTTTCTTAAGATAATTTGTCTGTATTCAACAGTGTCCTTTTCGGCTTTTTCTCACTATTCTAAGCTTATTTTGGACACAGGAGGTGAACTGTCTTTCCAGGGGCTGGCAAACCTGAACTTCTGCACAGGAAACACTCAGAATAGTTAAAGATGGTGAATTACAGTAGTTGGATGAAGTTTCTTAAGATAATTTGTCTGTATTCAACAGTGTCCATTTTGGCTTTCTCTCACCATTCTAAGCTTATTTTGGACACAGGAGGTGAGGGGCTGGCAAACCTGAACTTCTGCACAGGAAACACTCAGAATAGTTAAAGATGGTGAATTACAGTAGTTGGATGAAGTTTCTTAAGATAATTTGTCTGTATTCAACAGTGTCCTTTTCGGCTTTTTCTCACTATTCTAAGCCTATTTTGGACACAGGAGGTGAACTGTCTTTCCAGGGGCTGGCAAACCTGAACTTCTGCACAGGAAACACTCAGAATAGTTAAAGATGGTGAATTACAGTAGTTGGATGAAGTTTCTTAAGATAATTTGTCTGTATTCAACAGTGTCCTTTTCGGCTTTTTCTCACTATTCTAAGCCTATTTTGGACACAGGAGGTGAACTGTCTTTCCAGGGGCTGGCAAACCTGAACTTCTGCACAGGAAACACTCAGAATAGTTAAAGATGGTGAATTACAGTAGTTGGATGAAGTTTCTTAAGATAATTTGTCTGTATTCAACAGTGTCCTTTTCGGCTTTTTCTCACTATTCTAAGCCTATTTTGGACACAGGAGGTGAACTGTCTTTCCAGGGGCTGGCAAACCTGAACTTCTGCACAGGAAACACTCAGAATAGTTAAAGATGGTGAATTACAGTAGTTGGATGAAGTTTCTTAAGATAATTTGTCTGTATTCAACAGTGTCCATTTTGGCTTTCTCTCACCATTCTAAGCTTATTTTGGACACAGGAGGTGAGGGGCTGGCAAACCTGAACTTCTGCACAGGAAACACTCAGAATAGTTAAAGATGGTGAATTACAGTAGTTGGATGAAGTTTCTTAAGATAATTTGTCTGTATTCAACAGTGTCCTTTTCGGCTTTTTCTCACTATTCTAAGCCTATTTTGGACACAGGAGGTGAACTGTCTTTCCAGGGGCTGGCAAACCTGAACTTCTGCACAGGAAACACTCAGAATAGTTAAAGATGGTGAATTACAGTAGTTGGATGAAGTTTCTTAAGATAATTTGTCTGTATTCAACAGTGTCCTTTTCGGCTTTTTCTCACTATTCTAAGCTTATTTTGGACACAGGAGGTGAACTGTCTTTCCAGGGGCTGGCAAACCTGAACTTCTGCACAGGAAACACTCAGAATAGTTAAAGATGGTGAATTACAGTAGTTGGATGAAGTTTCTTAAGATAATTTGTCTGTATTCAACAGTGTCCGTTTTGGCTTTCTCTCACCATTCTAAGCCTATTTTGGACACAGGAGGTGAAATGTGTTACCATGGACTGATAGACTTCAATTTTTGCCCAGGAAACACTCAGAATAATTAAAGATGATGAATTACAGTAGTTGGATGAAGTTTCTTAAGATAATTTGTCTGTATTCAACAGTGTCCTTTTCGGCTTTTTCTCACTATTCTAAGCCTATTTTGGACACAGGAGGTGAACTGTCTTTCCAGGGGCTGGCAAACCTGAACTTCTGCACAGGAAACACTCAGAATAGTTAAAGATGGTGAATTACAGTAGTTGGATGAAGTTTCTTAAGATAATTTGTCTGTATTCAACAGTGTCCTTTTCGGCTTTTTCTCACTATTCTAAGCTTATTTTGGACACAGGAGGTGAACTGTCTTTCCAGGGGCTGGCAAACCTGAACTTCTGCACAGGAAACACTCAGAATAGTTAAAGATGGTGAATTACAGTAGTTGGATGAAGTTTCTTAAGATAATTTGTCTGTATTCAACAGTGTCCATTTTGGCTTTCTCTCACCATTCTAAGCTTATTTTGGACACAGGAGGTGAGGGGCTGGCAAACCTGAACTTCTGCACAGGAAACACTCAGAATAGTTAAAGATGGTGAATTACAGTAGTTGGATGAAGTTTCTTAAGATAATTTGTCTGTATTCAACAGTGTCCTTTTCGGCTTTTTCTCACTATTCTAAGCTTATTTTGGACACAGGAGGTGAACTGTCTTTCCAGGGGCTGGCAAACCTGAACTTCTGCACAGGAAACACTCAGAATAGTTAAAGATGGTGAATTACAGTAGTTGGATGAAGTTTCTTAAGATAATTTGTCTGTATTCAACAGTGTCCGTTTTGGCTTTCTCTCACCATTCTAAGCCTATTTTGGACACAGGAGGTGAAATGTGTTACCATGGACTGATAGACTTCAATTTTTGCCCAGGAAACACTCAGAATAATTAAAGATGATGAATTACAGTAGTTGGATGAAGTTTCTTAAGATAATTTGTCTGTATTCAACAGTGTCCTTTTCGGCTTTTTCTCACTATTCTAAGCCTATTTTGGACACATGAGGTGAACTGTCTTTCCAGGGGCTGGCAAACCTGAACTTCTGCACAGGAAACACTCAGAATAGTTAAAGATGGTGAATTACAGTAGTTGGATGAAGTTTCTTAAGATAATTTGTCTGTATTCAACAGTGTCCATTTTGGCTTTCTCTCACCATTCTAAGCTTATTTTGGACACAGGAGGTGAGGGGCTGGCAAACCTGAACTTCTGCACAGGAAACACTCAGAATAGTTAAAGATGGTGAATTACAGTAGTTGGATGAAGTTTCTTAAGATAATTTGTCTGTATTCAACAGTGTCCTTTTCGGCTTTTTCTCACTATTCTAAGCCTATTTTGGACACAGGAGGTGAACTGTCTTTCCAGGGGCTGGCAAACCTGAACTTCTGCACAGGAAACACTCAGAATAGTTAAAGATGGTGAATTACAGTAGTTGGATGAAGTTTCTTAAGATAATTTGTCTGTATTCAACAGTGTCCTTTTCGGCTTTTTCTCACTATTCTAAGCTTATTTTGGACACAGGAGGTGAACTGTCTTTCCAGGGGCTGGCAAACCTGAACTTCTGCACAGGAAACACTCAGAATAGTTAAAGATGGTGAATTACAGTAGTTGGATGAAGTTTCTTAAGATAATTTGTCTGTATTCAACAGTGTCCGTTTTGGCTTTCTCTCACCATTCTAAGCCTATTTTGGACACAGGAGGTGAAATGTGTTACCATGGACTGATAGACTTCAATTTTTGCCCAGGAAACACTCAGAATAATTAAAGATGATGAATTACAGTAGTTGGATGAAGTTTCTTAAGATAATTTGTCTGTATTCAACAGTGTCCTTTTCGGCTTTTTCTCACTATTCTAAGCTTATTTTGGACACAGGAGGTGAACTGTCTTTCCAGGGGCTGGCAAACCTGAACTTCTGCACAGGAAACACTCAGAATAGTTAAAGATGGTGAATTACAGTAGTTGGATGAAGTTTCTTAAGATAATTTGTCTGTATTCAACAGTGTCCATTTTGGCTTTCTCTCACCATTCTAAGCTTATTTTGGACACAGGAGGTGAGGGGCTGGCAAACCTGAACTTCTGCACAGGAAACACTCAGAATAGTTAAAGATGGTGAATTACAGTAGTTGGATGAAGTTTCTTAAGATAATTTGTCTGTATTCAACAGTGTCCTTTTCGGCTTTTTCTCACTATTCTAAGCCTATTTTGGACACAGGAGGTGAACTGTCTTTCCAGGGGCTGGCAAACCTGAACTTCTGCACAGGAAACACTCAGAATAGTTAAAGATGGTGAATTACAGTAGTTGGATGAAGTTTCTTAAGATAATTTGTCTGTATTCAACAGTGTCCTTTTCGGCTTTTTCTCACTATTCTAAGCCTATTTTGGACACAGGAGGTGAACTGTCTTTCCAGGGGCTGGCAAACCTGAACTTCTGCACAGGAAACACTCAGAATAGTTAAAGATGGTGAATTACAGTAGTTGGATGAAGTTTCTTAAGATAATTTGTCTGTATTCAACAGTGTCCTTTTCGGCTTTTTCTCACTATTCTAAGCCTATTTTGGACACAGGAGGTGAACTGTCTTTCCAGGGGCTGGCAAACCTGAACTTCTGCACAGGAAACACTCAGAATAGTTAAAGATGGTGAATTACAGTAGTTGGATGAAGTTTCTTAAGATAATTTGTCTGTATTCAACAGTGTCCATTTTGGCTTTCTCTCACCATTCTAAGCTTATTTTGGACACAGGAGGTGAGGGGCTGGCAAACCTGAACTTCTGCACAGGAAACACTCAGAATAGTTAAAGATGGTGAATTACAGTAGTTGGATGAAGTTTCTTAAGATAATTTGTCTGTATTCAACAGTGTCCTTTTCGGCTTTTTCTCACTATTCTAAGCCTATTTTGGACACAGGAGGTGAACTGTCTTTCCAGGGGCTGGCAAACCTGAACTTCTGCACAGGAAACACTCAGAATAGTTAAAGATGGTGAATTACAGTAGTTGGATGAAGTTTCTTAAGATAATTTGTCTGTATTCAACAGTGTCCTTTTCGGCTTTTTCTCACTATTCTAAGCTTATTTTGGACACAGGAGGTGAACTGTCTTTCCAGGGGCTGGCAAACCTGAACTTCTGCACAGGAAACACTCAGAATAGTTAAAGATGGTGAATTACAGTAGTTGGATGAAGTTTCTTAAGATAATTTGTCTGTATTCAACAGTGTCCGTTTTGGCTTTCTCTCACCATTCTAAGCCTATTTTGGACACAGGAGGTGAAATGTGTTACCATGGACTGATAGACTTCAATTTTTGCCCAGGAAACACTCAGAATAATTAAAGATGATGAATTACAGTAGTTGGATGAAGTTTCTTAAGATAATTTGTCTGTATTCAACAGTGTCCTTTTCGGCTTTTTCTCACTATTCTAAGCCTATTTTGGACACAGGAGGTGAACTGTCTTTCCAGGGGCTGGCAAACCTGAACTTCTGCACAGGAAACACTCAGAATAGTTAAAGATGGTGAATTACAGTAGTTGGATGAAGTTTCTTAAGATAATTTGTCTGTATTCAACAGTGTCCTTTTCGGCTTTTTCTCACTATTCTAAGCTTATTTTGGACACAGGAGGTGAACTGTCTTTCCAGGGGCTGGCAAACCTGAACTTCTGCACAGGAAACACTCAGAATAGTTAAAGATGGTGAATTACAGTAGTTGGATGAAGTTTCTTAAGATAATTTGTCTGTATTCAACAGTGTCCATTTTGGCTTTCTCTCACCATTCTAAGCTTATTTTGGACACAGGAGGTGAGGGGCTGGCAAACCTGAACTTCTGCACAGGAAACACTCAGAATAGTTAAAGATGGTGAATTACAGTAGTTGGATGAAGTTTCTTAAGATAATTTGTCTGTATTCAACAGTGTCCATTTTGGCTTTCTCTCACCATTCTAAGCTTTTTTTGGACACAGGAGGTGAGGGGCTGGCAAACCTGAACTTCTGCACAGGAAACACTCAGAATAGTTAAAGATGGTGAATTACAGTAGTTGGATGAAGTTTCTTAAGATAATTTGTCTGTATTCAACAGTGTCCTTTTCGGCTTTTTCTCACTATTCTAAGCTTATTTTGGACACAGGAGGTGAACTGTCTTTCCAGGGGCTGGCAAACCTGAACTTCTGCACAGGAAACACTCAGAATAGTTAAAGATGGTGAATTACAGTAGTTGGATGAAGTTTCTTAAGATAATTTGTCTGTATTCAACAGTGTCCTTTTCGGCTTTTTCTCACTATTCTAAGCCTATTTTGGACACAGGAGGTGAACTGTCTTTCCAGGGGCTGGCAAACCTGAACTTCTGCACAGGAAACACTCAGAATAGTTAAAGATGGTGAATTACAGTAGTTGGATGAAGTTTCTTAAGATAATTTGTCTGTATTCAACAGTGTCCTTTTCGGCTTTTTCTCACTATTCTAAGCCTATTTTGGACACAGGAGGTGAACTGTCTTTCCAGGGGCTGGCAAACCTGAACTTCTGCACAGGAAACACTCAGAATAGTTAAAGATGGTGAATTACAGTAGTTGGATGAAGTTTCTTAAGATAATTTGTCTGTATTCAACAGTGTCCTTTTCGGCTTTTTCTCACTATTCTAAGCCTATTTTGGACACAGGAGGTGAACTGTCTTTCCAGGGGCTGGCAAACCTGAACTTCTGCACAGGAAACACTCAGAATAGTTAAAGATGGTGAATTACAGTAGTTGGATGAAGTTTCTTAAGATAATTTGTCTGTATTCAACAGTGTCCATTTTGGCTTTCTCTCACCATTCTAAGCTTATTTTGGACACAGGAGGTGAGGGGCTGGCAAACCTGAACTTCTGCACAGGAAACACTCAGAATAGTTAAAGATGGTGAATTACAGTAGTTGGATGAAGTTTCTTAAGATAATTTGTCTGTATTCAACAGTGTCCTTTTCGGCTTTTTCTCACTATTCTAAGCCTATTTTGGACACAGGAGGTGAACTGTCTTTCCAGGGGCTGGCAAACCTGAACTTCTGCACAGGAAACACTCAGAATAGTTAAAGATGGTGAATTACAGTAGTTGGATGAAGTTTCTTAAGATAATTTGTCTGTATTCAACAGTGTCCTTTTCGGCTTTTTCTCACTATTCTAAGCTTATTTTGGACACAGGAGGTGAACTGTCTTTCCAGGGGCTGGCAAACCTGAACTTCTGCACAGGAAACACTCAGAATAGTTAAAGATGGTGAATTACAGTAGTTGGATGAAGTTTCTTAAGATAATTTGTCTGTATTCAACAGTGTCCGTTTTGGCTTTCTCTCACCATTCTAAGCCTATTTTGGACACAGGAGGTGAAATGTGTTACCATGGACTGATAGACTTCAATTTTTGCCCAGGAAACACTCAGAATAATTAAAGATGATGAATTACAGTAGTTGGATGAAGTTTCTTAAGATAATTTGTCTGTATTCAACAGTGTCCTTTTCGGCTTTTTCTCACTATTCTAAGCCTATTTTGGACACAGGAGGTGAACTGTCTTTCCAGGGGCTGGCAAACCTGAACTTCTGCACAGGAAACACTCAGAATAGTTAAAGATGGTGAATTACAGTAGTTGGATGAAGTTTCTTAAGATAATTTGTCTGTATTCAACAGTGTCCTTTTCGGCTTTTTCTCACTATTCTAAGCTTATTTTGGACACAGGAGGTGAACTGTCTTTCCAGGGGCTGGCAAACCTGAACTTCTGCACAGGAAACACTCAGAATAGTTAAAGATGGTGAATTACAGTAGTTGGATGAAGTTTCTTAAGATAATTTGTCTGTATTCAACAGTGTCCATTTTGGCTTTCTCTCACCATTCTAAGCTTATTTTGGACACAGGAGGTGAGGGGCTGGCAAACCTGAACTTCTGCACAGGAAACACTCAGAATAGTTAAAGATGGTGAATTACAGTAGTTGGATGAAGTTTCTTAAGATAATTTGTCTGTATTCAACAGTGTCCTTTTCGGCTTTTTCTCACTATTCTAAGCTTATTTTGGACACAGGAGGTGAACTGTCTTTCCAGGGGCTGGCAAACCTGAACTTCTGCACAGGAAACACTCAGAATAGTTAAAGATGGTGAATTACAGTAGTTGGATGAAGTTTCTTAAGATAATTTGTCTGTATTCAACAGTGTCCGTTTTGGCTTTCTCTCACCATTCTAAGCCTATTTTGGACACAGGAGGTGAAATGTGTTACCATGGACTGATAGACTTCAATTTTTGCCCAGGAAACACTCAGAATAATTAAAGATGATGAATTACAGTAGTTGGATGAAGTTTCTTAAGATAATTTGTCTGTATTCAACAGTGTCCTTTTCGGCTTTTTCTCACTATTCTAAGCCTATTTTGGACACAGGAGGTGAACTGTCTTTCCAGGGGCTGGCAAACCTGAACTTCTGCACAGGAAACACTCAGAATAGTTAAAGATGGTGAATTACAGTAGTTGGATGAAGTTTCTTAAGATAATTTGTCTGTATTCAACAGTGTCCATTTTGGCTTTCTCTCACCATTCTAAGCTTATTTTGGACACAGGAGGTGAACTGTCTTTCTAGGGGCTGGCAAAGCTGTATCCTGTTTCCTGTGCAGAAGTTCAGGTTTGCCAGCCCCTGGAAAGACAGTTCACCTCCTGTGTCCAAAATAAGCTTAGAATGGTGAGAGATAGCCAAAATGGACACTGTTGAATACAGACAAATTATCTGGAGAAACTTCATCCAACTAATGAAATTCATCATCTTTAACAATTGTTGTGGAAATTTCTAGGAGATAAAGTCTGCTGCATGGAGTTCTTGTCCGCATTTATTTTTGCAAAAAAAAGCAACAGCTGTTACAGAGACAGTCACGCAGTCTAACAGTTCTGAAACAGAGTTCCCTGAGTCTCTGTCTCTGTTACGATTCATAGGGTGGGTCAATTGGGGTTTACCTGAGGACTTTGGGGGGCCTGCCTGTAGAAACTTCATCCAACTAATGTAATCTATCATCTTTAACTATTCTGAGTGTTTCCTGTACAGAAGTTCAATAGGCTTAGAATAGTGAGAGAAAGCCAAAATGGACACTGTTGAATACACACAAATTATCTGGAGGAACTTCATCCAACTAATGAAATTCATCAACTTTCACTATTCTGAGTCTTTTCTGGGGGAAAATGTAAGTCTATCAGTCCATGGTAACACATTTCACCTCCTCTGTGCATTTCACTTCCTAGGCTTAGGGAAACACTCAGAATAGTTAAAGATGATGAATTACATTAGTAAGATCAAGTTTCTTTCGATAATTTGTCTATGTTCATCATACGTTCATGTTCATGTTTTCTCCCCCAACTAAGCTCATTGGACACAGGAGTTGAACTGTGTTTTTGGGTCTGACAGGTCTGAAATCTTGTGCAGGAAACACTGGCAGACCTGAAATCCTGCGCAGGAAACACTGGCACACCTAAAATTCTGTACAGGAAACACTCAGAATAGTTAAGAAACTTGATCTAACTAATGTAATTCATTATGTTTAAGATAATTTGTCTGTGTTCATCATACGTTCATGTTCATGTTTCCTCCCCAAACTAAGCTAATTGGACACAGGAGGTGAATTGTGTTTCTTAGTCTGACAGGTCTGAAATCCTGTGCAGGAAACACTGGCACACCAGAAACCCTGTGCAGGAAAAACTGGCACACCTGAAATTCTGTACAGGAAACACTCAGAATAGTTAAAGATGATGAATTACATTAGTAAGTTTTTTAAGATAATTTGTCTGTATTCAACATGTGTTCATTTTGACGTTCTCTCGCCATTCTATGCTTATTTTGGACACAGGAGGTGAATTGAGTTTGAATGTTTTATGTTTTTTTTGGTTGATAGGTTTCCCCAGAGTGGAGCTGCAAACCCAAACCTTGTGACATTTACTTGCATGACAACTGTTAATCTTACAGTATATATGGCTTTATTTTTACTGTTATTCAGTACTGACACATGTTGGCATTTTGCCTTCCTTTCTGCCTGTTGTTCTTCTTCAAGCTGGCAACCAAGACATCTCCCTAAGCCATGCTGCGAGAGATGGGCCTGAAATTTCATCAACCCCCTCTTGACCTGGACTCAATGTTGACCCTATAAGTCTTCACTTCTGAGAATGGGATTATTTCACTGAAAGTAGCTCAAAATGAATATTTTCAGACAAGAGACTTGTTATCCAGAGAAACTTGATTACACTCATGTAATTCATCATCTTAAGATATTCTGATTCTTTACAATATAGAAATTTACATCTGCCAGCCTCTGGAAAGGCAATTCTCCAGTGTCAAAACTGCTCAATATGAAAATTTCAAAACTTAATATGAACGTTTGCTAACAGGAGAGTTTTAACTCACAGAAATTTGATTCACCTCATATAATCTATCATGTTTAACTATGCTAGCAGTGAAGAAATTTACATCAAGGATCCCAGCGTCCTTCTGGCAAACATCCACTTCCTGGGTATGAAGACGGATTGCATCCGATTGTGGAGCTACGCTTTATCATGAAGGGAGGGACTCCTGTGTCCTTGTGTTTACAGAGTCGTGGATAAATGGTAATACATCTGACTCCGGTGTCAAGCTAAGGGAACAAACACTGCACAGAGCAGACAGGGAGGCTGCCTCATCTAATGTAATGTATACAAACAACTCATGATGCTGCAATATGAAGAGGATTTCTCAGTTCTTTTGTGGAGTTTAATTTTTTTTTAAAATATTTTTACCTACCACGACAGTTTTTCTCTTTAAAAAAGAAGATAACAAAACTAAATAGACAAGCTCATTGGAGTAATTCCAAGACTTGAGCATAATTTGTGAAAACTTGCAAGGATACTGCGTGCCACCAAATTAGAAGAACCATGCTTAATCTGGACAGCTTTAAAACCTATAGAAAGGCCCTCTATAATGCAATGTCTATTACTCTTCATTAATAGAAGGACATAAAAACATGTCAGCATGTCAGCCAGGCTGGCAAAGAGCCAGAACTCAGCCAGAGCCAGAGCATTGTAGAACTTAGAGAGAATTTTATCATTAAAGAACCTCATGAAGTCTTTAATTCTATTAGAGACAAAATTCAGGCTCTAATTTAACCTCAAATTTAGGGACCATTGGGATCTGTTGAACTTGATGTGTATTTGGATCTTCCTGAAGCTTCAATGATTTCCTCACCCAAACCGTCAACTTGTCTCCAGTTGGAATGCAACTGGGCTACTTAAGCAGACATGATCTTCACTTCCTGGTCCACAGCAGGTCAGATGAGCGACAGGATCACTTCAATTCAATTCAATTCAATTTTATTTGTATAGCCCAATATCACAACAGAGTGTCTCATAGTGCTTTACAAAGTTCACTGAAATAAACAGGTGTAAGCGAACAAACAATCTAATAAAGAGTCCAGCAGTCGATGAGGCCAGTGGATCAGTCCGATGGATCAGTCCGAGGCATCACCTGCCCTTTATGACCCTCCTTCTTCGGGAAGGAAAAACTCAAAAAACCCAGTGGGAAAAGAGAAACCTCCGGGAGCACCACAGTGAAGGAGAGATCCAGCTCCCAAGGACGGACAGGCTGTAGCCTTGGACAGACGCACATCCATTGGCTGGTGGAGAACCACATCAGCGGGGCCAGGACCAGGATCCATAGGAACCAGGGAACCACATCAGCAGAACCAGGACCAGGATCCACAGGAACCAGAGAACCACATCAGCGGGACCGGGACCAGGACCCACAGGAACCAGAGAACCACATCAGCAGGGCCAGGGCCAGGACCAGGATCCACAGGATCCACAGGAACCTGAGAGATGAGAAAGCACAGAAACGCTCCGGGGAAGATAGCAAGTTAGAGGCAGACATTTGACTGACATGAGACATAACGATGGAGAGGAAGAGGAGGAGAGAGAATAGAGGAGCTCAGTGCACCATAGGAGTCCCCCGGCAGTCTGAGCCTATAGCAGCATAACTAGGGGCTGGTCTAAGGCCTGATCCAGCCCTTAAATATATGCTTTGTCAAAAAGGAAGGTTTTTAGTCTACTCTTAAATGTAGAGAGGGTGTCTGCCCCCCGAACCCAAACTGGAAGGAGGTTCCACAGGAGAGGAGCCTGATAGCTGAAAGCTCTGCCTCCTGAACTACTTTTGGAGACTTTAGGAACCACCAGTAGACCTGCATTCTGGGAGCGCAGTGCTCTAGTGGGGTAGTACGGTACTATAAGATCTTTAAGATATGATGGGGCCTGACCCTTAAGAGCCTTGTAGGTGAGGAGAAGGATTTTAAACTCTATTCTAGATTTTACTGGAAGCCAATGGAGAGAAGCCAGTACAGGAGAAATGTGGTCTCTTCTTTTAGTTCTCGTCAGAACACGAGCAGCAGCGTTCTGGACCAACTGGAGAGTCTTTAACGACTTATTGGGGCAGCCTGATAATAATGAGTTACAATAGTCCAACCTAGAAGTGACAAATGCCTGGACTAATTTTTCTGCATCATCAGTGGATATGATGGGCCTGATTTTGGCAATATTACGTAGATGGAAAAAGGCAGTTCTAGAAATCTGTTTAATGTGGGAGTTAAAGGACAAATCCTGATCAAATAAGACTCCCAGATTCCTCACAGTGGAGCTGGAGGCCAGATTAATGCCGTCCAGAGCAGTTAAGGTAGTGGAAAAGCTGTCTCTGAGGTGTCTGGGGCCGAGCAAAATAACTTCAGTTTTATCTGAATTTAGCAGCAGAAAGTTGCTGCTCATCCAGGACTTTATGTCCTTAAGGCAGATTTGAAGTTTAACCAACTGATTGTGTTCATCTGGCTTTATTGATAAATATAATTGTGTATCATCTGCATAACAGTGGAAATGAATGGAGTGCTTCCTGATAATATTACCAAGAGGAAGCATATATAAGATAAAGAGTATTGGTCCAAGCACTGAGCCTTGTGGAACTCCATGTCTAACCTTAGTGTGGACAGAGGATTCGTTATTAATATGTACAAACTGAAATCGATCTAATAAGTAGGACTTAAACCAGCTTAATGCAGTTCCTTTTATACCAATGAACTGTTCCAGTCTCTGTAACAGGATGTGATGGTCGATGGTGTCGAAAGCGGCACTCAGGTCTAACAAGACCAGGACAGAGAGAAGTCCTCTGTCTGATGCCATAAGGAGGTCGTTTGTAACCTTCACCAGTGCTGTCTCTGTGCTGTGGTTCGCTCTAAAACCTGACTGAAAATCCTCAAATAGACTATTAGAGTTTAGAAAATTACACAGCTGATTAGCTACGACTTTCTCCAGGATCTTGGAGAGAAAGGGAAGGTTGGATATAGGTCTATAGTTAGCTAACACACCTGAATCAAGAGTAGGCTTTTTCAGGAGAGGTTTAATTACTGCTACTTTAAAGGACTGCGGTACATAGCCTGTTAGTAAAGACTGATTTGTCATATCCAGTAAGGACGTGTTAATTAGGGGCAGGACCTCTTTAAGGAGTCCAGTAGGAATGGGGTCTAGAAGACATGTTGACGATCTAGATGAGGAGATTATTGAGGTCAATTCAGCAAGATCAATTGGAGAAAAACAGTCCAAGTACACATCAGGTCTAACAGCTGTTTCTATGGTTCCTAGGTTTGAGGTTGGACCAGACCCTGTTAAGGGCAGGAGGTGCTGAATTTTGTCCCTAATAGTTAGGATTTTATCATTAAAGAAGCTCATGAAGTTACTGCTGAGCTCTAAAGGAACACAAGGATCAATAGAGTTCTGGCTCCTTGTCAGCCTGGCTATTGTGCTAAAAAGGAATCTAGGGTTGCTTTTATTTTCTTCTATTAATGAGGAGTAGTAGGCAGCTCTGGCATTACAGAGGGCCTTTCTATAGGTTTTAAGACTATCTTGCCAGATTAAACGGGATTCTTCCACTTTGGTGGCCCGCCATGTCCTTTCTAGCCTTCGTGAGTGTTGCTTAAGCTCACGTGTCTGGGAGTTATACCAGGGAGCTTGTCTCTTTTCTTTAATTCTCTTCTTTTTTAGAGGGGCAATAGAGTCTAGTGCCATTCGCAGTGAACCTGCAGCACTATCGACCAGATAATCAATATGGGAGGGGCTAAGATTAGCATGGGGGTCATCCACAGCACAGGGACACACTGGCTGAAATACTGAAGGAATCACCTCCTTAAATTTGGCAACAGCACTATCAGATAAGGATCTAGTGAGGACCTCTCTGTCATATAGAGCACAGTCCTGTAGCAAGAAATCAAATGTTAACAGGTAATGGTCTGATAAAATAGAGTTATGTGGAAAGACTGTTAACTGATGTCTTTCTTCCATCTTTGGTGGACATGTACAACCAATGCATTAGCAGAGGAGGCAGCATCACGAATGATCCCTACTATCCCTCTCCTGTCATTGGGGAAAAGCAAACTAACGACACAAAGGCATTTGTTACAGCTAGCATACAGAGCAAAAGGCTAGTAATGACCAGATCCAAACAGCATCTGCAGATTGTTTTATAGTTTAGTAGTTAGCGGAATTTAGCAGAATACTTTTTTGCTTGTAAATATCATAGCGTTTTCAGATGACAATGTTAACTTAATTGAAATTCCTTCAAAATCTGTGATCAATCTGCAGAGATGTTGTTGGAATTCTGCAGGCACAGATTCAAGTGGGCCTGATAATGAGCACGTTGTAAAACAGTACTAGCAAGCAAATAAGCACAAGCTATAACCAATAGAATTATAGCAACTGAAATATATAGGAACGCTAGCTAGCCGAATGCAGTAAGACAACCCTCACTCCTTACTACAAGTTAACATTACTTGTTAGCTCTAAATCATGATATGCCAAAAGAAAAAAACAACAATCACTGTGAAAAAATAAATCCACTGCTAATATGGTTACCTTGTCGGAGGTTATCTGCAGACCGCACTCACTGCTGCAGAGTGTCACACGGAGGTCACGTAAACAGCGCATGATCATCATCTGGCAGCTGGCTCTGGGCTTGATCTTGCCTCTTTCGTGTCTTCTGAACTGACCGTCGCAGACCCCCCGCCACCCCCCCCCTCCCCGCCCTTGCCTTTGATCTTTCTCCGTCCGTGTTAACTCCGTGTGGCTACAGCACAGCACAGGGATCAGCGCGACTTAAGATCTTGCCTGACTTGAACCAGGATGACCATCAGATGTGATGATGTGATGATAAAAATGTGAGTCAAATATTCCCATTTATATTACACGGTGTTAATGTATTTTTTTCATTGTTATTCAGTTGTTGAGACTGTCCTTAACATGATGTGATTCAGAGCTAATTACTAGCTTATCGTGAGCACTGCATTCTGCTAGCTAACGCTACAGTTTCTGTGCGTTTCGTCGCCATTTTCTGTTGTTTTATGTACGGAATTCTTGCTAATCGCTATTGCTAGCTTATTACACACTCAGTACAAGTTAGCTCTGTATGCTAAATTATCTGTTTATCTAGACTATTGTCTGTGTAGATGCCTACCTCTAGCTTTGCTGTCTGTGCTAGATTTTCCAACAGTTAACACAAGGCATGTGCATTTCAAGCAAAAAAAGTCGATCATTGTCTACCGGCATCCAGCCATGACCAAGCGCTGAAGGGCAGTGCGATCACCCCAAAAGGAGAGAAAGACAGCAGATACTAGTGATGTGTAGGTCGCGAATGATCCGGTTCTTAGAGCCTGCTCTTTGAAGTGAACGACGGGAGCCGGCTCCTGATCGGGTGCCGATCCGATCGGGACACAACACAGCGCAGTGAGCACAGGAACTGGAGTGAGGGAGAGACAAGAGAGCCAGAGAGAGCACTGCTACAAGTCAGACTGCAGGCAGGACAGGTGAGAAACATGAGCAACAGAAAATGTAGAAAAATGTGGATATTTATTTATTTATTATTTATTTTTTAATATTGATAGTTCAAAGGCAGAGTTCAGACTTTGCAAAATTAAAATTTCATATCAGGCAGGCTCCACAAATAACCTGCACAGGCATGTGTGTACTGTTCACCCATCAATTCAGTTAGAGGAGGAAAGACAAGCAAGGGAACCTGCTGTTAATGAAGGTGCCAGTGTGTCTACTGCTCCTACAGTGTCTACAGCATCATCCAGGACAACACCACAGCCACCAAGACCTACAGCCCAGAGTTCTATGACCCCAGTAAAATTAAATAATTTCAAATCAACAAGGAAATATACACAATAAATATTCTATATAATGTGTATTTTACATTAGTAATTCATTTTACACATAATTTGGTAATATATTTATTGAAGCAACAAAAAAAATCTGAGGAGCCACTTGGGAGCCGAAAGAGCCGAAATTCCAATCACTAGAAGATATGAGTTAAGCTAACCCAGCTTGTACTAAGGGCTCCTTCCAGCTAATGGTCACAGTTGTCTAGTAGATGAAATGGGATTCCCTACTCCCTAAACTCCCTCCCTAAGCATAAAGAAATCAGAGACTGTTTGTACCCACATCTTTACAGAGACCTGACATCGCCTTTACAGCCAGGATCTATTTATTACTCTGGTGAAAACAAATTTTATAATTTTATGACTAATAATATTCGAAAAGTATGACCCATCCATACTAATCATCCTGTTGTGTTCTATTGTTCAATAATCACACACTGTGATGAACCTTTGCGTTTTTATACCTTTATTTTCTCATTAGGCTCACTTCACACACCTTTACCTGTACTTGCTTTTGATATAGATTAGCATCCTAAACTCTAGACGTAGACGCTGCATCTTCTTTTCACACCTGAACACCAAAATAGTCTTGTATACATTTTTTTACACAATTTTGCTGGTCTTTCAGCTGGACCTAAAGGAACTATTTTGTAAGGACCCGCGTTCTTTTAATGGACAGCCCTTGGGGGGAGGTTCTGGCCAGGGGAACTAAGAATTGGGTTTTCCAACAGATTTTAAAGGGTAGAGTATCACAATATCACACGTAACCATTGTTTGATTGGATGCTAAGGTCCGTACTAATGATGGGAGAAAAACAAACATATCGGCTCCCGATCGGATCAGCTCCCAATCAGGACCGACACATCACTAGTCCGGACATCAGTCTCCACCAGCCGTCAGCGTTGTCTGCGTAGGCATGTATCTAGCAGGAATATGTTTATAAAACAAGAACTTTCTGTTTCTTACAATCAAGATATTACATCTGCTGCTTAAAGCAATAGACACCAAGTCTGTCAGGTCACACTGACCTGTACAACGTTTGAGGAACATATGAAACACTTTATGATTTAAAGTTCTAATTAACATTGAAGACATTTTGTTGCAATATCAGAGTTTCTAGTTAACAATTTCACCCCAAGATGTGCAGCCTAGATGAGGGAGACCCAGAAGGAGATGTGGATCACCCACACAGATGCAGTTACCCCAGTACTTCTCTGGACTATGAGGTAAGGTAGCCTATTAGGCACCACAGTCCTGCCACACAATTTACTTCCGCTGATGTTCTCAAATGCATTTGTGGTATTAAGGGGAACATGACTATGCAACATTTTACAGTCATGACCTCTAGCTCCCCTGTAGCTTATCGTGTCATGTCATGCATGTAATGGTACACACAATAAGATCAAGATGTCCTCAACACCTGTTTCTACTTGTAAGCAGACACAGACATAAGTTTCTACATTATACCCATTGAATATCGATGGCCATGAAGGATGAAGTGATTTTTGAATCAAGTTTCTTGTGATTGTTATCTATCTATCTACTATCTGCATACATGCAGATAGTAGGGATGTGTTGGGATTTGAGATGTGTCTTTCAATGAAGTTCGATGAAGTTTCTCCAGCTATTTTTTCTGTATTCAACAGTGTCCATTTTGGCTTTCTCTCACCATTCTAAGCTTATTTTGGACACAGGAGGTGAACTGTCTTTCCAGGGGCTGGCAAACCTGAACTTCTGTACAGGAAACACTCAGAATAGTTAAAGATGATGAATTACATTAGTTGAATGAAGTTTCTCCAGCTATTTTTTCTGTATTCAACAGTGTCCATTTTGGCTTTCTCTCACTATTCTAAGTCTATTTTGGACACATGAATTGTCTTTCCAGGGGCTGGCAGACCTGAACTTCTGTACAGGAAACACTCAGAATAGTTAAAGCTGATGAATTACATTAGTTGGATGAAGTTTCTTAAGATAATTTGTCTGAATTCAACAGTGTCCATTTTGGCTTTCTCTCACCATTCTAAGCCTATTTTGGACACAGGAGGTAAAATGTGTTACCATGGACTGATAGACTTACATTTTTGCCCAGAAAACACTCAGAATAGATAAAGATGATGAATTACATTAGTTGGATGAAGTTTCTTAAGATAATTTGTCTGAATTCAACAGTGTCCATTTTGGCTTTCTCTCACCATTCTAAGCCTATTTTGGACACAGGAGGTGAAATGTGTTACCATGGACTGATAGACTTACATTTTTGCCCAGAAAACACTCAGAATAGATAAAGATGATGAATTACATTAGTTGGATGAAGTTTCTTAAGATAATTTGTCTGAATTCAACAGTGTCCATTTTGGCTTTCTCTCACCATTCTAAGCCTATTTTGGACACAGGAGGTGAACTGTCTTTCCAGGGGCTGGCAGACCTGAACTTCTGTACAGGAAACACTCAGAATAGATAAAGATGATGAATTACATTAGTTGGATGAAGTTTCTTAAGATAATTTGTCTGAATTCAACAGTGTCCATTTTGGTTTTCTCTCACCATTCTAAGCCTATTTTGGACACAGGAGGTGAACTGTCTTTCCAGGGGCTGGCAGACCTGAACTTCTGTACAGGAAACACTCAGAATAGATAAAGATGATGAATTACATTAGTTGGATGAAGTTTCTTAAGATAATTTGTCTGAATTCAACAGTGTCCATTTTGGCTTTCTCTCACCATTCTAAGCCTATTTTGGACACAGGAGGTGAAATGTGTTACCATGGACTGATAGACTTACATTTTTGCCCAGAAAACACTCAGAATAGATAAAGATGATGAATTACATTAGTTGGATGAAGTTTCTTAAGATAATTTGTCTGAATTCAACAGTGTCCATTTTGGCTTTCTCTCACCATTCTAAGCCTATTTTGGACACAGGAGGTGAACTGTCTTTCCAGGGGCTGGCAGACCTGAACTTCTGTACAGGAAACACTCAGAATAGATAAAGATGATGAATTACATTAGTTGGATGAAGTTTCTTAAGATAATTTGTCTGAATTCAACAGTGTCCATTTTGGTTTTCTCTCACCATTCTAAGCCTATTTTGGACACAGGAGGTGAACTGTCTTTCCAGGGGCTGGCAGACCTGAACTTCTGTACAGGAAACACTCAGAATAGATAAAGATGATGAATTACATTAGTTGGATGAAGTTTCTTAAGATAATTTGTCTGAATTCAACAGTGTCCATTTTGGCTTTCTCTCACCATTCTAAGCCTATTTTGGACACAGGAGGTGAAATGTGTTACCATGGACTGATAGACTTACATTTTTGCCCAGAAAACACTCAGAATAGATAAAGATGATGAATTACATTAGTTGGATGAAGTTTCTTAAGATAATTTGTCTGAATTCAACAGTGTCCATTTTGGCTTTCTCTCACCATTCTAAGCCTATTTTGGACACAGGAGGTGAACTGTCTTTCCAGGGGCTGGCAGACCTGAACTTCTGTACAGGAAACACTCAGAATAGATAAAGATGATGAATTACATTAGTTGGATGAAGTTTCTTAAGATAATTTGTCTGAATTCAACAGTGTCCATTTTGGCTTTCTCTCACCATTCTAAGCCTATTTTGGACACAGGAGGTGAAATGTGTTACCATGGACTGATAGACTTACATTTTTGCCCAGAAAACACTCAGAATAGATAAAGATGATGAATTACATTAGTTGGATGAAGTTTCTTAAGATAATTTGTCTGAATTCAACAGTGTCCATTTTGGCTTTCTCTCACCATTCTAAGCCTATTTTGGACACAGGAGGTGAACTGTCTTTCCAGGGGCTGGCAGACCTGAACTTCTGTACAGGAAACACTCAGAATAGATAAAGATGATGAATTACATTAGTTGGATGAAGTTTCTTAAGATAATTTGTCTGAATTCAACAGTGTCCATTTTGGTTTTCTCTCACCATTCTAAGCCTATTTTGGACACAGGAGGTGAACTGTCTTTCCAGGGGCTGGCAGACCTGAACTTCTGTACAGGAAACACTCAGAATAGATAAAGATGATGAATTACATTAGTTGGATGAAGTTTCTTAAGATAATTTGTCTGAATTCAACAGTGTCCATTTTGGCTTTCTCTCACCATTCTAAGCCTATTTTGGACACAGGAGGTGAAATGTGTTACCATGGACTGATAGACTTACATTTTTGCCCAGAAAACACTCAGAATAGATAAAGATGATGAATTACATTAGTTGGATGAAGTTTCTTAAGATAATTTGTCTGAATTCAACAGTGTCCATTTTGGCTTTCTCTCACCATTCTAAGCCTATTTTGGACACAGGAGGTGAACTGTCTTTCCAGGGGCTGGCAGACCTGAACTTCTGTACAGGAAACACTCAGAATAGATAAAGATGATGAATTACATTAGTTGGATGAAGTTTCTTAAGATAATTTGTCTGAATTCAACAGTGTCCATTTTGGTTTTCTCTCACCATTCTAAGCCTATTTTGGACACAGGAGGTGAACTGTCTTTCCAGGGGCTGGCAGACCTGAACTTCTGTACAGGAAACACTCAGAATAGATAAAGATGATGAATTACATTAGTTGGATGAAGTTTCTTAAGATAATTTGTCTGAATTCAACAGTGTCCATTTTGGCTTTCTCTCACCATTCTAAGCCTATTTTGGACACAGGAGGTGAAATGTGTTACCATGGACTGATAGACTTACATTTTTGCCCAGAAAACACTCAGAATAGATAAAGATGATGAATTACATTAGTTGGATGAAGTTTCTTAAGATAATTTGTCTGAATTCAACAGTGTCCATTTTGGCTTTCTCTCACCATTCTAAGCCTATTTTGGACACAGGAGGTGAACTGTCTTTCCAGGGGCTGGCAGACCTGAACTTCTGTACAGGAAACACTCAGAATAGATAAAGATGATGAATTACATTAGTTGGATGAAGTTTCTTAAGATAATTTGTCTGAATTCAACAGTGTCCATTTTGGCTTTCTCTCACCATTCTAAGCCTATTTTGGACACAGGAGGTGAACTGTCTTTCCAGGGGCTGGCAGACCTGAACTTCTGTACAGGAAACACTCAGAATAGATAAAGATGATGAATTACATTAGTTGGATGAAGTTTCTTAAGATAATTTGTCTGAATTCAACAGTGTCCATTTTGGCTTTCTCTCACCATTCTAAGCCTATTTTGGACACAGGAGGTGAAATGTGTTACCATGGACTGATAGACTTACATTTTTGCCCAGAAAACACTCAGAATAGATAAAGATGATGAATTACATTAGTTGGATGAAGTTTCTTAAGATAATTTGTCTGAATTCAACAGTGTCCATTTTGGCTTTCTCTCACCATTCTAAGCCTATTTTGGACACAGGAGGTGAACTGTCTTTCCAGGGGCTGGCAGACCTGAACTTCTGTACAGGAAACACTCAGAATAGATAAAGATGATGAATTACATTAGTTGGATGAAGTTTCTTAAGATAATTTGTCTGAATTCAACAGTGTCCATTTTGGTTTTCTCTCACCATTCTAAGCCTATTTTGGACACAGGAGGTGAACTGTCTTTCCAGGGGCTGGCAGACCTGAACTTCTGTACAGGAAACACTCAGAATAGATAAAGATGATGAATTACATTAGTTGGATGAAGTTTCTTAAGATAATTTGTCTGAATTCAACAGTGTCCATTTTGGCTTTCTCTCACCATTCTAAGCCTATTTTGGACACAGGAGGTGAAATGTGTTACCATGGACTGATAGACTTACATTTTTGCCCAGAAAACACTCAGAATAGATAAAGATGATGAATTACATTAGTTGGATGAAGTTTCTTAAGATAATTTGTCTGAATTCAACAGTGTCCATTTTGGCTTTCTCTCACCATTCTAAGCCTATTTTGGACACAGGAGGTGAACTGTCTTTCCAGGGGCTGGCAGACCTGAACTTCTGTACAGGAAACACTCAGAATAGATAAAGATGATGAATTACATTAGTTGGATGAAGTTTCTTAAGATAATTTGTCTGAATTCAACAGTGTCCATTTTGGTTTTCTCTCACCATTCTAAGCCTATTTTGGACACAGGAGGTGAACTGTCTTTCCAGGGGCTGGCAGACCTGAACTTCTGTACAGGAAACACTCAGAATAGATAAAGATGATGAATTACATTAGTTGGATGAAGTTTCTTAAGATAATTTGTCTGAATTCAACAGTGTCCATTTTGGCTTTCTCTCACCATTCTAAGCCTATTTTGGACACAGGAGGTGAAATGTGTTACCATGGACTGATAGACTTACATTTTTGCCCAGAAAACACTCAGAATAGATAAAGATGATGAATTACATTAGTTGGATGAAGTTTCTTAAGATAATTTGTCTGAATTCAACAGTGTCCATTTTGGCTTTCTCTCACCATTCTAAGCCTATTTTGGACACAGGAGGTGAACTGTCTTTCCAGGGGCTGGCAGACCTGAACTTCTGTACAGGAAACACTCAGAATAGATAAAGATGATGAATTACATTAGTTGGATGAAGTTTCTTAAGATAATTTGTCTGAATTCAACAGTGTCCATTTTGGCTTTCTCTCACCATTCTAAGCCTATTTTGGACACAGGAGGTGAACTGTCTTTCCAGGGGCTGGCAGACCTGAACTTCTGTACAGGAAACACTCAGAATAGATAAAGATGATGAATTACATTAGTTGGATGAAGTTTCTTAAGATAATTTGTCTGAATTCAACAGTGTCCATTTTGGCTTTCTCTCACCATTCTAAGCCTATTTTGGACACAGGAGGTGAAATGTGTTACCATGGACTGATAGACTTACATTTTTGCCCAGAAAACACTCAGAATAGATAAAGATGATGAATTACATTAGTTGGATGAAGTTTCTTAAGATAATTTGTCTGAATTCAACAGTGTCCATTTTGGCTTTCTCTCACCATTCTAAGCCTATTTTGGACACAGGAGGTGAACTGTCTTTCCAGGGGCTGGCAGACCTGAACTTCTGTACAGGAAACACTCAGAATAGATAAAGATGATGAATTACATTAGTTGGATGAAGTTTCTTAAGATAATTTGTCTGAATTCAACAGTGTCCATTTTGGCTTTCTCTCACCATTCTAAGCCTATTTTGGACACAGGAGGTGAAATGTGTTACCATGGACTGATAGACTTACATTTTTGCCCAGAAAACACTCAGAATAGATAAAGATGATGAATTACATTAGTTGGATGAAGTTTCTTAAGATAATTTGTCTGAATTCAACAGTGTCCATTTTGGCTTTCTCTCACCATTCTAAGCCTATTTTGGACACAGGAGGTGAAATGTGTTACCATGGACTGATAGACTTACATTTTTGCCCAGAAAACACTCAGAATAGATAAAGATGATGAATTACATTAGTTGGATGAAGTTTCTTAAGATAATTTGTCTGAATTCAACAGTGTCCATTTTGGCTTTCTCTCACCATTCTAAGCCTATTTTGGACACAGGAGGTGAACTGTCTTTCCAGGGGCTGGCAGACCTGAACTTCTGTACAGGAAACACTCAGAATAGATAAAGATGATGAATTACATTAGTTGGATGAAGTTTCTTAAGATAATTTGTCTGAATTCAACAGTGTCCATTTTGGCTTTCTCTCACCATTCTAAGCCTATTTTGGACACAGGAGGTGAACTGTCTTTCCAGGGGCTGGCAGACCTGAACTTCTGTACAGGAAACACTCAGAATAGATAAAGATGATGAATTACATTAGTTGGATGAAGTTTCTTAAGATAATTTGTCTGAATTCAACAGTGTCCATTTTGGCTTTCTCTCACCATTCTAAGCCTATTTTGGACACAGGAGGTGAAATGTGTTACCATGGACTGATAGACTTACATTTTTGCCCAGAAAACACTCAGAATAGATAAAGATGATGAATTACATTAGTTGGATGAAGTTTCTTAAGATAATTTGTCTGAATTCAACAGTGTCCATTTTGGCTTTCTCTCACCATTCTAAGCCTATTTTGGACACAGGAGGTGAACTGTCTTTCCAGGGGCTGGCAGACCTGAACTTCTGTACAGGAAACACTCAGAATAGATAAAGATGATGAATTACATTAGTTGGATGAAGTTTCTTAAGATAATTTGTCTGAATTCAACAGTGTCCATTTTGGCTTTCTCTCACCATTCTAAGCCTATTTTGGACACAGGAGGTGAAATGTGTTACCATGGACTGATAGACTTACATTTTTGCCCAGAAAACACTCAGAATAGATAAAGATGATGAATTACATTAGTTGGATGAAGTTTCTTAAGATAATTTGTCTGAATTCAACAGTGTCCATTTTGGCTTTCTCTCACCATT
This sequence comes from Pempheris klunzingeri, assembly GCF_042242105.1. Classification (NCBI taxonomy): domain Eukaryota; kingdom Metazoa; phylum Chordata; class Actinopteri; order Acropomatiformes; family Pempheridae; genus Pempheris; species Pempheris klunzingeri. The sequence goes on along the minus strand of NC_092025.1, from coordinate 6,201,750 downwards.
CTAAGCCTATTTTGGACACAGGAGGTGAACTGTCTTTCCAGGGGCTGGCAGACCTGAACTTCTGTACAGGAAACACTCAGAATAGATAAAGATGATGAATTACATTAGTTGGATGAAGTTTCTTAAGATAATTTGTCTGAATTCAACAGTGTCCATTTTGGCTTTCTCTCACCATTCTAAGCCTATTTTGGACACAGGAGGTGAAATGTGTTACCATGGACTGATAGACTTACATTTTTGCCCAGAAAACACTCAGAATAGATAAAGATGATGAATTACATTAGTTGGATGAAGTTTCTTAAGATAATTTGTCTGAATTCAACAGTGTCCATTTTGGCTTTCTCTCACCATTCTAAGCCTATTTTGGACACAGGAGGTGAAATGTGTTACCATGGACTGATAGACTTACATTTTTGCCCAGAAAACACTCAGAATAGATAAAGATGATGAATTACATTAGTTGGATGAAGTTTCTTAAGATAATTTGTCTGAATTCAACAGTGTCCATTTTGGCTTTCTCTCACCATTCTAAGCCTATTTTGGACACAGGAGGTGAACTGTCTTTCCAGGGGCTGGCAGACCTGAACTTCTGTACAGGAAACACTCAGAATAGATAAAGATGATGAATTACATTAGTTGGATGAAGTTTCTTAAGATAATTTGTCTGAATTCAACAGTGTCCATTTTGGTTTTCTCTCACCATTCTAAGCCTATTTTGGACACAGGAGGTGAACTGTCTTTCCAGGGGCTGGCAGACCTGAACTTCTGTACAGGAAACACTCAGAATAGATAAAGATGATGAATTACATTAGTTGGATGAAGTTTCTTAAGATAATTTGTCTGAATTCAACAGTGTCCATTTTGGCTTTCTCTCACCATTCTAAGCCTATTTTGGACACAGGAGGTGAAATGTGTTACCATGGACTGATAGACTTACATTTTTGCCCAGAAAACACTCAGAATAGATAAAGATGATGAATTACATTAGTTGGATGAAGTTTCTTAAGATAATTTGTCTGAATTCAACAGTGTCCATTTTGGCTTTCTCTCACCATTCTAAGCCTATTTTGGACACAGGAGGTGAACTGTCTTTCCAGGGGCTGGCAGACCTGAACTTCTGTACAGGAAACACTCAGAATAGATAAAGATGATGAATTACATTAGTTGGATGAAGTTTCTTAAGATAATTTGTCTGAATTCAACAGTGTCCATTTTGGCTTTCTCTCACCATTCTAAGCCTATTTTGGACACAGGAGGTGAAATGTGTTACCATGGACTGATAGACTTACATTTTTGCCCAGAAAACACTCAGAATAGATAAAGATGATGAATTACATTAGTTGGATGAAGTTTCTTAAGATAATTTGTCTGAATTCAACAGTGTCCATTTTGGCTTTCTCTCACCATTCTAAGCCTATTTTGGACACAGGAGGTGAACTGTCTTTCCAGGGGCTGGCAGACCTGAACTTCTGTACAGGAAACACTCAGAATAGATAAAGATGATGAATTACATTAGTTGGATGAAGTTTCTTAAGATAATTTGTCTGAATTCAACAGTGTCCATTTTGGTTTTCTCTCACCATTCTAAGCCTATTTTGGACACAGGAGGTGAACTGTCTTTCCAGGGGCTGGCAGACCTGAACTTCTGTACAGGAAACACTCAGAATAGATAAAGATGATGAATTACATTAGTTGGATGAAGTTTCTTAAGATAATTTGTCTGAATTCAACAGTGTCCATTTTGGCTTTCTCTCACCATTCTAAGCCTATTTTGGACACAGGAGGTGAAATGTGTTACCATGGACTGATAGACTTACATTTTTGCCCAGAAAACACTCAGAATAGATAAAGATGATGAATTACATTAGTTGGATGAAGTTTCTTAAGATAATTTGTCTGAATTCAACAGTGTCCATTTTGGCTTTCTCTCACCATTCTAAGCCTATTTTGGACACAGGAGGTGAACTGTCTTTCCAGGGGCTGGCAGACCTGAACTTCTGTACAGGAAACACTCAGAATAGATAAAGATGATGAATTACATTAGTTGGATGAAGTTTCTTAAGATAATTTGTCTGAATTCAACAGTGTCCATTTTGGCTTTCTCTCACCATTCTAAGCCTATTTTGGACACAGGAGGTGAACTGTCTTTCCAGGGGCTGGCAGACCTGAACTTCTGTACAGGAAACACTCAGAATAGATAAAGATGATGAATTACATTAGTTGGATGAAGTTTCTTAAGATAATTTGTCTGAATTCAACAGTGTCCATTTTGGCTTTCTCTCACCATTCTAAGCCTATTTTGGACACAGGAGGTGAAATGTGTTACCATGGACTGATAGACTTACATTTTTGCCCAGAAAACACTCAGAATAGATAAAGATGATGAATTACATTAGTTGGATGAAGTTTCTTAAGATAATTTGTCTGAATTCAACAGTGTCCATTTTGGCTTTCTCTCACCATTCTAAGCCTATTTTGGACACAGGAGGTGAACTGTCTTTCCAGGGGCTGGCAGACCTGAACTTCTGTACAGGAAACACTCAGAATAGATAAAGATGATGAATTACATTAGTTGGATGAAGTTTCTTAAGATAATTTGTCTGAATTCAACAGTGTCCATTTTGGCTTTCTCTCACCATTCTAAGCCTATTTTGGACACAGGAGGTGAAATGTGTTACCATGGACTGATAGACTTACATTTTTGCCCAGAAAACACTCAGAATAGATAAAGATGATGAATTACATTAGTTGGATGAAGTTTCTTAAGGTAATTTGTCTGAATTCAACAGTGTCCATTTTGGCTTTCTCTCACCATTCTAAGCCTATTTTGGACACAGGAGGTGAAATGTGTTACCATGGACTGATAGACTTACATTTTTGCCCAGAAAACACTCAGAATAGATAAAGATGATGAATTACATTAGTTGGATGAAGTTTCTTAAGATAATTTGTCTGAATTCAACAGTGTCCATTTTGGCTTTCTCTCACCATTCTAAGCCTATTTTGGACACAGGAGGTGAAATGTGTTACCATGGACTGATAGACTTACATTTTTGCCCAGAAAACACTCAGAATAGATAAAGATGATGAATTACATTAGTTGGATGAAGTTTCTTAAGATAATTTGTCTGAATTCAACAGTGTCCATTTTGGCTTTCTCTCACCATTCTAAGCCTATTTTGGACACAGGAGGTGAACTGTCTTTCCAGGGGCTGGCAGACCTGAACTTCTGTACAGGAAACACTCAGAATAGATAAAGATGATGAATTACATTAGTTGGATGAAGTTTCTTAAGATAATTTGTCTGAATTCAACAGTGTCCATTTTGGCTTTCTCTCACCATTCTAAGCCTATTTTGGACACAGGAGGTGAAATGTGTTACCATGGACTGATAGACTTACATTTTTGCCCAGAAAACACTCAGAATAGATAAAGATGATGAATTACATTAGTTGGATGAAGTTTCTTAAGATAATTTGTCTGAATTCAACAGTGTCCATTTTGGCTTTCTCTCACCATTCTAAGCCTATTTTGGACACAGGAGGTGAAATGTGTTACCATGGACTGATAGACTTACATTTTTGCCCAGAAAACACTCAGAATAGATAAAGATGATGAATTACATTAGTTGGATGAAGTTTCTTAAGATAATTTGTCTGAATTCAACAGTGTCCATTTTGGCTTTCTCTCACCATTCTAAGCCTATTTTGGACACAGGAGGTGAAATGTGTTACCATGGACTGATAGACTTACATTTTTGCCCAGAAAACACTCAGAATAGATAAAGATGATGAATTACATTAGTTGGATGAAGTTTCTTAAGATAATTTGTCTGAATTCAACAGTGTCCATTTTGGCTTTCTCTCACCATTCTAAGCCTATTTTGGACACAGGAGGTGAACTGTCTTTCCAGGGGCTGGCAGACCTGAACTTCTGTACAGGAAACACTCAGAATAGATAAAGATGATGAATTACATTAGTTGGATGAAGTTTCTTAAGATAATTTGTCTGAATTCAACAGTGTCCATTTTGGCTTTCTCTCACCATTCTAAGCCTATTTTGGACACAGGAGGTGAAATGTGTTACCATGGACTGATAGACTTACATTTTTGCCCAGAAAACACTCAGAATAGATAAAGATGATGAATTACATTAGTTGGATGAAGTTTCTTAAGATAATTTGTCTGAATTCAACAGTGTCCATTTTGGCTTTCTCTCACCATTCTAAGCCTATTTTGGACACAGGAGGTGAACTGTCTTTCCAGGGGCTGGCAGACCTGAACTTCTGTACAGGAAACACTCAGAATAGATAAAGATGATGAATTACATTAGTTGGATGAAGTTTCTTAAGATAATTTGTCTGAATTCAACAGTGTCCATTTTGGCTTTCTCTCACCATTCTAAGCCTATTTTGGACACAGGAGGTGAAATGTGTTACCATGGACTGATAGACTTACATTTTTGCCCAGAAAACACTCAGAATAGATAAAGATGATGAATTACATTAGTTGGATGAAGTTTCTTAAGGTAATTTGTCTGAATTCAACAGTGTCCATTTTGGCTTTCTCTCACCATTCTAAGCCTATTTTGGACACAGGAGGTGAAATGTGTTACCATGGACTGATAGACTTACATTTTTGCCCAGAAAACACTCAGAATAGATAAAGATGATGAATTACATTAGTTGGATGAAGTTTCTTAAGATAATTTGTCTGAATTCAACAGTGTCCATTTTGGCTTTCTCTCACCATTCTAAGCCTATTTTGGACACAGGAGGTGAACTGTCTTTCCAGGGGCTGGCAGACCTGAACTTCTGTACAGGAAACACTCAGAATAGATAAAGATGATGAATTACATTAGTTGGATGAAGTTTCTTAAGATAATTTGTCTGAATTCAACAGTGTCCATTTTGGTTTTCTCTCACCATTCTAAGCCTATTTTGGACACAGGAGGTGAACTGTCTTTCCAGGGGCTGGCAGACCTGAACTTCTGTACAGGAAACACTCAGAATAGATAAAGATGATGAATTACATTAGTTGGATGAAGTTTCTTAAGATAATTTGTCTGAATTCAACAGTGTCCATTTTGGCTTTCTCTCACCATTCTAAGCCTATTTTGGACACAGGAGGTGAAATGTGTTACCATGGACTGATAGACTTACATTTTTGCCCAGAAAACACTCAGAATAGATAAAGATGATGAATTACATTAGTTGGATGAAGTTTCTTAAGATAATTTGTCTGAATTCAACAGTGTCCATTTTGGCTTTCTCTCACCATTTTAAGCCTATTTTGGACACAGGAGGTGAACTGTCTTTCCAGGGGCTGGCAGACCTGAACTTCTGTACAGGAAACACTCAGAATAGATAAAGATGATGAATTACATTAGTTGGATGAAGTTTCTTAAGATAATTTGTCTGAATTCAACAGTGTCCATTTTGGCTTTCTCTCACCATTCTAAGCCTATTTTGGACACAGGAGGTGAAATGTGTTACCATGGACTGATAGACTTACATTTTTGCCCAGAAAACACTCAGAATAGATAAAGATGATGAATTACATTAGTTGGATGAAGTTTCTTAAGATAATTTGTCTGAATTCAACAGTGTCCATTTTGGCTTTCTCTCACCATTCTAAGCCTATTTTGGACACAGGAGGTGAACTGTCTTTCCAGGGGCTGGCAGACCTGAACTTCTGTACAGGAAACACTCAGAATAGATAAAGATGATGAATTACATTAGTTGGATGAAGTTTCTTAAGATAATTTGTCTGAATTCAACAGTGTCCATTTTGGCTTTCTCTCACCATTCTAAGCCTATTTTGGACACAGGAGGTGAAATGTGTTACCATGGACTGATAGACTTACATTTTTGCCCAGAAAACACTCAGAATAGATAAAGATGATGAATTACATTAGTTGGATGAAGTTTCTTAAGATAATTTGTCTGAATTCAACAGTGTCCATTTTGGCTTTCTCTCACCATTCTAAGCCTATTTTGGACACAGGAGGTGAAATGTGTTACCATGGACTGATAGACTTACATTTTTGCCCAGAAAACACTCAGAATAGATAAAGATGATGAATTACATTAGTTGGATGAAGTTTCTTAAGATAATTTGTCTGAATTCAACAGTGTCCATTTTGGCTTTCTCTCACCATTCTAAGCCTATTTTGGACACAGGAGGTGAACTGTCTTTCCAGGGGCTGGCAGACCTGAACTTCTGTACAGGAAACACTCAGAATAGATAAAGATGATGAATTACATTAGTTGGATGAAGTTTCTTAAGATAATTTGTCTGAATTCAACAGTGTCCATTTTGGCTTTCTCTCACCATTCTAAGCCTATTTTGGACACAGGAGGTGAAATGTGTTACCATGGACTGATAGACTTACATTTTTGCCCAGAAAACACTCAGAATAGATAAAGATGATGAATTACATTAGTTGGATGAAGTTTCTTAAGATAATTTGTCTGAATTCAACAGTGTCCATTTTGGCTTTCTCTCACCATTCTAAGCCTATTTTGGACACAGGAGGTGAACTGTCTTTCCAGGGGCTGGCAGACCTGAACTTCTGTACAGGAAACACTCAGAATAGATAAAGATGATGAATTACATTAGTTGGATGAAGTTTCTTAAGATAATTTGTCTGAATTCAACAGTGTCCATTTTGGCTTTCTCTCACCATTCTAAGCCTATTTTGGACACAGGAGGTGAAATGTGTTACCATGGACTGATAGACTTACATTTTTGCCCAGAAAACACTCAGAATAGATAAAGATGATGAATTACATTAGTTGGATGAAGTTTCTTAAGATAATTTGTCTGAATTCAACAGTGTCCATTTTGGCTTTCTCTCACCATTCTAAGCCTATTTTGGACACAGGAGGTGAAATGTGTTACCATGGACTGATAGACTTACATTTTTGCCCAGAAAACACTCAGAATAGATAAAGATGATGAATTACATTAGTTGGATGAAGTTTCTTAAGATAATTTGTCTGAATTCAACAGTGTCCATTTTGGCTTTCTCTCACCATTCTAAGCCTATTTTGGACACAGGAGGTGAACTGTCTTTCCAGGGGCTGGCAGACCTGAACTTCTGTACAGGAAACACTCAGAATAGATAAAGATGATGAATTACATTAGTTGGATGAAGTTTCTTAAGATAATTTGTCTGAATTCAACAGTGTCCATTTTGGCTTTCTCTCACCATTCTAAGCCTATTTTGGACACAGGAGGTGAAATGTGTTACCATGGACTGATAGACTTACATTTTTGCCCAGAAAACACTCAGAATAGATAAAGATGATGAATTACATTAGTTGGATGAAGTTTCTTAAGATAATTTGTCTGAATTCAACAGTGTCCATTTTGGCTTTCTCTCACCATTCTAAGCCTATTTTGGACACAGGAGGTGAAATGTGTTACCATGGACTGATAGACTTACATTTTTGCCCAGAAAACACTCAGAATAGATAAAGATGATGAATTACATTAGTTGGATGAAGTTTCTTAAGATAATTTGTCTGAATTCAACAGTGTCCATTTTGGCTTTCTCTCACCATTCTAAGCCTATTTTGGACACAGGAGGTGAACTGTCTTTCCAGGGGCTGGCAGACCTGAACTTCTGTACAGGAAACACTCAGAATAGATAAAGATGATGAATTACATTAGTTGGATGAAGTTTCTTAAGATAATTTGTCTGAATTCAACAGTGTCCATTTTGGCTTTCTCTCACCATTCTAAGCCTATTTTGGACACAGGAGGTGAAATGTGTTACCATGGACTGATAGACTTACATTTTTGCCCAGAAAACACTCAGAATAGATAAAGATGATGAATTACATTAGTTGGATGAAGTTTCTTAAGATAATTTGTCTGAATTCAACAGTGTCCATTTTGGCTTTCTCTCACCATTCTAAGCCTATTTTGGACACAGGAGGTGAACTGTCTTTCCAGGGGCTGGCAGACCTGAACTTCTGTACAGGAAACACTCAGAATAGATAAAGATGATGAATTACATTAGTTGGATGAAGTTTCTTAAGATAATTTGTCTGAATTCAACAGTGTCCATTTTGGCTTTCTCTCACCATTCTAAGCCTATTTTGGACACAGGAGGTGAAATGTGTTACCATGGACTGATAGACTTACATTTTTGCCCAGAAAACACTCAGAATAGATAAAGATGATGAATTACATTAGTTGGATGAAGTTTCTTAAGATAATTTGTCTGAATTCAACAGTGTCCATTTTGGCTTTCTCTCACCATTCTAAGCCTATTTTGGACACAGGAGGTGAAATGTGTTACCATGGACTGATAGACTTACATTTTTGCCCAGAAAACACTCAGAATAGATAAAGATGATGAATTACATTAGTTGGATGAAGTTTCTTAAGATAATTTGTCTGAATTCAACAGTGTCCATTTTGGCTTTCTCTCACCATTCTAAGCCTATTTTGGACACAGGAGGTGAACTGTCTTTCCAGGGGCTGGCAGACCTGAACTTCTGTACAGGAAACACTCAGAATAGATAAAGATGATGAATTACATTAGTTGGATGAAGTTTCTTAAGATAATTTGTCTGAATTCAACAGTGTCCATTTTGGCTTTCTCTCACCATTCTAAGCCTATTTTGGACACAGGAGGTGAAATGTGTTACCATGGACTGATAGACTTACATTTTTGCCCAGAAAACACTCAGAATAGATAAAGATGATGAATTACATTAGTTGGATGAAGTTTCTTAAGATAATTTGTCTGAATTCAACAGTGTCCATTTTGGCTTTCTCTCACCATTCTAAGCCTATTTTGGACACAGGAGGTGAAATGTGTTACCATGGACTGATAGACTTACATTTTTGCCCAGAAAACACTCAGAATAGATAAAGATGATGAATTACATTAGTTGGATGAAGTTTCTTAAGATAATTTGTCTGAATTCAACAGTGTCCATTTTGGCTTTCTCTCACCATTCTAAGCCTATTTTGGACACAGGAGGTGAAATGTGTTACCATGGACTGATAGACTTACATTTTTGCCCAGAAAACACTCAGAATAGATAAAGATGATGAATTACATTAGTTGGATGAAGTTTCTTAAGATAATTTGTCTGAATTCAACAGTGTCCATTTTGGCTTTCTCTCACCATTCTAAGCCTATTTTGGACACAGGAGGTGAAATGTGTTACCATGGACTGATAGACTTACATTTTTGCCCAGAAAACACTCAGAATAGATAAAGATGATGAATTACATTAGTTGGATGAAGTTTCTTAAGATAATTTGTCTGAATTCAACAGTGTCCATTTTGGCTTTCTCTCACCATTCTAAGCCTATTTTGGACACAGGAGGTGAACTGTCTTTCCAGGGGCTGGCAGACCTGAACTTCTGTACAGGAAACACTCAGAATAGATAAAGATGATGAATTACATTAGTTGGATGAAGTTTCTTAAGATAATTTGTCTGAATTCAACAGTGTCCATTTTGGCTTTCTCTCACCATTCTAAGCCTATTTTGGACACAGGAGGTGAAATGTGTTACCATGGACTGATAGACTTACATTTTTGCCCAGAAAACACTCAGAATAGATAAAGATGATGAATTACATTAGTTGGATGAAGTTTCTTAAGATAATTTGTCTGAATTCAACAGTGTCCATTTTGGCTTTCTCTCACCATTCTAAGCCTATTTTGGACACAGGAGGTGAAATGTGTTACCATGGACTGATAGACTTACATTTTTGCCCAGAAAACACTCAGAATAGATAAAGATGATGAATTACATTAGTTGGATGAAGTTTCTTAAGATAATTTGTCTGAATTCAACAGTGTCCATTTTGGCTTTCTCTCACCATTCTAAGCCTATTTTGGACACAGGAGGTGAACTGTCTTTCCAGGGGCTGGCAGACCTGAACTTCTGTACAGGAAACACTCAGAATAGATAAAGATGATGAATTACATTAGTTGGATGAAGTTTCTTAAGATAATTTGTCTGAATTCAACAGTGTCCATTTTGGCTTTCTCTCACCATTCTAAGCCTATTTTGGACACAGGAGGTGAAATGTGTTACCATGGACTGATAGACTTACATTTTTGCCCAGAAAACACTCAGAATAGATAAAGATGATGAATTACATTAGTTGGATGAAGTTTCTTAAGATAATTTGTCTGAATTCAACAGTGTCCATTTTGGCTTTCTCTCACCATTCTAAGCCTATTTTGGACACAGGAGGTGAACTGTCTTTCCAGGGGCTGGCAGACCTGAACTTCTGTACAGGAAACACTCAGAATAGATAAAGATGATGAATTACATTAGTTGGATGAAGTTTCTTAAGATAATTTGTCTGAATTCAACAGTGTCCATTTTGGCTTTCTCTCACCATTCTAAGCCTATTTTGGACACAGGAGGTGAACTGTCTTTCCAGGGGCTGGCAGACCTGAACTTCTGTACAGGAAACACTCAGAATAGATAAAGATGATGAATTACATTAGTTGGATGAAGTTTCTTAAGATAATTTGTCTGAATTCAACAGTGTCCATTTTGGTTTTCTCTCACCATTCTAAGCCTATTTTGGACACAGGAGGTGAACTGTCTTTCCAGGGGCTGGCAGACCTGAACTTCTGTACAGGAAACACTCAGAATAGATAAAGATGATGAATTACATTAGTTGGATGAAGTTTCTTAAGATAATTTGTCTGAATTCAACAGTGTCCATTTTGGCTTTCTCTCACCATTCTAAGCCTATTTTGGACACAGGAGGTGAAATGTGTTACCATGGACTGATAGACTTACATTTTTGCCCAGAAAACACTCAGAATAGATAAAGATGATGAATTACATTAGTTGGATGAAGTTTCTTAAGATAATTTGTCTGAATTCAACAGTGTCCATTTTGGCTTTCTCTCACCATTCTAAGCCTATTTTGGACACAGGAGGTGAACTGTCTTTCCAGGGGCTGGCAGACCTGAACTTCTGTACAGGAAACACTCAGAATAGATAAAGATGATGAATTACATTAGTTGGATGAAGTTTCTTAAGATAATTTGTCTGAATTCAACAGTGTCCATTTTGGCTTTCTCTCACCATTCTAAGCCTATTTTGGACACAGGAGGTGAACTGTCTTTCCAGGGGCTGGCAGACCTGAACTTCTGTACAGGAAACACTCAGAATAGATAAAGATGATGAATTACATTAGTTGGATGAAGTTTCTTAAGATAATTTGTCTGAATTCAACAGTGTCCATTTTGGTTTTCTCTCACCATTCTAAGCCTATTTTGGACACAGGAGGTGAACTGTCTTTCCAGGGGCTGGCAGACCTGAACTTCTGTACAGGAAACACTCAGAATAGATAAAGATGATGAATTACATTAGTTGGATGAAGTTTCTTAAGATAATTTGTCTGAATTCAACAGTGTCCATTTTGGCTTTCTCTCACCATTCTAAGCCTATTTTGGACACAGGAGGTGAAATGTGTTACCATGGACTGATAGACTTACATTTTTGCCCAGAAAACACTCAGAATAGATAAAGATGATGAATTACATTAGTTGGATGAAGTTTCTTAAGATAATTTGTCTGAATTCAACAGTGTCCATTTTGGCTTTCTCTCACCATTCTAAGCCTATTTTGGACACAGGAGGTGAACTGTCTTTCCAGGGGCTGGCAGACCTGAACTTCTGTACAGGAAACACTCAGAATAGATAAAGATGATGAATTACATTAGTTGGATGAAGTTTCTTAAGATAATTTGTCTGAATTCAACAGTGTCCATTTTGGCTTTCTCTCACCATTCTAAGCCTATTTTGGACACAGGAGGTGAAATGTGTTACCATGGACTGATAGACTTACATTTTTGCCCAGAAAACACTCAGAATAGATAAAGATGATGAATTACATTAGTTGGATGAAGTTTCTTAAGATAATTTGTCTGAATTCAACAGTGTCCATTTTGGCTTTCTCTCACCATTCTAAGCCTATTTTGGACACAGGAGGTGAACTGTCTTTCCAGGGGCTGGCAGACCTGAACTTCTGTACAGGAAACACTCAGAATAGATAAAGATGATGAATTACATTAGTTGGATGAAGTTTCTTAAGATAATTTGTCTGAATTCAACAGTGTCCATTTTGGCTTTCTCTCACCATTCTAAGCCTATTTTGGACACAGGAGGTGAAATGTGTTACCATGGACTGATAGACTTACAGTTTTGCCCAGAAAACACTCAGAATAGATAAAGATGATGAATTACATTAGTTGGATGAAGTTTCTTAAGATAATTTGTCTGAATTCAACAGTGTCCATTTTGGCTTTCTCTCACCATTCTAAGCCTATTTTGGACACAGGAGGTGAACTGTCTTTCCAGGGGCTGGCAGACCTGAACTTCTGTACAGGAAACACTCAGAATAGATAAAGATGATGAATTACATTAGTTGGATGAAGTTTCTTAAGATAATTTGTCTGAATTCAAAAGTGTCCACTTTGGTTTTCTCTCACCATTCTAAGCCTATTTTGGACACAGGAGGTGAACTGTCTTTCCAGGGGCTGGCAGACCTGAACTTCTGTACAGGAAACACTCAGAATAGATAAAGATGATGAATTACATTAGTTGGATGAAGTTTCTTAAGATAATTTGTCTGAATTCAACAGTGTCCATTTTGGCTTTCTCTCACCATTCTAAGCCTATTTTGGACACAGGAGGTGAAATGTGTTACCATGGACTGATAGACTTACATTTTTGCCCAGAAAACACTCAGAATAGATAAAGATGATGAATTACATTAGTTGGATGAAGTTTCTTAAGATAATTTGTCTGAATTCAAAAGTGTCCACTTTGGTTTTCTCTCACCATTCTAAGCCTATTTTGGACACAGGAGGTGAACTGTCTTTCCAGGGGCTGGCAGACCTGAACTTCTGTACAGGAAACACTCAGAATAGATAAAGATGATGAATTACATTAGTTGGATGAAGTTTCTTAAGATAATTTGTCTGAATTCAACAGTGTCCATTTTGGCTTTCTCTCACCATTCTAAGCCTATTTTGGACACAGGAGGTGAAATGTGTTACCATGGACTGATAGACTTACATTTTTGCCCAGAAAACACTCAGAATAGATAAAGATGATGAATTACATTAGTTGGATGAAGTTTGTTAAGATAATTTGTCTGAATTCAACAGTGTCCATTTTGGCTTTCTCTCACCATTCTAAGCCTATTTTGGACACAGGAGGTGAACTGTCTTTCCAGGGGCTGGCAGACCTGAACTTCTGTACAGGAAACACTCAGAATAGATAAAGATGATGAATTACATTAGTTGGATGAAGTTTCTTAAGATAATTTGTCTGAATTCAACAGTGTCCATTTTGGCTTTCTCTCACCATTCTAAGCCTATTTTGGACACAGGAGGTGAAATGTGTTACCATGGACTGATAGACTTACATTTTTGCCCAGAAAACACTCAGAATAGATAAAGATGATGAATTACATTAGTTGGATGAAGTTTCTTAAGATAATTTGTCTGAATTCAACAGTGTCCATTTTGGCTTTCTCTCACCATTCTAAGCCTATTTTGGACACAGGAGGTGAAATGTGTTACCATGGACTGATAGACTTACATTTTTGCCCAGAAAACACTCAGAATAGATAAAGATGATGAATTACATTAGTTGGATGAAGTTTCTTAAGATAATTTGTCTGAATTCAACAGTGTCCATTTTGGCTTTCTCTCACCATTCTAAGCCTATTTTGGACACAGGAGGTGAACTGTCTTTCCAGGGGCTGGCAGACCTGAACTTCTGTACAGGAAACACTCAGAATAGATAAAGATGATGAATTACATTAGTTGGATGAAGTTTCTTAAGATAATTTGTCTGAATTCAAAAGTGTCCACTTTGGTTTTCTCTCACCATTCTAAGCCTATTTTGGACACAGGAGGTGAACTGTCTTTCCAGGGGCTGGCAGACCTGAACTTCTGTACAGGAAACACTCAGAATAGATAAAGATGATGAATTACATTAGTTGGATGAAGTTTCTTAAGATAATTTGTCTGAATTCAACAGTGTCCATTTTGGCTTTCTCTCACCATTCTAAGCCTATTTTGGACACAGGAGGTGAAATGTGTTACCATGGACTGATAGACTTACATTTTTGCCCAGAAAACACTCAGAATAGATAAAGATGATGAATTACATTAGTTGGATGAAGTTTCTTAAGATAATTTGTCTGAATTCAACAGTGTCCATTTTGGCTTTCTCTCACCATTCTAAGCCTATTTTGGACACAGGAGGTGAACTGTCTTTCCAGGGGCTGGCAGACCTGAACTTCTGTACAGGAAACACTCAGAATAGATAAAGATGATGAATTACATTAGTTGGATGAAGTTTCTTAAGATAATTTGTCTGAATTCAACAGTGTCCATTTTGGCTTTCTCTCACCATTCTAAGCCTATTTTGGACACAGGAGGTGAAATGTGTTACCATGGACTGATAGACTTACATTTTTGCCCAGAAAACACTCAGAATAGATAAAGATGATGAATTACATTAGCTGGATGAAGTTTCTTAAGATAATTTGTCTGAATTCAACAGTGTCCATTTTGGCTTTCTCTCACCATTCTAAGCCTATTTTGGACACAGGAGGTGAACTGTCTTTCCAGGGGCTGGCAGACCTGAACTTCTGTACAGGAAACACTCAGAATAGATAAAGATGATGAATTACATTAGTTGGATGAAGTTTCTTAAGATAATTTGTCTGAATTCAACAGTGTCCATTTTGGCTTTCTCTCACCATTCTAAGCCTATTTTGGACACAGGAGGTGAAATGTGTTACCATGGACTGATAGACTTACATTTTTGCCCAGAAAACACTCAGAATAGATAAAGATGATGAATTACATTAGTTGGATGAAGTTTCTTAAGATAATTTGTCTGAATTCAACAGTGTCCATTTTGGCTTTCTCTCACCATTCTAAGCCTATTTTGGACACAGGAGGTGAACTGTCTTTCCAGGGGCTGGCAGACCTGAACTTCTGTACAGGAAACACTCAGAATAGATAAAGATGATGAATTACATTAGTTGGATGAAGTTTCTTAAGATAATTTGTCTGAATTCAACAGTGTCCATTTTGGCTTTCTCTCACCATTCTAAGCCTATTTTGGACACAGGAGGTGAAATGTGTTACCATGGACTGATAGACTTACATTTTTGCCCAGAAAACACTCAGAATAGATAAAGATGATGAATTACATTAGTTGGATGAAGTTTCTTAAGATAATTTGTCTGAATTCAACAGTGTCCATTTTGGCTTTCTCTCACCATTCTAAGCCTATTTTGGACACAGGAGGTGAACTGTCTTTCCAGGGGCTGGCAGACCTGAACTTCTGTACAGGAAACACTCAGAATAGATAAAGATGATGAATTACATTAGTTGGATGAAGTTTCTTAAGATAATTTGTCTGAATTCAACAGTGTCCATTTTGGCTTTCTCTCACCATTCTAAGCCTATTTTGGACACAGGAGGTGAAATGTGTTACCATGGACTGATAGACTTACATTTTTGCCCAGAAAACACTCAGAATAGATAAAGATGATGAATTACATTAGTTGGATGAAGTTTCTTAAGATAATTTGTCTGAATTCAACAGTGTCCATTTTGGCTTTCTCTCACCATTCTAAGCCTATTTTGGACACAGGAGGTGAAATGTGTTACCATGGACTGATAGACTTACATTTTTGCCCAGAAAACACTCAGAATAGATAAAGATGATGAATTACATTAGTTGGATGAAGTTTCTTAAGATAATTTGTCTGAATTCAACAGTGTCCATTTTGGCTTTCTCTCACCATTCTAAGCCTATTTTGGACACAGGAGGTGAACTGTCTTTCCAGGGGCTGGCAGACCTGAACTTCTGTACAGGAAACACTCAGAATAGATAAAGATGATGAATTACATTAGTTGGATGAAGTTTCTTAAGATAATTTGTCTGAATTCAACAGTGTCCATTTTGGCTTTCTCTCACCATTCTAAGCCTATTTTGGACACAGGAGGTGAAATGTGTTACCATGGACTGATAGACTTACATTTTTGCCCAGAAAACACTCAGAATAGATAAAGATGATGAATTACATTAGTTGGATGAAGTTTCTTAAGATAATTTGTCTGAATTCAACAGTGTCCATTTTGGCTTTCTCTCACCATTCTAAGCCTATTTTGGACACAGGAGGTGAAATGTGTTACCATGGACTGATAGACTTACATTTTTGCCCAGAAAACACTCAGAATAGATAAAGATGATGAATTACATTAGTTGGATGAAGTTTCTTAAGATAATTTGTCTGAATTCAACAGTGTCCATTTTGGCTTTCTCTCACCATTCTAAGCCTATTTTGGACACAGGAGGTGAACTGTCTTTCCAGGGGCTGGCAGACCTGAACTTCTGTACAGGAAACACTCAGAATAGATAAAGATGATGAATTACATTAGTTGGATGAAGTTTCTTAAGATAATTTGTCTGAATTCAACAGTGTCCATTTTGGCTTTCTCTCACCATTCTAAGCCTATTTTGGACACAGGAGGTGAAATGTGTTACCATGGACTGATAGACTTACATTTTTGCCCAGAAAACACTCAGAATAGATAAAGATGATGAATTACATTAGTTGGATGAAGTTTCTTAAGATAATTTGTCTGAATTCAACAGTGTCCATTTTGGCTTTCTCTCACCATTCTAAGCCTATTTTGGACACAGGAGGTGAACTGTCTTTCCAGGGGCTGGCAGACCTGAACTTCTGTACAGGAAACACTCAGAATAGATAAAGATGATGAATTACATTAGTTGGATGAAGTTTCTTAAGGTAATTTGTCTGAATTCAACAGTGTCCATTTTGGCTTTCTCTCACCATTCTAAGCCTATTTTGGACACAGGAGGTGAAATGTGTTACCATGGACTGATAGACTTACATTTTTGCCCAGAAAACACTCAGAATAGATAAAGATGATGAATTACATTAGTTGGATGAAGTTTCTTAAGATAATTTGTCTGAATTCAACAGTGTCCATTTTGGCTTTCTCTCACCATTCTAAGCCTATTTTGGACACAGGAGGTGAAATGTGTTACCATGGACTGATAGACTTACATTTTTGCCCAGAAAACACTCAGAATAGATAAAGATGATGAATTACATTAGTTGGATGAAGTTTCTTAAGATAATTTGTCTGAATTCAACAGTGTCCATTTTGGCTTTCTCTCACCATTCTAAGCCTATTTTGGACACAGGAGGTGAAATGTGTTACCATGGACTGATAGACTTACATTTTTGCCCAGAAAACACTCAGAATAGATAAAGATGATGAATTACATTAGTTGGATGAAGTTTCTTAAGATAATTTGTCTGAATTCAACAGTGTCCATTTTGGCTTTCTCTCACCATTCTAAGCCTATTTTGGACACAGGAGGTGAAATGTGTTACCATGGACTGATAGACTTACATTTTTGCCCAGAAAACACTCAGAATAGATAAAGATGATGAATTACATTAGTTGGATGAAGTTTCTTAAGATAATTTGTCTGAATTCAACAGTGTCCATTTTGGCTTTCTCTCACCATTCTAAGCCTATTTTGGACACAGGAGGTGAACTGTCTTTCCAGGGGCTGGCAGACCTGAACTTCTGTACAGGAAACACTCAGAATAGATAAAGATGATGAATTACATTAGTTGGATGAAGTTTCTTAAGATAATTTGTCTGAATTCAACAGTGTCCATTTTGGCTTTCTCTCACCATTCTAAGCCTATTTTGGACACAGGAGGTGAAATGTGTTACCATGGACTGATAGACTTACATTTTTGCCCAGAAAACACTCAGAATAGATAAAGATGATGAATTACATTAGTTGGATGAAGTTTCTTAAGATAATTTGTCTGAATTCAACAGTGTCCATTTTGGCTTTCTCTCACCATTCTAAGCCTATTTTGGACACAGGAGGTGAAATGTGTTACCATGGACTGATAGACTTACATTTTTGCCCAGAAAACACTCAGAATAGATAAAGATGATGAATTACATTAGTTGGATGAAGTTTCTTAAGATAATTTGTCTGAATTCAACAGTGTCCATTTTGGCTTTCTCTCACCATTCTAAGCCTATTTTGGACACAGGAGGTGAACTGTCTTTCCAGGGGCTGGCAGACCTGAACTTCTGTACAGGAAACACTCAGAATAGATAAAGATGATGAATTACATTAGTTGGATGAAGTTTCTTAAGATAATTTGTCTGAATTCAACAGTGTCCATTTTGGCTTTCTCTCACCATTCTAAGCCTATTTTGGACACAGGAGGTGAAATGTGTTACCATGGACTGATAGACTTACATTTTTGCCCAGAAAACACTCAGAATAGATAAAGATGATGAATTACATTAGTTGGATGAAGTTTCTTAAGATAATTTGTCTGAATTCAACAGTGTCCATTTTGGCTTTCTCTCACCATTCTAAGCCTATTTTGGACACAGGAGGTGAACTGTCTTTCCAGGGGCTGGCAGACCTGAACTTCTGTACAGGAAACACTCAGAATAGATAAAGATGATGAATTACATTAGTTGGATGAAGTTTCTTAAGGTAATTTGTCTGAATTCAACAGTGTCCATTTTGGCTTTCTCTCACCATTCTAAGCCTATTTTGGACACAGGAGGTGAAATGTGTTACCATGGACTGATAGACTTACATTTTTGCCCAGAAAACACTCAGAATAGATAAAGATGATGAATTACATTAGTTGGATGAAGTTTCTTAAGATAATTTGTCTGAATTCAACAGTGTCCATTTTGGCTTTCTCTCACCATTCTAAGCCTATTTTGGACACAGGAGGTGAAATGTGTTACCATGGACTGATAGACTTACATTTTTGCCCAGAAAACACTCAGAATAGATAAAGATGATGAATTACATTAGTTGGATGAAGTTTCTTAAGATAATTTGTCTGAATTCAACAGTGTCCATTTTGGCTTTCTCTCACCATTCTAAGCCTATTTTGGACACAGGAGGTGAAATGTGTTACCATGGACTGATAGACTTACATTTTTGCCCAGAAAACACTCAGAATAGATAAAGATGATGAATTACATTAGTTGGATGAAGTTTCTTAAGATAATTTGTCTGAATTCAACAGTGTCCATTTTGGCTTTCTCTCACCATTCTAAGCCTATTTTGGACACAGGAGGTGAAATGTGTTACCATGGACTGATAGACTTACATTTTTGCCCAGAAA
Source organism: Pempheris klunzingeri (assembly GCF_042242105.1). Classification (NCBI taxonomy): domain Eukaryota; kingdom Metazoa; phylum Chordata; class Actinopteri; order Acropomatiformes; family Pempheridae; genus Pempheris; species Pempheris klunzingeri. The sequence goes on along the minus strand of NC_092025.1, from coordinate 6,182,494 downwards.
ACACTCAGAATAGATAAAGATGATGAATTACATTAGTTGGATGAAGTTTCTTAAGATAATTTGTCTGAATTCAACAGTGTCCATTTTGGCTTTCTCTCACCATTCTAAGCCTATTTTGGACACAGGAGGTGAACTGTCTTTCCAGGGGCTGGCAGACCTGAACTTCTGTACAGGAAACACTCAGAATAGATAAAGATGATGAATTACATTAGTTGGATGAAGTTTCTTAAGATAATTTGTCTGAATTCAACAGTGTCCATTTTGGCTTTCTCTCACCATTCTAAGCCTATTTTGGACACAGGAGGTGAAATGTGTTACCATGGACTGATAGACTTACATTTTTGCCCAGAAAACACTCAGAATAGATAAAGATGATGAATTACATTAGTTGGATGAAGTTTCTTAAGATAATTTGTCTGAATTCAACAGTGTCCATTTTGGCTTTCTCTCACCATTCTAAGCCTATTTTGGACACAGGAGGTGAAATGTGTTACCATGGACTGATAGACTTACATTTTTGCCCAGAAAACACTCAGAATAGATAAAGATGATGAATTACATTAGTTGGATGAAGTTTCTTAAGATAATTTGTCTGAATTCAACAGTGTCCATTTTGGCTTTCTCTCACCATTCTAAGCCTATTTTGGACACAGGAGGTGAACTGTCTTTCCAGGGGCTGGCAGACCTGAACTTCTGTACAGGAAACACTCAGAATAGATAAAGATGATGAATTACATTAGTTGGATGAAGTTTCTTAAGATAATTTGTCTGAATTCAACAGTGTCCATTTTGGCTTTCTCTCACCATTCTAAGCCTATTTTGGACACAGGAGGTGAACTGTCTTTCCAGGGGCTGGCAGACCTGAACTTCTGTACAGGAAACACTCAGAATAGATAAAGATGATGAATTACATTAGTTGGATGAAGTTTCTTAAGATAATTTGTCTGAATTCAACAGTGTCCATTTTGGCTTTCTCTCACCATTCTAAGCCTATTTTGGACACAGGAGGTGAACTGTCTTTCCAGGGGCTGGCAGACCTGAACTTCTGTACAGGAAACACTCAGAATAGATAAAGATGATGAATTACATTAGTTGGATGAAGTTTCTTAAGATAATTTGTCTGTATTCAACAGTGTCCATTTTGGCTTTCTCTCACCATTCTAAGCCTATTTTGGACACAGGAGGTGAAATGTGTTACCATGGACTGATAGACTTACATTTTTGCCCAGAAAACACTCAGAATAGATAAAGATGATGAATTACATTAGTTGGATGAAGTTTCTTAAGATAATTTGTCTGAATTCAACAGTGTCCATTTTGGCTTTCTCTCACCATTCTAAGCCTATTTTGGACACAGGAGGTGAACTGTCTTTCCAGGGGCTGGCAGACCTGAACTTCTGTACAGGAAACACTCAGAATAGATAAAGATGATGAATTACATTAGTTGGATGAAGTTTCTTAAGATAATTTGTCTGAATTCAACAGTGTCCATTTTGGCTTTCTCTCACCATTCTAAGCCTATTTTGGACACAGGAGGTGAAATGTGTTACCATGGACTGATAGACTTACATTTTTGCCCAGAAAACACTCAGAATAGATAAAGATGATGAATTACATTAGTTGGATGAAGTTTCTTAAGATAATTTGTCTGAATTCAACAGTGTCCATTTTGGCTTTCTCTCACCATTCTAAGCCTATTTTGGACACAGGAGGTGAACTGTCTTTCCAGGGGCTGGCAGACCTGAACTTCTGTACAGGAAACACTCAGAATAGATAAAGATGATGAATTACATTAGTTGGATGAAGTTTCTTAAGATAATTTGTCTGAATTCAACAGTGTCCATTTTGGCTTTCTCTCACCATTCTAAGCCTATTTTGGACACAGGAGGTGAAATGTGTTACCATGGACTGATAGACTTACATTTTTGCCCAGAAAACACTCAGAATAGATAAAGATGATGAATTACATTAGTTGGATGAAGTTTCTTAAGATAATTTGTCTGAATTCAACAGTGTCCATTTTGGCTTTCTCTCACCATTCTAAGCCTATTTTGGACACAGGAGGTGAAATGTGTTACCATGGACTGATAGACTTACATTTTTGCCCAGAAAACACTCAGAATAGATAAAGATGATGAATTACATTAGTTGGATGAAGTTTCTTAAGATAATTTGTCTGAATTCAACAGTGTCCATTTTGGCTTTCTCTCACCATTCTAAGCCTATTTTGGACACAGGAGGTGAAATGTGTTACCATGGACTGATAGACTTACATTTTTGCCCAGAAAACACTCAGAATAGATAAAGATGATGAATTACATTAGTTGGATGAAGTTTCTTAAGATAATTTGTCTGAATTCAACAGTGTCCATTTTGGCTTTCTCTCACCATTCTAAGCCTATTTTGGACACAGGAGGTGAACTGTCTTTCCAGGGGCTGGCAGACCTGAACTTCTGTACAGGAAACACTCAGAATAGATAAAGATGATGAATTACATTAGTTGGATGAAGTTTCTTAAGATAATTTGTCTGAATTCAACAGTGTCCATTTTGGCTTTCTCTCACCATTCTAAGCCTATTTTGGACACAGGAGGTGAAATGTGTTACCATGGACTGATAGACTTACATTTTTGCCCAGAAAACACTCAGAATAGATAAAGATGATGAATTACATTAGTTGGATGAAGTTTCTTAAGATAATTTGTCTGAATTCAACAGTGTCCATTTTGGCTTTCTCTCACCATTCTAAGCCTATTTTGGACACAGGAGGTGAACTGTCTTTCCAGGGGCTGGCAGACCTGAACTTCTGTACAGGAAACACTCAGAATAGATAAAGATGATGAATTACATTAGTTGGATGAAGTTTCTTAAGATAATTTGTCTGAATTCAACAGTGTCCATTTTGGCTTTCTCTCACCATTCTAAGCCTATTTTGGACACAGGAGGTGAACTGTCTTTCCAGGGGCTGGCAGACCTGAACTTCTGTACAGGAAACACTCAGAATAGATAAAGATGATGAATTACATTAGTTGGATGAAGTTTCTTAAGATAATTTGTCTGAATTCAACAGTGTCCATTTTGGCTTTCTCTCACCATTCTAAGCCTATTTTGGACACAGGAGGTGAACTGTCTTTCCAGGGGCTGGCAGACCTGAACTTCTGTACAGGAAACACTCAGAATAGATAAAGATGATGAATTACATTAGTTGGATGAAGTTTCTTAAGATAATTTGTCTGAATTCAACAGTGTCCATTTTGGCTTTCTCTCACCATTCTAAGCCTATTTTGGACACAGGAGGTGAACTGTCTTTCCAGGGGCTGGCAGACCTGAACTTCTGTACAGGAAACACTCAGAATAGATAAAGATGATGAATTACATTAGTTGGATGAAGTTTCTTAAGATAATTTGTCTGTATTCAACAGTGTCCATTTTGGCTTTCTCTCACCATTCTAAGCCTATTTTGGACACAGGAGGTGAAATGTGTTACCATGGACTGATAGACTTACATTTTTGCCCAGAAAACACTCAGAATAGATAAAGATGATGAATTACATTAGTTGGATGAAGTTTCTTAAGATAATTTGTCTGAATTCAACAGTGTCCATTTTGGCTTTCTCTCACCATTCTAAGCCTATTTTGGACACAGGAGGTGAACTGTCTTTCCAGGGGCTGGCAGACCTGAACTTCTGTACAGGAAACACTCAGAATAGATAAAGATGATGAATTACATTAGTTGGATGAAGTTTCTTAAGATAATTTGTCTGAATTCAACAGTGTCCATTTTGGCTTTCTCTCACCATTCTAAGCCTATTTTGGACACAGGAGGTGAAATGTGTTACCATGGACTGATAGACTTACATTTTTGCCCAGAAAACACTCAGAATAGATAAAGATGATGAATTACATTAGTTGGATGAAGTTTCTTAAGATAATTTGTCTGAATTCAACAGTGTCCATTTTGGCTTTCTCTCACCATTCTAAGCCTATTTTGGACACAGGAGGTGAACTGTCTTTCCAGGGGCTGGCAGACCTGAACTTCTGTACAGGAAACACTCAGAATAGATAAAGATGATGAATTACATTAGTTGGATGAAGTTTCTTAAGATAATTTGTCTGAATTCAACAGTGTCCATTTTGGCTTTCTCTCACCATTCTAAGCCTATTTTGGACACAGGAGGTGAAATGTGTTACCATGGACTGATAGACTTACATTTTTGCCCAGAAAACACTCAGAATAGATAAAGATGATGAATTACATTAGTTGGATGAAGTTTCTTAAGATAATTTGTCTGAATTCAACAGTGTCCATTTTGGCTTTCTCTCACCATTCTAAGCCTATTTTGGACACAGGAGGTGAAATGTGTTACCATGGACTGATAGACTTACATTTTTGCCCAGAAAACACTCAGAATAGATAAAGATGATGAATTACATTAGTTGGATGAAGTTTCTTAAGATAATTTGTCTGAATTCAACAGTGTCCATTTTGGCTTTCTCTCACCATTCTAAGCCTATTTTGGACACAGGAGGTGAACTGTCTTTCCAGGGGCTGGCAGACCTGAACTTCTGTACAGGAAACACTCAGAATAGATAAAGATGATGAATTACATTAGTTGGATGAAGTTTCTTAAGATAATTTGTCTGAATTCAACAGTGTCCATTTTGGCTTTCTCTCACCATTCTAAGCCTATTTTGGACACAGGAGGTGAACTGTCTTTCCAGGGGCTGGCAGACCTGAACTTCTGTACAGGAAACACTCAGAATAGATAAAGATGATGAATTACATTAGTTGGATGAAGTTTCTTAAGATAATTTGTCTGAATTCAACAGTGTCCATTTTGGCTTTCTCTCACCATTCTAAGCCTATTTTGGACACAGGAGGTGAACTGTCTTTCCAGGGGCTGGCAGACCTGAACTTCTGTACAGGAAACACTCAGAATAGATAAAGATGATGAATTACATTAGTTGGATGAAGTTTCTTAAGATAATTTGTCTGAATTCAACAGTGTCCATTTTGGCTTTCTCTCACCATTCTAAGCCTATTTTGGACACAGGAGGTGAACTGTCTTTCCAGGGGCTGGCAGACCTGAACTTCTGTACAGGAAACACTCAGAATAGATAAAGATGATGAATTACATTAGTTGGATGAAGTTTCTTAAGATAATTTGTCTGAATTCAACAGTGTCCATTTTGGCTTTCTCTCACCATTCTAAGCCTATTTTGGACACAGGAGGTGAAATGTGTTACCATGGACTGATAGACTTACATTTTTGCCCAGAAAACACTCAGAATAGATAAAGATGATGAATTACATTAGTTGGATGAAGTTTCTTAAGATAATTTGTCTGAATTCAACAGTGTCCATTTTGGCTTTCTCTCACCATTCTAAGCCTATTTTGGACACAGGAGGTGAACTGTCTTTCCAGGGGCTGGCAGACCTGAACTTCTGTACAGGAAACACTCAGAATAGATAAAGATGATGAATTACATTAGTTGGATGAAGTTTCTTAAGATAATTTGTCTGTATTCAACAGTGTCCATTTTGGCTTTCTCTCACCATTCTAAGCCTATTTTGGACACAGGAGGTGAAATGTGTTACCATGGACTGATAGACTTACATTTTTGCCCAGAAAACACTCAGAATAGATAAAGATGATGAATTACATTAGTTGGATGAAGTTTCTTAAGATAATTTGTCTGAATTCAACAGTGTCCATTTTGGCTTTCTCTCACCATTCTAAGCCTATTTTGGACACAGGAGGTGAACTGTCTTTCCAGGGGCTGGCAGACCTGAACTTCTGTACAGGAAACACTCAGAATAGATAAAGATGATGAATTACATTAGTTGGATGAAGTTTCTTAAGATAATTTGTCTGAATTCAACAGTGTCCATTTTGGCTTTCTCTCACCATTCTAAGCCTATTTTGGACACAGGAGGTGAAATGTGTTACCATGGACTGATAGACTTACATTTTTGCCCAGAAAACACTCAGAATAGATAAAGATGATGAATTACATTAGTTGGATGAAGTTTCTTAAGATAATTTGTCTGAATTCAACAGTGTCCATTTTGGCTTTCTCTCACCATTCTAAGCCTATTTTGGACACAGGAGGTGAACTGTCTTTCCAGGGGCTGGCAGACCTGAACTTCTGTACAGGAAACACTCAGAATAGATAAAGATGATGAATTACATTAGTTGGATGAAGTTTCTTAAGATAATTTGTCTGAATTCAACAGTGTCCATTTTGGCTTTCTCTCACCATTCTAAGCCTATTTTGGACACAGGAGGTGAAATGTGTTACCATGGACTGATAGACTTACATTTTTGCCCAAAAAACACTCAGAATAGATAAAGATGATGAATTACATTAGTTGGATGAAGTTTCTTAAGATAATTTGTCTGAATTCAACAGTGTCCATTTTGGCTTTCTCTCACCATTCTAAGCCTATTTTGGACACAGGAGGTGAAATGTGTTACCATGGACTGATAGACTTACATTTTTGCCCAGAAAACACTCAGAATAGATAAAGATGATGAATTACATTAGTTGGATGAAGTTTCTTAAGATAATTTGTCTGAATTCAACAGTGTCCATTTTGGCTTTCTCTCACCATTCTAAGCCTATTTTGGACACAGGAGGTGAACTGTCTTTCCAGGGGCTGGCAGACCTGAACTTCTGTACAGGAAACACTCAGAATAGATAAAGATGATGAATTACATTAGTTGGATGAAGTTTCTTAAGATAATTTGTCTGAATTCAACAGTGTCCATTTTGGCTTTCTCTCACCATTCTAAGCCTATTTTGGACACAGGAGGTGAAATGTGTTACCATGGACTGATAGACTTACATTTTTGCCCAGAAAACACTCAGAATAGATAAAGATGATGAATTACATTAGTTGGATGAAGTTTCTTAAGATAATTTGTCTGAATTCAACAGTGTCCATTTTGGCTTTCTCTCACCATTCTAAGCCTATTTTGGACACAGGAGGTGAACTGTCTTTCCAGGGGCTGGCAGACCTGAACTTCTGTACAGGAAACACTCAGAATAGATAAAGATGATGAATTACATTAGTTGGATGAAGTTTCTTAAGATAATTTGTCTGAATTCAACAGTGTCCATTTTGGCTTTCTCTCACCATTCTAAGCCTATTTTGGACACAGGAGGTGAAATGTGTTACCATGGACTGATAGACTTACATTTTTGCCCAGAAAACACTCAGAATAGATAAAGATGATGAATTACATTAGTTGGATGAAGTTTCTTAAGATAATTTGTCTGAATTCAACAGTGTCCATTTTGGCTTTCTCTCACCATTCTAAGCCTATTTTGGACACAGGAGGTGAACTGTCTTTCCAGGGGCTGGCAGACCTGAACTTCTGTACAGGAAACACTCAGAATAGATAAAGATGATGAATTACATTAGTTGGATGAAGTTTCTTAAGATAATTTGTCTGAATTCAACAGTGTCCATTTTGGCTTTCTCTCACCATTCTAAGCCTATTTTGGACACAGGAGGTGAAATGTGTTACCATGGACTGATAGACTTACATTTTTGCCCAGAAAACACTCAGAATAGATAAAGATGATGAATTACATTAGTTGGATGAAGTTTCTTAAGATAATTTGTCTGAATTCAACAGTGTCCATTTTGGCTTTCTCTCACCATTCTAAGCCTATTTTGGACACAGGAGGTGAACTGTCTTTCCAGGGGCTGGCAGACCTGAACTTCTGTACAGGAAACACTCAGAATAGATAAAGATGATGAATTACATTAGTTGGATGAAGTTTCTTAAGATAATTTGTCTGAATTCAACAGTGTCCATTTTGGCTTTCTCTCACCATTCTAAGCCTATTTTGGACACAGGAGGTGAAATGTGTTACCATGGACTGATAGACTTACATTTTTGCCCAGAAAACACTCAGAATAGATAAAGATGATGAATTACATTAGTTGGATGAAGTTTCTTAAGATAATTTGTCTGAATTCAACAGTGTCCATTTTGGCTTTCTCTCACCATTCTAAGCCTATTTTGGACACAGGAGGTGAACTGTCTTTCCAGGGGCTGGCAGACCTGAACTTCTGTACAGGAAACACTCAGAATAGATAAAGATGATGAATTACATTAGTTGGATGAAGTTTCTTAAGATAATTTGTCTGAATTCAACAGTGTCCATTTTGGCTTTCTCTCACCATTCTAAGCCTATTTTGGACACAGGAGGTGAAATGTGTTACCATGGACTGATAGACTTACATTTTTGCCCAGAAAACACTCAGAATAGATAAAGATGATGAATTACATTAGTTGGATGAAGTTTCTTAAGATAATTTGTCTGAATTCAACAGTGTCCATTTTGGCTTTCTCTCACCATTCTAAGCCTATTTTGGACACAGGAGGTGAACTGTCTTTCCAGGGGCTGGCAGACCTGAACTTCTGTACAGGAAACACTCAGAATAGATAAAGATGATGAATTACATTAGTTGGATGAAGTTTCTTAAGATAATTTGTCTGAATTCAACAGTGTCCATTTTGGCTTTCTCTCACCATTCTAAGCCTATTTTGGACACAGGAGGTGAAATGTGTTACCATGGACTGATAGACTTACATTTTTGCCCAGAAAACACTCAGAATAGATAAAGATGATGAATTACATTAGTTGGATGAAGTTTCTTAAGATAATTTGTCTGAATTCAACAGTGTCCATTTTGGCTTTCTCTCACCATTCTAAGCCTATTTTGGACACAGGAGGTGAACTGTCTTTCCAGGGGCTGGCAGACCTGAACTTCTGTACAGGAAACACTCAGAATAGATAAAGATGATGAATTACATTAGTTGGATGAAGTTTCTTAAGATAATTTGTCTGAATTCAACAGTGTCCATTTTGGCTTTCTCTCACCATTCTAAGCCTATTTTGGACACAGGAGGTGAAATGTGTTACCATGGACTGATAGACTTACATTTTTGCCCAGAAAACACTCAGAATAGATAAAGATGATGAATTACATTAGTTGGATGAAGTTTCTTAAGATAATTTGTCTGAATTCAACAGTGTCCATTTTGGCTTTCTCTCACCATTCTAAGCCTATTTTGGACACAGGAGGTGAAATGTGTTACCATGGACTGATAGACTTACATTTTTGCCCAGAAAACACTCAGAATAGATAAAGATGATGAATTACATTAGTTGGATGAAGTTTCTTAAGATAATTTGTCTGAATTCAACAGTGTCCATTTTGGCTTTCTCTCACCATTCTAAGCCTATTTTGGACACAGGAGGTGAAATGTGTTACCATGGACTGATAGACTTACATTTTTGCCCAGAAAACACTCAGAATAGATAAAGATGATGAATTACATTAGTTGGATGAAGTTTCTTAAGATAATTTGTCTGAATTCAACAGTGTCCATTTTGGCTTTCTCTCACCATTCTAAGCCTATTTTGGACACAGGAGGTGAACTGTCTTTCCAGGGGCTGGCAGACCTGAACTTCTGTACAGGAAACACTCAGAATAGATAAAGATGATGAATTACATTAGTTGGATGAAGTTTCTTAAGATAATTTGTCTGAATTCAACAGTGTCCATTTTGGCTTTCTCTCACCATTCTAAGCCTATTTTGGACACAGGAGGTGAAATGTGTTACCATGGACTGATAGACTTACATTTTTGCCCAGAAAACACTCAGAATAGATAAAGATGATGAATTACATTAGTTGGATGAAGTTTCTTAAGATAATTTGTCTGAATTCAACAGTGTCCATTTTGGCTTTCTCTCACCATTCTAAGCCTATTTTGGACACAGGAGGTGAACTGTCTTTCCAGGGGCTGGCAGACCTGAACTTCTGTACAGGAAACACTCAGAATAGATAAAGATGATGAATTACATTAGTTGGATGAAGTTTCTTAAGATAATTTGTCTGAATTCAACAGTGTCCATTTTGGCTTTCTCTCACCATTCTAAGCCTATTTTGGACACAGGAGGTGAAATGTGTTACCATGGACTGATAGACTTACATTTTTGCCCAGAAAACACTCAGAATAGATAAAGATGATGAATTACATTAGTTGGATGAAGTTTCTTAAGATAATTTGTCTGAATTCAACAGTGTCCATTTTGGCTTTCTCTCACCATTCTAAGCCTATTTTGGACACAGGAGGTGAAATGTGTTACCATGGACTGATAGACTTACATTTTTGCCCAGAAAACACTCAGAATAGATAAAGATGATGAATTACATTAGTTGGATGAAGTTTCTTAAGATAATTTGTCTGAATTCAACAGTGTCCATTTTGGCTTTCTCTCACCATTCTAAGCCTATTTTGGACACAGGAGGTGAACTGTCTTTCCAGGGGCTGGCAGACCTGAACTTCTGTACAGGAAACACTCAGAATAGATAAAGATGATGAATTACATTAGTTGGATGAAGTTTCTTAAGATAATTTGTCTGAATTCAACAGTGTCCATTTTGGCTTTCTCTCACCATTCTAAGCCTATTTTGGACACAGGAGGTGAAATGTGTTACCATGGACTGATAGACTTACATTTTTGCCCAGAAAACACTCAGAATAGATAAAGATGATGAATTACATTAGTTGGATGAAGTTTCTTAAGATAATTTGTCTGAATTCAACAGTGTCCATTTTGGCTTTCTCTCACCATTCTAAGCCTATTTTGGACACAGGAGGTGAACTGTCTTTCCAGGGGCTGGCAGACCTGAACTTCTGTACAGGAAACACTCAGAATAGATAAAGATGATGAATTACATTAGTTGGATGAAGTTTCTTAAGATAATTTGTCTGAATTCAACAGTGTCCATTTTGGCTTTCTCTCACCATTCTAAGCCTATTTTGGACACAGGAGGTGAAATGTGTTACCATGGACTGATAGACTTACATTTTTGCCCAGAAAACACTCAGAATAGATAAAGATGATGAATTACATTAGTTGGATGAAGTTTCTTAAGATAATTTGTCTGAATTCAACAGTGTCCATTTTGGCTTTCTCTCACCATTCTAAGCCTATTTTGGACACAGGAGGTGAACTGTCTTTCCAGGGGCTGGCAGACCTGAACTTCTGTACAGGAAACACTCAGAATAGATAAAGATGATGAATTACATTAGTTGGATGAAGTTTCTTAAGATAATTTGTCTGAATTCAAAAGTGTCCACTTTGGTTTTCTCTCACCATTCTAAGCCTATTTTGGACACAGGAGGTGAACTGTCTTTCCAGGGGCTGGCAGACCTGAACTTCTGTACAGGAAACACTCAGAATAGATAAAGATGATGAATTACATTAGTTGGATGAAGTTTCTTAAGGTAATTTGTCTGAATTCAACAGTGTCCATTTTGGCTTTCTCTCACCATTCTAAGCCTATTTTGGACACAGGAGGTGAAATGTGTTACCATGGACTGATAGACTTACATTTTTGCCCAGAAAACACTCAGAATAGATAAAGATGATGAATTACATTAGTTGGATGAAGTTTCTTAAGATAATTTGTCTGAATTCAACAGTGTCCATTTTGGCTTTCTCTCACCATTCTAAGCCTATTTTGGACACAGGAGGTGAAATGTGTTACCATGGACTGATAGACTTACATTTTTGCCCAGAAAACACTCAGAATAGATAAAGATGATGAATTACATTAGTTGGATGAAGTTTCTTAAGATAATTTGTCTGAATTCAACAGTGTCCATTTTGGCTTTCTCTCACCATTCTAAGCCTATTTTGGACACAGGAGGTGAAATGTGTTACCATGGACTGATAGACTTACATTTTTGCCCAGAAAACACTCAGAATAGATAAAGATGATGAATTACATTAGTTGGATGAAGTTTCTTAAGATAATTTGTCTGAATTCAACAGTGTCCATTTTGGCTTTCTCTCACCATTCTAAGCCTATTTTGGACACAGGAGGTGAAATGTGTTACCATGGACTGATAGACTTACATTTTTGCCCAGAAAACACTCAGAATAGATAAAGATGATGAATTACATTAGTTGGATGAAGTTTCTTAAGATAATTTGTCTGAATTCAACAGTGTCCATTTTGGCTTTCTCTCACCATTCTAAGCCTATTTTGGACACAGGAGGTGAACTGTCTTTCCAGGGGCTGGCAGACCTGAACTTCTGTACAGGAAACACTCAGAATAGATAAAGATGATGAATTACATTAGTTGGATGAAGTTTCTTAAGATAATTTGTCTGAATTCAAAAGTGTCCACTTTGGTTTTCTCTCACCATTCTAAGCCTATTTTGGACACAGGAGGTGAACTGTCTTTCCAGGGGCTGGCAGACCTGAACTTCTGTACAGGAAACACTCAGAATAGATAAAGATGATGAATTACATTAGTTGGATGAAGTTTCTTAAGGTAATTTGTCTGAATTCAACAGTGTCCATTCTGGCTTTCTCTCACCATTCTAAGCCTATTTTGGACACAGGAGGTGAAATGTGTTACCATGGACTGATAGACTTACATTTTTGCCCAGAAAACACTCAGAATAGATAAAGATGATGAATTACATTAGTTGGATGAAGTTTCTTAAGATAATTTGTCTGAATTCAACAGTGTCCATTTTGGCTTTCTCTCACCATTCTAAGCCTATTTTGGACACAGGAGGTGAAATGTGTTACCATGGACTGATAGACTTACATTTTTGCCCAGAAAACACTCAGAATAGATAAAGATGATGAATTACATTAGTTGGATGAAGTTTCTTAAGATAATTTGTCTGAATTCAACAGTGTCCATTTTGGCTTTCTCTCACCATTCTAAGCCTATTTTGGACACAGGAGGTGAATTGTCTTTCTAGGGGCTGGCAAAGCTGTATCCTGTTTCCTGTTCAGAAGTTCAGGTTTGCCAGCCCCTCACCTCCTGTGTCCAAAATAAGCTTAGAATGGTGAGAGAAAGCCAAAATGGACACTGTTGAATACAGACAAATTATCTTAAGAAACTTCATCCAACTAATGTAATTCATCATCTTTATCTATTCTGAGTGTTTCCTGTACAGAAGTTCAGGTCTGCCAGCCCCTGGAAAGACAGTTCACCTCCTGTGTCCAAAATAGGCTTAGAATGGTGAGAGAAAGCCAAAATGGACACTGTTGAATTCAGACAAATTATCTTAAGAAACTTCATCCAACTAATGTAATTCATCATCTTTATCTATTCTGAGTGTTTTCTGGGCAAAAATGTAAGTCTATCAGTCCATGGTAACACATTTCACCTCCTGTGTCCAAAATAGGCTTAGAATGGTGAGAGAAAGCCAAAATGGACACTGTTGAATTCAGACAAATTATCTTAAGAAACTTCATCCAACTAATGTAATTCATCATCTTTATCTATTCTGAGTGTTTCCTGTACAGAAGTTCAGGTCTGCCAGCCCCTGGAAAGACAGTTCAACTCCTGTGTCCAAAATAGGCTTAGAATGGTGAGAGAAAGCCAAAATGGACACTGTTGAATTCAGACAAATTATCTTAAGAAACTTCATCCAACTAATGTAATTCATCATCTTTATCTATTCTGAGTGTTTTCTGGGCAAAAATGTAAGTCTATCAGTCCATGGTAACACATTTCACCTCCTGTGTCCAAAATAGGCTTAGAATGGTGAGAGAAAGCCAAAATGGACACTGTTGAATTCAGACAAATTATCTTAAGAAACTTCATCCAACTAATGTAATTCATCATCTTTATCTATTCTGAGTGTTTTCTGGGCAAAAATGTAAGTCTATCAGTCCATGGTAACACATTTTACCTCCTGTGTCCAAAATAGGCTTAGAATGGTGAGAGAAAGCCAAAATGGACACTGTTGAATTCAGACAAATTATCTTAAGAAACTTCATCCAACTAATGTAATTCATCAGCTTTAACTATTCTGAGTGTTTCCTGTACAGAAGTTCAGGTCTGCCAGCCCCTGGAAAGACAATTCATGTGTCCAAAATAGACTTAGAATAGTGAGAGAAAGCCAAAATGGACACTGTTGAATACAGAAAAAATAGCTGGAGAAACTTCATTCAACTAATGTAATTCATCATCTTTAACTATTCTGAGTGTTTCCTGTACAGAAGTTCAGGTTTGCCAGCCCCTGGAAAGACAGTTCACCTCCTGTGTCCAAAATAAGCTTAGAATGGTGAGAGAAAGCCAAAATGGACACTGTTGAATACAGAAAAAATAGCTGGAGAAACTTCATCGAACTTCATTGAAAGACACATCTCAAATCCCAACACATCCCTACTATCTGCATGTATGCAGATAGTAGATAGATAGATAACAATCACAAGAAACTTGATTCAAAAATCACTTCATCCTTCATGGCCATCGATATTCAATGGGTATAATGTAGAAACTTATGTCTGTGTCTGCTTACAAGTAGAAACAGGTGTTGAGGACATCTTGATCTTATTGTGTGTACCATTACATGCATGACATGACACGATAAGCTACAGGGGAGCTAGAGGTCATGACTGTAAAATGTTGCATAGTCATGTTCCCCTTAATACCACAAATGCATTTGAGAACATCAGCGGAAGTAAATTGTGTGGCAGGACTGTGGTGCCTAATAGGCTACCTTACCTCATAGTCCAGAGAAGTACTGGGGTAACTGCATCTGTGTGGGTGATCCACATCTCCTTCTGGGTCTCCCTCATCTAGGCTGCACATCTTGGGGTGAAATTGTTAACTAGAAACTCTGATATTGCAACAAAATGTCTTCAATGTTAATTAGAACTTTAAATCATAAAGTGTTTCATATGTTCCTCAAACGTTGTACAGGTCAGTGTGACCTGACAGACTTGGTGTCTATTGCTTTAAGCAGCAGATGTAATATCTTGATTGTAAGAAACAGAAAGTTCTTGTTTTATAAACATATTCCTGCTAGATACATGCCTACGCAGACAACGCTGACGGCTGGTGGAGACTGATGTCCGGACTAGTGATGTGTCGGTCCTGATTGGGAGCTGATCCGATCGGGAGCCGATATGTTTGTTTTTCTCCCATCATTAGTACGGACCTTAGCATCCAATCAAACAATGGTTACGTGTGATATTGTGATACTCTACCCTTTAAAATCTGTTGGAAAACCCAATTCTTAGTTCCCCTGGCCAGAACCTCCCCCCAAGGGCTGTCCATTAAAAGAACGCGGGTCCTTACAAAATAGTTCCTTTAGGTCCAGCTGAAAGACCAGCAAAATTGTGTAAAAAAATGTATACAAGACTATTTTGGTGTTCAGGTGTGAAAAGAAGATGCAGCGTCTACGTCTAGAGTTTAGGATGCTAATCTATATCAAAAGCAAGTACAGGTAAAGGTGTGTGAAGTGAGCCTAATGAGAAAATAAAGGTATAAAAACGCAAAGGTTCATCACAGTGTGTGATTATTGAGCAATAGAACACAACAGGATGATTAGTATGGATGGGTCATACTTTTCGAATATTATTAGTCATAAAATTATAAAATTTGTTTTCACCAGAGTAATAAATAGATCCTGGCTGTAAAGGCGATGTCAGGTCTCTGTAAAGATGTGGGTACAAACAGTCTCTGATTTCTTTATGCTTAGGGAGGGAGTTTAGGGAGTAGGGAATCCCATTTCATCTACTAGACAACTGTGACCATTAGCTGGAAGGAGCCCTTAGTACAAGCTGGGTTAGCTTAACTCATATCTTCTAGTGATTGGAATTTCGGCTCTTTCGGCTCCCAAGTGGCTCCTCAGATTTTTTTTGTTGCTTCAATAAATATATTACCAAATTATGTGTAAAATGAATTACTAATGTAAAATACACATTATATAGAATATTTATTGTGTATATTTCCTTGTTGATTTGAAATTATTTAATTTTACTGGGGTCATAGAACTCTGGGCTGTAGGTCTTGGTGGCTGTGGTGTTGTCCTGGATGATGCTGTAGACACTGTAGGAGCAGTAGACACACTGGCACCTTCATTAACAGCAGGTTCCCTTGCTTGTCTTTCCTCCTCTAACTGAATTGATGGGTGAACAGTACACACATGCCTGTGCAGGTTATTTGTGGAGCCTGCCTGATATGAAATTTTAATTTTGCAAAGTCTGAACTCTGCCTTTGAACTATCAATATTAAAAAATAAATAATAAATAAATAAATATCCACATTTTTCTACATTTTCTGTTGCTCATGTTTCTCACCTGTCCTGCCTGCAGTCTGACTTGTAGCAGTGCTCTCTCTGGCTCTCTTGTCTCTCCCTCACTCCAGTTCCTGTGCTCACTGCGCTGTGTTGTGTCCCGATCGGATCGGCACCCGATCAGGAGCCGGCTCCCGTCGTTCACTTCAAAGAGCAGGCTCTAAGAACCGGATCATTCGCGACCTACACATCACTAGTATCTGCTGTCTTTCTCTCCTTTTGGGGTGATCGCACTGCCCTTCAGCGCTTGGTCATGGCTGGATGCCGGTAGACAATGATCGACTTTTTTTGCTTGAAATGCACATGCCTTGTGTTAACTGTTGGAAAATCTAGCACAGACAGCAAAGCTAGAGGTAGGCATCTACACAGACAATAGTCTAGATAAACAGATAATTTAGCATACAGAGCTAACTTGTACTGAGTGTGTAATAAGCTAGCAATAGCGATTAGCAAGAATTCCGTACATAAAACAACAGAAAATGGCGACGAAACGCACAGAAACTGTAGCGTT
Source organism: Pempheris klunzingeri (assembly GCF_042242105.1). Taxonomy (NCBI): domain Eukaryota; kingdom Metazoa; phylum Chordata; class Actinopteri; order Acropomatiformes; family Pempheridae; genus Pempheris; species Pempheris klunzingeri. Next base: position 6,165,833 of record NC_092025.1, on the reverse strand, counting down.
AGCTAGCAGAATGCAGTGCTCACGATAAGCTAGTAATTAGCTCTGAATCACATCATGTTAAGGACAGTCTCAACAACTGAATAACAATGAAAAAAATACATTAACACCGTGTAATATAAATGGGAATATTTGACTCACATTTTTATCATCACATCATCACATCTGATGGTCATCCTGGTTCAAGTCAGGCAAGATCTTAAGTCGCGCTGATCCCTGTGCTGTGCTGTGGCCACACGGAGTTAACACGGACGGAGAAAGATCAAAGGCAAGGGCGGGGAGGGGGGGGGTGGCGGGGGGTCGGCGACGGTCAGTTCAGAAGACACGAAAGAGGCAAGATCAAGCCCAGAGCCAGCTGCCAGATGATGATCATGCGCTGTTTACGTGACCTCCGTGTGACACTCTGCAGCAGTGAGTGCGGTCTGCAGATAACCTCCGACAAGGTAACCATATTAGCAGTGGATTTATTTTTTCACAGTGATTGTTGTTTTTTTCTTTTGGCATATCATGATTTAGAGCTAACAAGTAATGTTAACTTGTAGTAAGGAGTGAGGGTTGTCTTACTGCATTCGGCTAGCTAGCGTTCCTATATATTTCAGTTGCTATAATTCTATTGGTTATAGCTTGTGCTTATTTGCTTGCTAGTACTGTTTTACAACGTGCTCATTATCAGGCCCACTTGAATCTGTGCCTGCAGAATTCCAACAACATCTCTGCAGATTGATCACAGATTTTGAAGGAATTTCAATTAAGTTAACATTGTCATCTGAAAACGCTATGATATTTACAAGCAAAAAAGTATTCTGCTAAATTCCGCTAACTACTAAACTATAAAACAATCTGCAGATGCTGTTTGGATCTGGTCATTACTAGCCTTTTGCTCTGTATGCTAGCTGTAACAAATGCCTTTGTGTCGTTAGTTTGCTTTTCCCCAATGACAGGAGAGGGATAGTAGGGATCATTCGTGATGCTGCCTCCTCTGCTAATGCATTGGTTGTACACCAAAGATGGAAGAAAGACATCAGTTAACAGTCTTTCCACATAACTCTATTTTATCAGACCATTACCTGTTAACATTTGATTTCTTGCTACAGGACTGTGCTCTATATGACAGAGAGGTCCTCACTAGATCCTTATCTGATAGTGCTGTTGCCAAATTTAAGGAGGTGATTCCTTCAGTATTTCAGCCAGTGTGTCCCTGTGCTGTGGATGACCCCCATGCTAATCTTAGCCCCTCCCAAATTGATTATCTGGTCGATAGTGCTGCAGGTTCACTGCGAATGGCACTAGACTCTATTGCCCCTCTAAAAAAGAAGAGAATTAAAGAAAAGAGACAAGCTCCCTGGTATAACTCCCAGACACGTGAGCTTAAGCAACACTCACGAAGGCTAGAAAGGACATGGCGGGCCACCAAAGTGGAAGAATCCCGTTTAATCTGGCAAGATAGTCTTAAAACCTATAGAAAGGCCCTCTGTAATGCCAGAGCCGCCTACTACTCCTCATTAATAGAAGAAAATAAAAGCAACCCTAGATTCCTTTTTAGCACAATAGCCAGGCTGACAAGGAGCCAGAACTCTATTGATCCTTGTGTTCCTTTAGAGCTCAGCAGTAACTTCATGAGCTTCTTTAATGATAAAATCCTAACTATTAGGGACAAAATTCAGCACCTCCTGCCCTTAACAGGGTCTGGTCCAACCTCAAACCTAGGAACCATAGAAACAGCTGTTAGACCTGATGTGTACTTGGACTGTTTTTCTCCAATTGATCTTGCTGAATTGACCTCAATAATCTCCTCATCTAGATCGTCAACATGTCTTCTAGACCCCATTCCTACTGGACTCCTTAAAGAGGTCCTGCCCCTAATTAACACGTCCTTACTGGATATGACAAATCAGTCTTTACTAACAGGCTATGTACCGCAGTCCTTTAAAGTAGCAGTAATTAAACCTCTCCTGAAAAAGCCTACTCTTGATTCAGGTGTGTTAGCTAACTATAGACCTATATCCAACCTTCCCTTTCTCTCCAAGATCCTGGAGAAAGTCGTAGCTAATCAGCTGTGTAATTTTCTAAACTCTAATAGTCTATTTGAGGATTTTCAGTCAGGTTTTAGAGCGAACCACAGCACAGAGACAGCACTGGTGAAGGTTACAAACGACCTCCTTATGGCATCAGACAGAGGACTTCTCTCTGTCCTGGTCTTGTTAGACCTGAGTGCCGCTTTCGACACCATCGACCATCACATCCTGTTACAGAGACTGGAACAGTTCATTGGTATAAAAGGAACTGCATTAAGCTGGTTTAAGTCCTACTTATTAGATCGATTTCAGTTTGTACATATTAATAACGAATCCTCTGTCCACACTAAGGTTAGACATGGAGTTCCACAAGGCTCAGTGCTTGGACCAATACTCTTTATCTTATATATGCTTCCTCTTGGTAATATTATCAGGAAGCACTCCATTCATTTCCACTGTTATGCAGATGATACACAATTATATTTATCAATAAAGCCAGATGAACACAATCAGTTGGTTAAACTTCAAATCTGCCTTAAGGACATAAAGTCCTGGATGAGCAGCAACTTTCTGCTGCTAAATTCAGATAAAACTGAAGTTATTTTGCTCGGCCCCAGACACCTCAGAGACAGCTTTTCCACTACCTTAACTGCTCTGGACGGCATTAATCTGGCCTCCAGCTCCACTGTGAGGAATCTGGGAGTCTTATTTGATCAGGATTTGTCCTTTAACTCCCACATTAAACAGATTTCTAGAACTGCCTTTTTCCATCTACGTAATATTGCCAAAATCAGGCCCATCATATCCACTGATGATGCAGAAAAATTAGTCCATGCATTTGTCACTTCTAGGTTGGACTATTGTAACTCATTATTATCAGGCTGCCCCAATAAGTCGTTAAAGACTCTCCAGTTGGTCCAGAACGCTGCTGCTCGTGTTCTGACGAGAACTAAAAGAAGAGACCACATTTCTCCTGTACTGGCTTCTCTCCATTGGCTTCCAGTAAAATCTAGAATAGAGTTTAAAATCCTTCTCCTCACCTACAAGGCTCTTAAGGGTCAGGCCCCATCATATCTTAAAGATCTTATAGTACCGTACTACCCCACTAGAGCACTGCGCTCCCAGAATGCAGGTCTACTGGTGGTTCCTAAAGTCTCCAAAAGTAGTTCAGGAGGCAGAGCTTTCAGCTATCAGGCTCCTCTCCTGTGGAACCTCCTTCCAGTTTGGGTTCGGGGGGCAGACACCCTCTCTACATTTAAGAGTAGACTAAAAACCTTCCTTTTTGACAAAGCATATATTTAAGGGCTGGATCAGGCCTTAGACCAGCCCCTAGTTATGCTGCTATAGGCTCAGACTGCCGGGGGACTCCTATGGTGCACTGAGCTCCTCTATTCTCTCTCCTCCTCTTCCTCTCCATCGTTATGTCTCATGTCAGTCAAATGTCTGCCTCTAACTTGCTATCTTCCCCGGAGCGTTTCTGTGCTTTCTCATCTCTCAGGTTCCTGTGGATCCTGTGGATCCTGGTCCTGGCCCTGGCCCTGCTGATGTGGTTCTCTGGTTCCTGTGGGTCCTGGTCCCGGTCCCGCTGATGTGGTTCTCTGGTTCCTGTGGATCCTGGTCCTGGTTCTGCTGATGTGGTTCCCTGGTTCCTATGGATCCTGGTCCTGGCCCCGCTGATGTGGTTCTCCACCAGCCAATGGATGTGCGTCTGTCCAAGGCTACAGCCTGTCCGTCCTTGGGAGCTGGATCTCTCCTTCACTGTGGTGCTCCCGGAGGTTTCTCTTTTCCCACTGGGTTTTTTGAGTTTTTCCTTCCCGAAGAAGGAGGGTCATAAAGGGCAGGTGATGCCTCGGACTGATCCATCGGACTGATCCACTGGCCTCATCGACTGCTGGACTCTTTATTAGATTGTTTGTTCGCTTACACCTGTTTATTTCAGTGAACTTTGTAAAGCACTATGAGACACTCTGTTGTGATATTGGGCTATACAAATAAAATTGAATTGAATTGAATTGAAGTGATCCTGTCGCTCATCTGACCTGCTGTGGACCAGGAAGTGAAGATCATGTCTGCTTAAGTAGCCCAGTTGCATTCCAACTGGAGACAAGTTGACGGTTTGGGTGAGGAAATCATTGAAGCTTCAGGAAGATCCAAATACACATCAAGTTCAACAGATCCCAATGGTCCCTAAATTTGAGGTTAAATTAGAGCCTGAATTTTGTCTCTAATAGAATTAAAGACTTCATGAGGTTCTTTAATGATAAAATTCTCTCTAAGTTCTACAATGCTCTGGCTCTGGCTGAGTTCTGGCTCTTTGCCAGCCTGGCTGACATGCTGACATGTTTTTATGTCCTTCTATTAATGAAGAGTAATAGACATTGCATTATAGAGGGCCTTTCTATAGGTTTTAAAGCTGTCCAGATTAAGCATGGTTCTTCTAATTTGGTGGCACGCAGTATCCTTGCAAGTTTTCACAAATTATGCTCAAGTCTTGGAATTACTCCAATGAGCTTGTCTATTTAGTTTTGTTATCTTCTTTTTTAAAGAGAAAAACTGTCGTGGTAGGTAAAAATATTTTTAAAAAAAATTAAACTCCACAAAAGAACTGAGAAATCCTCTTCATATTGCAGCATCATGAGTTGTTTGTATACATTACATTAGATGAGGCAGCCTCCCTGTCTGCTCTGTGCAGTGTTTGTTCCCTTAGCTTGACACCGGAGTCAGATGTATTACCATTTATCCACGACTCTGTAAACACAAGGACACAGGAGTCCCTCCCTTCATGATAAAGTGTAGCTCCACAATCGGATGCAATCCGTCTTCATACCCAGGAAGTGGATGTTTGCCAGAAGGACGCTGGGATCCTTGATGTAAATTTCTTCACTGCTAGCATAGTTAAACATGATAGATTATATGAGGTGAATCAAATTTCTGTGAGTTAAAACTCTCCTGTTAGCAAACGTTCATATTAAGTTTTGAAATTTTCATATTGAGCAGTTTTGACACTGGAGAATTGCCTTTCCAGAGGCTGGCAGATGTAAATTTCTATATTGTAAAGAATCAGAATATCTTAAGATGATGAATTACATGAGTGTAATCAAGTTTCTCTGGATAACAAGTCTCTTGTCTGAAAATATTCATTTTGAGCTACTTTCAGTGAAATAATCCCATTCTCAGAAGTGAAGACTTATAGGGTCAACATTGAGTCCAGGTCAAGAGGGGGTTGATGAAATTTCAGGCCCATCTCTCGCAGCATGGCTTAGGGAGATGTCTTGGTTGCCAGCTTGAAGAAGAACAACAGGCAGAAAGGAAGGCAAAATGCCAACATGTGTCAGTACTGAATAACAGTAAAAATAAAGCCATATATACTGTAAGATTAACAGTTGTCATGCAAGTAAATGTCACAAGGTTTGGGTTTGCAGCTCCACTCTGGGGAAACCTATCAACCAAAAAAAACATAAAACATTCAAACTCAATTCACCTCCTGTGTCCAAAATAAGCATAGAATGGCGAGAGAACGTCAAAATGAACACATGTTGAATACAGACAAATTATCTTAAAAAACTTACTAATGTAATTCATCATCTTTAACTATTCTGAGTGTTTCCTGTACAGAATTTCAGGTGTGCCAGTTTTTCCTGCACAGGGTTTCTGGTGTGCCAGTGTTTCCTGCACAGGATTTCAGACCTGTCAGACTCAGAAACACAATTCACCTCCTGTGTCCAATTAGCTTAGTTTGGGGAGGAAACATGAACATGAACGTATGATGAACACAGACAAATTATCTTAAACATAATGAATTACATTAGTTAGATCAAGTTTCTTAACTATTCTGAGTGTTTCCTGTACAGAATTTTAGGTGTGCCAGTGTTTCCTGCGCAGGATTTCAGGTCTGCCAGTGTTTCCTGCACAAGATTTCAGACCTGTCAGACCCAAAAACACAGTTCAACTCCTGTGTCCAATGAGCTTAGTTGGGGGAGAAAACATGAACATGAACGTATGATGAACATAGACAAATTATTGAAAGAAACTTGATCTTACTAATGTAATTCATCATCTTTAACTATTCTGAGTGTTTCCCTAAGCCTAGGAAGTGAAATGCACAGAGGAGGTGAAATGTGTTACCATGGACTGATAGACTTACATTTTCCCCCAGAAAAGACTCAGAATAGTGAAAGTTGATGAATTTCATTAGTTGGATGAAGTTCCTCCAGATAATTTGTGTGTATTCAACAGTGTCCATTTTGGCTTTCTCTCACTATTCTAAGCCTATTGAACTTCTGTACAGGAAACACTCAGAATAGTTAAAGATGATGAATTACATTAGTTGGATGAAGTTTCTACAGGCAGGCCCCCCAAAGTCCTCAGGTAAACCCCATTTGACCCACCCTATGAATCGTAACAGAGACAGAGACTCAGGGAACTCTGTTTCAGAACTGTTAGACTGCGTGACTGTCTCTGTAACAGCTGTTGCTTTTTTTTGCAAAAATAAATGCGGACAAGAACTCCATGCAGCAGACTTTATCTCCTAGAAATTTCCACAACAATTGTTAAAGATGATGAATTTCATTAGTTGGATGAAGTTTCTCCAGATAATTTGTCTGTATTCAACAGTGTCCATTTTGGCTTTCTCTCACCATTCTAAGCCTATTTTGGACACAGGAGGTGAATTGTCTTTCCAGGTGCTGGCAAACGTGAACTTCTGTACAAGAAACACTCAGACTAGTTAAAGATGATGAATTACATTAGTTGGATAAAGTTTCTTAAGATAATTTGTCTGTATTCAACAGTGTCCATTTTGGCTATCTCTCACCATTCTAAGCTTATTTTGGACACAGGAGGTGAACTGTCTTTCCAGGGGCTGGCAAACCTGAACTTCTGAACAGGAAACAGGATACAGCTTTGCCAGCCCCTAGAAAGACAGTTCACCTCCTGTGTCCAAAATAAGCTTAGAATGGTGAGAGAAAGCCAAAATGGACACTGTTGAATACAGACAAATTATCTTAAGAAACTTCATCCAACTACTGTAATTCACCATCTTTAACTATTCTGAGTGTTTCCTGTGCAGAAGTTCAGGTTTGCCAGCCCCTGGAAAGACAGTTCACCTCCTGTGTCCAAAATAAGCTTAGAATAGTGAGAAAAAGCCGAAATGGACACTGTTGAATACAGACAAATTATCTTAAGAAACTTCATCCAACTAATGTAATTCATCATCTTTAACTATTCTGAGTGTTTCCTGCACAGAAGTTCAGGTTTGCCAGCCCCTGGAAAGACAGTTCACCTCCTGTGTCCAAAATAGGCTTAGAATAGTGAGAAAAAGCCGAAAAGGACACTGTTGAATACAGACAAATTATCTTAAGAAACTTCATCCAACTACTGTAATTCACCATCTTTAACTATTCTGAGTGTTTCCTGTGCAGAAGTTCAGGTTTGCCAGCCCCTGGAAAGACAGTTCACCTCCTGTGTCCAAAATAAGCTTAGAATGGTGAGAGAAAGCCAAAATGGACACTGTTGAATACAGACAAATTATCTTAAGAAACTTCATCCAACTACTGTAATTCACCATCTTTAACTATTCTGAGTGTTTCCTGTGCAGAAGTTCAGGTTTGCCAGCCCCTCACCTCCTGTGTCCAAAATAAGCTTAGAATGGTGAGAGAAAGCCAAAATGGACACTGTTGAATACAGACAAATTATCTTAAGAAACTTCATCCAACTACTGTAATTCACCATCTTTAACTATTCTGAGTGTTTCCTGTGCAGAAGTTCAGGTTTGCCAGCCCCTGGAAAGACAGTTCACCTCCTGTGTCCAAAATAGGCTCAGAATAGTGAGAAAAAGCCGAAAAGGACACTGTTGAATACAGACAAATTATCTTAAGAAACTTCATCCAACTACTGTAATTCACCATCTTTAACTATTCTGAGTGTTTCCTGTGCAGAAGTTCAGGTTTGCCAGCCCCTCACCTCCTGTGTCCAAAATAAGCTTAGAATGGTGAGAGAAAGCCAAAATGGACACTGTTGAATACAGACAAATTATCTTAAGAAACTTCATCCAACTACTGTAATTCACCATCTTTAACTATTCTGAGTGTTTCCTGTGCAGAAGTTCAGGTTTGCCAGCCCCTCACCTCCTGTGTCCAAAATAAGCTTAGAATGGTGAGAGAAAGCCAAAATGGACACTGTTGAATACAGACAAATTATCTTAAGAAACTTCATCCAACTACTGTAATTCACCATCTTTAACTATTCTGAGTGTTTCCTGTGCAGAAGTTCAGGTTTGCCAGCCCCTGGAAAGACAGTTCACCTCCTGTGTCCAAAATAGGCTTAGAATAGTGAGAAAAAGCCGAAAAGGACACTGTTGAATACAGACAAATTATCTTAAGAAACTTCATCCAACTACTGTAATTCACCATCTTTAACTATTCTGAGTGTTTCCTGTGCAGAAGTTCAGGTTTGCCAGCCCCTGGAAAGACAGTTCACCTCCTGTGTCCAAAATAGGCTTAGAATAGTGAGAAAAAGCCGAAAAGGACACTGTTGAATACAGACAAATTATCTTAAGAAACTTCATCCAACTACTGTAATTCACCATCTTTAACTATTCTGAGTGTTTCCTGTGCAGAAGTTCAGGTTTGCCAGCCCCTGGAAAGACAGTTCACCTCCTGTGTCCAAAATAGGCTTAGAATAGTGAGAAAAAGCCGAAAAGGACACTGTTGAATACAGACAAATTATCTTAAGAAACTTCATCCAACTAATGTAATTCATCATCTTTAACTATTCTGAGTGTTTCCTGTACAGAAGTTCAGGTTTGCCAGCCCCTCACCTCCTGTGTCCAAAATAAGCTTAGAATGGTGAGAGAAAGCCAAAATGGACACTGTTGAATACAGACAAATTATCTTAAGAAACTTCATCCAACTACTGTAATTCACCATCTTTAACTATTCTGAGTGTTTCCTGTGCAGAAGTTCAGGTTTGCCAGCCCCTGGAAAGACAGTTCACCTCCTGTGTCCAAAATAAGCTTAGAATGGTGAGAGAAAGCCAAAATGGACACTGTTGAATACAGACAAATTATCTTAAGAAACTTCATCCAACTACTGTAATTCACCATCTTTAACTATTCTGAGTGTTTCCTGTGCAGAAGTTCAGGTTTGCCAGCCCCTGGAAAGACAGTTCACCTCCTGTGTCCAAAATAGGCTTAGAATAGTGAGAAAAAGCCGAAAAGGACACTGTTGAATACAGACAAATTATCTTAAGAAACTTCATCCAACTACTGTAATTCACCATCTTTAACTATTCTGAGTGTTTCCTGTGCAGAAGTTCAGGTCTGCCAGCCCCTGGAAAGACAGTTCACCTCCTGTGTCCAAAATAGGCTTAGAATGGTGAGAGAAAGCAAAAATGGACACTGTTGAATACAGACAAATTATCTTAAGAAACTTCATCCAACTACTGTAATTCACCATCTTTAACTATTCTGAGTGTTTCCTGTGCAGAAGTTCAGGTCTGCCAGCCCCTGGAAAGACAGTTCACCTCCTGTGTCCAAAATAGGCTTAGAATGGTGAGAGAAAGCAAAAATGGACACTGTTGAATACAGACAAATTATCTTAAGAAACTTCATCCAACTACTGTAATTCATCATCTTTAATTATTCTGAGTGTTTCCTGGGCAAAAATTGAAGTCTATCAGTCGATGGTAACACATTTCACCTCCTGTGTCCAAAATAGGCTTAGAATGGTGAGAGAAAGCCAAAACGGACACTGTTGAATACAGACAAATTATCTTAAGAAACTTCATCCAACTACTGTAATTCACCATCTTTAACTATTCTGAGTGTTTCCTGTGCAGAAGTTCAGGTTTGCCAGCCCCTCACCTCCTGTGTCCAAAATAAGCTTAGAATGGTGAGAGAAAGCCAAAATGGACACTGTTGAATACAGACAAATTATCTTAAGAAACTTCATCCAACTACTGTAATTCACCATCTTTAACTATTCTGAGTGTTTCCTGTGCAGAAGTTCAGGTTTGCCAGCCCCTGGAAAGACAGTTCACCTCCTGTGTCCAAAATAGGCTTAGAATAGTGAGAAAAAGCCGAAAAGGACACTGTTGAATACAGACAAATTATCTTAAGAAACTTCATCCAACTACTGTAATTCACCATCTTTAACTATTCTGAGTGTTTCCTGTGCAGAAGTTCAGGTTTGCCAGCCCCTGGAAAGACAGTTCACCTCCTGTGTCCAAAATAGGCTCAGAATAGTGAGAAAAAGCCGAAAAGGACACTGTTGAATACAGACAAATTATCTTAAGAAACTTCATCCAACTACTGTAATTCACCATCTTTAACTATTCTGAGTGTTTCCTGTGCAGAAGTTCAGGTTTGCCAGCCCCTCACCTCCTGTGTCCAAAATAAGCTTAGAATGGTGAGAGAAAGCCAAAATGGACACTGTTGAATACAGACAAATTATCTTAAGAAACTTCATCCAACTACTGTAATTCACCATCTTTAACTATTCTGAGTGTTTCCTGTGCAGAAGTTCAGGTCTGCCAGCCCCTGGAAAGACAGTTCACCTCCTGTGTCCAAAATAGGCTTAGAATGGTGAGAGAAAGCAAAAATGGACACTGTTGAATACAGACAAATTATCTTAAGAAACTTCATCCAACTACTGTAATTCATCATCTTTAATTATTCTGAGTGTTTCCTGGGCAAAAATTGAAGTCTATCAGTCGATGGTAACACATTTCACCTCCTGTGTCCAAAATAGGCTTAGAATGGTGAGAGAAAGCCAAAACGGACACTGTTGAATACAGACAAATTATCTTAAGAAACTTCATCCAACTACTGTAATTCACCATCTTTAACTATTCTGAGTGTTTCCTGTGCAGAAGTTCAGGTTTGCCAGCCCCTCACCTCCTGTGTCCAAAATAAGCTTAGAATGGTGAGAGAAAGCCAAAATGGACACTGTTGAATACAGACAAATTATCTTAAGAAACTTCATCCAACTACTGTAATTCACCATCTTTAACTATTCTGAGTGTTTCCTGTGCAGAAGTTCAGGTTTGCCAGCCCCTGGAAAGACAGTTCACCTCCTGTGTCCAAAATAGGCTTAGAATAGTGAGAAAAAGCCGAAAAGGACACTGTTGAATACAGACAAATTATCTTAAGAAACTTCATCCAACTACTGTAATTCACCATCTTTAACTATTCTGAGTGTTTCCTGTGCAGAAGTTCAGGTCTGCCAGCCCCTGGAAAGACAGTTCACCTCCTGTGTCCAAAATAGGCTTAGAATGGTGAGAGAAAGCCAAAATGGACACTGTTGAATACAGACAAATTATCTTAAGAAACTTCATCCAACTACTGTAATTCACCATCTTTAACTATTCTGAGTGTTTCCTGTGCAGAAGTTCAGGTTTGCCAGCCCCTCACCTCCTGTGTCCAAAATAAGCTTAGAATGGTGAGAGAAAGCCAAAATGGACACTGTTGAATACAGACAAATTATCTTAAGAAACTTCATCCAACTACTGTAATTCACCATCTTTAACTATTCTGAGTGTTTCCTGTGCAGAAGTTCAGGTTTGCCAGCCCCTCACCTCCTGTGTCCAAAATAAGCTTAGAATGGTGAGAGAAAGCCAAAATGGACACTGTTGAATACAGACAAATTATCTTAAGAAACTTCATCCAACTACTGTAATTCACCATCTTTAACTATTCTGAGTGTTTCCTGTGCAGAAGTTCAGGTTTGCCAGCCCCTGGAAAGACAGTTCACCTCCTGTGTCCAAAATAGGCTTAGAATAGTGAGAAAAAGCCGAAAAGGACACTGTTGAATACAGACAAATTATCTTAAGAAACTTCATCCAACTACTGTAATTCACCATCTTTAACTATTCTGAGTGTTTCCTGTGCAGAAGTTCAGGTTTGCCAGCCCCTGGAAAGACAGTTCACCTCCTGTGTCCAAAATAGGCTTAGAATAGTGAGAAAAAGCCGAAAAGGACACTGTTGAATACAGACAAATTATCTTAAGAAACTTCATCCAACTACTGTAATTCACCATCTTTAACTATTCTGAGTGTTTCCTGTGCAGAAGTTCAGGTTTGCCAGCCCCTGGAAAGACAGTTCACCTCCTGTGTCCAAAATAAGCTTAGAATGGTGAGAGAAAGCCAAAATGGACACTGTTGAATACAGACAAATTATCTTAAGAAACTTCATCCAACTACTGTAATTCACCATCTTTAACTATTCTGAGTGTTTCCTGTGCAGAAGTTCAGGTTTGCCAGCCCCTGGAAAGACAGTTCACCTCCTGTGTCCAAAATAAGCTTAGAATGGTGAGAGAAAGCCAAAATGGACACTGTTGAATACAGACAAATTATCTTAAGAAACTTCATCCAACTACTGTAATTCACCATCTTTAACTATTCTGAGTGTTTCCTGTGCAGAAGTTCAGGTTTGCCAGCCCCTCACCTCCTGTGTCCAAAATAAGCTTAGAATGGTGAGAGAAAGCCAAAATGGACACTGTTGAATACAGACAAATTATCTTAAGAAACTTCATCCAACTACTGTAATTCACCATCTTTAACTATTCTGAGTGTTTCCTGTGCAGAAGTTCAGGTCTGCCAGCCCCTGGAAAGACAGTTCACCTCCTGTGTCCAAAATAGGCTTAGAATGGTGAGAGAAAGCCAAAATGGACACTGTTGAATACAGACAAATTATCTTAAGAAACTTCATCCAACTACTGTAATTCACCATCTTTAACTATTCTGAGTGTTTCCTGTGCAGAAGTTCAGGTTTGCCAGCCCCTCACCTCCTGTGTCCAAAATAAGCTTAGAATGGTGAGAGAAAGCCAAAATGGACACTGTTGAATACAGACAAATTATCTTAAGAAACTTCATCCAACTACTGTAATTCACCATCTTTAACTATTCTGAGTGTTTCCTGTGCAGAAGTTCAGGTTTGCCAGCCCCTCACCTCCTGTGTCCAAAATAAGCTTAGAATGGTGAGAGAAAGCCAAAATGGACACTGTTGAATACAGACAAATTATCTTAAGAAACTTCATCCAACTACTGTAATTCACCATCTTTAACTATTCTGAGTGTTTCCTGTGCAGAAGTTCAGGTTTGCCAGCCCCTGGAAAGACAGTTCACCTCCTGTGTCCAAAATAGGCTTAGAATAGTGAGAAAAAGCCGAAAAGGACACTGTTGAATACAGACAAATTATCTTAAGAAACTTCATCCAACTACTGTAATTCACCATCTTTAACTATTCTGAGTGTTTCCTGTGCAGAAGTTCAGGTTTGCCAGCCCCTGGAAAGACAGTTCACCTCCTGTGTCCAAAATAGGCTTAGAATAGTGAGAAAAAGCCGAAAAGGACACTGTTGAATACAGACAAATTATCTTAAGAAACTTCATCCAACTACTGTAATTCACCATCTTTAACTATTCTGAGTGTTTCCTGTGCAGAAGTTCAGGTTTGCCAGCCCCTGGAAAGACAGTTCACCTCCTGTGTCCAAAATAGGCTTAGAATAGTGAGAAAAAGCCGAAAAGGACACTGTTGAATACAGACAAATTATCTTAAGAAACTTCATCCAACTAATGTAATTCATCATCTTTAACTATTCTGAGTGTTTCCTGTACAGAAGTTCAGGTTTGCCAGCCCCTCACCTCCTGTGTCCAAAATAAGCTTAGAATGGTGAGAGAAAGCCAAAATGGACACTGTTGAATACAGACAAATTATCTTAAGAAACTTCATCCAACTACTGTAATTCACCATCTTTAACTATTCTGAGTGTTTCCTGTGCAGAAGTTCAGGTTTGCCAGCCCCTGGAAAGACAGTTCACCTCCTGTGTGCAAAATAAGCTTAGAATGGTGAGAGAAAGCCAAAATGGACACTGTTGAATACAGACAAATTATCTTAAGAAACTTCATCCAACTACTGTAATTCACCATCTTTAACTATTCTGAGTGTTTCCTGTGCAGAAGTTCAGGTTTGCCAGCCCCTGGAAAGACAGTTCACCTCCTGTGTCCAAAATAGGCTTAGAATAGTGAGAAAAAGCCGAAAAGGACACTGTTGAATACAGACAAATTATCTTAAGAAACTTCATCCAACTACTGTAATTCACCATCTTTAACTATTCTGAGTGTTTCCTGTGCAGAAGTTCAGGTCTGCCAGCCCCTGGAAAGACAGTTCACCTCCTGTGTCCAAAATAGGCTTAGAATGGTGAGAGAAAGCAAAAATGGACACTGTTGAATACAGACAAATTATCTTAAGAAACTTCATCCAACTACTGTAATTCACCATCTTTAACTATTCTGAGTGTTTCCTGTGCAGAAGTTCAGGTCTGCCAGCCCCTGGAAAGACAGTTCACCTCCTGTGTCCAAAATAGGCTTAGAATGGTGAGAGAAAGCAAAAATGGACACTGTTGAATACAGACAAATTATCTTAAGAAACTTCATCCAACTACTGTAATTCATCATCTTTAATTATTCTGAGTGTTTCCTGGGCAAAAATTGAAGTCTATCAGTCGATGGTAACACATTTCACCTCCTGTGTCCAAAATAGGCTTAGAATGGTGAGAGAAAGCCAAAACGGACACTGTTGAATACAGACAAATTATCTTAAGAAACTTCATCCAACTACTGTAATTCACCATCTTTAACTATTCTGAGTGTTTCCTGTGCAGAAGTTCAGGTTTGCCAGCCCCTCACCTCCTGTGTCCAAAATAAGCTTAGAATGGTGAGAGAAAGCCAAAATGGACACTGTTGAATACAGACAAATTATCTTAAGAAACTTCATCCAACTACTGTAATTCACCATCTTTAACTATTCTGAGTGTTTCCTGTGCAGAAGTTCAGGTTTGCCAGCCCCTGGAAAGACAGTTCACCTCCTGTGTCCAAAATAGGCTTAGAATAGTGAGAAAAAGCCGAAAAGGACACTGTTGAATACAGACAAATTATCTTAAGAAACTTCATCCAACTACTGTAATTCACCATCTTTAACTATTCTGAGTGTTTCCTGTGCAGAAGTTCAGGTTTGCCAGCCCCTGGAAAGACAGTTCACCTCCTGTGTCCAAAATAGGCTCAGAATAGTGAGAAAAAGCCGAAAAGGACACTGTTGAATACAGACAAATTATCTTAAGAAACTTCATCCAACTACTGTAATTCACCATCTTTAACTATTCTGAGTGTTTCCTGTGCAGAAGTTCAGGTTTGCCAGCCCCTCACCTCCTGTGTCCAAAATAAGCTTAGAATGGTGAGAGAAAGCCAAAATGGACACTGTTGAATACAGACAAATTATCTTAAGAAACTTCATCCAACTACTGTAATTCACCATCTTTAACTATTCTGAGTGTTTCCTGTGCAGAAGTTCAGGTCTGCCAGCCCCTGGAAAGACAGTTCACCTCCTGTGTCCAAAATAGGCTTAGAATGGTGAGAGAAAGCAAAAATGGACACTGTTGAATACAGACAAATTATCTTAAGAAACTTCATCCAACTACTGTAATTCATCATCTTTAATTATTCTGAGTGTTTCCTGGGCAAAAATTGAAGTCTATCAGTCGATGGTAACACATTTCACCTCCTGTGTCCAAAATAGGCTTAGAATGGTGAGAGAAAGCCAAAATGGACACTGTTGAATACAGACAAATTATCTTAAGAAACTTCATCCAACTACTGTAATTCACCATCTTTAACTATTCTGAGTGTTTCCTGTGCAGAAGTTCAGGTTTGCCAGCCCCTCACCTCCTGTGTCCAAAATAAGCTTAGAATGGTGAGAGAAAGCCAAAATGGACACTGTTGAATACAGACAAATTATCTTAAGAAACTTCATCCAACTACTGTAATTCACCATCTTTAACTATTCTGAGTGTTTCCTGTGCAGAAGTTCAGGTTTGCCAGCCCCTGGAAAGACAGTTCACCTCCTGTGTCCAAAATAGGCTTAGAATAGTGAGAAAAAGCCGAAAAGGACACTGTTGAATACAGACAAATTATCTTAAGAAACTTCATCCAACTACTGTAATTCACCATCTTTAACTATTCTGAGTGTTTCCTGTGCAGAAGTTCAGGTTTGCCAGCCCCTGGAAAGACAGTTCACCTCCTGTGTCCAAAATAGGCTTAGAATAGTGAGAAAAAGCCGAAAAGGACACTGTTGAATACAGACAAATTATCTTAAGAAACTTCATCCAACTACTGTAATTCACCATCTTTAACTATTCTGAGTGTTTCCTGTGCAGAAGTTCAGGTTTGCCAGCCCCTGGAAAGACAGTTCACCTCCTGTGTCCAAAATAGGCTTAGAATAGTGAGAAAAAGCCGAAAAGGACACTGTTGAATACAGACAAATTATCTTAAGAAACTTCATCCAACTAATGTAATTCATCATCTTTAACTATTCTGAGTGTTTCCTGTACAGAAGTTCAGGTTTGCCAGCCCCTCACCTCCTGTGTCCAAAATAAGCTTAGAATGGTGAGAGAAAGCCAAAATGGACACTGTTGAATACAGACAAATTATCTTAAGAAACTTCATCCAACTACTGTAATTCACCATCTTTAACTATTCTGAGTGTTTCCTGTGCAGAAGTTCAGGTTTGCCAGCCCCTCACCTCCTGTGTCCAAAATAAGCTTAGAATGGTGAGAGAAAGCCAAAATGGACACTGTTGAATACAGACAAATTATCTTAAGAAACTTCATCCAACTACTGTAATTCACCATCTTTAACTATTCTGAGTGTTTCCTGTGCAGAAGTTCAGGTTTGCCAGCCCCTGGAAAGACAGTTCACCTCCTGTGTCCAAAATAGGCTTAGAATAGTGAGAAAAAGCCGAAAAGGACACTGTTGAATACAGACAAATTATCTTAAGAAACTTCATCCAACTACTGTAATTCACCATCTTTAACTATTCTGAGTGTTTCCTGTGCAGAAGTTCAGGTTTGCCAGCCCCTGGAAAGACAGTTCACCTCCTGTGTCCAAAATAAGCTTAGAATGGTGAGAGAAAGCCAAAATGGACACTGTTGAATACAGACAAATTATCTTAAGAAACTTCATCCAACTACTGTAATTCACCATCTTTAACTATTCTGAGTGTTTCCTGTGCAGAAGTTCAGGTTTGCCAGCCCCTCACCTCCTGTGTCCAAAATAAGCTTAGAATGGTGAGAGAAAGCCAAAATGGACACTGTTGAATACAGACAAATTATCTTAAGAAACTTCATCCAACTACTGTAATTCACCATCTTTAACTATTCTGAGTGTTTCCTGTGCAGAAGTTCAGGTCTGCCAGCCCCTGGAAAGACAGTTCACCTCCTGTGTCCAAAATAGGCTTAGAATGGTGAGAGAAAGCCAAAATGGACACTGTTGAATACAGACAAATTATCTTAAGAAACTTCATCCAACTACTGTAATTCACCATCTTTAACTATTCTGAGTGTTTCCTGTGCAGAAGTTCAGGTTTGCCAGCCCCTCACCTCCTGTGTCCAAAATAAGCTTAGAATGGTGAGAGAAAGCCAAAATGGACACTGTTGAATACAGACAAATTATCTTAAGAAACTTCATCCAACTACTGTAATTCACCATCTTTAACTATTCTGAGTGTTTCCTGTGCAGAAGTTCAGGTTTGCCAGCCCCTCACCTCCTGTGTCCAAAATAAGCTTAGAATGGTGAGAGAAAGCCAAAATGGACACTGTTGAATACAGACAAATTATCTTAAGAAACTTCATCCAACTACTGTAATTCACCATCTTTAACTATTCTGAGTGTTTCCTGTGCAGAAGTTCAGGTTTGCCAGCCCCTGGAAAGACAGTTCACCTCCTGTGTCCAAAATAGGCTTAGAATAGTGAGAAAAAGCCGAAAAGGACACTGTTGAATACAGACAAATTATCTTAAGAAACTTCATCCAACTACTGTAATTCACCATCTTTAACTATTCTGAGTGTTTCCTGTGCAGAAGTTCAGGTTTGCCAGCCCCTGGAAAGACAGTTCACCTCCTGTGTCCAAAATAGGCTTAGAATAGTGAGAAAAAGCCGAAAAGGACACTGTTGAATACAGACAAATTATCTTAAGAAACTTCATCCAACTACTGTAATTCACCATCTTTAACTATTCTGAGTGTTTCCTGTGCAGAAGTTCAGGTTTGCCAGCCCCTGGAAAGACAGTTCACCTCCTGTGTCCAAAATAGGCTTAGAATAGTGAGAAAAAGCCGAAAAGGACACTGTTGAATACAGACAAATTATCTTAAGAAACTTCATCCAACTAATGTAATTCATCATCTTTAACTATTCTGAGTGTTTCCTGTACAGAAGTTCAGGTTTGCCAGCCCCTCACCTCCTGTGTCCAAAATAAGCTTAGAATGGTGAGAGAAAGCCAAAATGGACACTGTTGAATACAGACAAATTATCTTAAGAAACTTCATCCAACTACTGTAATTCACCATCTTTAACTATTCTGAGTGTTTCCTGTGCAGAAGTTCAGGTTTGCCAGCCCCTGGAAAGACAGTTCACCTCCTGTGTCCAAAATAAGCTTAGAATGGTGAGAGAAAGCCAAAATGGACACTGTTGAATACAGACAAATTATCTTAAGAAACTTCATCCAACTACTGTAATTCACCATCTTTAACTATTCTGAGTGTTTCCTGTGCAGAAGTTCAGGTTTGCCAGCCCCTGGAAAGACAGTTCACCTCCTGTGTCCAAAATAGGCTTAGAATAGTGAGAAAAAGCCGAAAAGGACACTGTTGAATACAGACAAATTATCTTAAGAAACTTCATCCAACTACTGTAATTCACCATCTTTAACTATTCTGAGTGTTTCCTGTGCAGAAGTTCAGGTCTGCCAGCCCCTGGAAAGACAGTTCACCTCCTGTGTCCAAAATAGGCTTAGAATGGTGAGAGAAAGCAAAAATGGACACTGTTGAATACAGACAAATTATCTTAAGAAACTTCATCCAACTACTGTAATTCACCATCTTTAACTATTCTGAGTGTTTCCTGTGCAGAAGTTCAGGTCTGCCAGCCCCTGGAAAGACAGTTCACCTCCTGTGTCCAAAATAGGCTTAGAATGGTGAGAGAAAGCAAAAATGGACACTGTTGAATACAGACAAATTATCTTAAGAAACTTCATCCAACTACTGTAATTCATCATCTTTAATTATTCTGAGTGTTTCCTGGGCAAAAATTGAAGTCTATCAGTCGATGGTAACACATTTCACCTCCTGTGTCCAAAATAGGCTTAGAATGGTGAGAGAAAGCCAAAACGGACACTGTTGAATACAGACAAATTATCTTAAGAAACTTCATCCAACTACTGTAATTCACCATCTTTAACTATTCTGAGTGTTTCCTGTGCAGAAGTTCAGGTTTGCCAGCCCCTCACCTCCTGTGTCCAAAATAAGCTTAGAATGGTGAGAGAAAGCCAAAATGGACACTGTTGAATACAGACAAATTATCTTAAGAAACTTCATCCAACTACTGTAATTCACCATCTTTAACTATTCTGAGTGTTTCCTGTGCAGAAGTTCAGGTTTGCCAGCCCCTGGAAAGACAGTTCACCTCCTGTGTCCAAAATAGGCTTAGAATAGTGAGAAAAAGCCGAAAAGGACACTGTTGAATACAGACAAATTATCTTAAGAAACTTCATCCAACTACTGTAATTCACCATCTTTAACTATTCTGAGTGTTTCCTGTGCAGAAGTTCAGGTCTGCCAGCCCCTGGAAAGACAGTTCACCTCCTGTGTCCAAAATAGGCTTAGAATGGTGAGAGAAAGCCAAAATGGACACTGTTGAATACAGACAAATTATCTTAAGAAACTTCATCCAACTACTGTAATTCACCATCTTTAACTATTCTGAGTGTTTCCTGTGCAGAAGTTCAGGTTTGCCAGCCCCTCACCTCCTGTGTCCAAAATAAGCTTAGAATGGTGAGAGAAAGCCAAAATGGACACTGTTGAATACAGACAAATTATCTTAAGAAACTTCATCCAACTACTGTAATTCACCATCTTTAACTATTCTGAGTGTTTCCTGTGCAGAAGTTCAGGTTTGCCAGCCCCTCACCTCCTGTGTCCAAAATAAGCTTAGAATGGTGAGAGAAAGCCAAAATGGACACTGTTGAATACAGACAAATTATCTTAAGAAACTTCATCCAACTACTGTAATTCACCATCTTTAACTATTCTGAGTGTTTCCTGTGCAGAAGTTCAGGTTTGCCAGCCCCTGGAAAGACAGTTCACCTCCTGTGTCCAAAATAGGCTTAGAATAGTGAGAAAAAGCCGAAAAGGACACTGTTGAATACAGACAAATTATCTTAAGAAACTTCATCCAACTACTGTAATTCACCATCTTTAACTATTCTGAGTGTTTCCTGTGCAGAAGTTCAGGTTTGCCAGCCCCTGGAAAGACAGTTCACCTCCTGTGTCCAAAATAGGCTTAGAATAGTGAGAAAAAGCCGAAAAGGACACTGTTGAATACAGACAAATTATCTTAAGAAACTTCATCCAACTACTGTAATTCACCATCTTTAACTATTCTGAGTGTTTCCTGTGCAGAAGTTCAGGTTTGCCAGCCCCTGGAAAGACAGTTCACCTCCTGTGTCCAAAATAAGCTTAGAATGGTGAGAGAAAGCCAAAATGGACACTGTTGAATACAGACAAATTATCTTAAGAAACTTCATCCAACTACTGTAATTCACCATCTTTAACTATTCTGAGTGTTTCCTGTGCAGAAGTTCAGGTTTGCCAGCCCCTCACCTCCTGTGTCCAAAATAAGCTTAGAATGGTGAGAGAAAGCCAAAATGGACACTGTTGAATACAGACAAATTATCTTAAGAAACTTCATCCAACTACTGTAATTCACCATCTTTAACTATTCTGAGTGTTTCCTGTGCAGAAGTTCAGGTCTGCCAGCCCCTGGAAAGACAGTTCACCTCCTGTGTCCAAAATAGGCTTAGAATGGTGAGAGAAAGCCAAAATGGACACTGTTGAATACAGACAAATTATCTTAAGAAACTTCATCCAACTACTGTAATTCACCATCTTTAACTATTCTGAGTGTTTCCTGTGCAGAAGTTCAGGTTTGCCAGCCCCTGGAAAGACAGTTCACCTCCTGTGTCCAAAATAAGCTTAGAATGGTGAGAGACAGCCAAAATGGACACTGTTGAATACAGACAAATTATCTTAAGAAACTTCATCCAACTACTGTAATTCACCATCTTTAACTATTCTGAGTGTTTCCTGTGCAGAAGTTCAGGTTTGCCAGCCCCTGGAAAGACAGTTCACCTCCTGTGTCCAAAATAGGCTTAGAATAGTGAGAAAAAGCCGAAAAGGACACTGTTGAATACAGACAAATTATCTTAAGAAACTTCATCCAACTACTGTAATTCACCATCTTTAACTATTCTGAGTGTTTCCTGTGCAGAAGTTCAGGTTTGCCAGCCCCTCACCTCCTGTGTCCAAAATAGGCTTAGAATAGTGAGAAAAAGCCGAAAAGGACACTGTTGAATACAGACAAATTATCTTAAGAAACTTCATCCAACTACTGTAATTCACCATCTTTAACTATTCTGAGTGTTTCCTGTGCAGAAGTTCAGGTTTGCCAGCCCCTGGAAAGACAGTTCACCTCCTGTGTCCAAAATAGGCTTAGAATAGTGAGAAAAAGCCGAAAAGGACACTGTTGAATACAGACAAATTATCTTAAGAAACTTCATCCAACTACTGTAATTCACCATCTTTAACTATTCTGAGTGTTTCCTGTGCAGAAGTTTAGGTTTGCCAGCCCCTGGAAAGACAGTTCACCTCCTGTGTCCAAAATAAGCTTAGAATGGTGAGAGACAGCCAAAATGGACACTGTTGAATACAGACAAATTATCTTAAGAAACTTCATCCAACTACTGTAATTCACCATCTTTAACTATTCTGAGTGTTTCCTGTGCAGAAGTTCAGGTTTGCCAGCCCCTGGAAAGACAGTTCACCTCCTGTGTCCAAAATAGGCTTAGAATAGTGAGAAAAAGCCGAAAAGGACACTGTTGAATACAGACAAATTATCTTAAGAAACTTCATCCAACTACTGTAATTCACCATCTTTAACTATTCTGAGTGTTTCCTGTGCAGAAGTTCAGGTTTGCCAGCCCCTCACCTCCTGTGTCCAAAATAGGCTTAGAATAGTGAGAAAAAGCCGAAAAGGACACTGTTGAATACAGACAAATTATCTTAAGAAACTTCATCCAACTACTGTAATTCACCATCTTTAACTATTCTGAGTGTTTCCTGTGCAGAAGTTCAGGTTTGCCAGCCCCTGGAAAGACAGTTCACCTCCTGTGTCCAAAATAGGCTTAGAATAGTGAGAAAAAGCCGAAAAGGACACTGTTGAATACAGACAAATTATCTTAAGAAACTTCATCCAACTACTGTAATTCACCATCTTTAACTATTCTGAGTGTTTCCTGTGCAGAAGTTCAGGTTTGCCAGCCCCTGGAAAGACAGTTCACCTCCTGTGTCCAAAATAAGCTTAGAATAGTGAGAAAAAGCCGAAAAGGACACTGTTGAATACAGACAAATTATCTTAAGAAACTTCATCCAACTACTGTAATTCACCATCTTTAACTATTCTGAGTGTTTCCTGTGCAGAAGTTCAGGTTTGCCAGCCCCTGGAAAGACAGTTCACCTCCTGTGTCCAAAATAGGCTTAGAATAGTGAGAAAAAGCCGAAAAGGACACTGTTGAATACAGACAAATTATCTTAAGAAACTTCATCCAACTACTGTAATTCACCATCTTTAACTATTCTGAGTGTTTCCTGTGCAGAAGTTCAGGTTTGCCAGCCCCTGGAAAGACAGTTCACCTCCTGTGTCCAAAATAGGCTTAGAATAGTGAGAAAAAGCCGAAAAGGACACTGTTGAATACAGACAAATTATCTTAAGAAACTTCATCCAACTACTGTAATTCACCATCTTTAACTATTCTGAGTGTTTCCTGTGCAGAAGTTCAGGTTTGCCAGCCCCTGGAAAGACAGTTCACCTCCTGTGTCCAAAATAGGCTTAGAATAGTGAGAAAAAGCCGAAAAGGACACTGTTGAATACAGACAAATTATCTTAAGAAACTTCATCCAACTACTGTAATTCACCATCTTTAACTATTCTGAGTGTTTCCTGTGCAGAAGTTCAGGTTTGCCAGCCCCTGGAAAGACAGTTCACCTCCTGTGTCCAAAATAGGCTTAGAATAGTGAGAAAAAGCCGAAAAGGACACTGTTGAATACAGACAAATTATCTTAAGAAACTTCATCCAACTAATGTAATTCATCATCTTTAACTATTCTGAGTGTTTCCTGTACAGAAGTTCAGGTTTGCCAGCCCCTCACCTCCTGTGTCCAAAATAAGCTTAGAATGGTGAGAGAAAGCCAAAATGGACACTGTTGAATACAGACAAATTATCTTAAGAAACTTCATCCAACTACTGTAATTCACCATCTTTAACTATTCTGAGTGTTTCCTGTGCAGAAGTTCAGGTTTGCCAGCCCCTCACCTCCTGTGTCCAAAATAAGCTTAGAATGGTGAGAGAAAGCCAAAATGGACACTGTTGAATACAGACAAATTATCTTAAGAAACTTCATCCAACTACTGTAATTCACCATCTTTAACTATTCTGAGTGTTTCCTGTGCAGAAGTTCAGGTTTGCCAGCCCCTGGAAAGACAGTTCACCTCCTGTGTCCAAAATAGGCTTAGAATAGTGAGAAAAAGCCGAAAAGGACACTGTTGAATACAGACAAATTATCTTAAGAAACTTCATCCAACTACTGTAATTCACCATCTTTAACTATTCTGAGTGTTTCCTGTGCAGAAGTTCAGGTTTGCCAGCCCCTGGAAAGACAGTTCACCTCCTGTGTCCAAAATAAGCTTAGAATGGTGAGAGAAAGCCAAAATGGACACTGTTGAATACAGACAAATTATCTTAAGAAACTTCATCCAACTACTGTAATTCACCATCTTTAACTATTCTGAGTGTTTCCTGTGCAGAAGTTCAGGTTTGCCAGCCCCTCACCTCCTGTGTCCAAAATAAGCTTAGAATGGTGAGAGAAAGCCAAAATGGACACTGTTGAATACAGACAAATTATCTTAAGAAACTTCATCCAACTACTGTAATTCACCATCTTTAACTATTCTGAGTGTTTCCTGTGCAGAAGTTCAGGTCTGCCAGCCCCTGGAAAGACAGTTCACCTCCTGTGTCCAAAATAGGCTTAGAATGGTGAGAGAAAGCCAAAATGGACACTGTTGAATACAGACAAATTATCTTAAGAAACTTCATCCAACTACTGTAATTCACCATCTTTAACTATTCTGAGTGTTTCCTGTGCAGAAGTTCAGGTTTGCCAGCCCCTCACCTCCTGTGTCCAAAATAAGCTTAGAATGGTGAGAGAAAGCCAAAATGGACACTGTTGAATACAGACAAATTATCTT
The DNA here is from genome assembly GCF_042242105.1 of Pempheris klunzingeri. NCBI lineage: Eukaryota > Metazoa > Chordata > Actinopteri > Acropomatiformes > Pempheridae > Pempheris > Pempheris klunzingeri. Next base: position 6,141,424 of record NC_092025.1, on the reverse strand, counting down.
AAGAAACTTCATCCAACTACTGTAATTCACCATCTTTAACTATTCTGAGTGTTTCCTGTGCAGAAGTTCAGGTTTGCCAGCCCCTCACCTCCTGTGTCCAAAATAAGCTTAGAATGGTGAGAGAAAGCCAAAATGGACACTGTTGAATACAGACAAATTATCTTAAGAAACTTCATCCAACTACTGTAATTCACCATCTTTAACTATTCTGAGTGTTTCCTGTGCAGAAGTTCAGGTTTGCCAGCCCCTGGAAAGACAGTTCACCTCCTGTGTCCAAAATAGGCTTAGAATAGTGAGAAAAAGCCGAAAAGGACACTGTTGAATACAGACAAATTATCTTAAGAAACTTCATCCAACTACTGTAATTCACCATCTTTAACTATTCTGAGTGTTTCCTGTGCAGAAGTTCAGGTTTGCCAGCCCCTGGAAAGACAGTTCACCTCCTGTGTCCAAAATAGGCTTAGAATAGTGAGAAAAAGCCGAAAAGGACACTGTTGAATACAGACAAATTATCTTAAGAAACTTCATCCAACTACTGTAATTCACCATCTTTAACTATTCTGAGTGTTTCCTGTGCAGAAGTTCAGGTTTGCCAGCCCCTGGAAAGACAGTTCACCTCCTGTGTCCAAAATAGGCTTAGAATAGTGAGAAAAAGCCGAAAAGGACACTGTTGAATACAGACAAATTATCTTAAGAAACTTCATCCAACTAATGTAATTCATCATCTTTAACTATTCTGAGTGTTTCCTGTACAGAAGTTCAGGTTTGCCAGCCCCTCACCTCCTGTGTCCAAAATAAGCTTAGAATGGTGAGAGAAAGCCAAAATGGACACTGTTGAATACAGACAAATTATCTTAAGAAACTTCATCCAACTACTGTAATTCACCATCTTTAACTATTCTGAGTGTTTCCTGTGCAGAAGTTCAGGTTTGCCAGCCCCTGGAAAGACAGTTCACCTCCTGTGTCCAAAATAAGCTTAGAATGGTGAGAGAAAGCCAAAATGGACACTGTTGAATACAGACAAATTATCTTAAGAAACTTCATCCAACTACTGTAATTCACCATCTTTAACTATTCTGAGTGTTTCCTGTGCAGAAGTTCAGGTTTGCCAGCCCCTGGAAAGACAGTTCACCTCCTGTGTCCAAAATAGGCTTAGAATAGTGAGAAAAAGCCGAAAAGGACACTGTTGAATACAGACAAATTATCTTAAGAAACTTCATCCAACTACTGTAATTCACCATCTTTAACTATTCTGAGTGTTTCCTGTGCAGAAGTTCAGGTCTGCCAGCCCCTGGAAAGACAGTTCACCTCCTGTGTCCAAAATAGGCTTAGAATGGTGAGAGAAAGCAAAAATGGACACTGTTGAATACAGACAAATTATCTTAAGAAACTTCATCCAACTACTGTAATTCACCATCTTTAACTATTCTGAGTGTTTCCTGTGCAGAAGTTCAGGTCTGCCAGCCCCTGGAAAGACAGTTCACCTCCTGTGTCCAAAATAGGCTTAGAATGGTGAGAGAAAGCAAAAATGGACACTGTTGAATACAGACAAATTATCTTAAGAAACTTCATCCAACTACTGTAATTCATCATCTTTAATTATTCTGAGTGTTTCCTGGGCAAAAATTGAAGTCTATCAGTCGATGGTAACACATTTCACCTCCTGTGTCCAAAATAGGCTTAGAATGGTGAGAGAAAGCCAAAACGGACACTGTTGAATACAGACAAATTATCTTAAGAAACTTCATCCAACTACTGTAATTCACCATCTTTAACTATTCTGAGTGTTTCCTGTGCAGAAGTTCAGGTTTGCCAGCCCCTCACCTCCTGTGTCCAAAATAAGCTTAGAATGGTGAGAGAAAGCCAAAATGGACACTGTTGAATACAGACAAATTATCTTAAGAAACTTCATCCAACTACTGTAATTCACCATCTTTAACTATTCTGAGTGTTTCCTGTGCAGAAGTTCAGGTTTGCCAGCCCCTGGAAAGACAGTTCACCTCCTGTGTCCAAAATAGGCTTAGAATAGTGAGAAAAAGCCGAAAAGGACACTGTTGAATACAGACAAATTATCTTAAGAAACTTCATCCAACTACTGTAATTCACCATCTTTAACTATTCTGAGTGTTTCCTGTGCAGAAGTTCAGGTCTGCCAGCCCCTGGAAAGACAGTTCACCTCCTGTGTCCAAAATAGGCTTAGAATGGTGAGAGAAAGCCAAAATGGACACTGTTGAATACAGACAAATTATCTTAAGAAACTTCATCCAACTACTGTAATTCACCATCTTTAACTATTCTGAGTGTTTCCTGTGCAGAAGTTCAGGTTTGCCAGCCCCTCACCTCCTGTGTCCAAAATAAGCTTAGAATGGTGAGAGAAAGCCAAAATGGACACTGTTGAATACAGACAAATTATCTTAAGAAACTTCATCCAACTACTGTAATTCACCATCTTTAACTATTCTGAGTGTTTCCTGTGCAGAAGTTCAGGTTTGCCAGCCCCTCACCTCCTGTGTCCAAAATAAGCTTAGAATGGTGAGAGAAAGCCAAAATGGACACTGTTGAATACAGACAAATTATCTTAAGAAACTTCATCCAACTACTGTAATTCACCATCTTTAACTATTCTGAGTGTTTCCTGTGCAGAAGTTCAGGTTTGCCAGCCCCTGGAAAGACAGTTCACCTCCTGTGTCCAAAATAGGCTTAGAATAGTGAGAAAAAGCCGAAAAGGACACTGTTGAATACAGACAAATTATCTTAAGAAACTTCATCCAACTACTGTAATTCACCATCTTTAACTATTCTGAGTGTTTCCTGTGCAGAAGTTCAGGTTTGCCAGCCCCTGGAAAGACAGTTCACCTCCTGTGTCCAAAATAGGCTTAGAATAGTGAGAAAAAGCCGAAAAGGACACTGTTGAATACAGACAAATTATCTTAAGAAACTTCATCCAACTACTGTAATTCACCATCTTTAACTATTCTGAGTGTTTCCTGTGCAGAAGTTCAGGTTTGCCAGCCCCTGGAAAGACAGTTCACCTCCTGTGTCCAAAATAAGCTTAGAATGGTGAGAGAAAGCCAAAATGGACACTGTTGAATACAGACAAATTATCTTAAGAAACTTCATCCAACTACTGTAATTCACCATCTTTAACTATTCTGAGTGTTTCCTGTGCAGAAGTTCAGGTTTGCCAGCCCCTCACCTCCTGTGTCCAAAATAAGCTTAGAATGGTGAGAGAAAGCCAAAATGGACACTGTTGAATACAGACAAATTATCTTAAGAAACTTCATCCAACTACTGTAATTCACCATCTTTAACTATTCTGAGTGTTTCCTGTGCAGAAGTTCAGGTCTGCCAGCCCCTGGAAAGACAGTTCACCTCCTGTGTCCAAAATAGGCTTAGAATGGTGAGAGAAAGCCAAAATGGACACTGTTGAATACAGACAAATTATCTTAAGAAACTTCATCCAACTACTGTAATTCACCATCTTTAACTATTCTGAGTGTTTCCTGTGCAGAAGTTCAGGTTTGCCAGCCCCTGGAAAGACAGTTCACCTCCTGTGTCCAAAATAAGCTTAGAATGGTGAGAGACAGCCAAAATGGACACTGTTGAATACAGACAAATTATCTTAAGAAACTTCATCCAACTACTGTAATTCACCATCTTTAACTATTCTGAGTGTTTCCTGTGCAGAAGTTCAGGTTTGCCAGCCCCTGGAAAGACAGTTCACCTCCTGTGTCCAAAATAGGCTTAGAATAGTGAGAAAAAGCCGAAAAGGACACTGTTGAATACAGACAAATTATCTTAAGAAACTTCATCCAACTACTGTAATTCACCATCTTTAACTATTCTGAGTGTTTCCTGTGCAGAAGTTCAGGTTTGCCAGCCCCTCACCTCCTGTGTCCAAAATAGGCTTAGAATAGTGAGAAAAAGCCGAAAAGGACACTGTTGAATACAGACAAATTATCTTAAGAAACTTCATCCAACTACTGTAATTCACCATCTTTAACTATTCTGAGTGTTTCCTGTGCAGAAGTTCAGGTTTGCCAGCCCCTGGAAAGACAGTTCACCTCCTGTGTCCAAAATAGGCTTAGAATAGTGAGAAAAAGCCGAAAAGGACACTGTTGAATACAGACAAATTATCTTAAGAAACTTCATCCAACTACTGTAATTCACCATCTTTAACTATTCTGAGTGTTTCCTGTGCAGAAGTTTAGGTTTGCCAGCCCCTGGAAAGACAGTTCACCTCCTGTGTCCAAAATAAGCTTAGAATGGTGAGAGACAGCCAAAATGGACACTGTTGAATACAGACAAATTATCTTAAGAAACTTCATCCAACTACTGTAATTCACCATCTTTAACTATTCTGAGTGTTTCCTGTGCAGAAGTTCAGGTTTGCCAGCCCCTGGAAAGACAGTTCACCTCCTGTGTCCAAAATAGGCTTAGAATAGTGAGAAAAAGCCGAAAAGGACACTGTTGAATACAGACAAATTATCTTAAGAAACTTCATCCAACTACTGTAATTCACCATCTTTAACTATTCTGAGTGTTTCCTGTGCAGAAGTTCAGGTTTGCCAGCCCCTCACCTCCTGTGTCCAAAATAGGCTTAGAATAGTGAGAAAAAGCCGAAAAGGACACTGTTGAATACAGACAAATTATCTTAAGAAACTTCATCCAACTACTGTAATTCACCATCTTTAACTATTCTGAGTGTTTCCTGTGCAGAAGTTCAGGTTTGCCAGCCCCTGGAAAGACAGTTCACCTCCTGTGTCCAAAATAGGCTTAGAATAGTGAGAAAAAGCCGAAAAGGACACTGTTGAATACAGACAAATTATCTTAAGAAACTTCATCCAACTACTGTAATTCACCATCTTTAACTATTCTGAGTGTTTCCTGTGCAGAAGTTCAGGTTTGCCAGCCCCTGGAAAGACAGTTCACCTCCTGTGTCCAAAATAAGCTTAGAATAGTGAGAAAAAGCCGAAAAGGACACTGTTGAATACAGACAAATTATCTTAAGAAACTTCATCCAACTACTGTAATTCACCATCTTTAACTATTCTGAGTGTTTCCTGTGCAGAAGTTCAGGTTTGCCAGCCCCTGGAAAGACAGTTCACCTCCTGTGTCCAAAATAGGCTTAGAATAGTGAGAAAAAGCCGAAAAGGACACTGTTGAATACAGACAAATTATCTTAAGAAACTTCATCCAACTACTGTAATTCACCATCTTTAACTATTCTGAGTGTTTCCTGTGCAGAAGTTCAGGTTTGCCAGCCCCTGGAAAGACAGTTCACCTCCTGTGTCCAAAATAGGCTTAGAATAGTGAGAAAAAGCCGAAAAGGACACTGTTGAATACAGACAAATTATCTTAAGAAACTTCATCCAACTACTGTAATTCACCATCTTTAACTATTCTGAGTGTTTCCTGTGCAGAAGTTCAGGTTTGCCAGCCCCTCACCTCCTGTGTCCAAAATAAGCTTAGAATGGTGAGAGAAAGCCAAAATGGACACTGTTGAATACAGACAAATTATCTTAAGAAACTTCATCCAACTACTGTAATTCACCATCTTTAACTATTCTGAGTGTTTCCTGTGCAGAAGTTCAGGTTTGCCAGCCCCTGGAAAGACAGTTCACCTCCTGTGTCCAAAATAAGCTTAGAATGGTGAGAGAAAGCCAAAATGGACACTGTTGAATACAGACAAATTATCTTAAGAAACTTCATCCAACTACTGTAATTCACCATCTTTAACTATTCTGAGTGTTTCCTGTGCAGAAGTTCAGGTTTGCCAGCCCCTGGAAAGACAGTTCACCTCCTGTGTCCAAAATAGGCTTAGAATAGTGAGAAAAAGCCGAAAAGGACACTGTTGAATACAGACAAATTATCTTAAGAAACTTCATCCAACTACTGTAATTCACCATCTTTAACTATTCTGAGTGTTTCCTGTGCAGAAGTTCAGGTTTGCCAGCCCCTGGAAAGACAGTTCACCTCCTGTGTCCAAAATAGGCTTAGAATAGTGAGAAAAAGCCGAAAAGGACACTGTTGAATACAGACAAATTATCTTAAGAAACTTCATCCAACTACTGTAATTCACCATCTTTAACTATTCTGAGTGTTTCCTGTGCAGAAGTTCAGGTTTGCCAGCCCCTGGAAAGACAGTTCACCTCCTGTGTCCAAAATAGGCTTAGAATAGTGAGAAAAAGCCGAAAAGGACACTGTTGAATACAGACAAATTATCTTAAGAAACTTCATCCAACTAATGTAATTCATCATCTTTAACTATTCTGAGTGTTTCCTGTACAGAAGTTCAGGTTTGCCAGCCCCTCACCTCCTGTGTCCAAAATAAGCTTAGAATGGTGAGAGAAAGCCAAAATGGACACTGTTGAATACAGACAAATTATCTTAAGAAACTTCATCCAACTACTGTAATTCACCATCTTTAACTATTCTGAGTGTTTCCTGTGCAGAAGTTCAGGTCTGCCAGCCCCTGGAAAGACATTTCACCTCCTGTGTCCAAAATAGGCTTAGAATAGTGAGAAAAAGCCGAAAAGGACACTGTTGAATACAGACAAATTATCTTAAGAAACTTCATCCAACTACTGTAATTCACCATCTTTAACTATTCTGAGTGTTTCCTGTGCAGAAGTTTAGGTTTGCCAGCCCCTGGAAAGACAGTTCACCTCCTGTGTCCAAAATAAGCTTAGAATGGTGAGAGACAGCCAAAATGGACACTGTTGAATACAGACAAATTATCTTAAGAAACTTCATCCAACTACTGTAATTCACCATCTTTAACTATTCTGAGTGTTTCCTGTGCAGAAGTTCAGGTTTGCCAGCCCCTGGAAAGACAGTTCACCTCCTGTGTCCAAAATAGGCTTAGAATAGTGAGAAAAAGCCGAAAAGGACACTGTTGAATACAGACAAATTATCTTAAGAAACTTCATCCAACTACTGTAATTCACCATCTTTAACTATTCTGAGTGTTTCCTGTGCAGAAGTTCAGGTTTGCCAGCCCCTCACCTCCTGTGTCCAAAATAGGCTTAGAATAGTGAGAAAAAGCCGAAAAGGACACTGTTGAATACAGACAAATTATCTTAAGAAACTTCATCCAACTACTGTAATTCACCATCTTTAACTATTCTGAGTGTTTCCTGTGCAGAAGTTCAGGTTTGCCAGCCCCTGGAAAGACAGTTCACCTCCTGTGTCCAAAATAGGCTTAGAATAGTGAGAAAAAGCCGAAAAGGACACTGTTGAATACAGACAAATTATCTTAAGAAACTTCATCCAACTACTGTAATTCACCATCTTTAACTATTCTGAGTGTTTCCTGTGCAGAAGTTTAGGTTTGCCAGCCCCTGGAAAGACAGTTCACCTCCTGTGTCCAAAATAAGCTTAGAATGGTGAGAGACAGCCAAAATGGACACTGTTGAATACAGACAAATTATCTTAAGAAACTTCATCCAACTACTGTAATTCACCATCTTTAACTATTCTGAGTGTTTCCTGTGCAGAAGTTCAGGTTTGCCAGCCCCTGGAAAGACAGTTCACCTCCTGTGTCCAAAATAGGCTTAGAATAGTGAGAAAAAGCCGAAAAGGACACTGTTGAATACAGACAAATTATCTTAAGAAACTTCATCCAACTACTGTAATTCACCATCTTTAACTATTCTGAGTGTTTCCTGTGCAGAAGTTCAGGTTTGCCAGCCCCTGGAAAGACAGTTCACCTCCTGTGTCCAAAATAGGCTTAGAATAGTGAGAAAAAGCCGAAAAGGACACTGTTGAATACAGACAAATTATCTTAAGAAACTTCATCCAACTACTGTAATTCACCATCTTTAACTATTCTGAGTGTTTCCTGTGCAGAAGTTCAGGTTTGCCAGCCCCTGGAAAGACAGTTCACCTCCTGTGTCCAAAATAGGCTTAGAATAGTGAGAAAAAGCCGAAAAGGACACTGTTGAATACAGACAAATTATCTTAAGAAACTTCATCCAACTAATGTAATTCATCATCTTTAACTATTCTGAGTGTTTCCTGTACAGAAGTTCAGGTTTGCCAGCCCCTCACCTCCTGTGTCCAAAATAAGCTTAGAATGGTGAGAGAAAGCCAAAATGGACACTGTTGAATACAGACAAATTATCTTAAGAAACTTCATCCAACTACTGTAATTCACCATCTTTAACTATTCTGAGTGTTTCCTGTGCAGAAGTTCAGGTCTGCCAGCCCCTGGAAAGACATTTCACCTCCTGTGTCCAAAATAGGCTTAGAATAGTGAGAAAAAGCCGAAAAGGACACTGTTGAATACAGACAAATTATCTTAAGAAACTTCATCCAACTACTGTAATTCACCATCTTTAACTATTCTGAGTGTTTCCTGTGCAGAAGTTTAGGTTTGCCAGCCCCTGGAAAGACAGTTCACCTCCTGTGTCCAAAATAAGCTTAGAATGGTGAGAGACAGCCAAAATGGACACTGTTGAATACAGACAAATTATCTTAAGAAACTTCATCCAACTACTGTAATTCACCATCTTTAACTATTCTGAGTGTTTCCTGTGCAGAAGTTCAGGTTTGCCAGCCCCTGGAAAGACAGTTCACCTCCTGTGTCCAAAATAGGCTTAGAATAGTGAGAAAAAGCCGAAAAGGACACTGTTGAATACAGACAAATTATCTTAAGAAACTTCATCCAACTACTGTAATTCACCATCTTTAACTATTCTGAGTGTTTCCTGTGCAGAAGTTCAGGTTTGCCAGCCCCTCACCTCCTGTGTCCAAAATAGGCTTAGAATAGTGAGAAAAAGCCGAAAAGGACACTGTTGAATACAGACAAATTATCTTAAGAAACTTCATCCAACTACTGTAATTCACCATCTTTAACTATTCTGAGTGTTTCCTGTGCAGAAGTTCAGGTTTGCCAGCCCCTGGAAAGACAGTTCACCTCCTGTGTCCAAAATAGGCTTAGAATAGTGAGAAAAAGCCGAAAAGGACACTGTTGAATACAGACAAATTATCTTAAGAAACTTCATCCAACTACTGTAATTCACCATCTTTAACTATTCTGAGTGTTTCCTGTGCAGAAGTTTAGGTTTGCCAGCCCCTGGAAAGACAGTTCACCTCCTGTGTCCAAAATAAGCTTAGAATGGTGAGAGACAGCCAAAATGGACACTGTTGAATACAGACAAATTATCTTAAGAAACTTCATCCAACTACTGTAATTCACCATCTTTAACTATTCTGAGTGTTTCCTGTGCAGAAGTTCAGGTTTGCCAGCCCCTCACCTCCTGTGTCCAAAATAAGCTTAGAATGGTGAGAGAAAGCCAAAATGGACACTGTTGAATACAGACAAATTATCTTAAGAAACTTCATCCAACTACTGTAATTCACCATCTTTAACTATTCTGAGTGTTTCCTGTGCAGAAGTTCAGGTTTGCCAGCCCCTGGAAAGACAGTTCACCTCCTGTGTCCAAAATAGGCTTAGAATAGTGAGAAAAAGCCGAAAAGGACACTGTTGAATACAGACAAATTATCTTAAGAAACTTCATCCAACTACTGTAATTCACCATCTTTAACTATTCTGAGTGTTTCCTGTGCAGAAGTTCAGGTTTGCCAGCCCCTCACCTCCTGTGTCCAAAATAAGCTTAGAATGGTGAGAGAAAGCCAAAATGGACACTGTTGAATACAGACAAATTATCTTAAGAAACTTCATCCAACTACTGTAATTCACCATCTTTAACTATTCTGAGTGTTTCCTGTGCAGAAGTTCAGGTTTGCCAGCCCCTGGAAAGACAGTTCACCTCCTGTGTCCAAAATAAGCTTAGAATGGTGAGAGAAAGCCAAAATGGACACTGTTGAATACAGACAAATTATCTTAAGAAACTTCATCCAACTACTGTAATTCACCATCTTTAACTATTCTGAGTGTTTCCTGTGCAGAAGTTCAGGTTTGCCAGCCCCTCACCTCCTGTGTCCAAAATAAGGTTAGAATGGTGAGAGAAAGCCAAAATGGACACTGTTGAATACAGACAAATTATCTTAAGAAACTTCATCCAACTACTGTAATTCACCATCTTTAACTATTCTGAGTGTTTCCTGTGCAGAAGTTCAGGTTTGCCAGCCCCTCACCTCCTGTGTCCAAAATAAGCTTAGAATGGTGAGAGAAAGCCAAAATGGACACTGTTGAATACAGACAAATTATCTTAAGAAACTTCATCCAACTACTGTAATTCACCATCTTTAACTATTCTGAGTGTTTCCTGTGCAGAAGTTCAGGTTTGCCAGCCCCTGGAAAGACAGTTCACCTCCTGTGTCCAAAATAGGCTTAGAATAGTGAGAAAAAGCCGAAAAGGACACTGTTGAATACAGACAAATTATCTTAAGAAACTTCATCCAACTAATGTAATTCATCATCTTTAACTATTCTGAGTGTTTCCTGTACAGAAGTTCAGGTCTGCCAGCCCCTGGAAAGACATTTCACCTCCTGTGTCCAAAATAGGCTTAGAATAGTGAGAAAAAGCCGAAAAGGACACTGTTGAATACAGACAAATTATCTTAAGAAACTTCATCCAACTACTGTAATTCACCATCTTTAACTATTCTGAGTGTTTCCTGTGCAGAAGTTCAGGTTTGCCAGCCCCTGGAAAGACAGTTCACCTCCTGTGTCCAAAATAGGCTTAGAATAGTGAGAAAAAGCCGAAAAGGACACTGTTGAATACAGACAAATTATCTTAAGAAACTTCATCCAACTACTGTAATTCACCATCTTTAACTATTTGAGTGTTTCCTGTGCAGAAGTTCAGGTTTGCCAGCCCCTGGATTGACAGTTCACCTCCTGTGTCCAAAATAGGCTTAGAATAGTGAGAAAAAGCCGAAAAGGACACTGTTGAATACAGACAAATTATCTTAAGAAACTTCATCCAACTACTGTAATTCACCATCTTTAACTATTCTGAGTGTTTCCTGTGCAGAAGTTCAGGTTTGCCAGCCCCTCACCTCCTGTGTCCAAAATAAGCTTAGAATGGTGAGAGAAAGCCAAAATGGACACTGTTGAATACAGACAAATTATCTTAAGAAACTTCATCCAACTACTGTAATTCACCATCTTTAACTATTCTGAGTGTTTCCTGCGCAGAAGTTCAGGTTTGCCAGCCCCTGGAAAGACAGTTCACCTCCTGTGTCCAAAATAGGCTTAGAATAGTGAGAAAAAGCCGAAAAGGACACTGTTGAATACAGACAAATTATCTTAAGAAACTTCATCCAACTACTGTAATTCACCATCTTTAACTATTCTGAGTGTTTCCTGTGCAGAAGTTCAGGTTTGCCAGCCCCTCACCTCCTGTGTCCAAAATAAGCTTAGAATGGTGAGAGAAAGCCAAAATGGACACTGTTGAATACAGACAAATTATCTTAAGAAACTTCATCCAACTACTGTAATTCACCATCTTTAACTATTCTGAGTGTTTCCTGTGCAGAAGTTCAGGTTTGCCAGCCCCTGGAAAGACAGTTCACCTCCTGTGTCCAAAATAGGCTTAGAATAGTGAGAAAAAGCCGAAAAGGACACTGTTGAATACAGACAAATTATCTTAAGAAACTTCATCCAACTACTGTAATTCACCATCTTTAACTATTCTGAGTGTTTCCTGTGCAGAAGTTCAGGTTTGCCAGCCCCTGGAAAGACAGTTCACCTCCTGTGTCCAAAATAGGCTTAGAATAGTGAGAAAAAGCCGAAAAGGACACTGTTGAATACAGACAAATTATCTTAAGAAACTTCATCCAACTACTGTAATTCACCATCTTTAACTATTCTGAGTGTTTCCTGTGCAGAAGTTCAGGTCTGCCAGCCCCTGGAAAGACATTTCACCTCCTGTGTCCAAAATAGGCTTAGAATAGTGAGAAAAAGCCGAAAAGGACACTGTTGAATACAGACAAATTATCTTAAGAAACTTCATCCAACTACTGTAATTCACCATCTTTAACTATTCTGAGTGTTTCCTGTGCAGAAGTTTAGGTTTGCCAGCCCCTGGAAAGACAGTTCACCTCCTGTGTCCAAAATAAGCTTAGAATGGTGAGAGACAGCCAAAATGGACACTGTTGAATACAGACAAATTATCTTAAGAAACTTCATCCAACTACTGTAATTCACCATCTTTAACTATTCTGAGTGTTTCCTGTGCAGAAGTTCAGGTTTGCCAGCCCCTGGAAAGACAGTTCACCTCCTGTGTCCAAAATAGGCTTAGAATAGTGAGAAAAAGCCGAAAAGGACACTGTTGAATACAGACAAATTATCTTAAGAAACTTCATCCAACTACTGTAATTCACCATCTTTAACTATTCTGAGTGTTTCCTGTGCAGAAGTTCAGGTTTGCCAGCCCCTCACCTCCTGTGTCCAAAATAGGCTTAGAATAGTGAGAAAAAGCCGAAAAGGACACTGTTGAATACAGACAAATTATCTTAAGAAACTTCATCCAACTACTGTAATTCACCATCTTTAACTATTCTGAGTGTTTCCTGTGCAGAAGTTCAGGTTTGCCAGCCCCTCACCTCCTGTGTCCAAAATAAGCTTAGAATGGTGAGAGAAAGCCAAAATGGACACTGTTGAATACAGACAAATTATCTTAAGAAACTTCATCCAACTACTGTAATTCACCATCTTTAACTATTCTGAGTGTTTCCTGTGCAGAAGTTCAGGTTTGCCAGCCCCTCACCTCCTGTGTCCAAAATAAGCTTAGAATGGTGAGAGAAAGCCAAAATGGACACTGTTGAATACAGACAAATTATCTTAAGAAACTTCATCCAACTACTGTAATTCACCATCTTTAACTATTCTGAGTGTTTCCTGTGCAGAAGTTCAGGTTTGCCAGCCCCTCACCTCCTGTGTCCAAAATAAGCTTAGAATGGTGAGAGAAAGCCAAAATGGACACTGTTGAATACAGACAAATTATCTTAAGAAACTTCATCCAACTACTGTAATTCACCATCTTTAACTATTCTGAGTGTTTCCTGTGCAGAAGTTCAGGTTTGCCAGCCCCTGGAAAGACAGTTCACCTCCTGTGTCCAAAATAGGCTTAGAATAGTGAGAAAAAGCCGAAAAGGACACTGTTGAATACAGACAAATTATCTTAAGAAACTTCATCCAACTACTGTAATTCACCATCTTTAACTATTCTGAGTGTTTCCTGTGCAGAAGTTCAGGTTTGCCAGCCCCTCACCTCCTGTGTCCAAAATAAGCTTAGAATGGTGAGAGAAAGCCAAAATGGACACTGTTGAATACAGACAAATTATCTTAAGAAACTTCATCCAACTACTGTAATTCACCATCTTTAACTATTCTGAGTGTTTCCTGTGCAGAAGTTCAGGTTTGCCAGCCCCTGGAAAGACAGTTCACCTCCTGTGTCCAAAATAAGCTTAGAATGGTGAGAGAAAGCCAAAATGGACACTGTTGAATACAGACAAATTATCTTAAGAAACTTCATCCAACTACTGTAATTCACCATCTTTAACTATTCTGAGTGTTTCCTGTGCAGAAGTTCAGGTTTGCCAGCCCCTCACCTCCTGTGTCCAAAATAAGCTTAGAATGGTGAGAGAAAGCCAAAATGGACACTGTTGAATACAGACAAATTATCTTAAGAAACTTCATCCAACTACTGTAATTCACCATCTTTAACTATTCTGAGTGTTTCCTGTGCAGAAGTTCAGGTTTGCCAGCCCCTGGAAAGACAGTTCACCTCCTGTGTCCAAAATAAGCTTAGAATGGTGAGAGAAAGCCAAAATGGACACTGTTGAATACAGACAAATTATCTTAAGAAACTTCATCCAACTACTGTAATTCACCATCTTTAACTATTCTGAGTGTTTCCTGTGCAGAAGTTCAGGTTTGCCAGCCCCTGGAAAGACAGTTCACCTCCTGTGTCCAAAATAAGCTTAGAATGGTGAGAGAAAGCCAAAATGGACACTGTTGAATACAGACAAATTATCTTAAGAAACTTCATCCAACTACTGTAATTCACCATCTTTAACTATTCTGAGTGTTTCCTGTGCAGAAGTTCAGGTTTGCCAGCCCCTCACCTCCTGTGTCCAAAATAAGCTTAGAATGGTGAGAGAAAGCCAAAATGGACACTGTTGAATACAGACAAATTATCTTAAGAAACTTCATCCAACTACTGTAATTCACCATCTTTAACTATTCTGAGTGTTTCCTGTGCAGAAGTTCAGGTTTGCCAGCCCCTGGAAAGACAGTTCACCTCCTGTGTCCAAAATAAGCTTAGAATGGTGAGAGAAAGCCAAAATGGACACTGTTGAATACAGACAAATTATCTTAAGAAACTTCATCCAACTACTGTAATTCACCATCTTTAACTATTCTGAGTGTTTCCTGTGCAGAAGTTCAGGTTTGCCAGCCCCTGGAAAGACAGTTCACCTCCTGTGTCCAAAATAGGCTTAGAATAGTGAGAAAAAGCCGAAAAGGACACTGTTGAATACAGACAAATTATCTTAAGAAACTTCATCCAACTACTGTAATTCACCATCTTTAACTATTCTGAGTGTTTCCTGTGCAGAAGTTCAGGTTTGCCAGCCCCTCACCTCCTGTGTCCAAAATAAGCTTAGAATGGTGAGAGAAAGCCAAAATGGACACTGTTGAATACAGACAAATTATCTTAAGAAACTTCATCCAACTACTGTAATTCACCATCTTTAACTATTCTGAGTGTTTCCTGTGCAGAAGTTCAGGTTTGCCAGCCCCTGGAAAGACAGTTCACCTCCTGTGTCCAAAATAAGCTTAGAATGGTGAGAGAAAGCCAAAATGGACACTGTTGAATACAGACAAATTATCTTAAGAAACTTCATCCAACTACTGTAATTCACCATCTTTAACTATTCTGAGTGTTTCCTGTGCAGAAGTTCAGGTTTGCCAGCCCCTCACCTCCTGTGTCCAAAATAAGGTTAGAATGGTGAGAGAAAGCCAAAATGGACACTGTTGAATACAGACAAATTATCTTAAGAAACTTCATCCAACTACTGTAATTCACCATCTTTAACTATTCTGAGTGTTTCCTGTGCAGAAGTTCAGGTTTGCCAGCCCCTCACCTCCTGTGTCCAAAATAAGCTTAGAATGGTGAGAGAAAGCCAAAATGGACACTGTTGAATACAGACAAATTATCTTAAGAAACTTCATCCAACTACTGTAATTCACCATCTTTAACTATTCTGAGTGTTTCCTGTGCAGAAGTTCAGGTTTGCCAGCCCCTGGAAAGACAGTTCACCTCCTGTGTCCAAAATAGGCTTAGAATAGTGAGAAAAAGCCGAAAAGGACACTGTTGAATACAGACAAATTATCTTAAGAAACTTCATCCAACTACTGTAATTCACCATCTTTAACTATTCTGAGTGTTTCCTGTGCAGAAGTTCAGGTTTGCCAGCCCCTGGAAAGACAGTTCACCTCCTGTGTCCAAAATAAGCTTAGAATGGTGAGAGAAAGCCAAAATGGACACTGTTGAATACAGACAAATTATCTTAAGAAACTTCATCCAACTACTGTAATTCACCATCTTTAACTATTCTGAGTGTTTCCTGTGCAGAAGTTCAGGTTTGCCAGCCCCTCACCTCCTGTGTCCAAAATAAGGTTAGAATGGTGAGAGAAAGCCAAAATGGACACTGTTGAATACAGACAAATTATCTTAAGAAACTTCATCCAACTACTGTAATTCACCATCTTTAACTATTCTGAGTGTTTCCTGTGCAGAAGTTCAGGTTTGCCAGCCCCTCACCTCCTGTGTCCAAAATAAGCTTAGAATGGTGAGAGAAAGCCAAAATGGACACTGTTGAATACAGACAAATTATCTTAAGAAACTTCATCCAACTACTGTAATTCACCATCTTTAACTATTCTGAGTGTTTCCTGTGCAGAAGTTCAGGTTTGCCAGCCCCTGGAAAGACAGTTCACCTCCTGTGTCCAAAATAGGCTTAGAATAGTGAGAAAAAGCCGAAAAGGACACTGTTGAATACAGACAAATTATCTTAAGAAACTTCATCCAACTACTGTAATTCACCATCTTTAACTATTCTGAGTGTTTCCTGTGCAGAAGTTCAGGTTTGCCAGCCCCTCACCTCCTGTGTCCAAAATAAGCTTAGAATGGTGAGAGAAAGCCAAAATGGACACTGTTGAATACAGACAAATTATCTTAAGAAACTTCATCCAACTACTGTAATTCACCATCTTTAACTATTCTGAGTGTTTCCTGTGCAGAAGTTCAGGTTTGCCAGCCCCTGGAAAGACAGTTCACCTCCTGTGTCCAAAATAAGCTTAGAATGGTGAGAGAAAGCCAAAATGGACACTGTTGAATACAGACAAATTATCTTAAGAAACTTCATCCAACTACTGTAATTCACCATCTTTAACTATTCTGAGTGTTTCCTGTGCAGAAGTTCAGGTTTGCCAGCCCCTCACCTCCTGTGTCCAAAATAAGCTTAGAATGGTGAGAGAAAGCCAAAATGGACACTGTTGAATACAGACAAATTATCTTAAGAAACTTCATCCAACTACTGTAATTCACCATCTTTAACTATTCTGAGTGTTTCCTGTGCAGAAGTTCAGGTTTGCCAGCCCCTGGAAAGACAGTTCACCTCCTGTGTCCAAAATAAGCTTAGAATGGTGAGAGAAAGCCAAAATGGACACTGTTGAATACAGACAAATTATCTTAAGAAACTTCATCCAACTACTGTAATTCACCATCTTTAACTATTCTGAGTGTTTCCTGTGCAGAAGTTCAGGTTTGCCAGCCCCTGGAAAGACAGTTCACCTCCTGTGTCCAAAATAGGCTTAGAATAGTGAGAAAAAGCCGAAAAGGACACTGTTGAATACAGACAAATTATCTTAAGAAACTTCATCCAACTACTGTAATTCACCATCTTTAACTATTCTGAGTGTTTCCTGTGCAGAAGTTCAGGTTTGCCAGCCCCTGGAAAGACAGTTCACCTCCTGTGTCCAAAATAGGCTTAGAATAGTGAGAAAAAGCCGAAAAGGACACTGTTGAATACAGACAAATTATCTTAAGAAACTTCATCCAACTACTGTAATTCACCATCTTTAACTATTCTGAGTGTTTCCTGTGCAGAAGTTCAGGTTTGCCAGCCCCTGGAAAGACAGTTCACCTCCTGTGTCCAAAATAGGCTTAGAATAGTGAGAAAAAGCCGAAAAGGACACTGTTGAATACAGACAAATTATCTTAAGAAACTTCATCCAACTACTGTAATTCACCATCTTTAACTATTCTGAGTGTTTCCTGTGCAGAAGTTCAGGTTTGCCAGCCCCTCACCTCCTGTGTCCAAAATAAGCTTAGAATGGTGAGAGAAAGCCAAAATGGACACTGTTGAATACAGACAAATTATCTTAAGAAACTTCATCCAACTACTGTAATTCACCATCTTTAACTATTCTGAGTGTTTCCTGTGCAGAAGTTCAGGTCTGCCAGCCCCTGGAAAGACAGTTCACCTCCTGTGTCCAAAATAGGCTTAGAATGGTGAGAGAAAGCCAAAATGGACACTGTTGAATACAGACAAATTATCTTAAGAAACTTCATCCAACTACTGTAATTCACCATCTTTAACTATTCTGAGTGTTTCCTGTGCAGAAGTTCAGGTTTGCCAGCCCCTCACCTCCTGTGTCCAAAATAAGCTTAGAATGGTGAGAGAAAGCCAAAATGGACACTGTTGAATACAGACAAATTATCTTAAGAAACTTCATCCAACTACTGTAATTCACCATCTTTAACTATTCTGAGTGTTTCCTGTGCAGAAGTTCAGGTTTGCCAGCCCCTGGAAAGACAGTTCACCTCCTGTGTCCAAAATAGGCTTAGAATAGTGAGAAAAAGCCGAAAAGGACACTGTTGAATACAGACAAATTATCTTAAGAAACTTCATCCAACTACTGTAATTCACCATCTTTAACTATTCTGAGTGTTTCCTGTGCAGAAGTTCAGGTTTGCCAGCCCCTCACCTCCTGTGTCCAAAATAAGCTTAGAATGGTGAGAGAAAGCCAAAATGGACACTGTTGAATACAGACAAATTATCTTAAGAAACTTCATCCAACTACTGTAATTCACCATCTTTAACTATTCTGAGTGTTTCCTGTGCAGAAGTTCAGGTTTGCCAGCCCCTGGAAAGACAGTTCACCTCCTGTGTCCAAAATAGGCTTAGAATAGTGAGAAAAAGCCGAAAAGGACACTGTTGAATACAGACAAATTATCTTAAGAAACTTCATCCAACTACTGTAATTCACCATCTTTAACTATTCTGAGTGTTTCCTGTGCAGAAGTTCAGGTTTGCCAGCCCCTCACCTCCTGTGTCCAAAATAAGCTTAGAATGGTGAGAGAAAGCCAAAATGGACACTGTTGAATACAGACAAATTATCTTAAGAAACTTCATCCAACTACTGTAATTCACCATCTTTAACTATTCTGAGTGTTTCCTGTGCAGAAGTTCAGGTTTGCCAGCCCCTGGAAAGACAGTTCACCTCCTGTGTCCAAAATAGGCTTAGAATAGTGAGAAAAAGCCGAAAAGGACACTGTTGAATACAGACAAATTATCTTAAGAAACTTCATCCAACTACTGTAATTCACCATCTTTAACTATTCTGAGTGTTTCCTGTGCAGAAGTTCAGGTTTGCCAGCCCCTGGAAAGACAGTTCACCTCCTGTGTCCAAAATAGGCTTAGAATAGTGAGAAAAAGCCGAAAAGGACACTGTTGAATACAGACAAATTATCTTAAGAAACTTCATCCAACTACTGTAATTCACCATCTTTAACTATTCTGAGTGTTTCCTGTGCAGAAGTTCAGGTCTGCCAGCCCCTGGAAAGACATTTCACCTCCTGTGTCCAAAATAGGCTTAGAATAGTGAGAAAAAGCCGAAAAGGACACTGTTGAATACAGACAAATTATCTTAAGAAACTTCATCCAACTACTGTAATTCACCATCTTTAACTATTCTGAGTGTTTCCTGTGCAGAAGTTTAGGTTTGCCAGCCCCTGGAAAGACAGTTCACCTCCTGTGTCCAAAATAAGCTTAGAATGGTGAGAGACAGCCAAAATGGACACTGTTGAATACAGACAAATTATCTTAAGAAACTTCATCCAACTACTGTAATTCACCATCTTTAACTATTCTGAGTGTTTCCTGTGCAGAAGTTCAGGTTTGCCAGCCCCTGGAAAGACAGTTCACCTCCTGTGTCCAAAATAGGCTTAGAATAGTGAGAAAAAGCCGAAAAGGACACTGTTGAATACAGACAAATTATCTTAAGAAACTTCATCCAACTACTGTAATTCACCATCTTTAACTATTCTGAGTGTTTCCTGTGCAGAAGTTCAGGTTTGCCAGCCCCTCACCTCCTGTGTCCAAAATAGGCTTAGAATAGTGAGAAAAAGCCGAAAAGGACACTGTTGAATACAGACAAATTATCTTAAGAAACTTCATCCAACTACTGTAATTCACCATCTTTAACTATTCTGAGTGTTTCCTGTGCAGAAGTTCAGGTTTGCCAGCCCCTCACCTCCTGTGTCCAAAATAAGCTTAGAATGGTGAGAGAAAGCCAAAATGGACACTGTTGAATACAGACAAATTATCTTAAGAAACTTCATCCAACTACTGTAATTCACCATCTTTAACTATTCTGAGTGTTTCCTGTGCAGAAGTTCAGGTTTGCCAGCCCCTCACCTCCTGTGTCCAAAATAAGCTTAGAATGGTGAGAGAAAGCCAAAATGGACACTGTTGAATACAGACAAATTATCTTAAGAAACTTCATCCAACTACTGTAATTCACCATCTTTAACTATTCTGAGTGTTTCCTGTGCAGAAGTTCAGGTTTGCCAGCCCCTCACCTCCTGTGTCCAAAATAAGCTTAGAATGGTGAGAGAAAGCCAAAATGGACACTGTTGAATACAGACAAATTATCTTAAGAAACTTCATCCAACTACTGTAATTCACCATCTTTAACTATTCTGAGTGTTTCCTGTGCAGAAGTTCAGGTTTGCCAGCCCCTGGAAAGACAGTTCACCTCCTGTGTCCAAAATAGGCTTAGAATAGTGAGAAAAAGCCGAAAAGGACACTGTTGAATACAGACAAATTATCTTAAGAAACTTCATCCAACTACTGTAATTCACCATCTTTAACTATTCTGAGTGTTTCCTGTGCAGAAGTTCAGGTTTGCCAGCCCCTGGAAAGACAGTTCACCTCCTGTGTCCAAAATAAGCTTAGAATGGTGAGAGAAAGCCAAAATGGACACTGTTGAATACAGACAAATTATCTTAAGAAACTTCATCCAACTACTGTAATTCACCATCTTTAACTATTCTGAGTGTTTCCTGTGCAGAAGTTCAGGTTTGCCAGCCCCTCACCTCCTGTGTCCAAAATAAGGTTAGAATGGTGAGAGAAAGCCAAAATGGACACTGTTGAATACAGACAAATTATCTTAAGAAACTTCATCCAACTACTGTAATTCACCATCTTTAACTATTCTGAGTGTTTCCTGTGCAGAAGTTCAGGTTTGCCAGCCCCTCACCTCCTGTGTCCAAAATAAGCTTAGAATGGTGAGAGAAAGCCAAAATGGACACTGTTGAATACAGACAAATTATCTTAAGAAACTTCATCCAACTACTGTAATTCACCATCTTTAACTATTCTGAGTGTTTCCTGTGCAGAAGTTCAGGTTTGCCAGCCCCTGGAAAGACAGTTCACCTCCTGTGTCCAAAATAGGCTTAGAATAGTGAGAAAAAGCCGAAAAGGACACTGTTGAATACAGACAAATTATCTTAAGAAACTTCATCCAACTACTGTAATTCACCATCTTTAACTATTCTGAGTGTTTCCTGTGCAGAAGTTCAGGTTTGCCAGCCCCTCACCTCCTGTGTCCAAAATAAGCTTAGAATGGTGAGAGAAAGCCAAAATGGACACTGTTGAATACAGACAAATTATCTTAAGAAACTTCATCCAACTACTGTAATTCACCATCTTTAACTATTCTGAGTGTTTCCTGTGCAGAAGTTCAGGTTTGCCAGCCCCTGGAAAGACAGTTCACCTCCTGTGTCCAAAATAAGCTTAGAATGGTGAGAGAAAGCCAAAATGGACACTGTTGAATACAGACAAATTATCTTAAGAAACTTCATCCAACTACTGTAATTCACCATCTTTAACTATTCTGAGTGTTTCCTGTGCAGAAGTTCAGGTTTGCCAGCCCCTCACCTCCTGTGTCCAAAATAAGCTTAGAATGGTGAGAGAAAGCCAAAATGGACACTGTTGAATACAGACAAATTATCTTAAGAAACTTCATCCAACTACTGTAATTCACCATCTTTAACTATTCTGAGTGTTTCCTGTGCAGAAGTTCAGGTTTGCCAGCCCCTCACCTCCTGTGTCCAAAATAAGCTTAGAATGGTGAGAGAAAGCCAAAATGGACACTGTTGAATACAGACAAATTATCTTAAGAAACTTCATCCAACTACTGTAATTCACCATCTTTAACTATTCTGAGTGTTTCCTGTGCAGAAGTTCAGGTTTGCCAGCCCCTCACCTCCTGTGTCCAAAATAAGCTTAGAATGGTGAGAGAAAGCCAAAATGGACACTGTTGAATACAGACAAATTATCTTAAGAAACTTCATCCAACTACTGTAATTCACCATCTTTAACTATTCTGAGTGTTTCCTGTGCAGAAGTTCAGGTTTGCCAGCCCCTGGAAAGACAGTTCACCTCCTGTGTCCAAAATAGGCTTAGAATAGTGAGAAAAAGCCGAAAAGGACACTGTTGAATACAGACAAATTATCTTAAGAAACTTCATCCAACTACTGTAATTCACCATCTTTAACTATTCTGAGTGTTTCCTGTGCAGAAGTTCAGGTTTGCCAGCCCCTCACCTCCTGTGTCCAAAATAAGCTTAGAATGGTGAGAGAAAGCCAAAATGGACACTGTTGAATACAGACAAATTATCTTAAGAAACTTCATCCAACTACTGTAATTCACCATCTTTAACTATTCTGAGTGTTTCCTGTGCAGAAGTTCAGGTTTGCCAGCCCCTGGAAAGACAGTTCACCTCCTGTGTCCAAAATAAGCTTAGAATGGTGAGAGAAAGCCAAAATGGACACTGTTGAATACAGACAAATTATCTTAAGAAACTTCATCCAACTACTGTAATTCACCATCTTTAACTATTCTGAGTGTTTCCTGTGCAGAAGTTCAGGTTTGCCAGCCCCTCACCTCCTGTGTCCAAAATAAGGTTAGAATGGTGAGAGAAAGCCAAAATGGACACTGTTGAATACAGACAAATTATCTTAAGAAACTTCATCCAACTACTGTAATTCACCATCTTTAACTATTCTGAGTGTTTCCTGTGCAGAAGTTCAGGTTTGCCAGCCCCTCACCTCCTGTGTCCAAAATAAGCTTAGAATGGTGAGAGAAAGCCAAAATGGACACTGTTGAATACAGACAAATTATCTTAAGAAACTTCATCCAACTACTGTAATTCACCATCTTTAACTATTCTGAGTGTTTCCTGTGCAGAAGTTCAGGTTTGCCAGCCCCTGGAAAGACAGTTCACCTCCTGTGTCCAAAATAGGCTTAGAATAGTGAGAAAAAGCCGAAAAGGACACTGTTGAATACAGACAAATTATCTTAAGAAACTTCATCCAACTACTGTAATTCACCATCTTTAACTATTCTGAGTGTTTCCTGTGCAGAAGTTCAGGTTTGCCAGCCCCTGGAAAGACAGTTCACCTCCTGTGTCCAAAATAAGCTTAGAATGGTGAGAGAAAGCCAAAATGGACACTGTTGAATACAGACAAATTATCTTAAGAAACTTCATCCAACTACTGTAATTCACCATCTTTAACTATTCTGAGTGTTTCCTGTGCAGAAGTTCAGGTTTGCCAGCCCCTCACCTCCTGTGTCCAAAATAAGGTTAGAATGGTGAGAGAAAGCCAAAATGGACACTGTTGAATACAGACAAATTATCTTAAGAAACTTCATCCAACTACTGTAATTCACCATCTTTAACTATTCTGAGTGTTTCCTGTGCAGAAGTTCAGGTTTGCCAGCCCCTCACCTCCTGTGTCCAAAATAAGCTTAGAATGGTGAGAGAAAGCCAAAATGGACACTGTTGAATACAGACAAATTATCTTAAGAAACTTCATCCAACTACTGTAATTCACCATCTTTAACTATTCTGAGTGTTTCCTGTGCAGAAGTTCAGGTTTGCCAGCCCCTGGAAAGACAGTTCACCTCCTGTGTCCAAAATAGGCTTAGAATAGTGAGAAAAAGCCGAAAAGGACACTGTTGAATACAGACAAATTATCTTAAGAAACTTCATCCAACTACTGTAATTCACCATCTTTAACTATTCTGAGTGTTTCCTGTGCAGAAGTTCAGGTTTGCCAGCCCCTCACCTCCTGTGTCCAAAATAAGCTTAGAATGGTGAGAGAAAGCCAAAATGGACACTGTTGAATACAGACAAATTATCTTAAGAAACTTCATCCAACTACTGTAATTCACCATCTTTAACTATTCTGAGTGTTTCCTGTGCAGAAGTTCAGGTTTGCCAGCCCCTGGAAAGACAGTTCACCTCCTGTGTCCAAAATAAGCTTAGAATGGTGAGAGAAAGCCAAAATGGACACTGTTGAATACAGACAAATTATCTTAAGAAACTTCATCCAACTACTGTAATTCACCATCTTTAACTATTCTGAGTGTTTCCTGTGCAGAAGTTCAGGTTTGCCAGCCCCTCACCTCCTGTGTCCAAAATAAGCTTAGAATGGTGAGAGAAAGCCAAAATGGACACTGTTGAATACAGACAAATTATCTTAAGAAACTTCATCCAACTACTGTAATTCACCATCTTTAACTATTCTGAGTGTTTCCTGTGCAGAAGTTCAGGTTTGCCAGCCCCTGGAAAGACAGTTCACCTCCTGTGTCCAAAATAAGCTTAGAATGGTGAGAGAAAGCCAAAATGGACACTGTTGAATACAGACAAATTATCTTAAGAAACTTCATCCAACTACTGTAATTCACCATCTTTAACTATTCTGAGTGTTTCCTGTGCAGAAGTTCAGGTTTGCCAGCCCCTGGAAAGACAGTTCACCTCCTGTGTCCAAAATAGGCTTAGAATAGTGAGAAAAAGCCGAAAAGGACACTGTTGAATACAGACAAATTATCTTAAGAAACTTCATCCAACTACTGTAATTCACCATCTTTAACTATTCTGAGTGTTTCCTGTGCAGAAGTTCAGGTTTGCCAGCCCCTGGAAAGACAGTTCACCTCCTGTGTCCAAAATAGGCTTAGAATAGTGAGAAAAAGCCGAAAAGGACACTGTTGAATACAGACAAATTATCTTAAGAAACTTCATCCAACTACTGTAATTCACCATCTTTAACTATTCTGAGTGTTTCCTGTGCAGAAGTTCAGGTTTGCCAGCCCCTGGAAAGACAGTTCACCTCCTGTGTCCAAAATAGGCTTAGAATAGTGAGAAAAAGCCGAAAAGGACACTGTTGAATACAGACAAATTATCTTAAGAAACTTCATCCAACTACTGTAATTCACCATCTTTAACTATTCTGAGTGTTTCCTGTGCAGAAGTTCAGGTTTGCCAGCCCCTCACCTCCTGTGTCCAAAATAAGCTTAGAATGGTGAGAGAAAGCCAAAATGGACACTGTTGAATACAGACAAATTATCTTAAGAAACTTCATCCAACTACTGTAATTCACCATCTTTAACTATTCTGAGTGTTTCCTGTGCAGAAGTTCAGGTCTGCCAGCCCCTGGAAAGACAGTTCACCTCCTGTGTCCAAAATAGGCTTAGAATGGTGAGAGAAAGCCAAAATGGACACTGTTGAATACAGACAAATTATCTTAAGAAACTTCATCCAACTACTGTAATTCACCATCTTTAACTATTCTGAGTGTTTCCTGTGCAGAAGTTCAGGTTTGCCAGCCCCTCACCTCCTGTGTCCAAAATAAGCTTAGAATGGTGAGAGAAAGCCAAAATGGACACTGTTGAATACAGACAAATTATCTTAAGAAACTTCATCCAACTACTGTAATTCACCATCTTTAACTATTCTGAGTGTTTCCTGTGCAGAAGTTCAGGTTTGCCAGCCCCTGGAAAGACAGTTCACCTCCTGTGTCCAAAATAGGCTTAGAATAGTGAGAAAAAGCCGAAAAGGACACTGTTGAATACAGACAAATTATCTTAAGAAACTTCATCCAACTACTGTAATTCACCATCTTTAACTATTCTGAGTGTTTCCTGTGCAGAAGTTCAGGTTTGCCAGCCCCTCACCTCCTGTGTCCAAAATAAGCTTAGAATGGTGAGAGAAAGCCAAAATGGACACTGTTGAATACAGACAAATTATCTTAAGAAACTTCATCCAACTACTGTAATTCACCATCTTTAACTATTCTGAGTGTTTCCTGTGCAGAAGTTCAGGTTTGCCAGCCCCTGGAAAGACAGTTCACCTCCTGTGTCCAAAATAGGCTTAGAATAGTGAGAAAAAGCCGAAAAGGACACTGTTGAATACAGACAAATTATCTTAAGAAACTTCATCCAACTACTGTAATTCACCATCTTTAACTATTCTGAGTGTTTCCTGTGCAGAAGTTCAGGTTTGCCAGCCCCTCACCTCCTGTGTCCAAAATAAGCTTAGAATGGTGAGAGAAAGCCAAAATGGACACTGTTGAATACAGACAAATTATCTTAAGAAACTTCATCCAACTACTGTAATTCACCATCTTTAACTATTCTGAGTGTTTCCTGTGCAGAAGTTCAGGTTTGCCAGCCCCTGGAAAGACAGTTCACCTCCTGTGTCCAAAATAAGCTTAGAATGGTGAGAGAAAGCCAAAATGGACACTGTTGAATACAGACAAATTATCTTAAGAAACTTCATCCAACTACTGTAATTCACCATCTTTAACTATTCTGAGTGTTTCCTGTGCAGAAGTTCAGGTTTGCCAGCCCCTCACCTCCTGTGTCCAAAATAAGCTTAGAATGGTGAGAGAAAGCCAAAATGGACACTGTTGAATACAGACAAATTATCTTAAGAAACTTCATCCAACTACTGTAATTCACCATCTTTAACTATTCTGAGTGTTTCCTGTGCAGAAGTTCAGGTTTGCCAGCCCCTGGAAAGACAGTTCACCTCCTGTGTCCAAAATAAGCTTAGAATGGTGAGAGAAAGCCAAAATGGACACTGTTGAATACAGACAAATTATCTTAAGAAACTTCATCCAACTACTGTAATTCACCATCTTTAACTATTCTGAGTGTTTCCTGTGCAGAAGTTCAGGTTTGCCAGCCCCTGGAAAGACAGTTCACCTCCTGTGTCCAAAATAGGCTTAGAATAGTGAGAAAAAGCCGAAAAGGACACTGTTGAATACAGACAAATTATCTTAAGAAACTTCATCCAACTACTGTAATTCACCATCTTTAACTATTCTGAGTGTTTCCTGTGCAGAAGTTCAGGTTTGCCAGCCCCTGGAAAGACAGTTCACCTCCTGTGTCCAAAATAGGCTTAGAATAGTGAGAAAAAGCCGAAAAGGACACTGTTGAATACAGACAAATTATCTTAAGAAACTTCATCCAACTACTGTAATTCACCATCTTTAACTATTCTGAGTGTTTCCTGTGCAGAAGTTCAGGTTTGCCAGCCCCTGGAAAGACAGTTCACCTCCTGTGTCCAAAATAGGCTTAGAATAGTGAGAAAAAGCCGAAAAGGACACTGTTGAATACAGACAAATTATCTTAAGAAACTTCATCCAACTACTGTAATTCACCATCTTTAACTATTCTGAGTGTTTCCTGTGCAGAAGTTCAGGTTTGCCAGCCCCTCACCTCCTGTGTCCAAAATAAGCTTAGAATGGTGAGAGAAAGCCAAAATGGACACTGTTGAATACAGACAAATTATCTTAAGAAACTTCATCCAACTACTGTAATTCACCATCTTTAACTATTCTGAGTGTTTCCTGTGCAGAAGTTCAGGTCTGCCAGCCCCTGGAAAGACAGTTCACCTCCTGTGTCCAAAATAGGCTTAGAATGGTGAGAGAAAGCCAAAATGGACACTGTTGAATACAGACAAATTATCTTAAGAAACTTCATCCAACTACTGTAATTCACCATCTTTAACTATTCTGAGTGTTTCCTGTGCAGAAGTTCAGGTTTGCCAGCCCCTCACCTCCTGTGTCCAAAATAAGCTTAGAATGGTGAGAGAAAGCCAAAATGGACACTGTTGAATACAGACAAATTATCTTAAGAAACTTCATCCAACTACTGTAATTCACCATCTTTAACTATTCTGAGTGTTTCCTGTGCAGAAGTTCAGGTTTGCCAGCCCCTCACCTCCTGTGTCCAAAATAAGCTTAGAATGGTGAGAGAAAGCCAAAATGGACACTGTTGAATACAGACAAATTATCTTAAGAAACTTCATCCAACTACTGTAATTCACCATCTTTAACTATTCTGAGTGTTTCCTGTGCAGAAGTTCAGGTTTGCCAGCCCCTCACCTCCTGTGTCCAAAATAAGCTTAGAATGGTGAGAGAAAGCCAAAATGGACACTGTTGAATACAGACAAATTATCTTAAGAAACTTCATCCAACTACTGTAATTCACCATCTTTAACTATTCTGAGTGTTTCCTGTGCAGAAGTTCAGGTTTGCCAGCCCCTGGAAAGACAGTTCACCTCCTGTGTCCAAAATAGGCTTAGAATAGTGAGAAAAAGCCGAAAAGGACACTGTTGAATACAGACAAATTATCTTAAGAAACTTCATCCAACTACTGTAATTCACCATCTTTAACTATTCTGAGTGTTTCCTGTGCAGAAGTTCAGGTTTGCCAGCCCCTCACCTCCTGTGTCCAAAATAAGCTTAGAATGGTGAGAGAAAGCCAAAATGGACACTGTTGAATACAGACAAATTATCTTAAGAAACTTCATCCAACTACTGTAATTCACCATCTTTAACTATTCTGAGTGTTTCCTGTGCAGAAGTTCAGGTTTGCCAGCCCCTGGAAAGACAGTTCACCTCCTGTGTCCAAAATAAGCTTAGAATGGTGAGAGAAAGCCAAAATGGACACTGTTGAATACAGACAAATTATCTTAAGAAACTTCATCCAACTACTGTAATTCACCATCTTTAACTATTCTGAGTGTTTCCTGTGCAGAAGTTCAGGTTTGCCAGCCCCTGGAAAGACAGTTCACCTCCTGTGTCCAAAATAGGCTTAGAATAGTGAGAAAAAGCCGAAAAGGACACTGTTGAATACAGACAAATTATCTTAAGAAACTTCATCCAACTACTGTAATTCACCATCTTTAACTATTCTGAGTGTTTCCTGTGCAGAAGTTCAGGTTTGCCAGCCCCTCACCTCCTGTGTCCAAAATAAGCTTAGAATGGTGAGAGAAAGCCAAAATGGACACTGTTGAATACAGACAAATTATCTTAAGAAACTTCATCCAACTACTGTAATTCACCATCTTTAACTATTCTGAGTGTTTCCTGTGCAGAAGTTCAGGTTTGCCAGCCCCTGGAAAGACAGTTCACCTCCTGTGTCCAAAATAAGCTTAGAATGGTGAGAGAAAGCCAAAATGGACACTGTTGAATACAGACAAATTATCTTAAGAAACTTCATCCAACTACTGTAATTCACCATCTTTAACTATTCTGAGTGTTTCCTGTGCAGAAGTTCAGGTTTGCCAGCCCCTCACCTCCTGTGTCCAAAATAAGCTTAGAATGGTGAGAGAAAGCCAAAATGGACACTGTTGAATACAGACAAATTATCTTAAGAAACTTCATCCAACTACTGTAATTCACCATCTTTAACTATTCTGAGTGTTTCCTGTGCAGAAGTTCAGGTTTGCCAGCCCCTCACCTCCTGTGTCCAAAATAAGCTTAGAATGGTGAGAGAAAGCCAAAATGGACACTGTTGAATACAGACAAATTATCTTAAGAAACTTCATCCAACTACTGTAATTCACCATCTTTAACTATTCTGAGTGTTTCCTGTGCAGAAGTTCAGGTTTGCCAGCCCCTCACCTCCTGTGTCCAAAATAAGCTTAGAATGGTGAGAGAAAGCCAAAATGGACACTGTTGAATACAGACAAATTATCTTAAGAAACTTCATCCAACTACTGTAATTCACCATCTTTAACTATTCTGAGTGTTTCCTGTGCAGAAGTTCAGGTTTGCCAGCCCCTGGAAAGACAGTTCACCTCCTGTGTCCAAAATAGGCTTAGAATAGTGAGAAAAAGCCGAAAAGGACACTGTTGAATACAGACAAATTATCTTAAGAAACTTCATCCAACTACTGTAATTCACCATCTTTAACTATTCTGAGTGTTTCCTGTGCAGAAGTTCAGGTTTGCCAGCCCCTCACCTCCTGTGTCCAAAATAAGCTTAGAATGGTGAGAGAAAGCCAAAATGGACACTGTTGAATACAGACAAATTATCTTAAGAAACTTCATCCAACTACTGTAATTCACCATCTTTAACTATTCTGAGTGTTTCCTGTGCAGAAGTTCAGGTTTGCCAGCCCCTGGAAAGACAGTTCACCTCCTGTGTCCAAAATAAGCTTAGAATGGTGAGAGAAAGCCAAAATGGACACTGTTGAATACAGACAAATTATCTTAAGAAACTTCATCCAACTACTGTAATTCACCATCTTTAACTATTCTGAGTGTTTCCTGTGCAGAAGTTCAGGTTTGCCAGCCCCTGGAAAGACAGTTCACCTCCTGTGTCCAAAATAGGCTTAGAATAGTGAGAAAAAGCCGAAAAGGACACTGTTGAATACAGACAAATTATCTTAAGAAACTTCATCCAACTACTGTAATTCACCATCTTTAACTATTCTGAGTGTTTCCTGTGCAGAAGTTCAGGTTTGCCAGCCCCTCACCTCCTGTGTCCAAAATAAGCTTAGAATGGTGAGAGAAAGCCAAAATGGACACTGTTGAATACAGACAAATTATCTTAAGAAACTTCATCCAACTACTGTAATTCACCATCTTTAACTATTCTGAGTGTTTCCTGTGCAGAAGTTCAGGTTTGCCAGCCCCTGGAAAGACAGTTCACCTCCTGTGTCCAAAATAAGCTTAGAATGGTGAGAGAAAGCCAAAATGGACACTGTTGAATACAGACAAATTATCTTAAGAAACTTCATCCAACTACTGTAATTCACCATCTTTAACTATTCTGAGTGTTTCCTGTGCAGAAGTTCAGGTTTGCCAGCCCCTGGAAAGACAGTTCACCTCCTGTGTCCAAAATAGGCTTAGAATAGTGAGAAAAAGCCGAAAAGGACACTGTTGAATACAGACAAATTATCTTAAGAAACTTCATCCAACTACTGTAATTCACCATCTTTAACTATTCTGAGTGTTTCCTGTGCAGAAGTTCAGGTTTGCCAGCCCCTCACCTCCTGTGTCCAAAATAAGCTTAGAATGGTGAGAGAAAGCCAAAATGGACACTGTTGAATACAGACAAATTATCTTAAGAAACTTCATCCAACTACTGTAATTCACCATCTTTAACTATTCTGAGTGTTTCCTGTGCAGAAGTTCAGGTTTGCCAGCCCCTGGAAAGACAGTTCACCTCCTGTGTCCAAAATAGGCTTAGAATAGTGAGAAAAAGCCGAAAAGGACACTGTTGAATACAGACAAATTATCTTAAGAAACTTCATCCAACTACTGTAATTCACCATCTTTAACTATTCTGAGTGTTTCCTGTGCAGAAGTTCAGGTTTGCCAGCCCCTCACCTCCTGTGTCCAAAATAAGCTTAGAATGGTGAGAGAAAGCCAAAATGGACACTGTTGAATACAGACAAATTATCTTAAGAAACTTCATCCAACTACTGTAATTCACCATCTTTAACTATTCTGAGTGTTTCCTGTGCAGAAGTTCAGGTTTGCCAGCCCCTGGAAAGACAGTTCACCTCCTGTGTCCAAAATAAGCTTAGAATGGTGAGAGAAAGCCAAAATGGACACTGTTGAATACAGACAAATTATCTTAAGAAACTTCATCCAACTACTGTAATTCACCATCTTTAACTATTCTGAGTGTTTCCTGTGCAGAAGTTCAGGTTTGCCAGCCCCTCACCTCCTGTGTCCAAAATAAGCTTAGAATGGTGAGAGAAAGCCAAAATGGACACTGTTGAATACAGACAAATTATCTTAAGAAACTTCATCCAACTACTGTAATTCACCATCTTTAACTATTCTGAGTGTTTCCTGTGCAGAAGTTCAGGTTTGCCAGCCCCTGGAAAGACAGTTCACCTCCTGTGTCCAAAATAAGCTTAGAATGGTGAGAGAAAGCCAAAATGGACACTGTTGAATACAGACAAATTATCTTAAGAAACTTCATCCAACTACTGTAATTCACCATCTTTAACTATTCTGAGTGTTTCCTGTGCAGAAGTTCAGGTTTGCCAGCCCCTGGAAAGACAGTTCACCTCCTGTGTCCAAAATAGGCTTAGAATAGTGAGAAAAAGCCGAAAAGGACACTGTTGAATACAGACAAATTATCTTAAGAAACTTCATCCAACTACTGTAATTCACCATCTTTAACTATTCTGAGTGTTTCCTGTGCAGAAGTTCAGGTTTGCCAGCCCCTGGAAAGACAGTTCACCTCCTGTGTCCAAAATAGGCTTAGAATAGTGAGAAAAAGCCGAAAAGGACACTGTTGAATACAGACAAATTATCTTAAGAAACTTCATCCAACTACTGTAATTCACCATCTTTAACTATTCTGAGTGTTTCCTGTGCAGAAGTTCAGGTTTGCCAGCCCCTGGAAAGACAGTTCACCTCCTGTGTCCAAAATAGGCTTAGAATAGTGAGAAAAAGCCGAAAAGGACACTGTTGAATACAGACAAATTATCTTAAGAAACTTCATCCAACTACTGTAATTCACCATCTTTAACTATTCTGAGTGTTTCCTGTGCAGAAGTTCAGGTTTGCCAGCCCCTCACCTCCTGTGTCCAAAATAAGCTTAGAATGGTGAGAGAAAGCCAAAATGGACACTGTTGAATACAGACAAATTATCTTAAGAAACTTCATCCAACTACTGTAATTCACCATCTTTAACTATTCTGAGTGTTTCCTGTGCAGAAGTTCAGGTCTGCCAGCCCCTGGAAAGACAGTTCACCTCCTGTGTCCAAAATAAGCTTAGAATGGTGAGAGAAAGCCAAAATGGACACTGTTGAATACAGACAAATTATCTTAAGAAACTTCATCCAACTACTGTAATTCACCATCTTTAACTATTCTGAGTGTTTCCTGTGCAGAAGTTCAGGTTTGCCAGCCCCTCACCTCCTGTGTCCAAAATAAGCTTAGAATGGTGAGAGAAAGCCAAAATGGACACTGTTGAATACAGACAAATTATCTTAAGAAACTTCATCCAACTACTGTAATTCACCATCTTTAACTATTCTGAGTGTTTCCTGTGCAGAAGTTCAGGTTTGCCAGCCCCTCACCTCCTGTGTCCAAAATAAGCTTAGAATGGTGAGAGAAAGCCAAAATGGACACTGTTGAATACAGACAAATTATCTTAAGAAACTTCATCCAACTACTGTAATTCACCATCTTTAACTATTCTGAGTGTTTCCTGTGCAGAAGTTCAGGTTTGCCAGCCCCTCACCTCCTGTGTCCAAAATAAGCTTAGAATGGTGAGAGAAAGCCAAAATGGACACTGTTGAATACAGACAAATTATCT
The DNA here is from genome assembly GCF_042242105.1 of Pempheris klunzingeri. NCBI lineage: Eukaryota > Metazoa > Chordata > Actinopteri > Acropomatiformes > Pempheridae > Pempheris > Pempheris klunzingeri. The sequence goes on along the minus strand of NC_092025.1, from coordinate 6,108,734 downwards.
TAAGAAACTTCATCCAACTACTGTAATTCACCATCTTTAACTATTCTGAGTGTTTCCTGTGCAGAAGTTCAGGTTTGCCAGCCCCTGGAAAGACAGTTCACCTCCTGTGTCCAAAATAGGCTTAGAATAGTGAGAAAAAGCCGAAAAGGACACTGTTGAATACAGACAAATTATCTTAAGAAACTTCATCCAACTACTGTAATTCACCATCTTTAACTATTCTGAGTGTTTCCTGTGCAGAAGTTCAGGTTTGCCAGCCCCTCACCTCCTGTGTCCAAAATAAGCTTAGAATGGTGAGAGAAAGCCAAAATGGACACTGTTGAATACAGACAAATTATCTTAAGAAACTTCATCCAACTACTGTAATTCACCATCTTTAACTATTCTGAGTGTTTCCTGTGCAGAAGTTCAGGTTTGCCAGCCCCTGGAAAGACAGTTCACCTCCTGTGTCCAAAATAAGCTTAGAATGGTGAGAGAAAGCCAAAATGGACACTGTTGAATACAGACAAATTATCTTAAGAAACTTCATCCAACTACTGTAATTCACCATCTTTAACTATTCTGAGTGTTTCCTGTGCAGAAGTTCAGGTTTGCCAGCCCCTGGAAAGACAGTTCACCTCCTGTGTCCAAAATAGGCTTAGAATAGTGAGAAAAAGCCGAAAAGGACACTGTTGAATACAGACAAATTATCTTAAGAAACTTCATCCAACTACTGTAATTCACCATCTTTAACTATTCTGAGTGTTTCCTGTGCAGAAGTTCAGGTTTGCCAGCCCCTCACCTCCTGTGTCCAAAATAAGCTTAGAATGGTGAGAGAAAGCCAAAATGGACACTGTTGAATACAGACAAATTATCTTAAGAAACTTCATCCAACTACTGTAATTCACCATCTTTAACTATTCTGAGTGTTTCCTGTGCAGAAGTTCAGGTTTGCCAGCCCCTGGAAAGACAGTTCACCTCCTGTGTCCAAAATAAGCTTAGAATGGTGAGAGAAAGCCAAAATGGACACTGTTGAATACAGACAAATTATCTTAAGAAACTTCATCCAACTACTGTAATTCACCATCTTTAACTATTCTGAGTGTTTCCTGTGCAGAAGTTCAGGTTTGCCAGCCCCTCACCTCCTGTGTCCAAAATAAGCTTAGAATGGTGAGAGAAAGCCAAAATGGACACTGTTGAATACAGACAAATTATCTTAAGAAACTTCATCCAACTACTGTAATTCACCATCTTTAACTATTCTGAGTGTTTCCTGTGCAGAAGTTCAGGTTTGCCAGCCCCTCACCTCCTGTGTCCAAAATAAGCTTAGAATGGTGAGAGAAAGCCAAAATGGACACTGTTGAATACAGACAAATTATCTTAAGAAACTTCATCCAACTACTGTAATTCACCATCTTTAACTATTCTGAGTGTTTCCTGTGCAGAAGTTCAGGTTTGCCAGCCCCTCACCTCCTGTGTCCAAAATAAGCTTAGAATGGTGAGAGAAAGCCAAAATGGACACTGTTGAATACAGACAAATTATCTTAAGAAACTTCATCCAACTACTGTAATTCACCATCTTTAACTATTCTGAGTGTTTCCTGTGCAGAAGTTCAGGTTTGCCAGCCCCTGGAAAGACAGTTCACCTCCTGTGTCCAAAATAGGCTTAGAATAGTGAGAAAAAGCCGAAAAGGACACTGTTGAATACAGACAAATTATCTTAAGAAACTTCATCCAACTACTGTAATTCACCATCTTTAACTATTCTGAGTGTTTCCTGTGCAGAAGTTCAGGTTTGCCAGCCCCTCACCTCCTGTGTCCAAAATAAGCTTAGAATGGTGAGAGAAAGCCAAAATGGACACTGTTGAATACAGACAAATTATCTTAAGAAACTTCATCCAACTACTGTAATTCACCATCTTTAACTATTCTGAGTGTTTCCTGTGCAGAAGTTCAGGTTTGCCAGCCCCTGGAAAGACAGTTCACCTCCTGTGTCCAAAATAAGCTTAGAATGGTGAGAGAAAGCCAAAATGGACACTGTTGAATACAGACAAATTATCTTAAGAAACTTCATCCAACTACTGTAATTCACCATCTTTAACTATTCTGAGTGTTTCCTGTGCAGAAGTTCAGGTTTGCCAGCCCCTGGAAAGACAGTTCACCTCCTGTGTCCAAAATAGGCTTAGAATAGTGAGAAAAAGCCGAAAAGGACACTGTTGAATACAGACAAATTATCTTAAGAAACTTCATCCAACTACTGTAATTCACCATCTTTAACTATTCTGAGTGTTTCCTGTGCAGAAGTTCAGGTTTGCCAGCCCCTCACCTCCTGTGTCCAAAATAAGCTTAGAATGGTGAGAGAAAGCCAAAATGGACACTGTTGAATACAGACAAATTATCTTAAGAAACTTCATCCAACTACTGTAATTCACCATCTTTAACTATTCTGAGTGTTTCCTGTGCAGAAGTTCAGGTTTGCCAGCCCCTGGAAAGACAGTTCACCTCCTGTGTCCAAAATAAGCTTAGAATGGTGAGAGAAAGCCAAAATGGACACTGTTGAATACAGACAAATTATCTTAAGAAACTTCATCCAACTACTGTAATTCACCATCTTTAACTATTCTGAGTGTTTCCTGTGCAGAAGTTCAGGTTTGCCAGCCCCTGGAAAGACAGTTCACCTCCTGTGTCCAAAATAGGCTTAGAATAGTGAGAAAAAGCCGAAAAGGACACTGTTGAATACAGACAAATTATCTTAAGAAACTTCATCCAACTACTGTAATTCACCATCTTTAACTATTCTGAGTGTTTCCTGTGCAGAAGTTCAGGTTTGCCAGCCCCTGGAAAGACAGTTCACCTCCTGTGTCCAAAATAGGCTTAGAATAGTGAGAAAAAGCCGAAAAGGACACTGTTGAATACAGACAAATTATCTTAAGAAACTTCATCCAACTAATGTAATTCATCATCTTTAACTATTCTGAGTGTTTCCTGTACAGAAGTTCAGGTTTGCCAGCCCCTCACCTCCTGTGTCCAAAATAAGCTTAGAATGGTGAGAGAAAGCCAAAATGGACACTGTTGAATACAGACAAATTATCTTAAGAAACTTCATCCAACTACTGTAATTCACCATCTTTAACTATTCTGAGTGTTTCCTGTGCAGAAGTTCAGGTCTGCCAGCCCCTGGAAAGACAGTTCACCTCCTGTGTCCAAAATAGGCTTAGAATGGTGAGAGAAAGCCAAAATGGACACTGTTGAATACAGACAAATTATCTTAAGAAACTTCATCCAACTACTGTAATTCACCATCTTTAACTATTCTGAGTGTTTCCTGTGCAGAAGTTCAGGTTTGCCAGCCCACTGTTGAATACAGACAAATTATCTTAAGAAACTTCATCCAACTACTGTAATTCACCATCTTTAACTATTCTGAGTGTTTCCTGTGCAGAAGTTCAGGTTTGCCAGCCCCTGGAAAGACAGTTCACCTCCTGTGTCCAAAATAGGCTTAGAATAGTGAGAAAAAGCCGAAAAGGACACTGTTGAATACAGACAAATTATCTTAAGAAACTTCATCCAACTACTGTAATTCACCATCTTTAACTATTCTGAGTGTTTCCTGTGCAGAAGTTCAGGTTTGCCAGCCCCTGGAAAGACAGTTCACCTCCTGTGTCCAAAATAGGCTTAGAATAGTGAGAAAAAGCCGAAAAGGACACTGTTGAATACAGACAAATTATCTTAAGAAACTTCATCCAACTAATGTAATTCATCATCTTTAACTATTCTGAGTGTTTCCTGTACAGAAGTTCAGGTTTGCCAGCCCCTCACCTCCTGTGTCCAAAATAAGCTTAGAATGGTGAGAGAAAGCCAAAATGGACACTGTTGAATACAGACAAATTATCTTAAGAAACTTCATCCAACTACTGTAATTCACCATCTTTAACTATTCTGAGTGTTTCCTGTGCAGAAGTTCAGGTCTGCCAGCCCCTCACCTCCTGTGTCCAAAATAAGCTTAGAATGGTGAGAGAAAGCCAAAATGGACACTGTTGAATACAGACAAATTATCTTAAGAAACTTCATCCAACTACTGTAATTCACCATCTTTAACTATTCTGAGTGTTTCCTGTGCAGAAGTTCAGGTTTGCCAGCCCCTGGAAAGACAGTTCACCTCCTGTGTCCAAAATAGGCTTAGAATAGTGAGAAAAAGCCGAAAAGGACACTGTTGAATACAGACAAATTATCTTAAGAAACTTCATCCAACTACTGTAATTCACCATCTTTAACTATTCTGAGTGTTTCCTGTGCAGAAGTTCAGGTTTGCCAGCCCCTGGAAAGACAGTTCACCTCCTGTGTCCAAAATAGGCTTAGAATAGTGAGAAAAAGCCGAAAAGGACACTGTTGAATACAGACAAATTATCTTAAGAAACTTCATCCAACTACTGTAATTCACCATCTTTAACTATTCTGAGTGTTTCCTGTGCAGAAGTTCAGGTTTGCCAGCCCCTGGAAAGACAGTTCACCTCCTGTGTCCAAAATAGGCTTAGAATAGTGAGAAAAAGCCGAAAAGGACACTGTTGAATACAGACAAATTATCTTAAGAAACTTCATCCAACTACTGTAATTCACCATCTTTAACTATTCTGAGTGTTTCCTGTGCAGAAGTTCAGGTTTGCCAGCCCCTGGAAAGACAGTTCACCTCCTGTGTCCAAAATAGGCTTAGAATGGTGAGAGAAAGCCAAAATGGACACTGTTGAATACAGACAAATTATCTTAAGAAACTTCATCCAACTACTGTAATTCACCATCTTTAACTATTCTGAGTGTTTCCTGTGCAGAAGTTCAGGTTTGCCAGCCCCTGGAAAGACAGTTCACCTCCTGTGTCCAAAATAGGCTTAGAATAGTGAGAAAAAGCCGAAAAGGACACTGTTGAATACAGACAAATTATCTTAAGAAACTTCATCCAACTACTGTAATTCACCATCTTTAACTATTCTGAGTGTTTCCTGTGCAGAAGTTCAGGTTTGCCAGCCCCTGGAAAGACAGTTCACCTCCTGTGTCCAAAATAAGCTTAGAATAGTGAGAAAAAGCCGAAAAGGACACTGTTGAATACAGACAAATTATCTTAAGAAACTTCATCCAACTACTGTAATTCACCATCTTTAACTATTCTGAGTGTTTCCTGTGCAGAAGTTCAGGTTTGCCAGCCCCTGGAAAGACAGTTCACCTCCTGTGTCCAAAATAGGCTTAGAATAGTGAGAAAAAGCCGAAAAGGACACTGTTGAATACAGACAAATTATCTTAAGAAACTTCATCCAACTACTGTAATTCACCATCTTTAACTATTCTGAGTGTTTCCTGTGCAGAAGTTCAGGTTTGCCAGCCCCTGGAAAGACAGTTCACCTCCTGTGTCCAAAATAGGCTTAGAATAGTGAGAAAAAGCCGAAAAGGACACTGTTGAATACAGACAAATTATCTTAAGAAACTTCATCCAACTACTGTAATTCACCATCTTTAACTATTCTGAGTGTTTCCTGTGCAGAAGTTCAGGTTTGCCAGCCCCTCACCTCCTGTGTCCAAAATAAGCTTAGAATGGTGAGAGAAAGCCAAAATGGACACTGTTGAATACAGACAAATTATCTTAAGAAACTTCATCCAACTACTGTAATTCACCATCTTTAACTATTCTGAGTGTTTCCTGTGCAGAAGTTCAGGTCTGCCAGCCCCTGGAAAGACAGTTCACCTCCTGTGTCCAAAATAGGCTTAGAATGGTGAGAGAAAGCCAAAATGGACACTGTTGAATACAGACAAATTATCTTAAGAAACTTCATCCAACTACTGTAATTCACCATCTTTAACTATTCTGAGTGTTTCCTGTGCAGAAGTTCAGGTTTGCCAGCCCCTCACCTCCTGTGTCCAAAATAAGCTTAGAATGGTGAGAGAAAGCCAAAATGGACACTGTTGAATACAGACAAATTATCTTAAGAAACTTCATCCAACTACTGTAATTCACCATCTTTAACTATTCTGAGTGTTTCCTGTGCAGAAGTTCAGGTTTGCCAGCCCCTGGAAAGACAGTTCACCTCCTGTGTCCAAAATAGGCTTAGAATAGTGAGAAAAAGCCGAAAAGGACACTGTTGAATACAGACAAATTATCTTAAGAAACTTCATCCAACTACTGTAATTCACCATCTTTAACTATTCTGAGTGTTTCCTGTGCAGAAGTTCAGGTTTGCCAGCCCCTGGAAAGACAGTTCACCTCCTGTGTCCAAAATAGGCTTAGAATAGTGAGAAAAAGCCGAAAAGGACACTGTTGAATACAGACAAATTATCTTAAGAAACTTCATCCAACTACTGTAATTCACCATCTTTAACTATTCTGAGTGTTTCCTGTGCAGAAGTTCAGGTTTGCCAGCCCCTGGAAAGACAGTTCACCTCCTGTGTCCAAAATAGGCTTAGAATAGTGAGAAAAAGCCGAAAAGGACACTGTTGAATACAGACAAATTATCTTAAGAAACTTCATCCAACTAATGTAATTCATCATCTTTAACTATTCTGAGTGTTTCCTGTACAGAAGTTCAGGTCTGCCAGCCCCTGGAAAGACATTTCACCTCCTGTGTCCAAAATAGGCTTAGAATAGTGAGAAAAAGCCGAAAAGGACACTGTTGAATACAGACAAATTATCTTAAGAAACTTCATCCAACTACTGTAATTCACCATCTTTAACTATTCTGAGTGTTTCCTGTGCAGAAGTTCAGGTTTGCCAGCCCCTGGAAAGACAGTTCACCTCCTGTGTCCAAAATAGGCTTAGAATAGTGAGAAAAAGCCGAAAAGGACACTGTTGAATACAGACAAATTATCTTAAGAAACTTCATCCAACTACTGTAATTCACCATCTTTAACTATTCTGAGTGTTTCCTGTGCAGAAGTTCAGGTTTGCCAGCCCCTGGAAAGACAGTTCACCTCCTGTGTCCAAAATAAGCTTAGAATGGTGAGAGAAAGCCAAAATGGACACTGTTGAATACAGACAAATTATCTTAAGAAACTTCATCCAACTACTGTAATTCACCATCTTTAACTATTCTGAGTGTTTCCTGTGCAGAAGTTCAGGTTTGCCAGCCCCTGGAAAGACAGTTCACCTCCTGTGTCCAAAATAGGCTTAGAATAGTGAGAAAAAGCCGAAAAGGACACTGTTGAATACAGACAAATTATCTTAAGAAACTTCATCCAACTACTGTAATTCACCATCTTTAACTATTCTGAGTGTTTCCTGTGCAGAAGTTCAGGTTTGCCAGCCCCTGGAAAGACAGTTCACCTCCTGTGTCCAAAATAGGCTTAGAATAGTGAGAAAAAGCCGAAAAGGACACTGTTGAATACAGACAAATTATCTTAAGAAACTTCATCCAACTACTGTAATTCACCATCTTTAACTATTCTGAGTGTTTCCTGTGCAGAAGTTCAGGTTTGCCAGCCCCTGGAAAGACAGTTCACCTCCTGTGTCCAAAATAGGCTTAGAATAGTGAGAAAAAGCCGAAAAGGACACTGTTGAATACAGACAAATTATCTTAAGAAACTTCATCCAACTACTGTAATTCACCATCTTTAACTATTCTGAGTGTTTCCTGTGCAGAAGTTCAGGTTTGCCAGCCCCTGGAAAGACAGTTCACCTCCTGTGTCCAAAATAGGCTTAGAATAGTGAGAAAAAGCCGAAAAGGACACTGTTGAATACAGACAAATTATCTTAAGAAACTTCATCCAACTACTGTAATTCACCATCTTTAACTATTCTGAGTGTTTCCTGTGCAGAAGTTCAGGTTTGCCAGCCACTCACCTCCTGTGTCCAAAATAAGCTTAGAATGGTGAGAGAAAGCCAAAATGGACACTGTTGAATACAGACAAATTATCTTAAGAAACTTCATCCAACTACTGTAATTCACCATCTTTAACTATTCTGAGTGTTTCCTGTGCAGAAGTTCAGGTTTGCCAGCCCCTGGAAAGACAGTTCACCTCCTGTGTCCAAAATAAGCTTAGAATGGTGAGAGAAAGCCAAAATGGACACTGTTGAATACAGACAAATTATCTTAAGAAACTTCATCCAACTACTGTAATTCACCATCTTTAACTATTCTGAGTGTTTCCTGTGCAGAAGTTCAGGTTTGCCAGCCCCTGGAAAGACAGTTCACCTCCTGTGTCCAAAATAGGCTTAGAATAGTGAGAAAAAGCCGAAAAGGACACTGTTGAATACAGACAAATTATCTTAAGAAACTTCATCCAACTACTGTAATTCACCATCTTTAACTATTCTGAGTGTTTCCTGTGCAGAAGTTCAGGTTTGCCAGCCCCTGGAAAGACAGTTCACCTCCTGTGTCCAAAATAAGCTTAGAATGGTGAGAGAAAGCCAAAATGGACACTGTTGAATACAGACAAATTATCTTAAGAAACTTCATCCAACTACTGTAATTCACCATCTTTAACTATTCTGAGTGTTTCCTGTGCAGAAGTTCAGGTTTGCCAGCCCCTGGAAAGACAGTTCACCTCCTGTGTCCAAAATAGGCTTAGAATAGTGAGAAAAAGCCGAAAAGGACACTGTTGAATACAGACAAATTATCTTAAGAAACTTCATCCAACTACTGTAATTCACCATCTTTAACTATTCTGAGTGTTTCCTGTGCAGAAGTTCAGGTTTGCCAGCCCCTGGAAAGACAGTTCACCTCCTGTGTCCAAAATAGGCTTAGAATAGTGAGAAAAAGCCGAAAAGGACACTGTTGAATACAGACAAATTATCTTAAGAAACTTCATCCAACTACTGTAATTCACCATCTTTAACTATTCTGAGTGTTTCCTGTGCAGAAGTTCAGGTTTGCCAGCCCCTGGAAAGACAGTTCACCTCCTGTGTCCAAAATAGGCTTAGAATAGTGAGAAAAAGCCGAAAAGGACACTGTTGAATACAGACAAATTATCTTAAGAAACTTCATCCAACTACTGTAATTCACCATCTTTAACTATTCTGAGTGTTTCCTGTGCAGAAGTTCAGGTTTGCCAGCCCCTGGAAAGACAGTTCACCTCCTGTGTCCAAAATAGGCTTAGAATAGTGAGAAAAAGCCGAAAAGGACACTGTTGAATACAGACAAATTATCTTAAGAAACTTCATCCAACTACTGTAATTCACCATCTTTAACTATTCTGAGTGTTTCCTGTGCAGAAGTTCAGGTTTGCCAGCCCCTGGAAAGACAGTTCACCTCCTGTGTCCAAAATAGGCTTAGAATAGTGAGAAAAAGCCGAAAAGGACACTGTTGAATACAGACAAATTATCTTAAGAAACTTCATCCAACTACTGTAATTCACCATCTTTAACTATTCTGAGTGTTTCCTGTGCAGAAGTTCAGGTCTGCCAGCCCCTGGAAAGACAGTTCACCTCCTGTGTCCAAAATAGGCTTAGAATGGTGAGAGAAAGCCAAAATGGACACTGTTGAATACAGACAAATTATCTTAAGAAACTTCATCCAACTACTGTAATTCACCATCTTTAACTATTCTGAGTGTTTCCTGTGCAGAAGTTCAGGTTTGCCAGCCCCTCACCTCCTGTGTCCAAAATAAGCTTAGAATGGTGAGAGAAAGCCAAAATGGACACTGTTGAATACAGACAAATTATCTTAAGAAACTTCATCCAACTACTGTAATTCACCATCTTTAACTATTCTGAGTGTTTCCTGTGCAGAAGTTCAGGTTTGCCAGCCCCTGGAAAGACAGTTTCACCTCCTGTGTCCAAAATAAGCTTAGAATGGTGAGAGAAAGCCAAAATGGACACTGTTGAATACAGACAAATTATCTTAAGAAACTTCATCCAACTACTGTAATTCACCATCTTTAACTATTCTGAGTGTTTCCTGCGCAGAAGTTCAGGTTTGCCAGCCCCTGGAAAGACAGTTCACCTCCTGTGTCCAAAATAGGCTTAGAATAGTGAGAAAAAGCCGAAAAGGACACTGTTGAATACAGACAAATTATCTTAAGAAACTTCATCCAACTACTGTAATTCACCATCTTTAACTATTCTGAGTGTTTCCTGTGCAGAAGTTCAGGTTTGCCAGCCCCTCACCTCCTGTGTCCAAAATAAGCTTAGAATGGTGAGAGAAAGCCAAAATGGACACTGTTGAATACAGACAAATTATCTTAAGAAACTTCATCCAACTACTGTAATTCACCATCTTTAACTATTCTGAGTGTTTCCTGTGCAGAAGTTCAGGTTTGCCAGCCCCTGGAAAGACAGTTCACCTCCTGTGTCCAAAATAGGCTTAGAATAGTGAGAAAAAGCCGAAAAGGACACTGTTGAATACAGACAAATTATCTTAAGAAACTTCATCCAACTACTGTAATTCACCATCTTTAACTATTCTGAGTGTTTCCTGTGCAGAAGTTCAGGTTTGCCAGCCCCTGGAAAGACAGTTCACCTCCTGTGTCCAAAATAGGCTTAGAATAGTGAGAAAAAGCCGAAAAGGACACTGTTGAATACAGACAAATTATCTTAAGAAACTTCATCCAACTACTGTAATTCACCATCTTTAACTATTCTGAGTGTTTCCTGTGCAGAAGTTCAGGTTTGCCAGCCCCTGGAAAGACAGTTCACCTCCTGTGTCCAAAATAGGCTTAGAATAGTGAGAAAAAGCCGAAAAGGACACTGTTGAATACAGACAAATTATCTTAAGAAACTTCATCCAACTACTGTAATTCACCATCTTTAACTATTCTGAGTGTTTCCTGTGCAGAAGTTCAGGTTTGCCAGCCCCTGGAAAGACAGTTCACCTCCTGTGTCCAAAATAGGCTTAGAATAGTGAGAAAAAGCCGAAAAGGACACTGTTAAATACAGACAAATTATCTTAAGAAACTTCATCCAACTACTGTAATTCACCATCTTTAACTATTCTGAGTGTTTCCTGTGCAGAAGTTCAGGTTTGCCAGCCCCTGGAAAGACAGTTCACCTCCTGTGTCCAAAATAGGCTTAGAATAGTGAGAAAAAGCCGAAAAGGACACTGTTGAATACAGACAAATTATCTTAAGAAACTTCATCCAACTACTGTAATTCACCATCTTTAACTATTCTGAGTGTTTCCTGTGCAGAAGTTCAGGTTTGCCAGCCCCTGGAAAGACAGTTCACCTCCTGTGTCCAAAATAGGCTTAGAATAGTGAGAAAAAGCCGAAAAGGACACTGTTGAATACAGACAAATTATCTTAAGAAACTTCATCCAACTACTGTAATTCACCATCTTTAACTATTCTGAGTGTTTCCTGTGCAGAAGTTCAGGTTTGCCAGCCCCTGGAAAGACAGTTCACCTCCTGTGTCCAAAATAGGCTTAGAATAGTGAGAAAAAGCCGAAAAGGACACTGTTGAATACAGACAAATTATCTTAAGAAACTTCATCCAACTACTGTAATTCACCATCTTTAACTATTCTGAGTGTTTCCTGTGCAGAAGTTCAGGTTTGCCAGCCCCTGGAAAGACAGTTCACCTCCTGTGTCCAAAATAGGCTTAGAATAGTGAGAAAAAGCCGAAAAGGACACTGTTAAATACAGACAAATTATCTTAAGAAACTTCATCCAACTACTGTAATTCACCATCTTTAACTATTCTGAGTGTTTCCTGTGCAGAAGTTCAGGTTTGCCAGCCCCTGGAAAGACAGTTCACCTCCTGTGTCCAAAATAGGCTTAGAATAGTGAGAAAAAGCCGAAAAGGACACTGTTGAATACAGACAAATTATCTTAAGAAACTTCATCCAACTACTGTAATTCACCATCTTTAACTATTCTGAGTGTTTCCTGTGCAGAAGTTCAGGTTTGCCAGCCCCTGGAAAGACAGTTCACCTCCTGTGTCCAAAATAGGCTTAGAATAGTGAGAAAAAGCCGAAAAGGACACTGTTGAATACAGACAAATTATCTTAAGAAACTTCATCCAACTACTGTAATTCACCATCTTTAACTATTCTGAGTGTTTCCTGTGCAGAAGTTCAGGTTTGCCAGCCCCTGGAAAGACAGTTCACCTCCTGTGTCCAAAATAGGCTTAGAATAGTGAGAAAAAGCCGAAAAGGACACTGTTGAATACAGACAAATTATCTTAAGAAACTTCATCCAACTACTGTAATTCACCATCTTTAACTATTCTGAGTGTTTCCTGTGCAGAAGTTCAGGTTTGCCAGCCACTCACCTCCTGTGTCCAAAATAAGCTTAGAATGGTGAGAGAAAGCCAAAATGGACACTGTTGAATACAGACAAATTATCTTAAGAAACTTCATCCAACTACTGTAATTCACCATCTTTAACTATTCTGAGTGTTTCCTGTGCAGAAGTTCAGGTTTGCCAGCCCCTGGAAAGACAGTTCACCTCCTGTGTCCAAAATAAGCTTAGAATGGTGAGAGAAAGCCAAAATGGACACTGTTGAATACAGACAAATTATCTTAAGAAACTTCATCCAACTACTGTAATTCACCATCTTTAACTATTCTGAGTGTTTCCTGTGCAGAAGTTCAGGTTTGCCAGCCCCTGGAAAGACAGTTCACCTCCTGTGTCCAAAATAGGCTTAGAATAGTGAGAAAAAGCCGAAAAGGACACTGTTGAATACAGACAAATTATCTTAAGAAACTTCATCCAACTACTGTAATTCACCATCTTTAACTATTCTGAGTGTTTCCTGTGCAGAAGTTCAGGTTTGCCAGCCCCTGGAAAGACAGTTCACCTCCTGTGTCCAAAATAAGCTTAGAATGGTGAGAGAAAGCCAAAATGGACACTGTTGAATACAGACAAATTATCTTAAGAAACTTCATCCAACTACTGTAATTCACCATCTTTAACTATTCTGAGTGTTTCCTGTGCAGAAGTTCAGGTTTGCCAGCCCCTGGAAAGACAGTTCACCTCCTGTGTCCAAAATAGGCTTAGAATAGTGAGAAAAAGCCGAAAAGGACACTGTTGAATACAGACAAATTATCTTAAGAAACTTCATCCAACTACTGTAATTCACCATCTTTAACTATTCTGAGTGTTTCCTGTGCAGAAGTTCAGGTTTGCCAGCCCCTGGAAAGACAGTTCACCTTCTGTGTCCAAAATAGGCTTAGAATAGTGAGAAAAAGCCGAAAAGGACACTGTTGAATACAGACAAATTATCTTAAGAAACTTCATCCAACTACTGTAATTCACCATCTTTAACTATTCTGAGTGTTTCCTGTGCAGAAGTTCAGGTTTGCCAGCCCCTGGAAAGACAGTTCACCTCCTGTGTCCAAAATAGGCTTAGAATAGTGAGAAAAAGCCGAAAAGGACACTGTTGAATACAGACAAATTATCTTAAGAAACTTCATCCAACTACTGTAATTCACCATCTTTAACTATTCTGAGTGTTTCCTGTGCAGAAGTTCAGGTTTGCCAGCCCCTGGAAAGACAGTTCACCTCCTGTGTCCAAAATAGGCTTAGAATAGTGAGAAAAAGCCGAAAAGGACACTGTTGAATACAGACAAATTATCTTAAGAAACTTCATCCAAACTACTGTAATTCACCATCTTTAACTATTCTGAGTGTTTCCTGTGCAGAAGTTCAGGTTTGCCAGCCCCTGGAAAGACAGTTCACCTCCTGTGTCCAAAATAGGCTTAGAATAGTGAGAAAAAGCCGAAAAGGACACTGTTGAATACAGACAAATTATCTTAAGAAACTTCATCCAACTACTGTAATTCACCATCTTTAACTATTCTGAGTGTTTCCTGTGCAGAAGTTCAGGTTTGCCAGCCCCTGGAAAGACAGTTCACCTCCTGTGTCCAAAATAAGCTTAGAATAGTGAGAAAAAGCCGAAATGGACACTGTTGAATACAGACAAATTATCTTAAGAAACTTCATCCAACTAATGTAATTCATCATCTTTAACTATTCTGAGTGTTTCCTGTACAGAAGTTCAGGTCTGCCAGCCCCTGGAAAGACATTTCACCTCCTGTGTCCAAAACAGGCTTAGAATAGTGAGAAAAAGCCGAAAAGGACACTGTTGAATACAGACAAATTATCTTAAGAAACTTCATCCAACTACTGTAATTCACCATCTTTAACTATTCTGAGTGTTTCCTGTGCAGAAGTTCAGGTTTGCCAGCCCCTGGAAAGACAGTTCACCTCCTGTGTCCAAAATAAGCTTAGAATGGTGAGAGAAAGCCAAAATGGACACTGTTGAATACAGACAAATTATCTTGAGAAACTTCATCCAACTACTGTAATTCACCATCTTTAACTATTCTGAGTGTTTCCTGTGCAGAAGTTCAGGTTTGCCAGCCCCTCACCTCCTGTGTCCAAAATAAGCTTAGAATGGTGAGAGAAAGCCAAAATGGACACTGTTGAATACAGACAAATTATCTTAAGAAACTTCATCCAACTACTGTAATTCACCATCTTTAACTATTCTGAGTGTTTCCTGTGCAGAAGTTCAGGTCTGCCAGCCCCTGGAAAGACAGTTCACCTCCTGTGTCCAAAATAGGCTTAGAATGGTGAGAGAAAGCCAAAATGGACACTGTTGAATACAGACAAATTATCTTAAGAAACTTCATCCAACTAATGTAATTCATCATCTTTAACTATTCTGAGTGTTTCCTGTACAGAAGTTCAGGTCTGCCAGCCCCTGGAAAGACATTTCACCTCCTGTGTCCAAAATAGGCTTAGAATAGTGAGAAAAAGCCGAAAAGGACACTGTTGAATACAGACAAATTATCTTAAGAAACTTCATCCAACTACTGTAATTCACCATCTTTAACTATTCTGAGTGTTTCCTGTGCAGAAGTTTAGGTTTGCCAGCCCCTGGAAAGACAGTTCACCTCCTGTGTCCAAAATAAGCTTAGAATGGTGAGAGACAGCCAAAATGGACACTGTTGAATACAGACAAATTATCTTAAGAAACTTCATCCAACTAATGTAATTCACCATCTTTAACTATTCTGAGTGTTTCCTGTGCAGAAGTTCAGGTTTGCCAGCCCCTGGAAAGACAGTTCACCTCCTGTGTCCAAAATAGGCTTAGAATAGTGAGAAAAAGCCGAAAAGGACACTGTTGAATACAGACAAATTATCTTAAGAAACTTCATCCAACTACTGTAATTCACCATCTTTAACTATTCTGAGTGTTTCCTGTGCAGAAGTTCAGGTTTGCCAGCCCCTCACCTCCTGTGTCCAAAATAAGCTTAGAATGGTGAGAGAAAGCCAAAATGGACACTGTTGAATACAGACAAATTATCTTAAGAAACTTCATCCAACTACTGTAATTCACCATCTTTAACTATTCTGAGTGTTTCCTGTGCAGAAGTTCAGGTTTGCCAGCCACTCACCTCCTGTGTCCAAAATAAGCTTAGAATGGTGAGAGAAAGCCAAAATGGACACTGTTGAATACAGACAAATTATCTTAAGAAACTTCATCCAACTACTGTAATTCACCATCTTTAACTATTCTGAGTGTTTCCTGTGCAGAAGTTCAGGTTTGCCAGCCCCTCACCTCCTGTGTCCAAAATAAGCTTAGAATGGTGAGAGAAAGCCAAAATGGACACTGTTGAATACAGACAAATTATCTTAAGAAACTTCATCCAACTACTGTAATTCACCATCTTTAACTATTCTGAGTGTTTCCTGTGCAGAAGTTCAGGTTTGCCAGCCCCTGGAAAGACAGTTCACCTCCTGTGTCCAAAATAGGCTTAGAATAGTGAGAAAAAGCCGAAAAGGACACTGTTGAATACAGACAAATTATCTTAAGAAACTTCATCCAACTACTGTAATTCACCATCTTTAACTATTCTGAGTGTTTCCTGTGCAGAAGTTTAGGTTTGCCAGCCCCTGGAAAGACAGTTCACCTCCTGTGTCCAAAATAAGCTTAGAATGGTGAGAGACAGCCAAAATGGACACTGTTGAATACAGACAAATTATCTTAAGAAACTTCATCCAACTAATGTAATTCACCATCTTTAACTATTCTGAGTGTTTCCTGTGCAGAAGTTCAGGTTTGCCAGCCCCTGGAAAGACAGTTCACCTCCTGTGTCCAAAATAGGCTTAGAATAGTGAGAAAAAGCCGAAAAGGACACTGTTGAATACAGACAAATTATCTTAAGAAACTTCATCCAACTACTGTAATTCACCATCTTTAACTATTCTGAGTGTTTCCTGTGCAGAAGTTCAGGTTTGCCAGCCCCTCACCTCCTGTGTCCAAAATAAGCTTAGAATGGTGAGAGAAAGCCAAAATGGACACTGTTGAATACAGACAAATTATCTTAAGAAACTTCATCCAACTACTGTAATTCACCATCTTTAACTATTCTGAGTGTTTCCTGTGCAGAAGTTCAGGTTTGCCAGCCCCTCACCTCCTGTGTCCAAAATAAGCTTAGAATGGTGAGAGAAAGCCAAAATGGACACTGTTGAATACAGACAAATTATCTTAAGAAACTTCATCCAACTACTGTAATTCACCATCTTTAACTATTCTGAGTGTTTCCTGTGCAGAAGTTCAGGTTTGCCAGCCCCTCACCTCCTGTGTCCAAAATAAGCTTAGAATGGTGAGAGAAAGCCAAAATGGACACTGTTGAATACAGACAAATTATCTTAAGAAACTTCATCCAACTACTGTAATTCACCATCTTTAACTATTCTGAGTGTTTCCTGTGCAGAAGTTCAGGTTTGCCAGCCCCTGGAAAGACAGTTCACCTCCTGTGTCCAAAATAGGCTTAGAATAGTGAGAAAAAGCCGAAAAGGACACTGTTGAATACAGACAAATTATCTTAAGAAACTTCATCCAACTACTGTAATTCACCATCTTTAACTATTCTGAGTGTTTCCTGTGCAGAAGTTCAGGTTTGCCAGCCCCTGGAAAGACAGTTCACCTCCTGTGTCCAAAATAGGCTTAGAATAGTGAGAAAAAGCCGAAAAGGACACTGTTGAATACAGACAAATTATCTTAAGAAACTTCATCCAACTACTGTAATTCACCATCTTTAACTATTCTGAGTGTTTCCTGTGCAGAAGTTCAGGTTTGCCAGCCCCTGGAAAGACAGTTCACCTCCTGTGTCCAAAATAGGCTTAGAATAGTGAGAAAAAGCCGAAAAGGACACTGTTGAATACAGACAAATTATCTTAAGAAACTTCATCCAACTACTGTAATTCACCATCTTTAACTATTCTGAGTGTTTCCTGTGCAGAAGTTCAGGTTTGCCAGCCCCTGGAAAGACAGTTCACCTCCTGTGTCCAAAATAGGCTTAGAATAGTGAGAAAAAGCCGAAAAGGACACTGTTGAATACAGACAAATTATCTTAAGAAACTTCATCCAACTACTGTAATTCACCATCTTTAACTATTCTGAGTGTTTCCTGTGCAGAAGTTCAGGTCTGCCAGCCCCTGGAAAGACAGTTCACCTCCTGTGTCCAAAATAGGCTTAGAATGGTGAGAGAAAGCCAAAATGGACACTGTTGAATACAGACAAATTATCTTAAGAAACTTCATCCAACTACTGTAATTCACCATCTTTAACTATTCTGAGTGTTTCCTGTGCAGAAGTTCAGGTTTGCCAGCCCCTCACCTCCTGTGTCCAAAATAAGCTTAGAATGGTGAGAGAAAGCCAAAATGGACACTGTTGAATACAGACAAATTATCTTAAGAAACTTCATCCAACTACTGTAATTCACCATCTTTAACTATTCTGAGTGTTTCCTGTGCAGAAGTTCAGGTTTGCCAGCCCCTGGAAAGACAGTTCACCTCCTGTGTCCAAAATAAGCTTAGAATGGTGAGAGAAAGCCAAAATGGACACTGTTGAATACAGACAAATTATCTTAAGAAACTTCATCCAACTACTGTAATTCACCATCTTTAACTATTCTGAGTGTTTCCTGTGCAGAAGTTCAGGTTTGCCAGCCCCTGGAAAGACAGTTCACCTCCTGTGTCCAAAATAGGCTTAGAATAGTGAGAAAAAGCCGAAAAGGACACTGTTGAATACAGACAAATTATCTTAAGAAACTTCATCCAACTACTGTAATTCACCATCTTTAACTATTCTGAGTGTTTCCTGTGCAGAAGTTCAGGTTTGCCAGCCCCTCACCTCCTGTGTCCAAAATAAGCTTAGAATGGTGAGAGAAAGCCGAAAAGGACACTGTTGAATACAGACAAATTATCTTAAGAAACTTCACCCAACTACTGCAATTCATCATCTTTAACTATTCTGAGTGTTTCCTGTACAGAAGTTCAGGTTTGCTAGCCCCTGGAAAGACAGTTCACCTCCTGTGTCCAAAATAAGCTTAGAATGGTGAGAGAAAGCCAAAATGGACACTGTTGAATACAGACAAATTATCTTAAGAAACTTCATCCAACTACTGTAATTCATCATCTTTATCTATTCTGAGTGTTTTCTGGGCAAAAATGTAAGTCTATCAGTCCATGGTAACACATTTCACCTCCTGTGTCCAAAATAAGCTTAGAATGGTGAGAGAAAGCCAAAATGGACACTGTTGAATACAGACAAATTATCTGGAGAAACTTCATCCAACTACTGTAATTCATCATCTTTATCTATTCTGAGTGTTTTCTGGGCAAAAATGTAAGTCTATCAGTCCATGGTAACACATTTCACCTCCTGTGTCCAAAATAAGCTTAGCATGGGAGAGAAAGCCAAAATGGACACTGTTGAATACAGACAAATTATCTGGAGAAACTTCATCCAACTACTGTAATTCATCATCTTTATCTATTCTGAGTGTTTTCTGGGCAAAAATGTAAGTCTATCAGTCCATGGTAACACATTTCACCTCCTGTGTCCAAAATAAGCTTAGCATGGGAGAGAAAGCCAAAATGGACACTGTTGAATACAGACAAATTATCTGGAGAAACTTCATCCAACTACTGTAATTCATCACCTTTGTCTGTTCTGAGTGTTTTCTGGGAAAAAATGTTAGTCTATCAGTCCATGGTAACACATTTCACCTCCTGTGTCCAAAATAATCTTAGAATGGTGAGAGAAAGCCAAAATGGACACTGTTGAGTACAGACAAATTATCTTAAGAAACTTCATCCAACTAATGTAATTCACCATCTTTAACTATTCTGAGTGGTTCCTGTACAGAAGTTCAGGTTTGCCAGCCCCTGGAAAGACAATTCACCTCCTGTGTCCAAAATAAGCTTGGAATGGTGAGAAAAAGCCAAAATGGACACTGTTGAATACAGACAAATTATCTTAAGAAACTTCATCCAACTACTGTAATTCACCATCTTTAACTATTCTGAGTGTTTCCTGTGCAGAAGTTCAGGTTTGCCAGCCCCTGGAAAGACAGTTCACCTCCTGTGTCCAAAATAAGCTTAGAATGGTGAGAGAAAGCCAAAATGGACACTGTTGAATACAGACAAATTATCTGGAGAAACTTCATCCAACTAATGTAATTCATCATCTTTAACTATTCTGAGTGTTTCCTGTGCAGAAGTTCAGGTCTGCCAGCCCCTGGAAATACAATTCACCTCCTGTGTCCAAACTAGGCTTAGGATGGTGAGAGAAAGCCAAAATGGACACGTTGAATACAGAAAAAATAGCTGGAGAAACTTCATCGAACTTCATTGAAAGACACATCTCAAATCCCAACACATCCCTACTATCTGCATGTATGCAGATAGTAGATAGATAGATAACAATCACAAGAAACTTGATTCAAAAATCACTTCATCCTTCATGGCCATCGATATTCAATGGGTATAATGTAGAAACTTATGTCTGTGTCTGCTTACAAGTAGAAACAGGTGTTGAGGACATCTTGATCTTATTGTGTGTACCATTACATGCATGACATGACACGATAAGCTACAGGGGAGCTAGAGGTCATGACTGTAAAATGTTGCATAGTCATGTTCCCCTTAATACCACAAATGCATTTGAGAACATCAGCAGAAGTAAATTGTGTGGCAGGACTGTGGTGCCTAATAGGCTACCTTACCTCATAGTCCAGAGAAGTACTAGGGTAACTGCATCTGTGTGGGTGATCCACATCTCCTTCTGGGTCTCCCTCATCAGGAAGTGCAACCTGTCACAACATCTGCTGCTGTCCTTCTACCAATCCTCTGTCCTAAGTGTACTGACCTACGGCATCCTGGTCTGGTGTGGTTGGTGCAGCTCTACAGCAGACAAAAGGGCCTCATCTTCACCTCCCGTTGTCTCCAGAAAACAGACACTGTCCTGAAAGACACATCTCACAGAGAAATTATCTTAAGAAACTTCATCCAACTAATGTAATTCATCAGCTTTAACTATTCTGAGTGTTTCCTGTACAGAAGTTCAGGTCTGCCAGGTCTGTTCCAGTCTCTGTAACAGGATGTGATGGTCGATGGTGTCGAAAGCAGCACTCAGGTCTAACAAGACCAGGACAGAGTGAAGTCCTCTGTCTGATGCCATAAGGAGGTCGTTTGTAACCTTCACCAGTGCTGTCTCTGTGCTGTGGTTCGCTCTAAAACCTGACTGAAAATCCTCAAATAAACTATTACAGTTAAAAAATTACACAGCTGATTAGCTACAACTTTCTCCAGGATCTTGGAGAGAAAGGGAAGGTTGGATATAGGTCTATAGTTAGCTAACACACCTGAATCAAGAGTAGGCTTTTTCAGGAGAGGTTTAATTACTGCTACTTTAAAGGACTGCGGTACATAGCCTGTTAGTAAAGACTGATTTGTCATACCCAGTAAGGACATGTTAATTAGGGGCAGGACCTCTTTAAGGAGTCCAGTAGGAATGGGGTCTAGGAGACATGTTGACGATCTAGATGAGGAGATTATTGAGGTCAATTCAGCAAGATCAATTGGAGAAAAACAGTCCAAGTACACATCAGGTCTAACAGCTATTTCTATGATTCCTAGGTTTGAGGTTGAACCAGACCCTGTTCAGGGCAGGAGGTGTTGAATTTTGTCCCTAATAGTTAGGATTTTATCATTAAAGAAGCTCATGAAGTCGTTACTGCTGAGCTCTAAAGGAACACAAGGATCAATAGAGTTCTGGCTCCTTGTCAGCCTAGCTATTGTGCTAAAAAGGAATCTAGGGTTGCTTTTATTTTCTTCTATTAATGAGGAGTAGTAGGCGGCTCTGGCATTACAGAGGGCCTTTCTATAGGTTTTAAGACTATCTTGCCAGATTAAACGGGATTCTTCCACTTTGGTGGCCCGCCATGTCCTTTCTAGCCTTCGTGAGTGTTGCTTAAGCTCACGTGTCTGGGAGTTATACCAGGGAGCTTGTCTCTTTTCTTTAATTCTCTTCTTTTTTAGAGGGGCAATAGAGTCTAGTGTCATTCGCAGTGAACCTGCAGCACTATTGACCAGATAATCAATTTGGGAGGGGCTAAGATTAACATGGGGGTCATCCACAGCACAGGGACACACAGGCTGAAATACTGAAGGAATCACCTCCTTAAATTTGGCAACAGCACTATCAGATAAGGATCTAGTGAGGACCTCTCTGTCAAATAGAGCATACTCCTGTAGCAAGAAATCAAATGTTAACAGGTAATGGTCTGATAAAATAGAGTTATGTGGGAGGACTGTTAACTGTTCAGTTTCAACACCATAAGCCAAAACAAGGTCAAGAGTGTGGTTAAAACAGTGAGTTGGTTCATTTACACTCTGGGAGAAGCCAATTGAGTCCAGTAGTGAGACAAAAGCAGTGCTGAGACTATCATTATCATTATCCACATGAATATTAAAGTCACCTACTATAATCACTTTGTCCACACTAAGGACTAAATCTGATAAAAACTCTGAAAACTCAGTTAAGAATTCAGAGTACGGACCAGGAGTGCGGTACTCTGTGACAACCAACACTGGTTTTAGAGTTTTCCAGGTTGGGTGTGAAAAACTAAGAGTAAGACTTTCAAAGGAGTTATAATTAAGTTTGGGTCTAGGTTGGACTATTAAACTAGAGTTAAAGATTGCTGCAACTCCACCTCCACGTCCAGAATCTCTGGGAATATGAGTATTAGTATGACTAGGAGGAGTGGCCTCATTACGGCTAACATACTCCTCAGGACGTAGCCAGGTTTCAGTCAGACACAATAAATCAATTTCATGGTCAGATATCAGATCATTTACTAAAACAGCTTTGGATGGCAGAGATCTGATGTTTAAAAGTCCACATTTAACTCTCCTGTCCTGTTTCATAGTGCCAATGGTGGTATTAACTCCGATTAAATGTTGATGCTGAACTCCTCTCCTGTTGGACTTAATAGATCTAAATGGTCTGAGTGGTCGGGGGACAGACACAGTCTCTATGGGATGTTGGGTGGGTGACTGTACTAATGGAGGAGCAGAGAAGCGTGTAAGACTGCAGCTCTGCCTCCAGGTCTCGACTCTGGATTGTCAAGTTTTAGGACTAATAAACTTCGCCATATTTCTAGATAAGAGCGCAGCTCCGTCCAAAGTGGGATGGATGCCGTCTCTTCTAATGAGACCAGGTTTTCCCCAGAATGACAATTGTCTATGAAGCCCACATTGTTAGCTGGGCACCACCTCGACAGCCAGCGGTTAAATGATGACATTAAAACATGCACCACCAGACTGTTTCATAGTTTTTATCCTCAAGCCATCACCAACATACAAACACTTAAAACATAGGGCCTGTGTAATAATTTGAGTGGAATATAATTTATTCTTTGGCATTTGTTTTTTTTGTATCTTTGTACTTTTATGGTTTTGTTTCACTTTTTTGAGCTTTCACTTTCGTTGTATTTATTTACAATGACAGTAAAAGGGATCTATCCATCTATCTATCACAGCTCATTTTCACTCTATTTTTGCTGTGTCACATGTGTATTCAAAAATCCCAACCCATCCCTACTATCTGCATACAAACAATCACAAGAAACTTGATTCAAAAATCACTTCATCCTTCATGGCCATCGATACTCAATGTGTATAATGTAGAAACTTGTGTCTGTGTCTGCTTACAAGTAGAAACAGGTGTTGAGGACATCTTGATCTTATTGTGTGTACCATTACATGCATGACATGACACGATAAGCTACAGGGGAGCTAGAGGTCATGACTGTAAGACGTTGCATAGGTGGTCATGTTCCCCTTAATACCACAAATACATCTGAGAACATCAGCGGAAGTAAATTGTGTGGCAGGACTGTGGTGCCAAATAGGCTACCTTACCTCATAGTCCAGAGAAGTACTGGGGTAACTGCATCTGTGTGGGTGATCCACATCTAGGCTGCACATCTTGGGGTGAAATTGTTAACTAGAAACTCTGATATTGCAACAAAATGTCTTCAATGTTAATTAGAACTTTAAATCATAAAGTGTTTCATATGTTCCTCAAACGTTGTGCAGGTCAGTGTGACCTGACAGACTTGGTGTCTATTGCTTTAAGCAGCAGATGTAATATCTTTATTGTAAGAAACAGAAAGTTCTTGTTTTATAAACATATTCCTGCTAGATACATGCCTACGCAGACACCGCTGATGGCTGGTGGAGACTGATGTACGGACTAGTGATGTGTCGGTCCTGATTGGGAGCTGATCCGATCGGGAGCCGATATGTTTGTTTTTCTCCCATCATTAGTACGGACCTTAGCATCCAATCAAACAATGGTTACGTGTGATATTGTGATACTCTACCCTTTAAAATCTGTTGGAAAACCCAATTCTTAATTCCCCTGGCCAGAACCTCCCCCCAAGGGCTGTCCATTAAAAGAACACGGGTCCTTACAAAATAGTTCCTTTAGGTCCAGCTGAAAGACCAGCAAAATTGTGTAAAAAAATGTATACAAGACTATTTTGGTGTTCAGGTGTGAAAAGAAGATGCAGCGTCTACGTCTAGAGTTTAGGATGCTAATCTATATCAAAAGCAAGTACAGGTAAAGGTGTGTGAAGTGAGCCTAATGAGAAAATAAAGGTATAAAAATGCAAAGGTTCATCACAGTGTGTGATTATTGAACAATAGAACACAACAGGATGATTAGTAGGGATGGGTCATACTTTTCGAATATTATTAGTCATAAAATTATAAAATTTGTTTTCACCAGAGTAATAAATAGATCCTGGCTGTAAAGGCGATGTCAGGTCTCTGTAAAGATGTGGGTACAAACAGTCTCTGATTTCTTTATCCTTAGGGAGGGAGTTTAGGGAGTAGGGAATCCCATTTCATCTACTAGACAACTGTGACCATTAGCTGGAAGGAGCCCTTAGTACAAGCTGGGTTAGCTTAACTCGTATCTTCTAGTGATTGGAATTTCGGCTCTTTCGGCTCCCAAGTGGCTCCTCAGATTTTTTTTGTTGCTTCAATAAATATATTACCAAATTATGTGTAAAATGAATTACTAATGTAAAATACACATTATATAGAATATTTATTGTTTATATTTCCTTATTGATTTGAAATTATTTAATTTTACTGGGGTCATAGAACTCTGGGCTGTAGGTCTTGGTGGCTGTGGTGTTGTCCTGGATGATGCTGTAGACACTGTAGGAGCAGTAGACACACTGGCACCTTCATTAACAGCAGGTTCCCTTGCTTGTCTTTCCTCCTCTAACTGAATTGATGGGTGAACAGTACACGCATGCCTGTGCAGGTTATTTGTGGAGCCTGCCTGATATGAAATTTTAATTTTGCAAAGTCTGCACTCTGCCTTTGACCTATCAATATTAAAAAATAAATAATGAATAAATAAATAAATATCATCTTAAAATGTGTCCACATTTTTCTACATTTTCTGTTGCTCATGTTTCTCACCTGTCCTGCCTGCAGTCTGACTTGTAGCAGTGCTCTCTCTGGCTCTCTTGTCTCTCCCTCACTCCAGTTCCTGTGCTCACTGCGCTGTGTTGTGTCCCGATCGGATCGGCACCCGATCAGGAGCCGGCTCCCGTCGTTCACTTCAAAGAGCAGGCTCTAAGAACCGGATCATTCGCGACCTACACATCACTAGTATCTGCTGTCTTTCTCTCCTTTTGGGGTGATCACACTGCCCTTCAGCGCTTGGTCATGGCTGGATGCCGGTAGACAATGATCGACTTTTTTTGCTTGAAATGCACATGCCTTGTGATTACTTTTGGAAAATCTAGCACAGACAGCAAAGCTAGAGGTAGGCATCTACACAGACAATAGTCTAGATAAACAGATAATTTAGCATACAGAGCTAACTTGTACTGAGTGTGTAATAAGCTAGCAATAGCGATTAGCAAGAATTCCGTACATAAAACAACAGAAAATGGCGACGAAACGCACAGAAACTGTAGCGTTAGCTAGCAGAATGCAGTGCTCACGATAAGCTAGTAATTAGCTCTGAATCACATCATGTTAAGGACAGAAAGCAATTATTCTGAGTCTCAACAACTGAATAACAATGAAAAAAATACATTAACACCGTGTAATATAAATGGGAATATTTGACTCACATTTTTATCATCACATCATCACATCTGATGGTCATCCTGGTTCAAGTCAGGCAAGATCTTAAGTCGCGCTGATCCCTGTGCTGTGCTGTAGCCACACGGAGTTAACACGGACGGAGAAAGATCAAAGGCAAGGGCGGGGAGGGGGGGGTGGCGGGGGGTCGGCGACGGTCAGTTCAGAAGACACGAAAGAGGCAAGA
This sequence comes from Pempheris klunzingeri, assembly GCF_042242105.1. NCBI lineage: Eukaryota > Metazoa > Chordata > Actinopteri > Acropomatiformes > Pempheridae > Pempheris > Pempheris klunzingeri. The sequence goes on along the minus strand of NC_092025.1, from coordinate 6,083,182 downwards.
TCAAGCCCAGAGCCAGCTGCCAGATGATGATCATGCGCTGTTTACGTGACCTCCGTGTGACACTCTGCAGCAGTGAGTGCGGTCTGCAGATAACCTCCAACAAGGTAACCATATTAGCAGTGGATTTATTTTTTCACAGTGATTGTTGTTTTTTTCTTTTGACATGTCATGATTTAGAGCTAACAAGTAATGTTAACTTGTAGTAAGGAGTGAGGGTTGTCTTACTGCATTCGGCTAGCTAGCGTTCCTATATATTTCAGTTGCAATAATTCTATTGGTTATAGCTTGTGCTTATTTGCTTGCTAGTACTGTTTTACAACTTGCTCATTATCAGGCCCACTTGAATCTGTGCCTGCAGAATTCCAACAACATCTCTGCAGATTGAAAACAGATTTTGAAGGAATTTCAATTCAGTTAACATTGTCATCTGAAAACGCTATGATATTTACAAGCAAAAAAGTATTCTGCTAAATTCCGCTAACTACTAAACTATAAAAAAATCTGCAGATGCTGTTTGGATCTAGTCATTACTAGCCTTTTGCTCTGTATGCTAGCTGTAACAAATGCCTTTGTGTCGTTAGTTTGCTTTTCCCCAATGACAGGAGAGGGATAGTAGGGATCATTCGTGATGCTGCCTCCTCTGCTAATGCATTGGTTTTACATGTCCACCAAAGATGGAAGAAAGACATCAGTGATCCTGTCGCTCATCTGACCTGCTGTGGACCAGGAAGTGAAGATCATGTCTGCTTAAGTAGCCCAGTTGCATTCCAACTGGAGACAAGTTGACGGTTTGGGTGAGGAAATCATTGAAGCTTCAGGAAGATCCAAATATACATCAAGTTCAACAGATCCCAATGGTCCCTAAATTTGAGGTTAAATTAGAGCCTGAATTTTGTCTCTAATAGAATTAAAGACTTCATGAGGTTCTTTAATGATAAAATTCTCTCTAAGTTCTACAATGCTCTGGCTCTGGCTGAGTTCTGGCTCTTTGCCAGCCTGGCTGACATGCTGACATGTTTTTATGTCCTTCTATTAATGAAGAGTAATAGACATTGCATTATAGAGGGCCTTTCTATAGGTTTTAAAGCTGTCCAGATTAAACATGGTTCTTCTAATTTGGTGGCACGCAGTATCCTTGCAAGTTTTGGGATTTACTCCAATGAGCTTGTCTATTTAGTTTTGTTATCTTCTTTTTTAAAGAGAAAAACTGTCGTGGTAGGTAAAAATATTTTTAAAAAAAATTAAACTCCACAAAAGAACTGAGAAATCCTCTTCATATTGCAGCATCATGAGTTGTTTGTATACATTACATTAGATGAGGCAGCCTCCCTGTCTGCTCTGTGCAGTGTTTGTTCCCTTAGTTTGACACCGGAGTCAGATGTATTACCATTTATCCACGACTCTGTAAACACAAGGACACAGGAGCCCCTCCCTTCATGATAAAGTGTAGCTCCACAATCGGATGCAATCCGTCTTCATATCCAGGAAGCGGATGTTTGCCAGAAGGACGCTGGGATCCTTGATGTAAATTTCTTCACTAAAAGTCTCCTGTTAGCAAATGTTCATATTAAATTTTAAAATTTTCATATTGAGCAGTTTTGACACTGGAGAATTGCCTTTCCAGAGGCTGGCAGATGTAAATTTCTATATTGTAAAGAATCAGAATATCTTAAGATGATGAATTACATGAGTGTAATCAAGTTTCTCTGGATAACAAGTCTCTTGTCTGAAAATATTCATTTTGAGCTACTTTCAGTGAAATAATCCCATTCTCAGAAGTGAAGACTTATAGGGTCAACATTGAGTCCAGGTCAAGAGGGGGTTGATGAAATTTCAGGCCCATCTCTCGCAGCATGGCTTAGGGAGCTGTCTTGGTTGCCAGCTTGAAGAAGAACAACAGGCAGAAAGGAAGGCAAAATGCCAACATGTGTCAGTACTGAATAACAGTAAAAATAAAGCCATATATACTGTAAGATTAACAGTTGTCATGCAAGTAAATGTCACAAGGTTTGGGTTTGCAGCTCCACTCTGGGGAAACCTACCAACCAAAAAAAACATAAAACATTCAAACTCAATTCACCTCCTGTGTCCAAAATAAGCATAGAATGGCGAGAGAAAGCCAAAATCAACACATGTTGAATACAGACAAATTATCTCAAAAAACTTGATCTTACTAATGTAATTCATCATCTTTAACTATTCTGAGTGTTTCCTGTACAGAATTTCAGGTGTGCCAGTTTTTCCTGCACAGGGTTTCAGGTGTGCCAGTGTTTCCTGCACAGGATTTCAGACCTGTCAGACTCAGAAACACAATTCAACTCCTGTGTCCAATGAGCTTAGTTGGGGGAGAAAACATGAACATGAACGTATGATGAACATAGACAAATTATCTTAAGAAACTTGATCTTACTAATGTAATTCATCATCTTTAACTATTCTGAGTGTTTCCCTAAGCCTATTTTGGACACAGGAGGTGAAATGTGTTACCATGGACTGATAGACTTACATTTTCCCCCAGAAAAGACTCAGAATAGTTAAAGTTGATGAATTTCATTAGTTGGATGAAGTTTCTCCAGATTATTTGTCTGTATTCAACAGTGTCCATTTTGGCTTTCTCTCACTATTCTAAGCCTATTTTGGACACAGGAGGTGAATTGTCTTTCCAGGGGCTGGCAAACCTGAACTTCTGTACAGGAAACACTCAGAATAGTTGTCAGCCAAAACAGTGGAGGAGGGGGGATTTGAAAAAACACTTGACCCCAGGGTCAAGGAAATGTCAGTTTTTGGAGCTGACACGAAACGGCCTCTTTTTGGCCTGATCCACCTCCAAACCCATTGGAAAACAGGTATTGATCACTTTTAATGTGGTATTTCAGCCACAAACAGCTTTCAGCCAAAGCAGTGTAGGAGGGGGGATTTGAAAAAACACTTGACCCCGGGGTCAAGGAAATTTCCACTTTTTGGAGCCGACACCAAACTGACTCTTTTTGGCCTCATCCACCTCCAAACCCATTGGAAAACAGGTATTGATCACTTGTGATGTGGTAAATCGGCCAGCAAACAGCTTTCAGCCAAAACAGTGGAGGAGGGGGGATTTGTAAAAACACTTGACCCCGGGATCAAGGAAATTTACGCTTTTGGAGCCGACATGAAACGGCCTCTTTTTGGCCTGATCCACCTCCAAACCCATTGGAAAACAGGTGTTGATCACTTTTAATGTGGTAAATCGGCCAGCAAACAGCTGTCAGCCAAAGCAGTGGAGGAGGGGGGATTTGAAAAAACACTTGACCCCGGGGTCAAGGAAATTTCCACTTTTTAGAGCCGACACCAAACTGCCTCTTTTTGGCCTGATCCACCTCCAAACCCATTGGAAAACAGGTATTGATCACTTGTGATGTGGTAATTCGGCCAGCAAACAGCTTTCAGCCAAAGCAGTTTAGGAAGGGGGATTTGAAAAAACACTTGACCCCGGTGTCAAGGAAATTTCTGTTTTTAGAGCCGACACCAAACTGCCTCTTTTTGGCCTGATCCACCTCCAAACCCCTTGGAAAACAGGTATTAATCACTGTTAATGTGGTAAATCGGCCAGCAAACAGCTTTCAGCCAAAACAGTGGAGGAGGGGGGATTTGAAAAAACACTTGACCCCGGGGTCAAGGAAATGTCCGTTTTTGGAACCGGCACCAAACTGCCTCTTTTTGGCCTGATCCACCTCCAAACCCGTTGGAAAACAGGTATTGATCACTTGTGATGTGGTAAATCGGCCAGCAAACAACTTTCAGCCAAAACAGTGGAGGAGGGGGGATTTGAAAAAACACTTGACCCCGGGGTCAAGGAAATGTCCGTTCTTGGAACCGGCACCAAACTGCCTCTTTTTGGCCTGATCCACCTCCAAACCCATTGGAAAACAGGTATTGATCACTTGTGATGTGTTAAATCGGCCAGCAAACAGTTTTCAGCCAAAACAGTGGAGGAGGGGGATTTGTAAAAACACTTGACCCCGGGGTCAAGGAAATTTACGATTTTGGAGCCGACACGAAACGGCCTCTTTTTGGCCTGATCCACCTCCAAACCCATTGGAAAACAGGTGTATATCACTTTTAATGTGGTAAATCGGCCAGCAAACAGCTGTCAGCCAAAGCAGTGGAGGAGGGGGGATTTGAAAAAACACTTGACCCCGGGGTCAAGGAATTTTCCACTTTTTGGAGCCGACACCAAACTGCCTCTTTTTGGCCTGATCCACCTCCAAACCCATTGGAAAACAGGTATTGATCACTTGTGATGTGGTAAATCGGCCAGCAAATAACTTTAAGCCAAAACAGTGGAGGAGGGGGCATTTGAAAAAACACTTGACCCCGGGGTCAAGGAAATTTCTGTTTTTAGAGCCGACACCAAACTGCCTCTTTTTGGCCTGATCCACCTCCAAACCCGTTGGAAAACAGGTACTGATCACTGTTAATGTGGTAAATCGGCCAGCAAACAGCTTTCAGCCAAAACAGTGGAGGAGGGGGGATTTGTAAAAACACTTGACCCCGGGGTCAAGGAAATTTACGATTTTGGAGCCGACACGAAACGGCCTCTTTTTGGCCTGATCCACCTCCAAACCCATTGGAAAACAGGTGTTGATCACTTTTAATGTGGTAAATCGGCCAGCAAACAGCTGTCAGCCAAAGCAGTGGAGGAGGGGGGATTTGAAAAAACACTTGACCCCGGGGTCAAGGATATTTCTGTTTTTAGAGCCGACACCAAACTGCCTCTTTGGCCTGATCCACCTCCAAACCCGTTGGAAAACAGGTATTGATCACTGTTAATGTGGTAAATCGGCCAGCAAACAGCTTTCAGCCAAAACAGTGGAGCAGGGGGGATTTGAAAAAACACTTGACCCCGGGATCAAGGAAATTTCTCTTTTTGGAGCTGACACCAAACTGCCTCTTTTTGGCCTGATCCACCTCCAAACCCATTGGAAAACAGGTATTGATCACTTTTAATGTGGTAATTCGGCCAGCAAACAGCTTTCAGCCAAAACAGTGTAGGAGGGGGGATTTGAAAAAACACTTGACCCCGGGGTCAAGGAATTTTCCACTTTTTGGAGCCGACACCAAACTGCCTCTTTTTGGCCTGATCCACCTCCAAACCCATTGGAAAACAGGTATTGATCACTTGTGATGTGGTAAATCGGCCAGCAAACAACTTTCAGCCAAAACAGTGGAGGAGGGGGGATTTGAAAAAACACTTGACACTTGGTCAAGGAAATTTCTGTTTTTAGAGCCGACACCAAACTGCCTCTTTTTGGCCTGATCCACCTCCAAACCCGTTGGAAAACAGGTACTGATCACTGTTAATGTGGTAAATCGGCCAGCAAACAGCTTTCAGCCAAAACAGTGGAGGAGGGGGGATTTGAAAAAACACTTGACCCCGGGGTCAAGGAAATTTCTGTTTTTGGAGCCGACACCAAACTGCCTCTTTTTGGCCTGATCCACCTCCAAACCCGTTGGAAAACAGGTATTGATCACTGTTAATGTGGTAAATCGGCCAGCAAACAGCTTTCAGCCAAAACAGTGGAGGAGGGGGGATTTGAAAAAACACTTGATCCCGGGGTCAAGGAAATTTCTCTTTTTGGAGCCGACACCAAACTGCCTCTTTTTGGCCTGATCCACCTCCAAACCCGTTGGAAAACAGGTATTGATCACTTTTAATGTGGTAATTCGGCCAGCAAACAGCTTTCAGCCAAAGCAGTGTAGGAGGGGGGATACGAAAAAACACTTGACCCCGGGGTCAAGGAATTTTCCACTTTTTGGAGCCGACACCAAACTGCCTCTTTTTGGCCTGATCCACCTCCAAACCCATTGGAAAACAGGTATTGATCACTTGTGATGTGGTAAATCGGCCAGCAAACAACTTTCAGCCAAAGCAGTGGAGGAGGGGGGATTTGAAAAAACACTTGACACTTGGTCAAGGAAATTTCTGTTTTTAGAGCCGACACCAAACTGCCTCTTTTTGGCCTGATCCACCTCCAAACCCGTTGGAAAACAGGTACTGATCACTGTTAATGTGGTAAATCGGCCAGCAAACAGCTTTCAGCCAAAACAGTGGAGGAGGGGGGATTTGAAAAAACACTTGACCCCGGGGTCAAGGAAATGTCCGTTTTTGGAACCGGCACCAAACTGCCTCTTTTTGGCCTGATCCACCTCCAAACCCGTTGGAAAACAGGTATTGATCACTTGTGATGTGGTAAATCGGCCAGCAAACAACTTTCAGCCAAAACAGTGGAGGAGGGGGGATTTGAAAAAACACTTGACCCCGGGGTCAAGGAAATGTCCGTTCTTGGAACCGGCACCAAACTGCCTCTTTTTGGCCTGATCCACCTCCAAACCCATTGGAAAACAGGTATTGATCACTTGTGATGTGTTAAATCGGCCAGCAAACAGTTTTCAGCCAAAACAGTGGAGGAGGGGGATTTGTAAAAACACTTGACCCCGGGGTCAAGGAAATTTACGATTTTGGAGCCGACACGAAACGGCCTCTTTTTGGCCTGATCCACCTCCAAACCCATTGGAAAACAGGTGTATATCACTTTTAATGTGGTAAATCGGCCAGCAAACAGCTGTCAGCCAAAGCAGTGGAGGAGGGGGGATTTGAAAAAACACTTGACCCCGGGGTCAAGGAATTTTCCACTTTTTGGAGCCGACACCAAACTGCCTCTTTTTGGCCTGATCCACCTCCAAACCCATTGGAAAACAGGTATTGATCACTTGTGATGTGGTAAATCGGCCAGCAAATAACTTTAAGCCAAAACAGTGGAGGAGGGGGCATTTGAAAAAACACTTGACCCCGGGGTCAAGGAAATTTCTGTTTTTAGAGCCGACACCAAACTGCCTCTTTTTGGCCTGATCCACCTCCAAACCCGTTGGAAAACAGGTACTGATCACTGTTAATGTGGTAAATCGGCCAGCAAACAGCTTTCAGCCAAAACAGTGGAGGAGGGGGGATTTGTAAAAACACTTGACCCCGGGGTCAAGGAAATTTACGATTTTGGAGCCGACACGAAACGGCCTCTTTTTGGCCTGATCCACCTCCAAACCCATTGGAAAACAGGTGTTGATCACTTTTAATGTGGTAAATCGGCCAGCAAACAGCTGTCAGCCAAAGCAGTGGAGGAGGGGGGATTTGAAAAAACACTTGACCCCGGGGTCAAGGATATTTCTGTTTTTAGAGCCGACACCAAACTGCCTCTTTGGCCTGATCCACCTCCAAACCCGTTGGAAAACAGGTATTGATCACTGTTAATGTGGTAAATCGGCCAGCAAACAGCTTTCAGCCAAAGCAGTGTAGGAGGGGGGATTTGTAAAAACACTTGACCCCGGGGTCAAGGAAATTTCCACTTTTTGGAGCCGACACCAAACTGCCTCTTTTTGGCCTGATCCACCTCCAAACCCGTTGGAAAACAGGTATTGATCACTTTTAATGTAGTAAATCGGCAAGCAAACAGCTTTCAGCCAAAGCAGTGGAGGAGGGGGGATTTGTAAAAACACTTGACCCCGGGGTCAAGGAAATTTACGATTTTGGAGCCGACACCAAACTGCCTCTTTTTGGCCTGATCCACCTCCAAACCCGTTGGAAAACAGGTGTTGATCACTTTTAATGTGGTAAATCGGCCAGCAAACAGCTGTCAGCCAAAGCAGTGGAGGAGGGGGGATTTGAAAAAACACTTGACCCCGGGGTCAAGGAAATTTCCACTTTTTGGAGCCGACACCAAACTGCCTCTTTTTGGCCTGATCCACCTCCAAACCCGTTGGAAAACAGGTATTGATCACTTTTAATGTGGTAATTCGGCCAGCAAACAGCCTTCAGCCAAAGCAGTGGAGGAGGGGGGATTTGTAAAAACACTTGACCCCGGGGTCAAGGAAATTTACGATTTTGGAACCGACACCAAACTGCCTCTTTTTGGCCTGATCCACCTCCAAACCCGTTGGAAAACAGGTGTTGATCACTTTTAATGTGGTAAATCGGCCAGCAAACAGCTGTCAGCCAAAGCAGTGGAGGAGGGGGGATTTGAAAAAACACTTGACCCCGGGGTCAAGGAAATTTCTGTTTTTAGAGCCGACACCAAACTGCCTCTTTTTGGCCTGATCCACCTCCAAACCCGTTGGAAAACAGGTATTGATCACTTTCAATGTGGTAAATCGGCAAGCAAACAGCTTTCAGCCAAAACAGTGGAGGAGGGGGGATTTGAAAAAACACTTGACCCCGGGGTCAAGGAAATTTCTCTTTTTGGAGCCGACACAAAACTGCCTCTTTTTGGCCTGATCCACCTCCAAACCCATTGGAAAACAGGTATTGATCACTGTTAATGTGGTATATCGGCCAGCAAACAGCTTTCAGCCAAAACAGTGGAGGAGGGGGGATTTGAAAAAACACTTGACCCCGGGGTCAAGGAAATTTCTCCTTTTGGAGCCGACACCAAACTGCCTCTTTTTGGCCTGATCCACCTCCAAACCCATTGGAAAACAGGTATTGATCACTTGTGATGTGGTAAATCGGCCAGCAAACAACTTTCAGCCAAAACAGTGGAGGAGGGGGGATTTGAAAAAACACTTGACCCCGGGATCAAGGAAATTTCTCTTTTTGGAGCCGACACCAAACTGCCTCTTTTTGGCCTGATCCACCTCCAAACCCATTGGAAAACAGGTACTGATCACTTTTAATGTGGTAATTCGGCCAGCAAACAGCTTTCAGCCAAAGAAGTGTAGGAGGGGGGATTCGAAAAAACACTTGACCCCGGGGTCAAGGAAATTTCCACTTTTTGGAGCCGACACCAAACTGCCTCTTTTTGGCCTGATCCACCTCCAAACCCGTTGGAAAACAGGCACTGATCACTGTTAATGTGGTAAATCGGCCAGCAAACAGCTTTCAGCCAAAACAGTGGAGGAGGGGGGATTTGTAAAAACACTTGACCCCGGGGTCAAGGAAATTTACGATTTTGGAGCCGACACGAAACGGCCTCTTTTTGGCCTGATCCACCTCCAAACCCATTGGAAAACAGGTGTTGATCACTTTTAATGTGGTAAATCGGCCAGCAAACAGCTGTCAGCCAAAGCAGTGGAGGAGGGGGGATTTGAAAAAACACTTGACCCCGGGGTCAAGGAAATTTACGATTTTGGAGCCGACACGAAACGGCCTCTTTTTGGCCTGATCCACCTCCAAACCCATTGGAAAACAGGTGTTGATCACTTTTAATGTGGTAAATCGGCCAGCAAACAGCTGTCAGCCAAAGCAGTGGAGGAGGGGGGATTTGAAAAAACACTTGACCCCGGGGTCAAGGATATTTCTGTTTTTAGAGCCGACACCAAACTGCCTCTTTGGCCTGATCCACCTCCAAACCCGTTGGAAAACAGGTATTGATCACTGTTAATGTGGTAAATCGGCCAGCAAACAGCTTTCAGCCAAAACAGTGGAGCAGGGGGGATTTGAAAAAACACTTGACCCCGGGATCAAGGAAATTTCTCTTTTTGGAGCTGACACCAAACTGCCTCTTTTTGGCCTGATCCACCTCCAAACCCATTGGAAAACAGGTATTGATCACTTTTAATGTGGTAATTCGGCCAGCAAACAGCTTTCAGCCAAAACAGTGTAGGAGGGGGGATTTGAAAAAACACTTGACCCCGGGGTCAAGGAATTTTCCACTTTTTGGAGCCGACACCAAACTGCCTCTTTTTGGCCTGATCCACCTCCAAACCCATTGGAAAACAGGTATTGATCACTTGTGATGTGGTAAATCGGCCAGCAAACAACTTTCAGCCAAAACAGTGGAGGAGGGGGGATTTGAAAAAACACTTGACACTTGGTCAAGGAAATTTCTGTTTTTAGAGCCGACACCAAACTGCCTCTTTTTGGCCTGATCCACCTCCAAACCCGTTGGAAAACAGGTACTGATCACTGTTAATGTGGTAAATCGGCCAGCAAACAGCTTTCAGCCAAAACAGTGGAGGAGGGGGGATTTGAAAAAACACTTGACCCCGGGGTCAAGGAAATTTCTGTTTTTGGAGCCGACACCAAACTGCCTCTTTTTGGCCTGATCCACCTCCAAACCCGTTGGAAAACAGGTATTGATCACTGTTAATGTGGTAAATCGGCCAGCAAACAGCTTTCAGCCAAAGCAGTGTAGGAGGGGGGATTTGAAAAAACACTTGACCCCGGGGTCAAGGAAATTTCTCTTTTTGGAGCCGACACCAAACTGCCTCTTTTTGGCCTGATCCACCTCCAAACCCGTTGGAAAACAGGCATTGATCACTGTTAATGTGGTAAATCGGCCAGCAAACAGCTTTCAGCCAAAACAGTGGAGGAGGGGGGATTTGAAAGAACACTTGACCCCGGGGTCAAGGAAATTTCTCTTTTTGGAGCCGACACCAAACTGCCTCTTTTTGGCCTGATCCACCTCCAAACCCATTGGAAAACAGGTATTGATCACTTTTAATGTGGTAATTCGGCCAGCAAACAGCTTTCAGCCAAAGCAGTGTAGGAGGGGGGATTCGAAAAAACACTTGACCCCGGGGTCAAGGAAATTTCCACTTTTTGGAGCCGACACCAAACTGCCTCTTTTTGGCCTGATCCACCTCCAAACCCATTGGAAAACAGGTATTGATCACTTTTAATGTGGTAATTCGGCCAGCAAACAGCTTTCAGCCAAAGCAGTGTAGGAGGGGGGATTCGAAAAAACACTTGACCCCGGGGTCAAGGAATTTTCCACTTTTTGGAGCCGACACCAAACTGCCTCTTTTTGGCCTGATCCACCTCCAAACCCATTGGAAAACAGGTATTGATCACTTGTGATGTGGTAAATCGGCCAGCAAATAACTTTAAGCCAAAACAGTGGAGGAGGGGGCATTTGAAAAAACACTTGACCCCGGGGTCAAGGAAATTTCTGTTTTTAGAGCCGACACCAAACTGCCTCTTTTTGGCCTGATCCACCTCCAAACCCGTTGGAAAACAGGTACTGATCACTGTTAATGTGGTAAATCGGCCAGCAAACAGCTTTCAGCCAAAACAGTGGAGGAGGGGGGATTTGTAAAAACACTTGACCCCGGGGTCAAGGAAATTTACGATTTTGGAGCCGACACGAAACGGCCTCTTTTTGGCCTGATCCACCTCCAAACCCATTGGAAAACAGGTGTTGATCACTTTTAATGTGGTAAATCGGCCAGCAAACAGCTGTCAGCCAAAGCAGTGGAGGAGGGGGGATTTGAAAAAACACTTGACCCCGGGGTCAAGGATATTTCTGTTTTTAGAGCCGACACCAAACTGCCTCTTTGGCCTGATCCACCTCCAAACCCGTTGGAAAACAGGTATTGATCACTGTTAATGTGGTAAATCGGCCAGCAAACAGCTTTCAGCCAAAGCAGTGTAGGAGGGGGGATTTGTAAAAACACTTGACCCCGGGGTCAAGGAAATTTCCACTTTTTGGAGCCGACACCAAACTGCCTCTTTTTGGCCTGATCCACCTCCAAACCCGTTGGAAAACAGGTATTGATCACTTTTAATGTAGTAAATCGGCAAGCAAACAGCTTTCAGCCAAAGCAGTGGAGGAGGGGGGATTTGTAAAAACACTTGACCCCGGGGTCAAGGAAATTTACGATTTTGGAGCCGACACCAAACTGCCTCTTTTTGGCCTGATCCACCTCCAAACCCGTTGGAAAACAGGTGTTGATCACTTTTAATGTGGTAAATCGGCCAGCAAACAGCTGTCAGCCAAAGCAGTGGAGGAGGGGGGATTTGAAAAAACACTTGACCCCGGGGTCAAGGAAATTTCCACTTTTTGGAGCCGACACCAAACTGCCTCTTTTTGGCCTGATCCACCTCCAAACCCGTTGGAAAACAGGTATTGATCACTTTTAATGTGGTAATTCGGCCAGCAAACAGCCTTCAGCCAAAGCAGTGGAGGAGGGGGGATTTGTAAAAACACTTGACCCCGGGGTCAAGGAAATTTACGATTTTGGAACCGACACCAAACTGCCTCTTTTTGGCCTGATCCACCTCCAAACCCGTTGGAAAACAGGTGTTGATCACTTTTAATGTGGTAAATCGGCCAGCAAACAGCTGTCAGCCAAAGCAGTGGAGGAGGGGGGATTTGAAAAAACACTTGACCCCGGGGTCAAGGAAATTTCTGTTTTTAGAGCCGACACCAAACTGCCTCTTTTTGGCCTGATCCACCTCCAAACCCGTTGGAAAACAGGTATTGATCACTTTCAATGTGGTAAATCGGCAAGCAAACAGCTTTCAGCCAAAACAGTGGAGGAGGGGGGATTTGAAAAAACACTTGACCCCGGGGTCAAGGAAATTTCTCTTTTTGGAGCCGACACAAAACTGCCTCTTTTTGGCCTGATCCACCTCCAAACCCATTGGAAAACAGGTATTGATCACTGTTAATGTGGTATATCGGCCAGCAAACAGCTTTCAGCCAAAACAGTGGAGGAGGGGGGATTTGAAAAAACACTTGACCCCGGGGTCAAGGAAATTTCTCCTTTTGGAGCCGACACCAAACTGCCTCTTTTTGGCCTGATCCACCTCCAAACCCATTGGAAAACAGGTATTGATCACTTGTGATGTGGTAAATCGGCCAGCAAACAACTTTCAGCCAAAACAGTGGAGGAGGGGGGATTTGAAAAAACACTTGACCCCGGGATCAAGGAAATTTCTCTTTTTGGAGCCGACACCAAACTGCCTCTTTTTGGCCTGATCCACCTCCAAACCCATTGGAAAACAGGTACTGATCACTTTTAATGTGGTAATTCGGCCAGCAAACAGCTTTCAGCCAAAGAAGTGTAGGAGGGGGGATTCGAAAAAACACTTGACCCCGGGGTCAAGGAAATTTCCACTTTTTGGAGCCGACACCAAACTGCCTCTTTTTGGCCTGATCCACCTCCAAACCCGTTGGAAAACAGGCACTGATCACTGTTAATGTGGTAAATCGGCCAGCAAACAGCTTTCAGCCAAAACAGTGGAGGAGGGGGGATTTGTAAAAACACTTGACCCCGGGGTCAAGGAAATTTACGATTTTGGAGCCGACACGAAACGGCCTCTTTTTGGCCTGATCCACCTCCAAACCCATTGGAAAACAGGTGTTGATCACTTTTAATGTGGTAAATCGGCCAGCAAACAGCTGTCAGCCAAAGCAGTGGAGGAGGGGGGATTTGAAAAAACACTTGACCCCGGGGTCAAGGAAATTTACGATTTTGGAGCCGACACGAAACGGCCTCTTTTTGGCCTGATCCACCTCCAAACCCATTGGAAAACAGGTGTTGATCACTTTTAATGTGGTAAATCGGCCAGCAAACAGCTGTCAGCCAAAGCAGTGGAGGAGGGGGGATTTGAAAAAACACTTGACCCCGGGGTCAAGGATATTTCTGTTTTTAGAGCCGACACCAAACTGCCTCTTTGGCCTGATCCACCTCCAAACCCGTTGGAAAACAGGTATTGATCACTGTTAATGTGGTAAATCGGCCAGCAAACAGCTTTCAGCCAAAACAGTGGAGCAGGGGGGATTTGAAAAAACACTTGACCCCGGGATCAAGGAAATTTCTCTTTTTGGAGCTGACACCAAACTGCCTCTTTTTGGCCTGATCCACCTCCAAACCCATTGGAAAACAGGTATTGATCACTTTTAATGTGGTAATTCGGCCAGCAAACAGCTTTCAGCCAAAACAGTGTAGGAGGGGGGATTTGAAAAAACACTTGACCCCGGGGTCAAGGAATTTTCCACTTTTTGGAGCCGACACCAAACTGCCTCTTTTTGGCCTGATCCACCTCCAAACCCATTGGAAAACAGGTATTGATCACTTGTGATGTGGTAAATCGGCCAGCAAACAACTTTCAGCCAAAACAGTGGAGGAGGGGGGATTTGAAAAAACACTTGACACTTGGTCAAGGAAATTTCTGTTTTTAGAGCCGACACCAAACTGCCTCTTTTTGGCCTGATCCACCTCCAAACCCGTTGGAAAACAGGTACTGATCACTGTTAATGTGGTAAATCGGCCAGCAAACAGCTTTCAGCCAAAACAGTGGAGGAGGGGGGATTTGAAAAAACACTTGACCCCGGGGTCAAGGAAATTTCTGTTTTTGGAGCCGACACCAAACTGCCTCTTTTTGGCCTGATCCACCTCCAAACCCGTTGGAAAACAGGTATTGATCACTGTTAATGTGGTAAATCGGCCAGCAAACAGCTTTCAGCCAAAGCAGTGTAGGAGGGGGGATTTGAAAAAACACTTGACCCCGGGGTCAAGGAAATTTCTCTTTTTGGAGCCGACACCAAACTGCCTCTTTTTGGCCTGATCCACCTCCAAACCCGTTGGAAAACAGGCATTGATCACTGTTAATGTGGTAAATCGGCCAGCAAACAGCTTTCAGCCAAAACAGTGGAGGAGGGGGGATTTGAAAGAACACTTGACCCCGGGGTCAAGGAAATTTCTCTTTTTGGAGCCGACACCAAACTGCCTCTTTTTGGCCTGATCCACCTCCAAACCCATTGGAAAACAGGTATTGATCACTTTTAATGTGGTAATTCGGCCAGCAAACAGCTTTCAGCCAAAGCAGTGTAGGAGGGGGGATTCGAAAAAACACTTGACCCCGGGGTCAAGGAAATTTCCACTTTTTGGAGCCGACACCAAACTGCCTCTTTTTTGCCTGATCCACCTCCAAACCCATTGGAAAACAGGTATTGATCACTTGTGATGTGGTAAATCGGCCAGCAAACAACTTTCAGCCAAAACAGTGGAGGAGGGGGGATTTGAAAAAACACTTGACCCCGGGGTCAAGGAAATTTCTCTTTTTGGAGCCGACACCAAACTGCCTCTTTTTGGCCTGATCCACCTCCAAACCCGTTGGAAAACAGGTATTGATCACTTTCAATGTGGTAAATCGGCAAGCAAACAGCTTTCAGCCAAAACAGTGGAGGAGGGGGGATTTGAAAAAACACTTGACCCCGGGGTCAAGGAAATTTCTCTTTTTGGAGCCGACACAAAACTGCCTCTTTTTGGCCTGATCCACCTCCAAACCCATTGGAAAACAGGTATTGATCACTGTTAATGTGGTATATCGGCCAGCAAACAGCTTTCAGCCAAAACAGTGGAGGAGGGGGGATTTGAAAAAACACTTGACCCCGGGGTCAAGGAAATTTCTCCTTTTGGAGCCGACACCAAACTGCCTCTTTTTGGCCTGATCCACCTCCAAACCCATTGGAAAACAGGTATTGATCACTTGTGATGTGGTAAATTGGCCAGCAAACAACTTTCAGCCAAAACAGTGGAGGAGGGGGGATTTGAAAAAACACTTGACCCCGGGATCAAGGAAATTTCTCTTTTTGGAGCCGACACCAAACTGCCTCTTTTTGGCCTGATCCACCTCCAAACCCATTGGAAAACAGGTACTGATCACTTTTAATGTGGTAATTCGGCCAGCAAACAGCTTTCAGCCAAAGAAGTGTAGGAGGGGGGATTCGAAAAAACACTTGACCCCGGGGTCAAGGAAATTTCCACTTTTTGGAGCCGACACCAAACTGCCTCTTTTTGGCCTGATCCACCTCCAAACCCGTTGGAAAACAGGTACTGATCACTGTTAATGTGGTAAATCGGCCAGCAAACAGCTTTCAGCCAAAACAGTGGAGGAGGGGGGATTTGTAAAAACACTTGACCCCGGGGTCAAGGAAATTTACGATTTTGGAGCCGACACGAAACGGCCTCTTTTTGGCCTGATCCACCTCCAAACCCATTGGAAAACAGGTGTTGATCACTTTTAATGTGGTAAATCGGCCAGCAAACAGCTGTCAGCCAAAGCAGTGGAGGAGGGGGGATTTGAAAAAACACTTGACCCCGGGGTCAAGGATATTTCTGTTTTTAGAGCCGACACCAAACTGCCTCTTTGGCCTGATCCACCTCCAAACCCGTTGGAAAACAGGTATTGATCACTGTTAATGTGGTAAATCGGCCAGCAAACAGCTTTCAGCCAAAACAGTGGAGCAGGGGGGATTTGAAAAAACACTTGACCCCGGGATCAAGGAAATTTCTCTTTTTGGAGCTGACACCAAACTGCCTCTTTTTGGCCTGATCCACCTCCAAACCCATTGGAAAACAGGTATTGATCACTTTTAATGTGGTAATTCGGCCAGCAAACAGCTTTCAGCCAAAACAGTGTAGGAGGGGGGATTTGAAAAAACACTTGACCCCGGGGTCAAGGAATTTTCCACTTTTTGGAGCCGACACCAAACTGCCTCTTTTTGGCCTGATCCACCTCCAAACCCATTGGAAAACAGGTATTGATCACTTGTGATGTGGTAAATCGGCCAGCAAACAACTTTCAGCCAAAACAGTGGAGGAGGGGGGATTTGAAAAAACACTTGACACTTGGTCAAGGAAATTTCTGTTTTTAGAGCCGACACCAAACTGCCTCTTTTTGGCCTGATCCACCTCCAAACCCGTTGGAAAACAGGTACTGATCACTGTTAATGTGGTAAATCGGCCAGCAAACAGCTTTCAGCCAAAACAGTGGAGGAGGGGGGATTTGAAAAAACACTTGACCCCGGGGTCAAGGAAATTTCTCTTTTTGGAGCCGACACCAAACTGCCTCTTTTTGGCCTGATCCACCTCCAAACCCGTTGGAAAACAGGTATTGATCACTGTTAATGTGGTAAATCGGCCAGCAAACAGCTTTCAGCCAAAACAGTGGAGGAGGGGGGATTTGAAAAAACACTTGATCCCGGGGTCAAGGAAATTTCTCTTTTTGGAGCCGACACCAAACTGCCTCTTTTTGGCCTGATCCACCTCCAAACCCATTGGAAAACAGGTACTGATCACTTTTAATGTGGTAATTCGGCCAGCAAACAGCTTTCAGCCAAAGAAGTGTAGGAGGGGGGATTCGAAAAAACACTTGACCCCGGGGTCAAGGAAATTTCCACTTTTTGGAGCCGACACCAAACTGCCTCTTTTTGGCCTGATCCACCTCCAAACCCGTTGGAAAACAGGTACTGATCACTGTTAATGTGGTAAATCGGCCAGCAAACAGCTTTCAGCCAAAACAGTGGAGGAGGGGGGATTTGTAAAAACACTTGACCCCGGGGTCAAGGAAATTTACGATTTTGGAGCCGACACGAAACGGCCTCTTTTTGGCCTGATCCACCTCCAAACCCATTGGAAAACAGGTGTTGATCACTTTTAATGTGGTAAATCGGCCAGCAAACAGCTGTCAGCCAAAGCAGTGGAGGAGGGGGGATTTGAAAAAACACTTGACCCCGGGGTCAAGGATATTTCTGTTTTTAGAGCCGACACCAAACTGCCTCTTTGGCCTGATCCACCTCCAAACCCGTTGGAAAACAGGTATTGATCACTGTTAATGTGGTAAATCGGCCAGCAAACAGCTTTCAGCCAAAACAGTGGAGCAGGGGGGATTTGAAAAAACACTTGACCCCGGGATCAAGGAAATTTCTCTTTTTGGAGCTGACACCAAACTGCCTCTTTTTGGCCTGATCCACCTCCAAACCCATTGGAAAACAGGTATTGATCACTTTTAATGTGGTAATTCGGCCAGCAAACAGCTTTCAGCCAAAACAGTGTAGGAGGGGGGATTTGAAAAAACACTTGACCCCGGGGTCAAGGAATTTTCCACTTTTTGGAGCCGACACCAAACTGCCTCTTTTTGGCCTGATCCACCTCCAAACCCATTGGAAAACAGGTATTGATCACTTGTGATGTGGTAAATCGGCCAGCAAACAACTTTCAGCCAAAACAGTGGAGGAGGGGGGATTTGAAAAAACACTTGACACTTGGTCAAGGAAATTTCTGTTTTTAGAGCCGACACCAAACTGCCTCTTTTTGGCCTGATCCACCTCCAAACCCGTTGGAAAACAGGTACTGATCACTGTTAATGTGGTAAATCGGCCAGCAAACAGCTTTCAGCCAAAACAGTGGAGGAGGGGGGATTTGAAAAAACACTTGACCCCGGGGTCAAGGAAATTTCTCTTTTTGGAGCCGACACCAAACTGCCTCTTTTTGGCCTGATCCACCTCCAAACCCGTTGGAAAACAGGTATTGATCACTGTTAATGTGGTAAATCGGCCAGCAAACAGCTTTCAGCCAAAACAGTGGAGGAGGGGGGATTTGAAAAAACACTTGATCCCGGGGTCAAGGAAATTTCTCTTTTTGGAGCCGACACCAAACTGCCTCTTTTTGGCCTGATCCACCTCCAAACCCGTTGGAAAACAGGTATTGATCACTTTTAATGTGGTAATTCGGCCAGCAAACAGCTTTCAGCCAAAGCAGTGTAGGAGGGGGGATACGAAAAAACACTTGACCCCGGGGTCAAGGAATTTTCCACTTTTTGGAGCCGACACCAAACTGCCTCTTTTTGGCCTGATCCACCTCCAAACCCATTGGAAAACAGGTATTGATCACTTGTGATGTGGTAAATCGGCCAGCAAACAACTTTCAGCCAAAACAGTGGAGGAGGGGGGATTTGAAAAAACACTTGACACTTGGTCAAGGAAATTTCTGTTTTTAGAGCCGACACCAAACTGCCTCTTTTTGGCCTGATCCACCTCCAAACCCGTTGGAAAACAGGTACTGATCACTGTTAATGTGGTAAATCGGCCAGCAAACAGCTTTCAGCCAAAACAGTGGAGGAGGGGGGATTTGAAAAAACACTTGACCCCGGGGTCAAGGAAATTTCTGTTTTTGGAGCCGACACCAAACTGCCTCTTTTTGGCCTGATCCACCTCCAAACCCATTGGAAAACAGGTATTGATCACTTTTAATGTGGTAATTCGGCCAGCAAACAGCTTTCAGCCAAAGCAGTGTAGGAGGGGGGATTTGTAAAAACACTTGACCCCGGGGTCAAGGAAATTTCCACTTTTTGGAGCCGACACCAAACTGCCTCTTTTTGGCCTGATCCACCTCCAAACCCGTTGGAAAACAGGTATTGATCACTTTTAATGTAGTAAATCGGCAAGCAAACAGCTTTCAGCCAAAGCAGTGGAGGAGGGGGGATTTGTAAAAACACTTGACCCCGGGGTCAAGGAAATTTACGATTTTGGAGCCGACACCAAACTGCCTCTTTTTGGCCTGATCCACCTCCAAACCCGTTGGAAAACAGGTGTTGATCACTTTTAATGTGGTAAATCGGCCAGCAAACAGCTGTCAGCCAAAGCAGTGGAGGAGGGGGGATTTGAAAAAACACTTGACCCCGGGGTCAAGGAAATTTCCACTTTTTGGAGCCGACACCAAACTGCCTCTTTTTGGCCTGATCCACCTCCAAACCCGTTGGAAAACAGGTATTGATCACTTTTAATGTGGTAATTCGGCCAGCAAACAGCCTTCAGCCAAAGCAGTGGAGGAGGGGGGATTTGTAAAAACACTTGACCCCGGGGTCAAGGAAATTTACGATTTTGGAACCGACACCAAACTGCCTCTTTTTGGCCTGATCCACCTCCAAACCCGTTGGAAAACAGGTGTTGATCACTTTTAATGTGGTAAATCGGCCAGCAAACAGCTGTCAGCCAAAGCAGTGGAGGAGGGGGGATTTGAAAAAACACTTGACCCCGGGGTCAAGGAAATTTCTGTTTTTAGAGCCGACACCAAACTGCCTCTTTTTGGCCTGATCCACCTCCAAACCCGTTGGAAAACAGGTATTGATCACTGTTAATGTGGTAAATCGGCCAGCAAACAGCTTTCAGCCAAAGCAGTGTAGGAGGGGGGATTTGAAAAAACACTTGACCCCGGGGTCAAGGAAATTTCTCTTTTTGGAGCCGACACCAAACTGCCTCTTTTTGGCCTGATCCACCTCCAAACCCGTTGGAAAACAGGCATTGATCACTGTTAATGTGGTAAATCGGCCAGCAAACAGCTTTCAGCCAAAACAGTGGAGGAGGGGGGATTTGAAAGAACACTTGACCCCGGGGTCAAGGAAATTTCTCTTTTTGGAGCCGACACCAAACTGCCTCTTTTTGGCCTGATCCACCTCCAAACCCATTGGAAAACAGGTATTGATCACTTTTAATGTGGTAATTCGGCCAGCAAACAGCTTTCAGCCAAAGCAGTGTAGGAGGGGGGATTCGAAAAAACACTTGACCCCGGGGTCAAGGAAATTTCCACTTTTTGGAGCCGACACCAAACTGCCTCTTTTTTGCCTGATCCACCTCCAAACCCATTGGAAAACAGGTATTGATCACTTGTGATGTGGTAAATCGGCAAGCAAACAACTTTCAGCCAAAACAGTGGAGGAGGGGGGATTTGAAAAAACACTTGACCCCGGGGTCAAGGAAATTTCTCTTTTTGGAGCCGACACCAAACTGCCTCTTTTTGGCCTGATCCACCTCCAAACCCGTTGGAAAACAGGTATTGATCACTTTCAATGTGGTAAATCGGCAAGCAAACAGCTTTCAGCCAAAACAGTGGAGGAGGGGGGATTTGAAAAAACACTTGATCCCGGGGTCAAGGAAATTTCTCTTTTTGGAGCCGACACAAAACTGCCTCTTTTTGGCCTGATCCACCTCCAAACCCGTTGGAAAACAGGTATTGATCACTTTTAATGTGGTAATTCGGCCAGCAAACAGCTTTCAGCCAAAGCAGTGTAGGAGGGGGGATACGAAAAAACACTTGACCCCGGGGTCAAGGAATTTTCCACTTTTTGGAGCCGACACCAAACTGCCTCTTTTTGGCCTGATCCACCTCCAAACCCATTGGAAAACAGGTATTGATCACTTGTGATGTGGTAAATCGGCCAGCAAACAACTTTCAGCCAAAACAGTGGAGGAGGGGGGATTTGAAAAAACACTTGACACTTGGTCAAGGAAATTTCTGTTTTTAGAGCCGACACCAAACTGCCTCTTTTTGGCCTGATCCACCTCCAAACCCGTTGGAAAACAGGTACTGATCACTGTTAATGTGGTAAATCGGCCAGCAAACAGCTTTCAGCCAAAACAGTGGAGGAGGGGGGATTTGAAAAAACACTTGACCCCGGGGTCAAGGAAATTTCTGTTTTTGGAGCCGACACCAAACTGCCTCTTTTTGGCCTGATCCACCTCCAAACCCATTGGAAAACAGGTATTGATCACTTTTAATGTGGTAATTCGGCCAGCAAACAGCTTTCAGCCAAAGCAGTGTAGGAGGGGGGATTTGTAAAAACACTTGACCCCGGGGTCAAGGAAATTTCCACTTTTTGGAGCCGACACCAAACTGCCTCTTTTTGGCCTGATCCACCTCCAAACCCGTTGGAAAACAGGTATTGATCACTTTTAATGTAGTAAATCGGCAAGCAAACAGCTTTCAGCCAAAGCAGTGGAGGAGGGGGGATTTGTAAAAACACTTGACCCCGGGGTCAAGGAAATTTACGATTTTGGAGCCGACACCAAACTGCCTCTTTTTGGCCTGATCCACCTCCAAACCCGTTGGAAAACAGGTGTTGATCACTTTTAATGTGGTAAATCGGCCAGCAAACAGCTGTCAGCCAAAGCAGTGGAGGAGGGGGGATTTGAAAAAACACTTGACCCCGGGGTCAAGGAAATTTCCACTTTTTGGAGCCGACACCAAACTGCCTCTTTTTGGCCTGATCCACCTCCAAACCCGTTGGAAAACAGGTATTGATCACTTTTAATGTGGTAATTCGGCCAGCAAACAGCCTTCAGCCAAAGCAGTGGAGGAGGGGGGATTTGTAAAAACACTTGACCCCGGGGTCAAGGAAATTTACGATTTTGGAACCGACACCAAACTGCCTCTTTTTGGCCTGATCCACCTCCAAACCCGTTGGAAAACAGGTGTTGATCACTTTTAATGTGGTAAATCGGCCAGCAAACAGCTGTCAGCCAAAGCAGTGGAGGAGGGGGGATTTGAAAAAACACTTGACCCCGGGGTCAAGGAAATTTCTGTTTTTAGAGCCGACACCAAACTGCCTCTTTTTGGCCTGATCCACCTCCAAACCCGTTGGAAAACAGGTATTGATCACTGTTAATGTGGTAAATCGGCCAGCAAACAGCTTTCAGCCAAAGCAGTGTAGGAGGGGGGATTTGAAAAAACACTTGACCCCGGGGTCAAGGAAATTTCTCTTTTTGGAGCCGACACCAAACTGCCTCTTTTTGGCCTGATCCACCTCCAAACCCGTTGGAAAACAGGCATTGATCACTGTTAATGTGGTAAATCGGCCAGCAAACAGCTTTCAGCCAAAACAGTGGAGGAGGGGGGATTTGAAAGAACACTTGACCCCGGGGTCAAGGAAATTTCTCTTTTTGGAGCCGACACCAAACTGCCTCTTTTTGGCCTGATCCACCTCCAAACCCATTGGAAAACAGGTATTGATCACTTTTAATGTGGTAATTCGGCCAGCAAACAGCTTTCAGCCAAAGCAGTGTAGGAGGGGGGATTCGAAAAAACACTTGACCCCGGGGTCAAGGAAATTTCCACTTTTTGGAGCCGACACCAAACTGCCTCTTTTTTGCCTGATCCACCTCCAAACCCATTGGAAAACAGGTATTGATCACTTGTGATGTGGTAAATCGGCCAGCAAACAACTTTCAGCCAAAACAGTGGAGGAGGGGGGATTTGAAAAAACACTTGACCCCGGGGTCAAGGAAATTTCTCTTTTTGGAGCCGACACCAAACTGCCTCTTTTTGGCCTGATCCACCTCCAAACCCGTTGGAAAACAGGTATTGATCACTTTCAATGTGGTAAATCGGCAAGCAAACAGCTTTCAGCCAAAACAGTGGAGGAGGGGGGATTTGAAAAAACACTTGACCCCGGGGTCAAGGAAATTTCTCTTTTTGGAGCCGACACAAAACTGCCTCTTTTTGGCCTGATCCACCTCCAAACCCATTGGAAAACAGGTATTGATCACTGTTAATGTGGTATATCGGCCAGCAAACAGCTTTCAGCCAAAACAGTGGAGGAGGGGGGATTTGAAAAAACACTTGACCCCGGGGTCAAGGAAATTTCTCCTTTTGGAGCCGACACCAAACTGCCTCTTTTTGGCCTGATCCACCTCCAAACCCATTGGAAAACAGGTATTGATCACTTGTGATGTGGTAAATCGGCCAGCAAACAACTTTCAGCCAAAACAGTGGAGGAGGGGGGATTTGAAAAAACACTTGACCCCGGGATCAAGGAAATTTCTCTTTTTGGAGCCGACACCAAACTGCCTCTTTTTGGCCTGATCCACCTCCAAACCCATTGGAAAACAGGTACTGATCACTTTTAATGTGGTAATTCGGCCAGCAAACAGCTTTCAGCCAAAGAAGTGTAGGAGGGGGGATTCGAAAAAACACTTGACCCCGGGGTCAAGGAAATTTCCACTTTTTGGAGCCGACACCAAACTGCCTCTTTTTGGCCTGATCCACCTCCAAACCCGTTGGAAAACAGGTATTGATCACTTTTAATGTGGTAAATCGGCAAGCAAACAGCTTTCAGCCAAAGCAGTGGAGGAGGGGGGATTTGTAAAAACACTTGATCCCGGGGTCAAGGAAATTTACGATTTTGGAGCCGACATGAAACGGCCTCTTTTTGGCCTGATCCACCTCCAAACCCATTGGAAAACAGGTGTTGATCACTTTTAATGTGGTAAATCGGCCAGCAAACAGCTGTCAGCCAAAGCAGTGGAGGAGGGGGGATTTGAAAAAACACTTGACCCCGGGGTCAAGGAAATTTCCACTTTTTAGAGCCGACACCAAACTGCCTCTTTTTGGCCTGATCCACCTCCAAACCCATTGGAAAACAGGTATTGATCACTTGTGATGTGGTAATTCGGCCAGCAAACAGCTTTCAGCCAAAGCAGTTTAGGAAGGGGGATTTGAAAAAACACTTGACCCCGGTGTCAAGGAAATTTCTGTTTTTAGAGCTGACACAAAACTGCCTCTTTTTGGCCTGATCCACCTCCAAACCCATTGGAAAACAGGTATTGATCACTTTTAATGTGGTAAATCGGCCAGCAAACAGCTTTCAGCCAAAACAGTGGAGGAGGGGGGATTTGAAAAAACACTTGACCCCGGGGTCAAGGAAATTTCTCTTTTTGGAGCCGACACCAAACGGCCTCTTTTTGGCCTGATCCATCTCCAAACCCATTGGAAAACAGGTGTTGATCACTTTTAATGTGGTAAATCGGCCAGCAAACAGCTGTCAGCCAAAGCAGTGGAGGAGGTGGGATTTGAAAAAACACTTGACCCCGGGGTCAAGGAAATTTCTGTTTTTAGAGCCGACACCAAACTGCCTCTTTTTGGCCTGATCCACCTCCAAACCCCTTGGAAAACAGGTATTAATCACTGTTAATGTGGTAAATCGGCCAGCAAACAGCTTTCAGCCAAAACAGTGGAGGAGGGGGGATTTGAAAAAACACTTGACCCCGGGGTCAAGGAAATGTCCGTTTTTGGAACCGGCACCAAACTGCCTCTTTTTGGCCTGATCCACCTCCAAACCCGTTGGAAAACAGGTATTGATCACTTGTGATGTGGTAAATCGGCCAGCAAACAGCTTTCAGCCAAAACAGTGGAGGAGGGGGGATTTGTAAAAACACTTGACCCCGGGGTCAAGGAAATTTACGCTTTTGGAGCCGACATGAAACGGCCTCTTTTTGGCCTGATCCACCTCCAAACCCATTGGAAAACAGGTGTTGATCACTTTTAATGTGGTAAATCGGCCAGCAAACAGCTGTCAGCCAAAGCAGTGGAGGAGGGGGGATTTGAAAAAACACTTGACCCCGGGGTCAAGGAAATTTCCACTTTTTAGAGCCGACACCAAACTGCCTCTTTTTGGCCTGATCCACCTCCAAACCCATTGGAAAACAGGTATTGATCACTTGTGATGTGGTAATTCGGCCAGCAAACAGCTTTCAGCCAAAGCAGTTTAGGAAGGGGGATTTGAAAAAACACTTGACCCCGGTGTCAAGGAAATTTCTGTTTTTAGAGCTGACACAAAACTGCCTCTTTTTGGCCTGATCCACCTCCAAACCCATTGGAAAACAGGTATTGATCACTTTTAATGTGGTAAATCGGTCAGCAAACAGCTTTCAGCCAAAACAGTGGAGGAGGGGGGATTTGAAAAAACACTTGACCCCGGGGTCAAGGAAATTTCTCTTTTTGGAGCCGACACCAAACGGCCTCTTTTTGGCCTGATCCATCTCCAAACCCATTGGAAAACAGGTATTGATCACTTTTAATGTGGTAAATCGGCCAGCAAACAGCTGTCAGCCAAAGCAGTGGAGGAGGGGGGATTTGAAAAAACACTTGACCCCGGGGTCAAGGAAATTTCTGTTTTTAGAGCCGACACCAAACTGCCTCTTTTTGGCCTGATCCACCTCCAAACCCCTTGGAAAACAGGTATTAATCACTGTTAATGTGGTAAATCGGCCAGCAAACAGCTTTCAGCCAAAACAGTGGAGGAGGGGGGATTTGAAAAAACACTTGACCCCGGGGTCAAGGAAATGTCCGTTTTTGGAACCGGCACCAAACTGCCTCTTTTTGGCCTGATCCACCTCCAAACCCATTGGAAAACAGGTGTTGATCACTTTTAATGTGGTAAATCGGCCAGCAAACAACTTTCAGCCAAACCAGTGGAGGAGGGGGGATTTGAAAAAACACTTGACCCCGGGGTCAAGGAAATTTCTGTTTTTAGAGCCGACACAAAACTGCCTCTTTTTGGCCTGATCCACCTCCAAACCCATTGGAAAACAGGTATTGATCACTGTTAATGTGGTAAATCGGCCAGCAAACAGCTTTCAGCCAAAACAGTGGAGGAGGGGGGATTTGAAAAAACACTTGACCCCGGGGTCAAGGAAATTTCTCTTTTTTAAGCCGACACCAAACTGCCTCTTTTTGGCCTGATCCACCTCCAAACCCATTGGAAAACAGGTATTGATCACTTGTGATGTGGTAATTCGGCCAGCAAACAGCTTTCAGCCAAAGCAGTTTAGGAAGGGGGATTTGAAAAAACACTTGACCCCGGTGTCAAGGAAATTTCTGTTTTTAGAGCTGACACCAAACTACCTCTTTTTGGCCTGATCCACCTCCAAACCCATTGGAAAACAGGTATTGATCACTGTTAATGTGGTAAATCGGCCAGCAAACAGCTTTCAGCCAAAGCAGTGGAGGAGGGGGGATTTGTAAAAACACTTGATCCCGGGGTCAAGGAAATGTCCGTTTTTGGAGCCGACACCAAACTGCCTCTTTTTGGGCTGATCCACCTCCAAACCCATTGGAAAACAGGTATTGATCACTTTTAATGTGGTAAATCGGCAAGCAAACAGCTTTCAGCCAAAGCAGTGGAGGAGGGGGGATTTGTAAAAACACTTGATCCCGGGGTCAAGGAAATTTACGATTTTGGAGCCGACACCAAACTGCCTCTTTTTGGCCTGATCCACCTCCAAACCCGTTGGAAAACAGGTGTTGATCACTTTTAATGTGGTAAATCGGCCAGCAAACAGCTGTCAGCCAAAACAGTGGAGGAGGGGGGATTTGTAAAAACACTTGACGTCAAGGAAATTTCTGTTTTTAGAGCCGACACAAAACTGCCTCTTTTTGGCCTGATCCACCTCCAAACCCGTTGGAAAATAGGTATTGATCACTGTTAATGTGATAAATCGGCCAGCAAACAGCTTTCAGCCAAAACAGTGGAGGAGGGGGGATTTGAAAAAACACTTGACCCCGGGGTCAAGGAAATTTCTGTTTTTAGAGCCGACACAAAACTGCCTCTTTTTGGCCTGATCCACCTCCAAACCCGTTGGAAAACAGGTATTGATCACTTGTGATGTGGTAAATCGGCCAGCAAACAACTTTCAGCCAAAACAGTGGAGGAGGGGGGATTTGAAAAAACACTTGACCCCGGGGTCAAGGAAATTTCCACTTTTTGGAGCCGACACAAAACTGCCTCTTTTTGGCCTGATCCACCTCCAAACCCATTGGAAAACAGGTATTGATCACTGTTAATGTGGTAAATCGGCCAGCAAACAACTTTCAGCCAAACCAGTGGAGGAGGGGGGATTTGAAAAAACACTTGACCCCGGGGTCAAGGAAATTTACGCTTTTGGAGCCGACATGAAACGGCCTCTTTTTGGCCTGATCCACCTCCAAACCCATTGGAAAACAGGTGTTGATCACTTTTAATGTGGTAAATCGGCCAGCAAACAGCTGTCAGCCAAAGCAGTGGAGGAGGGGGGATTTGAAAAAACACTTGACCCCGGGGTCAAGGAAATTTCCACTTTTTAGAGCCGACACCAAACTGCCTCTTTTTGGCCTGATCCACCTCCAAACCCATTGGAAAACAGGTATTGATCACTTGTGATGTGGTAATTCGGCCAGCAAACAGCTTTCAGCCAAAGCAGTTTAGGAAGGGGGATTTGAAAAAACACTTGACCCCGGTGTCAAGGAAATTTCTGTTTTTAGAGCTGACACAAAACTGCCTCTTTTTGGCCTGATCCACCTCCAAACCCATTGGAAAACAGGTATTGATCACTTTTAATGTGGTAAATCGGTCAGCAAACAGCTTTCAGCCAAAACAGTGGAGGAGGGGGGATTTGAAAAAACACTTGACCCCGGGGTCAAGGAAATTTCTCTTTTTGGAGCCGACACCAAACGGCCTCTTTTTGGCCTGATCCATCTCCAAACCCATTGGAAAACAGGTATTGATCACTTTTAATGTGGTAAATCGGCCAGCAAACAGCTGTCAGCCAAAGCAGTGGAGGAGGGGGGATTTGAAAAAACACTTGACCCCGGGGTCAAGGAAATTTCTGTTTTTAGAGCCGACACCAAACTGCCTCTTTTTGGCCTGATCCACCTCCAAACCCCTTGGAAAACAGGTATTAATCACTGTTAATGTGGTAAATCGGCCAGCAAACAGCTTTCAGCCAAAACAGTGGAGGAGGGGGGATTTGAAAAAACACTTGACCCCGGGGTCAAGGAAATGTCCGTTTTTGGAACCGGCACCAAACTGCCTCTTTTTGGCCTGATCCACCTCCAAACCCATTGGAAAACAGGTGTTGATCACTTTTAATGTGGTAAATCGGCCAGCAAACAACTTTCAGCCAAACCAGTGGAGGAGGGGGGATTTGAAAAAACACTTGACCCCGGGGTCAAGGAAATTTCTGTTTTTAGAGCCGACACAAAACTGCCTCTTTTTGGCCTGATCCACCTCCAAACCCATTGGAAAACAGGTATTGATCACTGTTAATGTGGTAAATCGGCCAGCAAACAGCTTTCAGCCAAAACAGTGGAGGAGGGGGGATTTGAAAAAACACTTGACCCCGGGGTCAAGGAAATTTCTCTTTTTTAAGCCGACACCAAACTGCCTCTTTTTGGCCTGATCCACCTCCAAACCCATTGGAAAACAGGTATTGATCACTTGTGATGTGGTAATTCGGCCAGCAAACAGCTTTCAGCCAAAGCAGTTTAGGAAGGGGGATTTGAAAAAACACTTGACCCCGGTGTCAAGGAAATTTCTGTTTTTAGAGCTGACACCAAACTACCTCTTTTTGGCCTGATCCACCTCCAAACCCATTGGAAAACAGGTATTGATCACTGTTAATGTGGTAAATCGGCCAGCAAACAGCTTTCAGCCAAAGCAGTGGAGGAGGGGGGATTTGTAAAAACACTTGATCCCGGGGTCAAGGAAATGTCCGTTTTTGGAGCCGACACCAAACTGCCTCTTTTTGGGCTGATCCACCTCCAAACCCATTGGAAAACAGGTATTGATCACTTTTAATGTGGTAAATCGGCAAGCAAACAGCTTTCAGCCAAAGCAGTGGAGGAGGGGGGATTTGTAAAAACACTTGATCCCGGGGTCAAGGAAATTTACGATTTTGGAGCCGACACCAAACTGCCTCTTTTTGGCCTGATCCACCTCCAAACCCGTTGGAAAACAGGTGTTGATCACTTTTAATGTGGTAAATCGGCCAGCAAACAGCTGTCAGCCAAAACAGTGGAGGAGGGGGGATTTGTAAAAACACTTGACGTCAAGGAAATTTCTGTTTTTAGAGCCGACACAAAACTGCCTCTTTTTGGCCTGATCCACCTCCAAACCCGTTGGAAAATAGGTATTGATCACTGTTAATGTGATAAATCGGCCAGCAAACAGCTTTCAGCCAAAACAGTGGAGGAGGGGGGATTTGAAAAAACACTTGACCCCGGGGTCAAGGAAATTTCTGTTTTTAGAGCCGACACAAAACTGCCTCTTTTTGGCCTGATCCACCTCCAAACCCGTTGGAAAACAGGTATTGATCACTTGTGATGTGGTAAATCGGCCAGCAAACAACTTTCAGCCAAAACAGTGGAGGAGGGGGGATTTGAAAAAACACTTGACCCCGGGGTCAAGGAAATTTCCACTTTTTGGAGCCGACACAAAACTGCCTCTTTTTGGCCTGATCCACCTCCAAACCCATTGGAAAACAGGTATTGATCACTGTTAATGTGGTAAATCGGCCAGCAAACAACTTTCAGCCAAACCAGTGGAGGAGGGGGGATTTGAAAAAACACTTGACCCCGGGGTCAAGGAAATTTCTGTTTTTAGAGCCGACACAAAACTGCCTCTTTTTGGCCTGATCCACCTCCAAACCCATTGGAAAACAGGTATTGATCACTGTTAATGTGGTAAATCGGCCAGCAAACAGCTTTCAGCCAAAACAGTGGAGGAGGGGGGATTTGAAAAAACACTTGACCCCGGGGTCAAGGAAATTTCTCTTTTTTAAGCCGACACCAAACTGCCTCTTTTTGGCCTGATCCACCTCCAAACCCATTGGAAAACAGGTATTGATCACTTGTGATGTGGTAATTCGGCCAGCAAACAGCTTTCAGCCAAAGCAGTTTAGGAAGGGGGATTTGAAAAAACACTTGACCCCGGTGTCAAGGAAATTTCTGTTTTTAGAGCTGACACCAAACTACCTCTTTTTGGCCTGATCCACCTCCAAACCCATTGGAAAACAGGTATTGATCACTGTTAATGTGGTAAATCGGCCAGCAAACAGCTTTCAGCCAAAGCAGTGGAGGAGGGGGGATTTGTAAAAACACTTGATCCCGGGGTCAAGGAAATGTCCGTTTTTGGAGCCGACACCAAACTGCCTCTTTTTGGGCTGATCCACCTCCAAACCCATTGGAAAACAGGTATTGATCACTTTTAATGTGGTAAATCGGCAAGCAAACAGCTTTCAGCCAAAGCAGTGGAGGAGGGGGGATTTGTAAAAACACTTGATCCCGGGGTCAAGGAAATTTACGATTTTGGAGCCGACACCAAACTGCCTCTTTTTGGCCTGATCCACCTCCAAACCCGTTGGAAAACAGGTGTTGATCACTTTTAATGTGGTAAATCGGCCAGCAAACAGCTGTCAGCCAAAACAGTGGAGGAGGGGGGATTTGTAAAAACACTTGACGTCAAGGAAATTTCTGTTTTTAGAGCCGACACAAAACTGCCTCTTTTTGGCCTGATCCACCTCCAAACCCGTTGGAAAATAGGTATTGATCACTGTTAATGTGATAAATCGGCCAGCAAACAGCTTTCAGCCAAAACAGTGGAGGAGGGGGGATTTGAAAAAACACTTGACCCCGGGGTCAAGGAAATTTCTGTTTTTAGAGCCGACACAAAACTGCCTCTTTTTGGCCTGATCCACCTCCAAACCCGTTGGAAAACAGGTATTGATCACTTGTGATGTGGTAAATCGGCCAGCAAACAACTTTCAGCCAAAACAGTGGAGGAGGGGGGATTTGAAAAAACACTTGACCCCGGGGTCAAGGAAATTTCCACTTTTTGGAGCCGACACAAAACTGCCTCTTTTTGGCCTGATCCACCTCCAAACCCATTGGAAAACAGGTATTGATCACTGTTAATGTGGTAAATCGGCCAGCAAACAGCTTTCAGCCAAAACAGTGGAGGAGGGGGGATTTGAAAAAACACTTGACCCCGGGGTCAAGGAAATTTCTCTTTTTGGAGCCGACACCAAACTGCCTCTTTTTGGCCTGATCCACCTCCAAACCCATTGGAAAACAGGTATTGATCACTTTTAATGTGGTAATTCGGCCAGCAAACAGCTTTCAGCCAAAGCAGTGTAGGAGGGGGGATTTGAAAAAACACTTGACCCCGGGGTCAAGGAAATTTCTGTTTTTAGAGCCGACACAAAACTGCCTCTTTTTGGCCTGATCCACCTCCAAACCCATTGGAAAACAGCTGTATATCACTTTTAATGTGGTAAATCGGCCAGCAAACAGCTGTCAGCCAAAGCAGTGGAGGAGGGGGGATTTGAAAAAACACTTGACCCCGGGGTCAAGGAATTTTCCAGTTTTTGGAGCCGACACCAAACTGCCTCTTTTTGGCCTGATCCACCTCCAAACCCGTTGGAAAATAGGTATTGATCACTGTTAATGTGATAAATCGGCCAGCAAACAGCTTTCAGCCAAAACAGTGGAGGAGGGGGGATTTGAAAAAACACTTGACCCCGGGGTCAAGGAAATTTCTGTTTTTAGAGCCGACACAAAACTGCCTCTTTTTGGCCTGATCCACCTCCAAACCCGTTGGAAAACAGGTATTGATCACTTGTGATGTGGTAAATCGGCCAGCAAACAACTTTCAGCCAAAACAGTGGAGGAGGGGGGATTTGAAAAAACACTTGACCCCGGGGTCAAGGAAATTTCCACTTTTTGGAGCCGACACAAAACTGCCTCTTTTTGGCCTGATCCACCTCCAAACCCATTGGAAAACAGGTATTGATCACTGTTAATGTGGTAAATCGGCCAGCAAACAACTTTCAGCCAAACCAGTGGAGGAGGGGGGATTTGAAAAAACACTTGACCCCGGGGTCAAGGAAATTTCTGTTTTTAGAGCCGACACAAAACTGCCTCTTTTTGGCCTGATCCACCTCCAAACCCATTGGAAAACAGGTATTGATCACTGTTAATGTGGTAAATCGGCCAGCAAACAGCTTTCAGCCAAAACAGTGGAGGAGGGGGGATTTGAAAAAACACTTGACCCCGGGGTCAAGGAAATTTCTCTTTTTTAAGCCGACACCAAACTGCCTCTTTTTGGCCTGATCCACCTCCAAACCCATTGGAAAACAGGTATTGATCACTTGTGATGTGGTAATTCGGCCAGCAAACAGCTTTCAGCCAAAGCAGTTTAGGAAGGGGGATTTGAAAAAACACTTGACCCCGGTGTCAAGGAAATTTCTGTTTTTAGAGCTGACACCAAACTACCTCTTTTTGGCTTGATCCACCTCCAAACCCATTGGAAAACAGGTATTGATCACTGTTAATGTGGTAAATCGGCCAGCAAACAGCTTTCAGCCAAAGCAGTGGAGGAGGGGGGATTTGTAAAAACACTTGATCCCGGGGTCAAGGAAATGTCCGTTTTTGGAGCCGACACCAAACTGCCTCTTTTTGGGCTGATCCACCTCCAAACCCATTGGAAAACAGGTATTGATCACTTTTAATGTGGTAAATCGGCAAGCAAACAGCTTTCAGCCAAAGCAGTGGAGGAGGGGGGATTTGTAAAAACACTTGATCCCGGGGTCAAGGAAATTTACGATTTTGGAGCCGACACCAAACTGCCTCTTTTTGGCCTGATCCACCTCCAAACCCGTTGGAAAACAGGTGTTGATCACTTTTAATGTGGTAAATCGGCCAGCAAACAGCTGTCAGCCAAAACAGTGGAGGAGGGGGGATTTGTAAAAACACTTGACGTCAAGGAAATTTCTGTTTTTAGAGCCGACACAAAACTGCCTCTTTTTGGCCTGATCCACCTCCAAACCCGTTGGAAAATAGGTATTGATCACTGTTAATGTGATAAATCGGCCAGCAAACAGCTTTCAGCCAAAACAGTGGAGGAGGGGGGATTTGAAAAAACACTTGACCCCGGGGTCAAGGAAATTTCTGTTTTTAGAGCCGACACAAAACTGCCTCTTTTTGGCCTGATCCACCTCCAAACCCGTTGGAAAACAGGTATTGATCACTTGTGATGTGGTAAATCGGCCAGCAAACAACTTTCAGCCAAAACAGTGGAGGAGGGGGGATTTGAAAAAACACTTGACCCCGGGGTCAAGGAAATTTCCACTTTTTGGAGCCGACACAAAACTGCCTCTTTTTGGCCTGATCCACCTCCAAACCCATTGGAAAACAGGTATTGATCACTGTTAATGTGGTAAATCGGCCAGCAAACAGCTTTCAGCCAAAACAGTGGAGGAGGGGGGATTTGAAAAAACACTTGACCCCGGGGTCAAGGAAATTTCTCTTTTTGGAGCCGACACCAAACTGCCTCTTTTTGGCCTGATCCACCTCCAAACCCATTGGAAAACAGGTATTGATCACTTTTAATGTGGTAATTCGGCCAGCAAACAGCTTTCAGCCAAAGCAGTGTAGGAGGGGGGATTTGAAAAAACACTTGACCCCGGGGTCAAGGAAATTTCTGTTTTTAGAGCCGACACAAAACTGCCTCTTTTTGGCCTGATCCACCTCCAAACCCATTGGAAAACAGCTGTATATCACTTTTAATGTGGTAAATCGGCCAGCAAACAGCTGTCAGCCAAAGCAGTGGAGGAGGGGGGATTTGAAAAAACACTTGACCCCGGGGTCAAGGAATTTTCCAGTTTTTGGAGCCGACACCAAACTGCCTCTTTTTGGCCTGATCCACCTCCAAACCCGTTGGAAAACAGGTGTTGATCACTTTTAATGTGGTAAATCGGCCAGCAAACAGCTTTCAGCCAAAGCAGTGGAGGAGGGGGGATTTGAAAAAACACTTGACCCCGGGGTCAAGGAAATTTCTGTTTTTAGAGCCGACACAAAACTGCCTCTTTTTGGCCTGATCCACCTCCAAACCCGTTGGAAAATAGGTATTGATCACTGTTAATGTGGTAAATCGGCCAGCAAACAGCTTTCAGCCAAAACAGTGGAGGAGGGGGGATTTGAAAAAACACTTGACCCCGGGGTCAAGGAAATTTCTCTTTTTGGAGCCGACACCAAACTGCCTCTTTTTGGCCTGATCCACCTCCAAACCCATTGGAAAACAGGTATTGATCACTTTTAATGTGGTAATTCGGCCAGCAAACAGCTTTCAGCCAAAGCAGTGTAGGAGGGGGGATTTGAAAAAACACTTGACCCCGGGGTCAAGGAAATTTCCACTTTTTGGAGCCGACACCAAACTGCCTCTTTTTGGCCTGATCCACCTCCAAACCCGTTGGAAAACAGGTGTTGATCACTTTTAATGTGGTAAATCAGCAAGCAAACAGCTTTCAGCCTAAGCAGTGTAGGAGGGGGGATTTGTAAAAACACTTGACCCCAGGGTCAAGGAAATTTACGATTTTGGAGCCGACACCAAACTGCCTCTTTTTGGCCTGATCCACCTCCAAACCCGTTGGAAAACAGGTGTTGATCACTTTTAATGTGGTAAATCGGCCAGCAAACAGCTGTCAGCCAAAACAGTGGAGGAGGGGGGATTCGAAAAAACACTTGACCCCGGGGTCAAGGAAATTTCCCCTTTTTGGAGCCGACACCAAACTGCCTCTTTTTGGCCTGATCCACCTCCAAACCCATTGGAAAACAGGTATTGATCACTTGTGATGTGGTAAATCGGCCAGCAAACAACTTTCAGCCAAAGCAGTGTAGGAGGGGGGATTTGAAAAAACACTTGACCCCGGGGTCAAGGAAATTTCCAC
Organism: Pempheris klunzingeri; assembly: GCF_042242105.1. Classification (NCBI taxonomy): domain Eukaryota; kingdom Metazoa; phylum Chordata; class Actinopteri; order Acropomatiformes; family Pempheridae; genus Pempheris; species Pempheris klunzingeri. The sequence goes on along the minus strand of NC_092025.1, from coordinate 6,048,548 downwards.
TTTTTGGAGCCGACACCAAACTGCCTCTTTTTGGCCTGATCCACCTCCAAACCCATTGGAAAACAGGTATTGATCACGTGTGATGTGGTAAATCGGCCAGCAAACAACTTTCAGCCAAAACAGTGGAGGAGGGGGGATTTGAAAAAACACTTGACCCCGGGGTCAAGGAAATTTCCACTTTTTGGAGCCGACACCAAACTGCCTCTTTTTGGCCTGATCCACCTTCAAACCCGTTGGAAAACAGGTGTTGATCACTTTTAATGTGGTAAATCGGCAAGCAAACAGCTTTCAGGCTAAGCAGTGGAGGAGGGGGGATTTGTAAAAACACTTGATCCCGGGGTCAAGGAAATTTACGATTTTGGAGCCGACACCAAACTGCCTCTTTTTGGCCTGATCCACCTCCAAACCCGTTGGAAAACAGGTGTTGATCACTTTTAATGTGGTAAATCGGCCAGCAAACAGCTGTCAGCCAAAACAGTGGAGGAGGGGGGATTTGAAAAAACACTTGACCCCGGGGTCAAGGAAATTTCTGTTTTTAGAGCCGACACAAAACTGCCTCTTTTTGGCCTGATCCACCTCCAAACCCGTTGGAAAATATGTATTGATCACTGTTAATGTGGTAAATCGGCCAGCAAACAGCTTTCAGCCAAAACAGTGGAGGAGGGGGGATTTGAAAAAACACTTGACCCCGGGGTCAAGGAAATTTCTCTTTTTGGAGCCGACACCAAACTGCCTCTTTTTGGCCTGATCCACCTCCAAACCCATTGGAAAACAGGTATTGATCACTTGTGATGTGGTAAATCGGCCAGCAAACAACTTTCAGCCAAAGCAGTGTAGGAGGGGGGATTTGAAAAAACACTTGACCCCGGGGTCAAGGAAATTTCCACTTTTTGGAGCCGACACCAAACTGCCTCTTTTTGGCCTGATCCACCTCCAAACCCATTGGAAAACAGGTATTGATCACTTGTGATGTGGTAAATCGGCCAGCAAACAACTTTCAGCCAAAACAGTGGAGGAGGGGGGATTTGAAAAAACACTTGACCCCGGGGTCAAGGAAATTTCCACTTTTTGGAGCCGACACCAAACTGCCTCTTTTTGGCCTGATCCACCTCCAAACCCGTTGGAAAACAGGTGTTGATCACTTTTAATGTGGTAAATCGGCAAGCAAACAGCTTTCAGCCAAAGCAGTGTAGGAGGGGGGATTTGTAAAAACACTTGATCCCGGGGTCAAGGAAATTTCTGTTTTTAGAGCCGACACAAAACTGCCTCTTTTTGGCCTGATCCACCTCCAAACCCGTTGGAAAATAGGTATTGATCACTGTTAATGTGGTAAATCGGCCAGCAAACAGCTTTCAGCCAAAACAGTGGAGGAGGGGGGATTTGAAAAAACACTTGACCCCGGGGTCAAGGAAATTTCTCTTTTTGGAGCCGACACCAAACTGCCTCTTTTTGGCCTGATCCACCTCCAAACCCATTGGAAAACAGGTATTGATCACTGTTAATGTGGTAATTCGGCCAGCAAACAGCTTTCAGCCAAAGCAGTGTAGGAGGGGGGATACGAAAAAACACTTGACCCCGGGGTCAAGGAAATTTCCACTTTTTGGAGCCGACACCAAACTGCCTCTTTTTAGCTTGATCCACCTCCAAACCCATTGGAAAACAGGTATTGATCACTTGTGATGTGGTAAATCGGCCAGCAAACAACTTTCAGCCAAAGCAGTGTAGGAGGGGGGATTCGAAAAAACACTTGACCCCGGGGTCAAGGAAATTTCCACTTTTTGGAGCCGACACCAAACTGCCTCTTTTTGGCCTGATCCACCTCCAAACCCATTGGAAAACAGGTATTGATCACTTGTGATGTGGTAAATCGGCCAGCAAACAACTTTCAGCCAAAACAGTGGAGGAGGGGGGATTTGAAAAAACACTTGACCCCGGGGTCAAGGAAATTTCCACTTTTTGGAGCTGACACCAAACTGCCTCTTTTTGGCCTGATCCACCTCCAAACCCGTTGGAAAACAGGTGTTGATCACTTTTAATGTGGTAAATCGGCAAGCAAACAGCTTTCAGCCAAAGCAGTGTAGGAGGGGGGATTTGTAAAAACACTTGATCCCGGGGTCAAGGAAATTTCTGTTTTTAGAGCCGACACAAAACTGCCTCTTTTTGGCCTGATCCACCTCCAAACCCGTTGGAAAATAGGTATTGATCACTGTTAATGTGGTAAATCGGCCAGCAAACAGCTTTCAGCCAAAACAGTGGAGGAGGGGGGATTTGAAAAAACACTTGACCCCGGGGTCAAGGAAATTTCTGTTTTTAGAGCCGACACAAAACTGCCTCTTTTTGGCCTGATCCACCTCCAAACCCGTTGGAAAACAGGTATTGATCACTTGTGATGTGGTAAATCGGCCAGCAAACAACTTTCAGCCAAAACAGTGGAGGAGGGGGGATTTGAAAAAACACTTGACCCCGGGGTCAAGGAAATTTCCACTTTTTGGAGCCGACACCAAACTGCCTCTTTTTGGCCTGATCCACCTCCAAACCCGTTGGAAAACAGGTGTTGATCACTTTTAATGTGGTAAATCGGCCAGCAAACAGCTGTCAGCCAAAACAGTGGAGGAGGGGGGATTTGAAAAAACACTTGACCCCGGGGTCAAGGAAATTTCTGTTTTTAGAGCCGACACAAAACTGCCTCTTTTTGGCCTGATCCACCTCCAAACCCGTTGGAAAACAGGTATTGATCACTGTTAATGTGGTAAATCGGCCAGCAAACAGCTTTCAGCCAAAACAGTGGAGGAGGGGGGATTTGAAAAAACACTTGACCCTGGGGTCAAGGAAATTTCTGTTTTTAGAGCCGACACAAAACTGCCTCTTTTTGGCCTGATCCACCTCCAAACCCATTGGAAAACAGGTATTGATCACTGTTAATGTGGTAAATTGGCCAGCAAACAGCTTTCAGCCAAAACAGTGGAGGAGGGGGGATTTGAAAAAACACTTGACCCCGGGGTCAAGGAAATTTCTGTTTTTGGAACCGGCACCAAACGGCCTCTTTTTGGCCTGATCCACCTCCAAACCCGTTGGAAAACAGGTATTGATCACTTGTGATGTGGTAAATCAGCCAGCAAACAGCTTTCAGCCAAAACAGTGGAGGAGGGGGGATTTGTAAAAACACTTGACCCCGGGGTCAAGGAAATTTACGCTTTTGGAGCCGAAACGAAACGGCCTCTTTTTTGCCTGATCCACCTCCAAACCAATTGGAAAACAGGTGTTGATCACTTTTAATGTGGTAAATCGGCCAGCAAACAGCTGTCAGCCAAAGCAGTGGAGGAGGGGGGATTTGAAAAAACACTTGACCCCGGGGTCAAGGAAATTTCTCTTTTTGGAGCCGACACCAAACTGCCTCTTTTTGGCCTGATCCACCTCCAAACCCATTGGAAAACAGGTATTGATCACTTTTAATGTGGTAAATCGGCCAGCAAACAGCTTTCAGCCAAAACAGTGGAGGAGGGGGGATTTGAAAAAACACTTGACCCCGGGGTCAAGGAAATTTCTGTTTTTGGAACCGGCACCAAACGGCCTCTTTTTGGCCTGATCCACCTCCAAACCCGTTGGAAAACAGGTATTGATCACTTGTGATGTGGTAAATCAGCCAGCAAACAGCTTTCAGCCAAAACAGTGGAGGAGGGGGGATTTGTAAAAACACTTGACCCCGGGGTCAAGGAAATTTACGCTTTTGGAGCCGACACGAAACGGCCTCTTTTTTGCCTGATCCACCTCCAAACCAATTGGAAAACAGGTGTTGATCACTTTTAATGTGGTAAATCGGCCAGCAAACAGCTTTCAGCCAAAGCAGTGGAGGAGGGGGGATTTGAAAAAACACTTGACCCCGGGGTCAAGGAAATTTCTGTTTTTAGAGCCGACACCAAACTGCCTCTTTTTGGCCTGATCCACCTCCAAACCCATTGGAATACAGGTATTGATCACTGTTAATGTGGTAAATCGGCCAGCAAACAGCTTTCAGCCAAAACAGTGGAGGAGGGGGGATTTGAAAAAACACTTGACCCCGGGGTCAAGGAAATGTCCGTTTTTGGAACCGGCACCAAACTGCCTCTTTTTGGCCTGATCCACCTCCAAACCCATTGGAAAACAGGTATTGATCACTGTTAATGTGGTAAATCGGCCAGCAAACAGCTTTCAGCCAAAACAGTGGAGGAGGGGGGATTTGAAAAAACACTTGACCCCGGGGTCAAGGAAATGTCCGTTTTTAGAACCGGCACCAAACTGCCTCTTTTTGGCCTGATCCACCTCCAAACCCATTGGAAAACAGGTATTGATCACTTGTGATGTGTTAAATCGGCCAGCAAACAGCTTTCAGCCAAAACAGTGGAGGAGGGGGATTTGTAAAAACACTTGACCCCGGGGTCAAGGAAATTTACGATTTTGGAGCCGACACGAAACGGCCTCTTTTTGGCCTGATCCACCTCCAAACCCATTGGAAAACAGGTATTGATCACTTGTGATGTGGTAAATCGGCCAGCAAACAACTTTCAGCCAAAACAGTGGAGGAGGGGGGATTTGAAAAAACACTTGACCCCGGTGTCAAGGAAATTTCTGTTTTTAGAGCCGACACCAAACTGCCTCTTTTTGGCCTGATCCACCTCCAAACCCGTTGGAAAACAGGTGTTGATAACTGTTAATGTGGTAAATCGGCCAGCAAACAGCTTTCAGCCAAAACAGTGGAGGAGGGGGGATTTGTAAAAACACTTGACCCCGGGGTCAAGGAAATTTACGATTTTGGAGCCGACACGAAACGGCCTCTTTTTGGCCTGATCCACCTCCAAACCCATTGGAAAACAGGTGTTGATCACTTTTAATGTGGTAAATCGGCCAGCAAACAGCTGTCAGCCAAAGCAGTGGAGGAGGGGGGATTTGAAAAAACACTTGACCCCGGGGTCAAGGAAATTTCTCTTTTTAGAGCCGACACCAAACTGCCTCTTTTTGGCCTGATCCACCTCCAAACCCGTTGGAAAACAGGTATTGATCACTGTTAATGTGGTAAATCGGCCAGCAAACAGCTTTCAGCCAAAACAGTGGAGGAGGGGGGATTTGAAAAAACACTTGACCCCGGTGTCAAGGAAATTTCTGTTTTTAGAGCCGACACAAAACTGCCTCTTTTTGGCCTGATCCACCTCCAAACCCGTTGGAAAACAGGTGTTGATCACTGTTAATGTGGTAAATCGGCCAGCAAACAGCTGTCAGCCAAAACAGTGGAGGAGGGGGGATTTGAAAAAACACTTGACCCCGGTGTCAAGGAAATTTCTGTTTTTAGAGCCGACACAAAACTGCCTCTTTTTGGCCTGATCCACCTCCAAACCCGTTGGAAAACAGGTATTGATCACTGTTAATGTGGTAAATCGGCCAGCAAACAGCTTTCAGCCAAAACAGTGGAGGAGGGGGGATTTGAAAAAACACTTGACCCCGGGGTCAAGGAAATTTCTGTTTTTAGAGCCGACACAAAACTGCCTCTTTTTGGCCTGATCCACCTCCAAACCCATTGGAAAACAGGTATTGATCACTGTTAATGTGGTAAATTGGCCAGCAAACAGCTTTCAGCCAAAACAGTGGAGGAGGGGGGATTTGAAAAAACACTTGACCCCGGGGTCAAGGAAATTTCTGTTTTTGGAACCGGCACCAAACGGCCTCTTTTTGGCCTGATCCACCTCCAAACCCGTTGGAAAACAGGTATTGATCACTTGTGATGTGGTAAATCAGCCAGCAAACAGCTTTCAGCCAAAACAGTGGAGGAGGGGGGATTTGTAAAAACACTTGACCCCGGGGTCAAGGAAATTTACGCTTTTGGAGCCGAAACGAAACGGCCTCTTTTTTGCCTGATCCACCTCCAAACCAATTGGAAAACAGGTGTTGATCACTTTTAATGTGGTAAATCGGCCAGCAAACAGCTGTCAGCCAAAGCAGTGGAGGAGGGGGGATTTGAAAAAACACTTGACCCCGGGGTCAAGGAAATTTCTCTTTTTGGAGCCGACACCAAACTGCCTCTTTTTGGCCTGATCCACCTCCAAACCCATTGGAAAACAGGTATTGATCACTTTTAATGTGGTAAATCGGCCAGCAAACAGCTTTCAGCCAAAACAGTGGAGGAGGGGGGATTTGAAAAAACACTTGACCCCGGGGTCAAGGAAATTTCTGTTTTTGGAACCGGCACCAAACGGCCTCTTTTTGGCCTGATCCACCTCCAAACCCGTTGGAAAACAGGTATTGATCACTTGTGATGTGGTTAATCAGCCAGCAAACAGCTTTCAGCCAAAACAGTGGAGGAGGGGGGATTTGTAAAAACACTTGACCCCGGGGTCAAGGAAATTTACGCTTTTGGAGCCGACACGAAACGGCCTCTTTTTTGCCTGATCCACCTCCAAACCAATTGGAAAACAGGTGTTGATCACTTTTAATGTGGTAAATCGGCCAGCAAACAGCTGTCAGCCAAAGCAGTGGAGGAGGGGGGATTTGAAAAAACACTTGACCCCGGGGTCAAGGAAATTTCTGTTTTTAGAGCCGACACCAAACTGCCTCTTTTTGGCCTGATCCACCTCCAAACCCATTGGAATACAGGTATTGATCACTGTTAATGTGGTAAATCGGCCAGCAAACAGCTTTCAGCCAAAACAGTGGAGGAGGGGGGATTTGAAAAAACACTTGACCCCGGGGTCAAGGAAATGTCCGTTTTTGGAACCGGCACCAAACTGCCTCTTTTTGGCCTGATCCACCTCCAAACCCATTGGAAAACAGGTATTGATCACTGTTAATGTGGTAAATCGGCCAGCAAACAGCTTTCAGCCAAAACAGTGGAGGAGGGGGGATTTGAAAAAACACTTGACCCCGGGGTCAAGGAAATGTCCGTTTTTGGAACCGGCACCAAACTGCCTCTTTTTGGCCTGATCCACCTCCAAACCCATTGGAAAACAGGTATTGATCACTTGTGATGTGTTAAATCGGCCAGCAAACAGCTTTCAGCCAAAACAGTGGAGGAGGGGGATTTGTAAAAACACTTGACCCCGGGGTCAAGGAAATTTACGATTTTGGAGCCGACACGAAACGGCCTCTTTTTGGCCTGATCCACCTCCAAACCCATTGGAAAACAGGTATTGATCACTTGTGATGTGGTAAATCGGCCAGCAAACAACTTTCAGCCAAAACAGTGGAGGAGGGGGGATTTGAAAAAACACTTGACCCCGGTGTCAAGGAAATTTCTGTTTTTAGAGCCAACACCAAACTGCCTCTTTTTGGCCTGATCCACCTCCAAACCCGTTGGAAAACAGGTGTTGATAACTGTTAATGTGGTAAATCGGCCAGCAAACAGCTTTCAGCCAAAACAGTGGAGGAGGGGGGATTTGTAAAAACACTTGACCCCGGGGTCAAGGAAATTTACGATTTTGGAGCCGACACGAAACGGCCTCTTTTTGGCCTGATCCACCTCCAAACCCATTGGAAAACAGGTGTTGATCACTTTTAATGTGGTAAATCGGCCAGCAAACAGCTGTCAGCCAAAGCAGTGGAGGAGGGGGGATTTGAAAAAACACTTGACCCCGGGGTCAAGGATATTTCTGTTTTTAGAGCCGACACCAAACTGCTTCTTTTTGGCCTGATCCACCTCCAAACCCGTTGGAAAACAGGTATTGATCACTGTTAATGTGGTAAATCGGCCAGCAAACAGCTTTCAGCCAAAACAGTGGAGGAGGGGGGATTTGAAAAAACACTTGACCCCGGGGTCAAGGAAATTTCTCTTTTTGGAGCCGACACCAAACTGCCTCTTTTTGGCCTGATCCACCTCCAAACCCATTGGAAAACAGGTATTGATCACTTTTAATGTGGTAATTCGGCCAGCAAACAGCTTTCAGCCAAAGCAGTGTAGGAGGGGGGATTTGAAAAAACACTTGACCCCGGGGTCAAGGAATTTTCCACTTTTTGGAGCCGACACCAAACTGCCTCTTTTTGGCCTGATCCACCTCCAAACCCATTGGAAAAAAGGTATTGATCACTTGTGATATGGTAAATCGGCCAGCAAACAACTTTCAGCCAAAACAGTGGAGGAGGGGGGATTTGCAAAAACACTTGACACTTGGTCAAGGAAATTTCTGTTTTTAGAGCCGACACCAAACTGCCTCTTTTTGGCCTGATCCACCTCCAAACCCGTTGGAAAACAGGTACTGATCACTGTTAATGTGGTAAATCGGCCAGCAAACAGCTTTCAGCCAAAACAGTGGAGGAGGGGGGATTTGTAAAAACACTTGACCCCGGGGTCAAGGAAATTTACGATTTTGGAGCCGACACGAAACAGCCTCTTTTTGGCCTGATCCACCTCCAAACCCATTGGAAAACAGGTGTTGATCACTTTTAATGTGGTAAATCGGCCAGCAAACAGCTGTCAGCCAAAGCAGTGGAGGAGGGGGGATTTGAAAAAACACTTGACCCCGGGGTCAAGGATATTTCTGTTTTTAGAGCCGACACCAAACTGCCTCTTTTTGGCCTGATCCACCTCCAAACCCGTTGGAAAACAGGTATTGATCACTGTTAATGTGGTAAATCGGCCAGCAAACAGCTTTCAGCCAAAACAGTGGAGGAGGGGGGATTTGAAAAAACACTTGACCCCGGGGTCAAGGAAATTTCTCTTTTTGGAGCCGACACCAAACTGCCTCTTTTTGGCCTGATCCACCTCCAAACCCATTGGAAAACAGGTATTGATCACTTTTAATGTGGTAATTCGGCCAGCAAACAGCTTTCAGCCAAAGCAGTGTAGGAGGGGGGATTTGAAAAAACACTTGACCCCGGGGTCAAGGAATTTTCCACTTTTTGGAGCCGACACCAAACTGCCTCTTTTTGGCCTGATCCACCTCCAAACCCATTGGAAAAAAGGTATTGATCACTTGTGATATGGTAAATCGGCCAGCAAACAACTTTCAGCCAAAACAGTGGAGGAGGGGGGATTTGCAAAAACACTTGACACTTGGTCAAGGAAATTTCTGTTTTTAGAGCCGACACCAAACTGCCTCTTTTTGGCCTGATCCACCTCCAAACCCGTTGGAAAACAGGTACTGATCACTGTTAATGTGGTAAATCGGCCAGCAAACAGCTTTCAGCCAAAACAGTGGAGGAGGGGGGATTTGAAAAAACACTTGACCCCGGGGTCAAGGAAATTTCTCTTTTTGGAGCCGACACCAAACTGCCTCTTTTTGGCCTGATCCACCTCCAAACCCATTGGAAAGCAGGTATTGATCACTTTTAATGTGGTAATTCGGCCAGCAAACAGCTTTCAGCCAAAGCAGTGGAGGAGGGGGGATTTGTAAAAACACTTGACCCCGGGGTCAAGGAAATTTCCACTTTTTGGAGCCGACACCAAACTGCCTCTTTTTGGCCTGATCCACCTCCAAACCCATTGGAAAACAGGTATTGATCACTTTTAATGTGGTAATTCGGCCAGCAAACAGCTTTCAGCCAAAGCAGTGGAGGAGGGGGGATTTGTAAAAACACTTGACCCCGGGGTCAAGGAAATTTCCACTTTTTGGAGCCGACACCAAACTGCCTCTTTTTGGCCTGATCCACCTCCAAACCCATTGGAAAACAGGTATTGATCACTTTTAATGTAGTAAATCGGCAAGCAAACAGCTTTCAGCCAAAGCAGTGGAGGAGGGGGGATTTGAAAAAACACTTGACCCCGGTGTCAAGGAAATTTCTGTTTTTAGAGCCGACACAAAACTGCCTCTTTTTGGCCTGATCCACCTCCAAACCCATTGGAAAACAGGTATTGATCACTTTTAATGTGGTAATTCGGCCAGCAAACAGCTTTCAGCCAAAGCAGTGTAGGAGGGGGGATTCGAAAAAACACTTGACCCCGGGGTCAAGGAAATTTCCACTTTTTGGAGCCGACACCAAACTGCCTCTTTTTGGCCTGATCCAACTCCAAACCCGTTGGAAAACAGGTATTGATCACTTGTGATGTGGTAAATCGGCCAGCAAACAACTTTCAGCCAAAACAGTGGAGGAGGGGGGATTTGAAAAAACACTTGACCCCGGGGTCAAGGAAATTTCCACTTTTTGGAGCCGACACCAAACTGCCTCTTTTTGGCCTGATCCACCTCCAAACCCGTTGGAAAACAGGTGTTGATCACTTGTGATGTGGTAAATCGGCAAGCAAACAGCTTTCAGCCAAAGCAGTGTAGGAGGGGGGATTTGTAAAAACACTTGATCCCGGGGTCAAGGAAATTTCTGTTTTTAGAGCCGACACAAAACTGCCTCTTTTTGGCCTGATCCACCTCCAAACCCGTTGGAAAATAGGTATTGATCACTGTTAATGTGGTAAATCGGCCAGCAAACAGCTTTCAGCCAAAACAGTGGAGGAGGGGGGATTTGAAAAAACACTTGACCCCGGGGTCAAGGAAATTTCTGTTTTTAGAGCCGACACAAAACTGCCTCTTTTTGGCCTGATCCACCTCCAAACCCGTTGGAAAACAGGTATTGATCACTTGTGATGTGGTAAATCGGCCAGCAAACAGCTTTCAGCCAAAACAGTGGAGGAGGGGGGATTTGAAAAAACACTTGACCCCGGGGTCAAGGAAATTTCTGTTTTTAGAGCCGACACCAAACTGCCTCTTTTTGGCCTGATCCACCTCCAAACCCGTTGGAAAACAGGTATTGATCACTGTTAATGTGGTAAATCGGCCAGCAAACAGCTTTCAGCCAAAACAGTGGAGGAGGGGGGATTTGAAAAAACACTTGACCCCGGGGTCAAGGAAATTTCTCTTTTTGGAGCCGACACCAAACTGCCTCTTTTTGGCCTGATCCACCTCCAAACCCATTGGAAAACAGGTATTGATCACTTGTGATGTGGTAAATCAGCCAGCAAACAACTTTCAGCCAAAACAGTGGAGGAGGGGGGATTTGAAAAAACACTTGACCCCGGGATCAAGGAAATTTCTGTTTTTAGAGCCGACACCAAACTGCCTCTTTTTGGCCTGATCCACCTCCAAACCCGTTGGAAAACAGGTATTGATCACTGTTAATGTGGTAAATCGGCCAGCAAACAGCTTTCAGCCAAAACAGTGGAGGAGGGGGGATTTGAAAAAACACTTGACCCCGGGGTCAAGGAAATTTCTCTTTTTGGAGCCGACACCAAACTGCCTCTTTTTGGCCTGATCCACCTCCAAACCCATTGGAAAACAGGTATTGATCACTTTTAATGTGGTAAATCGGCCAGCAAACAGCTTTCAGCCAAAGCAGTGTAGGAGGGGGGATTCGAAAAAACACTTGACCCCGGGGTCAAGGAAATTTCCACTTTTTGGAGCCGACACCAAACTGCCTCTTTTTGGCCTGATCCACCTCCAAACCCATTGGAAAACAGGTATTGATCACTTGTGATGTGGTAAATCGGCCAGCAAACAACTTTCAGCCAAAACAGTGGAGGAGGGGGGATTTGAAAAAACACTTGACCCCGGGGTCAAGGAAATTTCCACTTTTTGGAGCCGACACCAAACTGCCTCTTTTTGGCCTGATCCACCTCCAAACCCGTTGGAAAACAGGTATTGATCACTTTTAATGTGGTAAATCGGCAAGCAAACAGCTTTCAGCCAAAGCAGTGGAGGAGGGGGGATTTGTAAAAACACTTGATCCCGGGGTCAAGGAAATTTATGATTTTGGAGCCGACACCAAACTGCCTCTTTTTGGCCTGATCCACCTCCAAACCCATTGGAAAACAGGTGTTGATCACTTTTAATGTGGTAAATCGGCCAGCAAACAGCTGTCAGCCAAAGCAGTGGAGGAGGGGGGATTTGAAAAAACACTTGACCCCGGGGTCAAGGAAATTTCTGTTTTTGGAGCCGACACCAAACTGCCTCTTTTTGGCCTGATCCACCTCCAAACCCATTGGAAAACAGGTATTGATCACTTGTGATGTGGTAAATCGGCCAGCAAACAACTTTCAGCCAAAAAAGTGGAGGAGGGGGGATTTGAAAAAACACTTGACCCCGGGATCAAGGAAATTTCTCTTTTTAGAGCCGACACCAAACTGCCTCTTTTTGGCCTGATCCACCTCCAAACCCGTTGGAAAAAAGGTATTGATCACTGTTAATGTGGTAAATCGGCCAGCAAACAGCTTTCAGCCAAAACAGTGGAGGAGGGGGGATTTGAAAAAACACTTGACCCCGGGGTCAAGGAAATTTCTCTTTTTGGAGCCGACACCAAACTGCCTGATCCACCTCCAAACCCATTGGAAAACAGGTATTGATCACTTTTAATGTGGTAATTCGGCCAGCAAACAGCTTTCAGCCAAAGCAGTGTAGGAGGGGGGATTCGAAAAAACACTTGACCCCGGGGTCAAGGAAATTTCCACTTTTTGGAGCCGACACCAAACTGCCTCTTTTTGGCCTGATCCAACTCCAAACCCATTGGAAAACAGGTATTGATCACTTGTGATGTGGTAAATCGGCCAGCAAACAACTTTCAGCCAAAACAGTGGAGGAGGGGGGATTTGAAAAAACACTTGACCCTGGGGTCAAGGAAATTTCCACTTTTTGGAGCCGACACCAAACTGCCTCTTTTTGGCCTGATCCACCTCCAAACCCGTTGGAAATCAGGTATTGATCACTTTTAATGTGGTAAATCGGCAAGCAAACAGCTTTCAGCCAAAGCACTGGAGGAGGGGGGATTTGTAAAAACACTTGATCCCGGGGTCAAGGAAATTTCTCTTTTTGGAGCCGACACCAAACTGCCTCTTTTTGGCCTGATCCACCTCCAAACCCGTTGGAAAACAGGTGTTGATCACTTTTAATGTGGTAAATCGGCCAGCAAACAGCTTTCAGCCAAAACAGTGGAGGAGGGGGGATTTGAAAAAACACTTGACCCCGGGGTCAAGGAAATTTCTGTTTTTAGAGCTGACACCAAACTGCCTCTTTTTGGCCTGATACACCTCCAAACCCGTTGGAAAACAGGTATTGATCACTGTTAATGTGGTAAATCGGCCAGCAAACAGCTTTCAGCCAAAACAGTGGAGGAGGGGGGATTTGAAAAAACACTTGACCCCGGGGTCAAGGAAATTTCTCTTTTTGGAGCCGACACCAAACTGCCTCTTTTTGGCCTGATCCACCTCCAAACCCATTGGAAAACAGGTATTGATTACTGTTAATGTGGTAAATCGGCCAGCAAACAGCTTTCAGCCAAAGCAGTGGAGGAGGGGGGATTTGAAAAAACACTTGACCCCGGGGTCAAGGAAATTTCTCTTTTTGGAGCCGACACAAAACTGCCTCTTTTTGGCCTGATCCACCTCCAAACCCATTGGAAAACAGGTATTGATTACTTTTAATGTGGTAATTCGGCCAGCAAACAGCTTTCAGCCAAAGCAGTGTAGGAGGGGGGATTTGAAAAAACACTTGACCCCGGGGTCAAGGAAATTTCTCTTTTTGGAGCCGACACCAAACTGCCTCTTTTTGGCCTGATCCACCTCCAAACCCGTTGGAAAACAGGTATTGATCACTGTTAATGTGGTAAATCGGCCAGCAAACAGCTTTCAGCCAAAACAGTGGAGGAGGGGGGATTTGAAAGAACACTTGACCCCGGGGTCAAGGAAATTTCTGTTTTTAGAGCTGACACCAAACTGCCTCTTTTTGGCCTGATCCACCTCCAAACCCATTGGAAACAGGTATTGATCACTGTTAATGTGGTAAATCGGCCAGCAAACAGCTTTCAGCCAAAACAGTGGAGGAGGGGGGATTTGAATAAAAACACTTGACCCCGGGGTCAAGGAAATTTCTCTTTTTGGAGCCGACACCAAACTGCCTCTTTTTGGCCTGATCCACCTCCAAACCCATTGGAAAACAGGTATTGATCACTTGTGATGTGGTAAATCGGCCAGCAAACAACTTTCAGCCAAAACAGTGGAGGAGGGGGGATTTGAAAAAACACTTGACCCCGGGGTCAAGGAAATTTCCACTTTTTGGAGCCGACACCAAACTGCCTCTTTTTGGCCTGATCCACCTCCAAACCCGTTGGAAAACAGGTATTGATCACTTTTAATGTGGTAAATCGGCCAGCAAACAGCTTTCAGCCAAAGCAGTGGAGGAGGGGGGATTTGTAAAAACACTTGATCCCGGGGTCAAGGAAATTTACGATTTTGGAGCCGACACCAAACTGCCTCTTTTTGGCCTGATCCACCTCCAAACCCGTTGGAAAACAGGTGTTGATCACTTTTAATGTGGTAAATCGGCCAGCAAACAGCTGTCAGCCAAGGCAGTGGAGGAGGGGGGATTTGAAAAAACACTTGACCCCGGGGTCAAGGAAATTTCTGTTTTTAGAGCCGATACAAAACTGCCTCTTTTTGGCCTGATCCACCTCCAAACCCGTTAGAAAATAGGTATTGATCACTGTTAATGTGGTAAATCGGCCAGCAAACAGCTTTCAGCCAAAACAGTGTAGGAGGGGGGATTTGAAAAAACACTTGACCCCGGGGTCAAGGAAATTTCTCTTTTTGGAGCCGACACCAAACTGCCTCTTTTTGGCCTGATCCACCTCCAAACCCATTGGAAAACAGGTATTGATCACTGTTAATGTGGTATATCGGCCAGCAAACAGCTTTCAGCCAAAACAGTGGAGGAGGGGGGATTTGAAAAAACACTTGACCCCGGGGTCAAGGAAATTTCTCTTTTTGGAGCCGACACCAAACTGCCTCTTTTTGGCCTGATCCACCTCCAAACCCATTGGAAAACAGGTATTGATCACTTGTGATGTGGTAAATCGGCCAGCAAACAACTTTCAGCCAAAACAGTGGAGGAGGGGGGATTTGAAAAAACACTTGACCCCGGGGTCAAGGAAATTTCTCTTTTTGGAGCCGACACCAAACTGCCTCTTTTTGGCCTGATCCACCTCCAAACCCATTGGAAAACAGGTATTGATTACTGTTAATGTGGTAAATCGGCCAGCAAACAGCTTTCAGCCAAAGCAGTGGAGGAGGGGGGATTTGAAAAAACACTTGACCCCGGGGTCAAGGAAATTTCTCTTTTTGGAGCCGACACCAAACTGCCTCTTTTTGGCCTGATCCACCTCCAAACCCATTGGAAAACAGGTATTGATCACTTGTGATGTGGTAAATCGGCCAGCAAACAACTTTCAGCCAAAACAGTGGAGGAGGGGGGATTTGAAAAAACACTTGACCCCGGGGTCAAGGAAATTTCCACTTTTTGGAGCCGACACCAAACTGCCTCTTTTTGGCCTGATCCACCTCCAAACCCGTTGGAAAACAGGTATTGATCACTTTTAATGTGGTAAATCGGCCAGCAAACAGCTTTCAGCCAAAGCAGTGGAGGAGGGGGGATTTGTAAAAACACTTGATCCCGGGGTCAAGGAAATTTACGATTTTGGAGCCGACACCAAACTGCCTCTTTTTGGCCTGATCCACCTCCAAACCCGTTGGAAAACAGGTGTTGATCACTTTTAATGTGGTAAATCGGCCAGCAAACAGCTGTCAGCCAAGGCAGTGGAGGAGGGGGGATTTGAAAAAACACTTGACCCCGGGGTCAAGGAAATTTCTGTTTTTAGAGCCGACACAAAACTGCCTCTTTTTGGCCTGATCCACCTCCAAACCCGTTAGAAAATAGGTATTGATCACTGTTAATGTGGTAAATCGGCCAGCAAACAGCTTTCAGCCAAAACAGTGTAGGAGGGGGGATTTGAAAAAACACTTGACCCCGGGGTCAAGGAAATTTCTCTTTTTGGAGCCGACACCAAACTGCCTCGTTTTGGCCTGATCCACCTCCAAACCCATTGGAAAACAGGTATTGATCACTGTTAATGTGGTATATCGGCCAGCAAACAGCTTTCAGCCAAAACAGTGGAGGAGGGGGGATTTGAAAAAACACTTGACCCCGGGGTCAAGGAAATTTCTCTTTTTGGAGCCGATACCAAACTGCCTCTTTTTGGCCTGATCCACCTCCAAACCCATTGGAAAACAGGTATTGATCACTTGTGATGTGGTAAATCGGCCAGCAAACAACTTTCAGCCAAAACAGTGGAGGAGGGGGGATTTGAAAAAACACTTGACCCCGGGATCAAGGAAATTTCTGTTTTTAGAGCCGACACCAAACTGCCTCTTTTTGGCCTGATCCACCTCCAAACCCGTTGGAAAACAGGTATTGATCACTGTTAATGTGGTAAATCGGCCAGCAAACAGCTTTCAGCCAAAACAGTGGAGGAGGGGGGATTTGAAAAAACACTTGACCCCGGGGTCAAGGAAATTTCTCTTTTTGGAGCCAACACCAAACTGCCTCTTTTTGGCCTGATCCACCTCCAAACCCATTGGAAAACAGGTATTGATTACTGTTAATGTGGTAAATCGGCCAGCAAACAGCTTTCAGCCAAAGCAGTGGAGGAGGGGGGATTTGAAAAAACACTTGACCCCGGGGTCAAGGAAATTTCTCTTTTTGGAGCCGACACAAAACTGCCTCTTTTTGGCCTGATCCACCTCCAAACCCATTGGAAAACAGGTATTGATTACTTTTAATGTGGTAATTCGGCCAGCAAACAGCTTTCAGCCAAAGCAGTGTAGGAGGGGGGATTTGAAAAAACACTTGACCCCGGGGTCAAGGAAATTTCTCTTTTTGGAGCCGACACCAAACTGCCTCTTTTTGGCCTGATCCACCTCCAAACCCGTTGGAAAACAGGTATTGATCACTGTTAATGTGGTAAATCGGCCAGCAAACAGCTTTCAGCCAAAACAGTGGAGGAGGGGGGATTTGAAAGAACACTTGACCCCGGGGTCAAGGAAATTTCTGTTTTTAGTGCTGACACCAAACTGCCTCTTTTTGGCCTGATCCACCTCCAAACCCATTGGAAACAGGTATTGATCACTGTTAATGTGGTAAATCGGCCAGCAAACAGCTTTCAGCCAAAACAGTGGAGGAGGGGGGATTTGAATAAAAACACTTGACCCCGGGGTCAAGGAAATTTCTCTTTTTGGAGCCGACACCAAACTGCCTCTTTTTGGCCTGATCCACCTCCAAACCCATTGGAAAACAGGTATTGATCACTTGTGATGTGGTAAATCGGCCAGCAAACAACTTTCAGCCAAAACAGTGGAGGAGGGGGGATTTGAAAAAACACTTGACCCCGGGGTCAAGGAAATTTCCACTTTTTGGAGCCGACACCAAACTGCCTCTTTTTGGCCTGATCCACCTCCAAACCCGTTGGAAAACAGGTATTGATCACTTTTAATGTGGTAAATCGGCCAGCAAACAGCTTTCAGCCAAAGCAGTGGAGGAGGGGGGATTTGTAAAAACACTTGATCCCGGGGTCAAGGAAATTTACGATTTTGGAGCCGACACCAAACTGCCTCTTTTTGGCCTGATCCACCTCCAAACCCGTTGGAAAACAGGTGTTGATCACTTTTAATGTGGTAAATCGGCCAGCAAACAGCTGTCAGCCAAGGCAGTGGAGGAGGGGGGATTTGAAAAAACACTTGACCCCGGGGTCAAGGAAATTTCTGTTTTTAGAGCCGATACAAAACTGCCTCTTTTTGGCCTGATCCACCTCCAAACCCGTTAGAAAATAGGTATTGATCACTGTTAATGTGGTAAATCGGCCAGCAAACAGCTTTCAGCCAAAACAGTGTAGGAGGGGGGATTTGAAAAAACACTTGACCCCGGGGTCAAGGAAATTTCTCTTTTTGGAGCCAACACCAAACTGCCTCTTTTTGGCCTGATCCACCTCCAAACCCATTGGAAAACAGGTATTGATTACTGTTAATGTGGTAAATCGGCCAGCAAACAGCTTTCAGCCAAAGCAGTGGAGGAGGGGGGATTTGAAAAAACACTTGACCCCGGGGTCAAGGAAATTTCTCTTTTTGGAGCCGACACAAAACTGCCTCTTTTTGGCCTGATCCACCTCCAAACCCATTGGAAAACAGGTATTGATTACTTTTAATGTGGTAATTCGGCCAGCAAACAGCTTTCAGCCAAAGCAGTGTAGGAGGGGGGATTTGAAAAAACACTTGACCCCGGGGTCAAGGAAATTTCTCTTTTTGGAGCCGACACCAAACTGCCTCTTTTTGGCCTGATCCACCTCCAAACCCGTTGGAAAACAGGTATTGATCACTGTTAATGTGGTAAATCGGCCAGCAAACAGCTTTCAGCCAAAACAGTGGAGGAGGGGGGATTTGAAAGAACACTTGACCCCGGGGTCAAGGAAATTTCTGTTTTTAGTGCTGACACCAAACTGCCTCTTTTTGGCCTGATCCACCTCCAAACCCATTGGAAACAGGTATTGATCACTGTTAATGTGGTAAATCGGCCAGCAAACAGCTTTCAGCCAAAACAGTGGAGGAGGGGGGATTTGAATAAAAACACTTGACCCCGGGGTCAAGGAAATTTCTCTTTTTGGAGCCGACACCAAACTGCCTCTTTTTGGCCTGATCCACCTCCAAACCCATTGGAAAACAGGTATTGATCACTTGTGATGTGGTAAATCGGCCAGCAAACAACTTTCAGCCAAAACAGTGGAGGAGGGGGGATTTGAAAAAACACTTGACCCCGGGGTCAAGGAAATTTCCACTTTTTGGAGCCGACACCAAACTGCCTCTTTTTGGCCTGATCCACCTCCAAACCCGTTGGAAAACAGGTATTGATCACTTTTAATGTGGTAAATCGGCCAGCAAACAGCTTTCAGCCAAAGCAGTGGAGGAGGGGGGATTTGTAAAAACACTTGATCCCGGGGTCAAGGAAATTTACGATTTTGGAGCCGACACCAAACTGCCTCTTTTTGGCCTGATCCACCTCCAAACCCGTTGGAAAACAGGTGTTGATCACTTTTAATGTGGTAAATCGGCCAGCAAACAGCTGTCAGCCAAGGCAGTGGAGGAGGGGGGATTTGAAAAAACACTTGACCCCGGGGTCAAGGAAATTTCTGTTTTTAGAGCCGATACAAAACTGCCTCTTTTTGGCCTGATCCACCTCCAAACCCGTTAGAAAATAGGTATTGATCACTGTTAATGTGGTAAATCGGCCAGCAAACAGCTTTCAGCCAAAACAGTGTAGGAGGGGGGATTTGAAAAAACACTTGACCCCGGGGTCAAGGAAATTTCTCTTTTTGGAGCCGACACCAAACTGCCTCTTTTTGGCCTGATCCACCTCCAAACCCATTGGAAAACAGGTATTGATCACTGTTAATGTGGTATATCGGCCAGCAAACAGCTTTCAGCCAAAACAGTGGAGGAGGGGGGATTTGAAAAAACACTTGACCCCGGGGTCAAGGAAATTTCTCTTTTTGGAGCCGACACCAAACTGCCTCTTTTTGGCCTGATCCACCTCCAAACCCATTGGAAAACAGGTATTGATCACTTGTGATGTGGTAAATCGGCCAGCAAACAACTTTCAGCCAAAACAGTGTAGGAGGGGGGATTTGAAAAAACACTTGACCCCGGGGTCAAGGAAATTTCTCTTTTTGGAGCCGACACCAAACTGCCTCTTTTTGGCCTGATCCACCTCCAAACCCATTGGAAAACAGGTATTGATTACTGCTAATGTGGTAAATCGGCCAGCAAACAGCTTTCAGCCAAAGCAGTGGAGGAGGGGGGATTTGAAAAAACACTTGACCCCGGGGTCAAGGAAATTTCTCTTTTTGGAGCCGACACCAAACTGCCTCTTTTTGGCCTGATCCACCTCCAAACCCATTGGAAAACAGGTATTGATCACTTGTGATGTGGTAAATCGGCCAGCAAACAACTTTCAGCCAAAACAGTGGAGGAGGGGGGATTTGAAAAAACACTTGACCCCGGGGTCAAGGAAATTTCCACTTTTTGGAGCCGACACCAAACTGCCTCTTTTTGGCCTGATCCACCTCCAAACCCGTTGGAAAACAGGTATTGATCACTTTTAATGTGGTAAATCGGCCAGCAAACAGCTTTCAGCCAAAGCAGTGGAGGAGGGGGGATTTGTAAAAACACTTGATCCCGGGGTCAAGGAAATTTACGATTTTGGAGCCGACACCAAACTGCCTCTTTTTGGCCTGATCCACCTCCAAACCCGTTGGAAAACAGGTGTTGATCACTTTTAATGTGGTAAATCGGCCAGCAAACAGCTGTCAGCCAAGGCAGTGGAGGAGGGGGGATTTGAAAAAACACTTGACCCCGGGGTCAAGGAAATTTCTGTTTTTAGAGCCGACACAAAACTGCCTCTTTTTGGCCTGATCCACCTCCAAACCCGTTAGAAAATAGGTATTGATCACTGTTAATGTGGTAAATCGGCCAGCAAACAGCTTTCAGCCAAAACAGTGTAGGAGGGGGGATTTGAAAAAACACTTGACCCCGGGGTCAAGGAAATTTCTCTTTTTGGAGCCGACACCAAACTGCCTCTTTTTGGCCTGATCCACCTCCAAACCCATTGGAAAACAGGTATTGATCACTGTTAATGTGGTATATCGGCCAGCAAACAGCTTTCAGCCAAAACAGTGGAGGAGGGGGGATTTGAAAAAACACTTGACCCCGGGGTCAAGGAAATTTCTCTTTTTGGAGCCGATACCAAACTGCCTCTTTTTGGCCTGATCCACCTCCAAACCCATTGGAAAACAGGTATTGATCACTTGTGATGTGGTAAATCGGCCAGCAAACAACTTTCAGCCAAAACAGTGGAGGAGGGGGGATTTGAAAAAACACTTGACCCCGGGATCAAGGAAATTTCTGTTTTTAGAGCCGACACCAAACTGCCTCTTTTTGGCCTGATCCACCTCCAAACCCGTTGGAAAACAGGTATTGATCACTGTTAATGTGGTAAATCGGCCAGCAAACAGCTTTCAGCCAAAACAGTGGAGGAGGGGGGATTTGAAAAAACACTTGACCCCGGGGTCAAGGAAATTTCTCTTTTTGGAGCAGACACCAAACTGCCTCTTTTTGGCCTGATCCACCTCCAAACCCATTGGAAAACAGGTATTGATCACTTTTAATGTGGTAAATCGGCCAGCAAACAGCTGTCAGCCAAAGCAGTGGAGGAGGGGGGATTTGAAAAAACACTTGACCCCGGGGTCAAGGAAATTTCTGTTTTTAGAGCCGACACCAAACTGCCTCTTTTTGGCCTGATCCACCTCCAAACCCGTTAGAAAATAGGTATTGATCACTGTTAATGTGGTAAATCGGCCAGCAAACAGCTTTCAGCCAAAACAGTGGAGGAGGGGGGATTCGAAAAAACACTTGACCCCGGGGTCAAGGAAATTTCCACTTTTTGGAGCCGACACAAAACGGCCTCTTTTTGGCCTGATCCACCTCCAAACCCATTGGAAAACAGGTATTGATCACTTGTGATGTGGTAAATCGGCCAGCAAACAACTTTCAGCCAAAACAGTGGAGGAGGGGGGATTTGAAAAAACACTTGACCCCGGGGTCAAGGAAATTTCCACTTTTTGGAGCCGACACCAAACTGCCTCTTTTTGGCCTGATCCACCTCCAAACCCGTTGGAAAACAGGTATTGATCACTTTTAATGTGGTAAATCGGCCAGCAAACAGCTTTCAGCCAAAGCAGTGGAGGAGGGGGGATTTGTAAAAACACTTGATCCCGGGGTCAAGGAAATTTACGATTTTGGAGCCGACACCAAACTGCCTCTTTTTGGCCTGATCCACCTCCAAACCCGTTGGAAAACAGGTGTTGATCACTTTTAATGTGGTAAATCGGCCAGCAAACAGCTGTCAGCCAAAGCAGTGGAGGAGGGGGGATTTGAAAAAACACTTGACCCCGGGGTCAAGGAAATTTCTGTTTTTAGAGCCGACACCAAACTGCCTCTTTTTGGCCTGATCCACCTCCAAACCCGTTAGAAAATAGGTATTGATCACTGTTAATGTGGTAAATCGGCCAGCAAACAGCTTTCAGCCAAAACAGTGGAGGAGGGGGGATTTGAAAAAACACTTGACCCCGGGGTCAAGGAAATTTCTCTTTTTGGAGCCGACACAAAACTGCCTCTTTTTGGCCTGATCCACCTCGAAACCCATTGGAAAACAGGTATTGATCACTGTTAATGTGGTATATCGGCCAGCAAACAGCTTTCAGCCAAAACAGTGGAGGAGGGGGGATTTGAAAAAACACTTGACCCCGGGGTCAAGGAAATTTCTCTTTTTGGAGCCGACACCAAACTGCCTCTTTTTGGCCTGATCCACCTCCAAACCCATTGGAAAACAGGTATTGATCACTTGTGATGTGGTAAATCGGCCAGCAAACAACTTTCAGCCAAAACAGTGGAGGAGGGGGGATTTGAAAAAACACTTGATCCCGGGATCAAGGAAATTTCTGTTGTTAGAGCCGACACCAAACTGCCTCTTTTTGGCCTGATCCACCTCCAAACCCGTTGGAAAACAGGTATTGATCACTGTTAATGTGGTAAATCGGCCAGCAAACAGCTTTCAGCCAAAACAGTGGAGGAGGGGGGATTTGAAAAAACACTTGACCCCGGGGTCAAGGAAATTTCTCTTTTTGGAGCCG
The DNA here is from genome assembly GCF_042242105.1 of Pempheris klunzingeri. Classification (NCBI taxonomy): domain Eukaryota; kingdom Metazoa; phylum Chordata; class Actinopteri; order Acropomatiformes; family Pempheridae; genus Pempheris; species Pempheris klunzingeri. The sequence continues at coordinate 6,026,045 of NC_092025.1, read as the reverse complement.
ACACCAAACTGCCTCTTTTTGGCCTGATCCACCTCCAAACCCATTGGAAAACAGGTATTGATCACTTTTAATGTGGTAAATCGGCCAGCAAACAGCTTTCAGCCAAAGCAGTGTAGGAGGGGGGATTCGAAAAAACACTTGACCCCGGGGTCAAGGAAATTTCCACTTTTTGGAGCCGACACCAAACTGCCTCTTTTTGGCCTGATCCACCTCCAAACCCATTGGAAAACAGGTATTGATCACTTGTGATGTGGTAAATCGGCCAGCAAACAACTTTCAGCCAAAACAGTGGAGGAGGGGGGATTTGAAAAAACACTTGACCCCGGGGTCAAGGAAATTTCCACTTTTTGGAGCCGACACCAAACTGCCTCTTTTTGGCCTGATCCACCTCCAAACCCGTTGGAAAACAGGTATTGATCACTTTTAATGTGGTAAATCGGCAAGCAAACAGCTTTCAGCCAAAGCAGTGGAGGAGGGGGGATTTGTAAAAACACTTGATCCCGGGGTCAAGGAAATTTATGATTTTGGAGCCGACACCAAACTGCCTCTTTTTGGCCTGATCCACCTCCAAACCCGTTGGAAAACAGGTGTTGATCACTTTTAATGTGGTAAATCGGCCAGCAAACAGCTGTCAGCCAAAGCAGTGGAGGAGGGGGGATTTGAAAAAACACTTGACCCCGGGGTCAAGGAAATTTCTGTTTTTGGAGCCGACACCAAACTGCCTCTTTTTGGCCTGATCCACCTCCAAACCCATTGGAAAACAGGTATTGATCACTTGTGATGTGGTAAATCGGCCAGCAAACAACTTTCAGCCAAAAAAGTGGAGGAGGGGGGATTTGAAAAAACACTTGACCCCGGGATCAAGGAAATTTCTGTTTTTAGAGCCGACACCAAACTGCCTCTTTTTGGCCTGATCCACCTCCAAACCCGTTGGAAAAAAGGTATTGATCACTGTTAATGTGGTAAATCGGCCAGCAAACAGCTTTCAGCCAAAACAGTGGAGGAGGGGGGATTTGAAAAAACACTTGACCCCGGGGTCAAGGAAATTTCTCTTTTTGGAGCCGACACCAAACTGCCTGATCCACCTCCAAACCCATTGGAAAACAGGTATTGATCACTTTTAATGTGGTAATTCGGCCAGCAAACAACTTTCAGCCAAAGCAGTGTAGGAGGGGGGATTCGAAAAAACACTTGACCCCGGGGTCAAGGAAATTTCCACTTTTTGGAGCCGACACCAAACTGCCTCTTTTTGGCCTGATCCAACTCCAAACCCATTGGAAAACAGGTATTGATCACTTGTGATGTGGTAAATCGGCCAGCAAACAACTTTCAGCCAAAACAGTGGAGGAGGGGGGATTTGAAAAAACACTTGACCCTGGGGTCAAGGAAATTTCTCTTTTTGGAGCCGACACCAAACTGCCTCTTTTTGGCCTGATCCACCTCCAAACCCATTGGAAAACAGGTATTGATCACTTGTGATGTGGTAAATCGGCCAGCAAACAACTTTCAGCCAAAACAGTGGAGGAGGGGGGATTTGAAAAAACACTTGATCCCGGGATCAAGGAAATTTCTGTTTTTAGAGCCGACACCAAACTGCCTCTTTTTGGCCTGATCCACCTCCAAACCCGTTGGAAAACAGGTATTGATCACTGTTAATGTGGTAAATCGGCCAGCAAACAGCTTTCAGCCAAAACAGTGGAGGAGGGGGGATTTGAAAAAACACTTGACCCCGGGGTCAAGGAAATTTCTCTTTTTGGAGCCGACACCAAACTGCCTCTTTTTGGCCTGATCCACCTCCAAACCCATTGGAAAACAGGTATTGATCACTTTTAATGTGGTAAATCGGCCAGCAAACAGCTTTCAGCCAAAGCAGTGTAGGAGGGGGGATTCGAAAAAACACTTGACCCCGGGGTCAAGGAAATTTCCACTTTTTGGAGCCGACACCAAACTGCCTCTTTTTGGCCTGATCCACCTCCAAACCCATTGGAAAACAGGTATTGATCACTTGTGATGTGGTAAATCGGCCAGCAAACAACTTTCAGCCAAAACAGTGGAGGAGGGGGGATTTGAAAAAACACTTGACCCCGGGGTCAAGGAAATTTCCACTTTTTGGAGCCGACACCAAACTGCCTCTTTTTGGCCTGATCCACCTCCAAACCCGTTGGAAAACAGGTATTGATCACTTTTAATGTGGTAAATCGGCAAGCAAACAGCTTTCAGCCAAAGCAGTGGAGGAGGGGGGATTTGTAAAAACACTTGATCCCGGGGTCAAGGAAATTTATGATTTTGGAGCCGACACCAAACTGCCTCTTTTTGGCCTGATCCACCTCCAAACCCGTTGGAAAACAGGTGTTGATCACTTTTAATGTGGTAAATCGGCCAGCAAACAGCTGTCAGCCAAAGCAGTGGAGGAGGGGGGATTTGAAAAAACACTTGACCCCGGGGTCAAGGAAATTTCTGTTTTTGGAGCCGACACCAAACTGCCTCTTTTTGGCCTGATCCACCTCCAAACCCATTGGAAAACAGGTATTGATCACTTGTGATGTGGTAAATCGGCCAGCAAACAACTTTCAGCCAAAAAAGTGGAGGAGGGGGGATTTGAAAAAACACTTGACCCCGGGATCAAGGAAATTTCTGTTTTTAGAGCCGACACCAAACTGCCTCTTTTTGGCCTGATCCACCTCCAAACCCATTGGAAAACAGGTATTGATCACTTTTAATGTGGTAATTCGGCCAGCAAACAGCTTTCAGCCAAAGCAGTGTAGGAGGGGGGATTTGAATAAAAACACTTGACCCCGGGGTCAAGGAAATTTCTCTTTTTGGAGCCGACACCAAACTGCCTGATCCACCTCCAAACCCATTGGAAAACAGGTATTGATCACTTTTAATGTGGTAATTCGGCCAGCAAACAGCTTTCAGCCAAAGCAGTGTAGGAGGGGGGATTCGAAAAAACACTTGACCCCGGGGTCAAGGAAATTTCCACTTTTTGGAGCCGACACCAAACTGCCTCTTTTTGGCCTGATCCAACTCCAAACCCATTGGAAAACAGGTATTGATCACTTGTGATGTGGTAAATCGGCCAGCAAACAACTTTCAGCCAAAACAGTGGAGGAGGGGGGATTTGAAAAAACACTTGACCCTGGGGTCAAGGAAATTTCCACTTTTTGGAGCCGACACCAAACTGCCTCTTTTTGGCCTGATCCACCTCCAAACCCGTTGGAAATCAGGTATTGATCACTTTTAATGTGGTAAATCGGCAAGCAAACAGCTTTCAGCCAAAGCACTGGAGGAGGGGGGATTTGTAAAAACACTTGATCCCGGGGTCAAGGAAATTTCTCTTTTTGGAGCCGACACCAAACTGCCTCTTTTTGGCCTGATCCACCTCCAAACCCGTTGGAAAACAGGTGTTGATCACTTTTAATGTGGTAAATCGGCCAGCAAACAGCTTTCAGCCAAAACAGTGGAGGAGGGGGGATTTGAAAAAACACTTGACCCCGGGGTCAAGGAAATTTCTGTTTTTAGAGCTGACACCAAACTGCCTCTTTTTGGCCTGATCCACCTCCAAACCCGTTGGAAAACAGGTATTGATCACTGTTAATGTGGTAAATCGGCCAGCAAACAGCTTTCAGCCAAAACAGTGGAGGAGGGGGGATTTGAAAAAACACTTGACCCCGGGGTCAAGGAAATTTCTCTTTTTGGAGCCGACACAAAACTGCCTCTTTTTGGCCTGATCCACCTCCAAACCCATTGGAAAACAGGTATTGATTACTGTTAATGTGGTAAATCGGCCAGCAAACAGCTTTCAGCCAAAGCAGTGGAGGAGGGGGGATTTGAAAAAACACTTGACCCCGGGGTCAAGGAAATTTCTCTTTTTGGAGCCGACACAAAACTGCCTCTTTTTGGCCTGATCCACCTCCAAACCCATTGGAAAACAGGTATTGATTACTTTTAATGTGGTAATTCGGCCAGCAAACAGCTTTCAGCCAAAGCAGTGTAGGAGGGGGGATTTGAAAAAACACTTGACCCCGGGGTCAAGGAAATTTCTCTTTTTGGAGCCGACACCAAACTGCCTCTTTTTGGCCTGATCCACCTCCAAACCCGTTGGAAAACAGGTATTGATCACTGTTAATGTGGTAAATCGGCCAGCAAACAGCTTTCAGCCAAAACAGTGGAGGAGGGGGGATTTGAAAGAACACTTGACCCCGGGGTCAAGGAAATTTCTGTTTTTAGAGCTGACACCAAACTGCCTCTTTTTGGCCTGATCCACCTCCAAACCCATTGGAAACAGGTATTGATCACTGTTAATGTGGTAAATCGGCCAGCAAACAGCTTTCAGCCAAAACAGTGGAGGAGGGGGGATTTGAATAAAAACACTTGACCCCGGGGTCAAGGAAATTTCTCTTTTTGGAGCCGACACCAAACTGCCTCTTTTTGGCCTGATCCACCTCCAAACCCATTGGAAAACAGGTATTGATCACTTGTGATGTGGTAAATCGGCCAGCAAACAACTTTCAGCCAAAACAGTGGAGGAGGGGGGATTTGAAAAAACACTTGACCCCGGGGTCAAGGAAATTTCCACTTTTTGGAACCGACACCAAACTGCCTCTTTTTGGCCTGATCCACCTCCAAACCCGTTGGAAAACAGGTATTGATCACTTTTAATGTGGTAAATCGGCCAGCAAACAGCTTTCAGCCAAAGCAGTGGAGGAGGGGGGATTTGTAAAAACACTTGATCCCGGGGTCAAGGAAATTTACGATTTTGGAGCCGACACCAAACTGCCTCTTTTTGGCCTGATCCACCTCCAAACCCGTTGGAAAACAGGTGTTGATCACTTTTAATGTGGTAAATCGGCCAGCAAACAGCTGTCAGCCAAGGCAGTGGAGGAGGGGGGATTTGAAAAAACACTTGACCCCGGGGTCAAGGAAATTTCTGTTTTTAGAGCCGATACAAAACTGCCTCTTTTTGGCCTGATCCACCTCCAAACCCGTTAGAAAATAGGTATTGATCACTGTTAATGTGGTAAATCGGCCAGCAAACAGCTTTCAGCCAAAACAGTGTAGGAGGGGGGATTTGAAAAAACACTTGACCCCGGGGTCAAGGAAATTTCTCTTTTTGGAGCCGACACCAAACTGCCTCTTTTTGGCCTGATCCACCTCCAAACCCATTGGAAAACAGGTATTGATCACTGTTAATGTGGTATATCGGCCAGCAAACAGCTTTCAGCCAAAACAGTGGAGGAGGGGGGATTTGAAAAAACACTTGACCCCGGGGTCAAGGAAATTTCTCTTTTTGGAGCCGACACCAAACTGCCTCTTTTTGGCCTGATCCACCTCCAAACCCATTGGAAAACAGGTATTGATCACTTGTGATGTGGTAAATCGGCCAGCAAACAACTTTCAGCCAAAACAGTGGAGGAGGGGGGATTTGAAAAAACACTTGACCCCGGGGTCAAGGAAATTTCCACTTTTTGGAGCCGACACCAAACTGCCTCTTTTTGGCCTGATCCACCTCCAAACCCGTTGGAAAACAGGTATTGATCACTTTTAATGTGGTAAATCGGCAAGCAAACAGCTTTCAGCCAAAGCAGTGGAGGAGGGGGGATTTGTAAAAACACTTGATCCCGGGGTCAAGGAAATTTATGATTTTGGAGCCGACACCAAACTGCCTCTTTTTGGCCTGATCCACCTCCAAACCCGTTGGAAAACAGGTGTTGATCACTTTTAATGTGGTAAATCGGCCAGCAAACAGCTTTCAGCCAAAGCAGTGGAGGAGGGGGGATTTGAAAAAACACTTGACCCCGGGGTCAAGGAAATTTCTGTTTTTGGAGCCGACACCAAACTGCCTCTTTTTGGCCTGATCCACCTCCAAACCCATTGGAAAACAGGTATTGATCACTTGTGATGTGGTAAATCGGCCAGCAAACAACTTTCAGCCAAAAAAGTGGAGGAGGGGGGATTTGAAAAAACACTTGACCCCGGGATCAAGGAAATTTCTGTTTTTAGAGCCGACACCAAACTGCCTCTTTTTGGCCTGATCCACCTCCAAACCCGTTGGAAAAAAGGTATTGATCACTGTTAATGTGGTAAATCGGCCAGCAAACAGCTTTCAGCCAAAACAGTGGAGGAGGGGGGATTTGAAAAAACACTTGACCCCGGGGTCAAGGAAATTTCTCTTTTTGGAGCCGACACCAAACTGCCTGATCCACCTCCAAACCCATTGGAAAACAGGTATTGATCACTTTTAATGTGGTAATTCGGCCAGCAAACAGCTTTCAGCCAAAGCAGTGTAGGAGGGGGGATTCGAAAAAACACTTGACCCCGGGGTCAAGGAAATTTCCACTTTTTGGAGCCGACACCAAACTGCCTCTTTTTGGCCTGATCCAACTCCAAACCCATTGGAAAACAGGTATTGATCACTTGTGATGTGGTAAATCGGCCAGCAAACAACTTTCAGCCAAAACAGTGGAGGAGGGGGGATTTGAAAAAACACTTGACCCTGGGGTCAAGGAAATTTCCACTTTTTGGAGCCGACACCAAACTGCCTCTTTTTGGCCTGATCCACCTCCAAACCCGTTGGAAATCAGGTATTGATCACTTTTAATGTGGTAAATCGGCAAGCAAACAGCTTTCAGCCAAAGCACTGGAGGAGGGGGGATTTGTAAAAACACTTGATCCCGGGGTCAAGGAAATTTCTCTTTTTGGAGCCGACACCAAACTGCCTCTTTTTGGCCTGATCCACCTCCAAACCCGTTGGAAAACAGGTGTTGATCACTTTTAATGTGGTAAATCGGCCAGCAAACAGCTTTCAGCCAAAACAGTGGAGGAGGGGGGATTTGAAAAAACACTTGACCCCGGGGTCAAGGAAATTTCTGTTTTTAGAGCTGACACCAAACTGCCTCTTTTTGGCCTGATCCACCTCCAAACCCGTTGGAAAACAGGTATTGATCACTGTTAATGTGGTAAATCGGCCAGCAAACAGCTTTCAGCCAAAACAGTGGAGGAGGGGGGATTTGAAAAAACACTTGACCCCGGGGTCAAGGAAATTTCTCTTTTTGGAGCCGACACAAAACTGCCTCTTTTTGGCCTGATCCACCTCCAAACCCATTGGAAAACAGGTATTGATTACTGTTAATGTGGTAAATCGGCCAGCAAACAGCTTTCAGCCAAAGCAGTGGAGGAGGGGGGATTTGAAAAAACACTTGACCCCGGGGTCAAGGAAATTTCTCTTTTTGGAGCCGACACAAAACTGCCTCTTTTTGGCCTGATCCACCTCCAAACCCATTGGAAAACAGGTATTGATTACTTTTAATGTGGTAATTCGGCCAGCAAACAGCTTTCAGCCAAAGCAGTGTAGGAGGGGGGATTTGAAAAAACACTTGACCCCGGGGTCAAGGAAATTTCTCTTTTTGGAGCCGACACCAAACTGCCTCTTTTTGGCCTGATCCACCTCCAAACCCGTTGGAAAACAGGTATTGATCACTGTTAATGTGGTAAATCGGCCAGCAAACAGCTTTCAGCCAAAACAGTGGAGGAGGGGGGATTTGAAAGAACACTTGACCCCGGGGTCAAGGAAATTTCTGTTTTTAGAGCTGACACCAAACTGCCTCTTTTTGGCCTGATCCACCTCCAAACCCATTGGAAACAGGTATTGATCACTGTTAATGTGGTAAATCGGCCAGCAAACAGCTTTCAGCCAAAACAGTGGAGGAGGGGGGATTTGAATAAAAACACTTGACCCCGGGGTCAAGGAAATTTCTCTTTTTGGAGCCGACACCAAACTGCCTCTTTTTGGCCTGATCCACCTCCAAACCCATTGGAAAACAGGTATTGATCACTTGTGATGTGGTAAATCGGCCAGCAAACAACTTTCAGCCAAAACAGTGGAGGAGGGGGGATTTGAAAAAACACTTGACCCCGGGGTCAAGGAAATTTCCACTTTTTGGAACCGACACCAAACTGCCTCTTTTTGGCCTGATCCACCTCCAAACCCGTTGGAAAACAGGTATTGATCACTTTTAATGTGGTAAATCGGCCAGCAAACAGCTTTCAGCCAAAGCAGTGGAGGAGGGGGGATTTGTAAAAACACTTGATCCCGGGGTCAAGGAAATTTACGATTTTGGAGCCGACACCAAACTGCCTCTTTTTGGCCTGATCCACCTCCAAACCCGTTGGAAAACAGGTGTTGATCACTTTTAATGTGGTAAATCGGCCAGCAAACAGCTGTCAGCCAAGGCAGTGGAGGAGGGGGGATTTGAAAAAACACTTGACCCCGGGGTCAAGGAAATTTCTGTTTTTAGAGCCGATACAAAACTGCCTCTTTTTGGCCTGATCCACCTCCAAACCCGTTAGAAAATAGGTATTGATCACTGTTAATGTGGTAAATCGGCCAGCAAACAGCTTTCAGCCAAAACAGTGTAGGAGGGGGGATTTGAAAAAACACTTGACCCCGGGGTCAAGGAAATTTCTCTTTTTGGAGCCGACACCAAACTGCCTCTTTTTGGCCTGATCCACCTCCAAACCCATTGGAAAACAGGTATTGATCACTGTTAATGTGGTATATCGGCCAGCAAACAGCTTTCAGCCAAAACAGTGGAGGAGGGGGGATTTGAAAAAACACTTGACCCCGGGGTCAAGGAAATTTCTCTTTTTGGAGCCGACACCAAACTGCCTCTTTTTGGCCTGATCCACCTCCAAACCCATTGGAAAACAGGTATTGATCACTTGTGATGTGGTAAATCGGCCAGCAAACAACTTTCAGCCAAAACAGTGGAGGAGGGGGGATTTGAAAAAACACTTGACCCCGGGGTCAAGGAAATTTCTCTTTTTGGAGCCGACACCAAACTGCCTCTTTTTGGCCTGATCCACCTCCAAACCCATTGGAAAACAGGTATTGATTACTGTTAATGTGGTAAATCGGCCAGCAAACAGCTTTCAGCCAAAGCAGTGGAGGAGGGGGGATTTGAAAAAACACTTGACCCCGGGGTCAAGGAAATTTCTCTTTTTGGAGCCGACACCAAACTGCCTCTTTTTGGCCTGATCCACCTCCAAACCCATTGGAAAACAGGTATTGATCACTTGTGATGTGGTAAATCGGCCAGCAAACAACTTTCAGCCAAAACAGTGGAGGAGGGGGGATTTGAAAAAACACTTGACCCCGGGGTCAAGGAAATTTCCACTTTTTGGAGCCGACACCAAACTGCCTCTTTTTGGCCTGATCCACCTCCAAACCCGTTGGAAAACAGGTATTGATCACTTTTAATGTGGTAAATCGGCCAGCAAACAGCTTTCAGCCAAAGCAGTGGAGGAGGGGGGATTTGTAAAAACACTTGATCCCGGGGTCAAGGAAATTTACGATTTTGGAGCCGACACCAAACTGCCTCTTTTTGGCCTGATCCACCTCCAAACCCGTTGGAAAACAGGTGTTGATCACTTTTAATGTGGTAAATCGGCCAGCAAACAGCTGTCAGCCAAGGCAGTGGAGGAGGGGGGATTTGAAAAAACACTTGACCCCGGGGTCAAGGAAATTTCTGTTTTTAGAGCCGACACAAAACTGCCTCTTTTTGGCCTGATCCACCTCCAAACCCGTTAGAAAATAGGTATTGATCACTGTTAATGTGGTAAATCGGCCAGCAAACAGCTTTCAGCCAAAACAGTGTAGGAGGGGGGATTTGAAAAAACACTTGACCCCGGGGTCAAGGAAATTTCTCTTTTTGGAGCCGACACCAAACTGCCTCTTTTTGGCCTGATCCACCTCCAAACCCATTGGAAAACAGGTATTGATCACTGTTAATGTGGTATATCGGCCAGCAAACAGCTTTCAGCCAAAACAGTGGAGGAGGGGGGATTTGAAAAAACACTTGACCCCGGGGTCAAGGAAATTTCTCTTTTTGGAGCCGACACCAAACTGCCTCTTTTTGGCCTGATCCACCTCCAAACCCATTGGAAAACAGGTATTGATCACTTGTGATGTGGTAAATCGGCCAGCAAACAACTTTCAGCCAAAACAGTGGAGGAGGGGGGATTTGAAAAAACACTTGACCCCGGGATCAAGGAAATTTCTGTTTTTAGAGCCGACACCAAACTGCCTCTTTTTGGCCTGATCCACCTCCAAACCCGTTGGAAAACAGGTATTGATCACTGTTAATGTGGTAAATCGGCCAGCAAACAGCTTTCAGCCAAAACAGTGGAGGAGGGGGGATTTGAAAAAACACTTGACCCCGGGGTCAAGGAAATTTCTGTTTTTAGAGCCGACACCAAACTGCCTCTTTTTGGCCTGATCCACCTCCAAACCCATTGGAAAACAGGTATTGATCACTTTTAATGTGGTAATTCGGCCAGCAAACAGCTTTCAGCCAAAGCAGTGTAGGAGGGGGGATTCGAAAAAACACTTGACCCCGGGGTCAAGGAAATTTCCACTTTTTGGAGCCGACACAAAACGGCCTCTTTTTGGCCTGATCCACCTCCAAACCCATTGGAAAACAGGTATTGATCACTTGTGATGTGGTAAATCGGCCAGCAAACAACTTTCAGCCAAAACAGTGGAGGAGGGGGGATTTGAAAAAACACTTGACCCCGGGGTCAAGGAAATTTCCACTTTTTGGAGCCGACACCAAACTGCCTCTTTTTGGCCTGATCCACCTCCAAACCCGTTGGAAAACAGGTATTGATCACTTTTAATGTGGTAAATCGGCCAGCAAACAGCTTTCAGCCAAAGCAGTGGAGGAGGGGGGATTTGTAAAAACACTTGATCCCGGGGTCAAGGAAATTTACGATTTTGGAGCCGACACCAAACTGCCTCTTTTTGGCCTGATCCACCTCCAAACCCGTTGGAAAACAGGTGTTGATCACTTTTAATGTGGTAAATCGGCCAGCAAACAGCTGTCAGCCAAAGCAGTGGAGGAGGGGGGATTTGAAAAAACACTTGACCCCGGGGTCAAGGAAATTTCTGTTTTTAGAGCCGACACCAAACTGCCTCTTTTTGGCCTGATCCACCTCCAAACCCGTTAGAAAATAGGTATTGATCACTGTTAATGTGGTAAATCGGCCAGCAAACAGCTTTCAGCCAAAACAGTGGAGGAGGGGGGATTTGAAAAAACACTTGACCCCGGGGTCAAGGAAATTTCTCTTTTTGGAGCCGACACAAAACTGCCTCTTTTTGGCCTGATCCACCTCGAAACCCATTGGAAAACAGGTATTGATCACTGTTAATGTGGTATATCGGCCAGCAAACAGCTTTCAGCCAAAGCAGTGTAGGAGGGGGGATTCGAAAAAACACTTGACCCCGGGGTCAAGGAAATTTCCACTTTTTGGAGCCGACACAAAACGGCCTCTTTTTGGCCTGATCCACCTCCAAACCCATTGGAAAACAGGTATTGATCACTTGTGATGTGGTAAATCGGCCAGCAAACAACTTTCAGCCAAAACAGTGGAGGAGGGGGGATTTGAAAAAACACTTGACCCCGGGATCAAGGAAATTTCTGTTTTTAGAGCCGACACCAAACTGCCTCTTTTTGGCCTGATCCACCTCCAAACCCGTTGGAAAACAGTTATTGATCACTGTTAATGTGGTAAATCGGCCAGCAAACAGCTTTCAGCCAAAACAGTGGAGGAGGGGGGATTTGAAAAAACACTTGACCCCGGGGTCAAGGAAATTTCTCTTTTTGGAGCCGACACCAAACTGCCTCTTTTTGGCCTGATCCACCTCCAAACCCATTGGAAAACAGGTATTGATCACTTTTAATGTGGTAATTCGGCCAGCAAACAGCTTTCAGCCAAAGCAGTGTAGGAGGGGGGATTCGAAAAAACACTTGACCCCGGGGTCAAGGAAATTTCCACTTTTTGGAGCCGACACAAAACGGCCTCTTTTTGGCCTGATCCACCTCCAAACCCATTGGAAAACAGGTATTGATCACTTGTGATGTGGTAAATCGGCCAGCAAACAACTTTCAGCCAAAACAGTGGAGGAGGGGGGATTTGAAAAAACACTTGACCCCGGGGTCAAGGAAATTTCCACTTTTTGGAGCCGACACCAAACTGCCTCTTTTTGGCCTGATCCACCTCCAAACCCGTTGGAAAACAGGTATTGATCACTTTTAATGTGGTAAATCGGCCAGCAAACAGCTTTCAGCCAAAGCAGTGGAAGAGGGGGGATTTGAAAAAACACTTGACCCCGGGGTCAAGGAAATTTCTGTTTTTAGAGCCGACACCAAACTGCCTCTTTTTGGCCTGATCCACCTCCAAACCCGTTAGAAAATAGGTATTGATCACTGTTAATGTGGTAAATCGGCCAGCAAACAGCTTTCAGCCAAAACAGTGGAGGAGGGGGGATTTGAAAAAACACTTGACCCCGGGGTCAAGGAAATTTCCACTTTTTGGAGCCGACACAAAACTGCCTCTTTTTGGCCTGATCCACCTCGAAACCCATTGGAAAACAGGTATTGATCACTGTTAATGTGGTATATCGGCCAGCAAACAGCTTTCAGCCAAAACAGTGGAGGAGGGGGGATTTGAAAAAACACTTGACCCCGGGGTCAAGGAAATTTCTCTTTTTGGAGCCGACACCAAACTGCCTCTTTTTGGCCTGATCCACCTCCAAACCCATTGGAAAACAGGTATTGATCACTTTTAATGTGGTAATTCGGCCAGCAAACAGCTTTCAGCCAAAGCAGTGTAGGAGGGGGGATTCGAAAAAACACTTGACCCCGGGGTCAAGGAAATTTCTCTTTTTGGAGCCGACACCAAACTGCCTCTTTTTGGCCTGATCCACCTCCAAACCCATTGGAAAACAGGTATTGATCACTTTTAATGTGGTAATTCGGCCAGCAAACAGCTTTCAGCCAAAGCAGTGTAGGAGGGGGGATTCGAAAAAACACTTGACCCCGGGGTCAAGGAAATTTCCACTTTTTGGAGCCGACACAAAACGGCCTCTTTTTGGCCTGATCCACCTCCAAACCCATTGGAAAACAGGTATTGATCACTTGTGATGTGGTAAATCGGCCAGCAAACAACTTTCAGCCAAAGCAGTGTAGGAGGGGGGATTCGAAAAAACACTTGACCCCGGGGTCAAGGAAATTTCCACTTTTTGGAGCCGACACCAAACTGCCTCTTTTTGGCCTGATCCACCTCCAAACCCGTTGGAAAACAGGTGTTGATCACTTTTAATGTGGTAAATCGGCAAGCAAACAGCTTTCAGCCAAAGCAGTGTAGGAGGGGGGATTTGTAAAAACACTTGATCCCGGGGTCAAGGAAATTTCTGTTTTTAGAGCCGACACAAAACTGCCTCTTTTTGGCCTGATCCACCTCCAAACCCGTTGGAAAATAGGTATTGATCACTGTTAATGTGGTAAATCGGCCAGCAAACAGCTTTCAGCCAAAGCACTGGAGGAGGGGGGATTTGTAAAAACACTTGATCCCGGGGTCAAGGAAATTTCCACTTTTTGGAGCCGACACAAAACTGCCTCTTTTTGGCCTGATCCACCTCCAAACCCATTGGAAAACAGGTATTGATCACTGTTAATGTGGTAAATCGGCCAGCAAACAGCTTTCAGCCAAAACAGTGGAGGAGGGGGGATTTGAAAAAACACTTGACCCCGGGGTCAAGGAAATTTCTGTTTTTGGAACCGGCACCAAACGGCCTCTTTTTGGCCTGATCCACCTCCAAACCCGTTGGAAAACAGGTATTGATCACTTGTGATGTGGTAAATCAGCCAGCAAACAGCTTTCAGCCAAAACAGTGGAGGAGGGGGGATTTGTAAAAACACTTGACCCCGGGGTCAAGGAAATTTACGCTTTTGGAGCCGACACGAAACGGCCTCTTTTTTGCCTGATCCACCTCCAAACCAATTGGAAAACAGGTGTTGATCACTTTTAATGTGGTAAATCGGCAAGCAAACAGCTGTCAGCCAAAGCAGTGGAGGAGGGGGGATTTGAAAAAACACTTGACCCCGGGGTCAAGGAAATTTCTGTTTTTAGAGCCGACACCAAACTGCCTCTTTTTGGCCTGATCCACCTCCAAACCCATTGGAATACAGGTATTGATCACTGTTAATGTGGTAAATCGGCCAGCAAACAGCTTTCAGCCAAAGCAGTGTAGGAGGGGGGATTCGAAAAAACACTTGACCCCGGGGTCAAGGAAATTTCTGTTTTTGGAGCCGACACCAAACTGCCTCTTTTTGGCCTGATCCACCTCCAAACCCATTGGAAAACAGGTATTGATCACTTGTGATGTGGTAAATCGGCCAGCAAACAACTTTCAGCCAAAAAAGTGGAGGAGGGGGGATTTGAAAAAACACTTGACCCCGGGATCAAGGAAATTTCTGTTTTTAGAGCCGACACCAAACTGCCTCTTTTTGGCCTGATCCACCTCCAAACCCGTTGGAAAAAAGGTATTGATCACTGTTAATGTGGTAAATCGGCCAGCAAACAGCTTTCAGCCAAAACAGTGGAGGAGGGGGGATTTGAAAAAACACTTGACCCCGGGGTCAAGGAAATTTCTCTTTTTGGAGCCGACACCAAACTGCCTGATCCACCTCCAAACCCATTGGAAAACAGGTGTTGATCACTTTTAATGTGGTAATTCGGCCAGCAAACAGCTTTCAGCCAAAGCAGTGTAGGAGGGGGGATTCGAAAAAACACTTGACCCCGGGGTCAAGGAAATTTCCACTTTTTGGAGCCGACACCAAACTGCCTCTTTTTGGCCTGATCCAACTCCAAACCCATTGGAAAACAGGTATTGATCACTTGTGATGTGGTAAATCGGCCAGCAAACAACTTTCAGCCAAAACAGTGGAGGAGGGGGGATTTGAAAAAACACTTGACCCTGGGGTCAAGGAAATTTCCACTTTTTGGAGCCGACACCAAACTGCCTCTTTTTGGCCTGATCCACCTCCAAACCCGTTGGAAATCAGGTATTGATCACTTTTAATGTGGTAAATCGGCAAGCAAACAGCTTTCAGCCAAAGCACTGGAGGAGGGGGGATTTGTAAAAACACTTGATCCCGGGGTCAAGGAAATTTCTCTTTTTGGAGCCGACACCAAACTGCCTCTTTTTGGCCTGATCCACCTCCAAACCCGTTGGAAAACAGGTGTTGATCACTTTTAATGTGGTAAATCGGCCAGAAAACAGCTGTCAGCCAAAGCAGTGGAGGAGGGGGGATTTGAAAAAACACTTGACCCCGGGGTCAAGGAAATTTCTGTTTTTAGAGCCGACACAAAACTGCCTCTTTTTGGCCTGATCCACCTCCAAACCCGTTGGAAAATAGGTATTGATCACTGTTAATGTGGTAAATCGGCCAGCAAACAGCTTTCAGCCAAAACAGTGGAGGAGGGGGGATTTGAAAAAACACTTGACCCCGGGGTCAAGGAAATTTCTGTTTTTAGAGCCGACACAAAACTGCCTCTTTTTGGCCTTATCCACCTCCAAACCCATTGGAAAACAGGTATTGATCACTGTTAATGTGGTAAATCGGCCAGCAAACAGCTTTCAGCCAAAACAGTGGAGGAGGGGGGATTTGAAAAAACACTTGACCCCGGGGTCAAGGAAATTTCTGTTTTTAGAGCTGACACCAAACTGCCTCTTTTTGGCCTGATCCACCTCCAAACCCATTGGAAACAGGTATTGATCACTGTTAATGTGGTAAATCGGCCAGCAAACAGCTTTCAGCCAAAACAGTGGAGGAGGGGGGATTTGAATAAAAACACTTGACCCCGGGGTCAAGGAAATTTCTCTTTTTGGAGCCGACACCAAACTGCCTCTTTTTGGCCTGATCCACCTCCAAACCCATTGGAAAACAGGTATTGATCACTTGTGATGTGGTAAATCGGCCAGCAAACAACTTTCAGCCAAAACAGTGGAGGAGGGGGGATTTGAAAAAACACTTGACCCCGGGGTCAAGGAAATTTCCACTTTTTGGAGCCGACACCAAACTGCCTCTTTTTGGCCTGATCCACCTCCAAACCCGTTGGAAAACAGGTATTGATCACTTTTAATGTGGTAAATCGGCCAGCAAACAGCTTTCAGCCAAAACAGTGGAGGAGGGGGGATTTGTAAAAACACTTGATCCCGGGGTCAAGGAAATTTACGATTTTGGAGCCGACACCAAACTGCCTCTTTTTGGCCTGATCCACCTCCAAACCCGTTGGAAAACAGGTGTTGATCACTTTTAATGTGGTAAATCGGCCAGCAAACAGCTGTCAGCCAAGGCAGTGGAGGAGGGGGGATTTGAAAAAACACTTGACCCCGGGGTCAAGGAAATTTCTGTTTTTAGAGCCGACACAAAACTGCCTCTTTTTGGCCTGATCCACCTCCAAACCCATTGGAAAACAGGTATTGATCACTGTTAATGTGGTAAATCGGCCAGCAAAC
Source organism: Pempheris klunzingeri (assembly GCF_042242105.1). Lineage (NCBI taxonomy): Eukaryota > Metazoa > Chordata > Actinopteri > Acropomatiformes > Pempheridae > Pempheris > Pempheris klunzingeri. Next base: position 6,009,682 of record NC_092025.1, on the reverse strand, counting down.
AACTTTCAGCCAAAACAGTGGAGGAGGGGGGATTTGAAAAAACACTTGACCCCGGGGTCAAGGAAATTTCTGTTTTTGGAACCGGCACCAAACGGCCTCTTTTTGGCCTGATCCACCTCCAAACCCGTTGGAAAACAGGTATTGATCACTTGTGATGTGGTAAATCAGCCAGCAAACAGCTTTCAGCCAAAACAGTGGAGGAGGGGGGATTTGTAAAAACACTTGACCCCGGGGTCAAGGAAATTTACGCTTTTGGAGCCGACACGAAACGGCCTCTTTTTTGCCTGATCCACCTCCAAACCAATTGGAAAACAGGTGTTGATCACTTTTAATGTGGTAAATCGGCCAGCAAACAGCTGTCAGCCAAAGCAGTGGAGGAGGGGGGATTTGAAAAAACACTTGACCCCGGGGTCAAGGAAATTTCTGTTTTTAGAGCCGACACAAAACTGCCTCTTTTTGGCCTGATCCACCTCCAAACGCGTTGGAAAATAGGTATTGATCACTGTTAATGTGGTAAATCGGCCAGCAAACAGCTTTCAGCCAAAACAGTGGAGGAGGGGGGATTTGAAAAAACACTTGACCCCGGGGTCAAGGAAATTTCTCTTTTTGGAGCCGACACCAAACTGCCTCTTTTTGGCCTGATCCACCTCCAAACCCGTTGGAAAACAGGTGTTGATCACTTTTAATGTGGTAAATCGGCAAGCAAACAGCTTTCAGCCTAAGCAGTGTAGGAGGGGGGATTTGTAAAAACACTTGATCCCAGGGTCAAGGAAATTTACGATTTTGGAGCCGACACCAAACTGCCTCTTTTTGGCCTGATCCACCTCCAAACCCGTTGGAAAACAGGTGTTGATCACTTTTAATGTGGTAAATCGGCCAGCAAACAGCTGTCAGCCAAAACAGTGGAGGAGGGGGGATTCGAAAAAACACTTGACCCCGGGGTCAAGGAAATTTCCACTTTTTGGAGCCGACACCAAACTGCCTCTTTTTGGCCTGATCCACCTCCAAACCCATTGGAAAACAGGTATTGATCACTTTTAATGTGGTAATTCGGCCAGCAAACAGCTTTCAGCCAAAGCAGTGTAGGAGGGGGGATTTGAATAAAAACACTTGACCCCGGGGTCAAGGAAATTTCTCTTTTTGGAGCCGACACCAAACTGCCTCTTTTTGGCCTGATCCACCTCCAAACCCATTGGAAAACAGGTATTGATCACTTGTGATGTGGTAAATCGGCCAGCAAACAACTTTCAGCCAAAACAGTGGAGGAGGGGGGATTTGAAAAAACACTTGACCCCGGGGTCAAGGAAATTTCCACTTTTTGGAGCCGACACCAAACTGCCTCTTTTTGGCCTGATCCACCTCCAAACCCATTGGAAAACAGGTATTGATCACTTTTAATGTGGTAAATCGGCCAGCAAACAGCTTTCAGCCAAAACAGTGGAGGAGGGGGGATTTGTAAAAACACTTGACCCCGGGGTCAAGGAAATTTACGATTTTGGAGCCGACACAAAACTGCCTCTTTTTGGCCTGATCCACCTCCAAACCCGTTAGAAAATAGGTATTGATCACTGTTAATGTGGTAAATCGGCCAGCAAACAGCTTTCAGCCAAAACAGTGTAGGAGGGGGGATTTGAAAAAACACTTGACCCCGGGGTCAAGGAAATTTCTCTTTTTGGAGCCGACACCAAACTGCCTCTTTTTGGCCTGATCCACCTCCAAACCCATTGGAAAACAGGTATTGATCACTGTTAATGTGGTATATCGGCCAGCAAACAGCTTTCAGCCAAAACAGTGGAGGAGGGGGGATTTGAAAAAACACTTGACCCCGGGGTCAAGGAAATTTCTCTTTTTGGAGCCGACACCAAACTGCCTCTTTTTGGCCTGATCCACCTCCAAACCCATTGGAAAACAGGTATTGATCACTTGTGATGTGGTAAATCGGCCAGCAAACAACTTTCAGCCAAAACAGTGGAGGAGGGGGGATTTGAAAAAACACTTGACCCCGGGGTCAAGGAAATTTCTCTTTTTAGAGCCGACACCAAACTGCCTCTTTTTGGCCTGATCCACCTCCAAACCCGTTGGAAAACAGGTATTGATCACTGTTAATGTGGTAAATCGGCCAGCAAACAGCTTTCAGCCAAAACAGTGGAGGAGGGGGGATTTGAAAAAACACTTGACCCCGGGGTCAAGGAAATTTCTCTTTTTGGAGCCGACACCAAACTGCCTCTTTTTGGCCTGATCCACCTCCAAACCCATTGGAAAACAGGTATTGATCACTTTTAATGTGGTAATTCGGCCAGCAAACAGCTTTCAGCCAAAGCAGTGTAGGAGGGGGGATTCGAAAAAACACTTGACCCCGGGGTCAAGGAAATTTCCACTTTTTGGAGCCGACACAAAACGGCCTCTTTTTGGCCTGATCCACCTCCAAACCCATTGGAAAACAGGTATTGATCACTTGTGATGTGGTAAATCGGCCAGCAAACAACTTTCAGCCAAAACAGTGGAGGAGGGGGGATTTGAAAAAACACTTGACCCCGGGGTCAAGGAAATTTCCCCTTTTTGGAGCCGACACCAAACTGCCTCTTTTTGGCCTGATCCACCTCCAAACCCGTTGGAAAACAGGTATTGATCACTTTTAATGTGGTAAATCGGCCAGCAAACAGCTTTCAGCCAAAGCAGTGGAGGAGGGGGGATTTGTAAAAACACTTGATCCCGGGGTCAAGGAAATTTACGATTTTGGAGCCGACACCAAACTGCCTCTTTTTGGCCTGATCCACCTCCAAACCCGTTGGAAAACAGGTGTTGATCACTTTTAATGTGGTAAATCGGCCAGCAAACAGCTGTCAGCCAAAGCAGTGGAGGAGGGGGGATTTGAAAAAACACTTGACCCCGGGGTCAAGGAAATTTCTGTTTTTAGAGCCGACACCAAACTGCCTCTTTTTGGCCTGATCCACCTCCAAACCCGTTAGAAAATAGGTATTGATCACTGTTAATGTGGTAAATCGGCCAGCAAACAGCTTTCAGCCAAAACAGTGGAGGAGGGGGGATTTGAAAAAACACTTGACCCCGGGGTCAAGGAAATTTCTCTTTTTGGAGCCGACACAAAACTGCCTCTTTTTGGCCTGATCCACCTCGAAACCCATTGGAAAACAGGTATTGATCACTGTTAATGTGGTACATCGGCCAGCAAACAGCTTTCAGCCAAAGCAGTGTAGGAGGGGGGATTCGAAAAAACACTTGACCCCGGGGTCAAGGAAATTTCCACTTTTTGGAGCCGACACAAAACGGCCTCTTTTTGGCCTGATCCACCTCCAAACCCATTGGAAAACAGGTATTGATCACTTGTGATGTGGTAAATCGGCCAGCAAACAACTTTCAGCCAAAACAGTGGAGGAGGGGGGATTTGAAAAAACACTTGACCCCGGGATCAAGGAAATTTCTGTTTTTAGAGCCGACACCAAACTGCCTCTTTTTGGCCTGATCCACCTCCAAACCCGTTGGAAAACAGTTATTGATCACTGTTAATGTGGTAAATCGGCCAGCAAACAGCTTTCAGCCAAAACAGTGGAGGAGGGGGGATTTGAAAAAACACTTGACCCCGGGGTCAAGGAAATTTCTCTTTTTGGAGCCGACACCAAACTGCCTCTTTTTGGCCTGATCCACCTCCAAACCCATTGGAAAACAGGTATTGATCACTTTTAATGTGGTAATTCGGCCAGCAAACAGCTTTCAGCCAAAGCAGTGTAGGAGGGGGGATTCGAAAAAACACTTGACCCCGGGGTCAAGGAAATTTCCACTTTTTGGAGCCGACACAAAACGGCCTCTTTTTGGCCTGATCCACCTCCAAACCCATTGGAAAACAGGTATTGATCACTTGTGATGTGGTAAATCGGCCAGCAAACAACTTTCAGCCAAAACAGTGGAGGAGGGGGGATTTGAAAAAACACTTGACCCCGGGGTCAAGGAAATTTCCACTTTTTGGAGCCGACACCAAACTGCCTCTTTTTGGCCTGATCCACCTCCAAACCCGTTGGAAAACAGGTATTGATCACTTTTAATGTGGTAAATCGGCCAGCAAACAGCTTTCAGCCAAAGCAGTGGAAGAGGGGGGATTTGAAAAAACACTTGACCCCGGGGTCAAGGAAATTTCTGTTTTTAGAGCCGACACCAAACTGCCTCTTTTTGGCCTGATCCACCTCCAAACCCGTTAGAAAATAGGTATTGATCACTGTTAATGTGGTAAATCGGCCAGCAAACAGCTTTCAGCCAAAACAGTGGAGGAGGGGGGATTTGAAAAAACACTTGACCCCGGGGTCAAGGAAATTTCCACTTTTTGGAGCCGACACAAAACTGCCTCTTTTTGGCCTGATCCACCTCGAAACCCATTGGAAAACAGGTATTGATCACTGTTAATGTGGTATATCGGCCAGCAAACAGCTTTCAGCCAAAACAGTGGAGGAGGGGGGATTTGAAAAAACACTTGACCCCGGGTTCAAGGAAATTTCTCTTTTTGGAGCCGACACCAAACTGCCTCTTTTTGGCCTGATCCACCTCCAAACCCATTGGAAAACAGGTATTGATCACTTTTAATGTGGTAATTCGGCCAGCAAACAGCTTTCAGCCAAAGCAGTGTAGGAGGGGGGATTTGAAAAAACACTTGACCCCGGGGTCAAGGAAATTTCTGTTTTTAGAGCCGACACAAAACTGCCTCTTTTTGGCCTGATCCACCTCCAAACCCGTTGGAAAATAGGTATTGATCACTGTTAATGTGGTAAATCGGCCAGCAAACAGCTTTCAGCCAAAGCACTGGAGGAGGGGGGATTTGTAAAAACACTTGATCCCGGGGTCAAGGAAATTTCCACTTTTTGGAGCCGACACAAAACTGCCTCTTTTTGGCCTGATCCACCTCCAAACCCATTGGAAAACAGGTATTGATCACTGTTAATGTGGTAAATCGGCCAGCAAACAGCTTTCAGCCAAAACAGTGGAGGAGGGGGGATTTGAAAAAACACTTGACCCCGGGGTCAAGGAAATTTCTGTTTTTGGAACCGGCACCAAACGGCCTCTTTTTGGCCTGATCCACCTCCAAACCCGTTGGAAAACAGGTATTGATCACTTGTGATGTGGTAAATCAGCCAGCAAACAGCTTTCAGCCAAAACAGTGGAGGAGGGGGGATTTGTAAAAACACTTGACCCCGGGGTCAAGGAAATTTACGCTTTTGGAGCCGACACGAAACGGCCTCTTTTTTGCCTGATCCACCTCCAAACCAATTGGAAAACAGGTGTTGATCACTTTTAATGTGGTAAATCGGCAAGCAAACAGCTGTCAGCCAAAGCAGTGGAGGAGGGGGGATTTGAAAAAACACTTGACCCCGGGGTCAAGGAAATTTCTGTTTTTAGAGCCGACACCAAACTGCCTCTTTTTGGCCTGATCCACCTCCAAACCCATTGGAATACAGGTATTGATCACTGTTAATGTGGTAAATCGGCCAGCAAACAGCTTTCAGCCAAAGCAGTGTAGGAGGGGGGATTCGAAAAAACACTTGACCCCGGGGTCAAGGAAATTTCTGTTTTTGGAGCCGACACCAAACTGCCTCTTTTTGGCCTGATCCACCTCCAAACCCATTGGAAAACAGGTATTGATCACTTGTGATGTGGTAAATCGGCCAGCAAACAACTTTCAGCCAAAAAAGTGGAGGAGGGGGGATTTGAAAAAACACTTGACCCCGGGATCAAGGAAATTTCTGTTTTTAGAGCCGACACCAAACTGCCTCTTTTTGGCCTGATCCACCTCCAAACCCGTTGGAAAAAAGGTATTGATCACTGTTAATGTGGTAAATCGGCCAGCAAACAGCTTTCAGCCAAAACAGTGGAGGAGGGGGGATTTGAAAAAACACTTGACCCCGGGGTCAAGGAAATTTCTCTTTTTGGAGCCGACACCAAACTGCCTGATCCACCTCCAAACCCATTGGAAAACAGGTATTGATCACTTTTAATGTGGTAATTCGGCCAGCAAACAGCTTTCAGCCAAAGCAGTGTAGGAGGGGGGATTCGAAAAAACACTTGACCCCGGGGTCAAGGAAATTTCCACTTTTTGGAGCCGACACCAAACTGCCTCTTTTTGGCCTGATCCAACTCCAAACCCATTGGAAAACAGGTATTGATCACTTGTGATGTGGTAAATCGGCCAGCAAACAACTTTCAGCCAAAACAGTGGAGGAGGGGGGATTTGAAAAAACACTTGACCCTGGGTTCAAGGAAATTTCCACTTTTTGGAGCCGACACCAAACTGCCTCTTTTTGGCCTGATCCACCTCCAAACCCGTTGGAAATCAGGTATTGATCACTTTTAATGTGGTAAATCGGCAAGCAAACAGCTTTCAGCCAAAGCACTGGAGGAGGGGGGATTTGTAAAAACACTTGATCCCGGGGTCAAGGAAATTTCTCTTTTTGGAGCCGACACCAAACTGCCTCTTTTTGGCCTGATCCACCTCCAAACCCGTTGGAAAACAGGTGTTGATCACTTTTAATGTGGTAAATCGGCCAGAAAACAGCTGTCAGCCAAAGCAGTGGAGGAGGGGGGATTTGAAAAAACACTTGACCCCGGGGTCAAGGAAATTTCTGTTTTTAGAGCCGACACAAAACTGCCTCTTTTTGGCCTGATCCACCTCCAAACCCGTTGGAAAATAGGTATTGATCACTGTTAATGTGGTAAATCGGCCAGCAAACAGCTTTCAGCCAAAACAGTGGAGGAGGGGGGATTTGAAAAAACACTTGACCCCGGGGTCAAGGAAATTTCTGTTTTTAGAGCCGACACAAAACTGCCTCTTTTTGGCCTGATCCACCTCCAAACCCATTGGAAAACAGGTATTGATCACTGTTAATGTGGTAAATCGGCCAGCAAACAGCTTTCAGCCAAAACAGTGGAGGAGGGGGGATTTGAAAAAACACTTGACCCCGGGGTCAAGGAAATTTCTGTTTTTAGAGCTGACACCAAACTGCCTCTTTTTGGCCTGATCCACCTCCAAACCCATTGGAAACAGGTATTGATCACTGTTAATGTGGTAAATCGGCCAGCAAACAGCTTTCAGCCAAAACAGTGGAGGAGGGGGGATTTGAATAAAAACACTTGACCCCGGGGTCAAGGAAATTTCTCTTTTTGGAGCCGACACCAAACTGCCTCTTTTTGGCCTGATCCACCTCCAAACCCATTGGAAAACAGGTATTGATCACTTGTGATGTGGTAAATCGGCCAGCAAACAACTTTCAGCCAAAACAGTGGAGGAGGGGGGATTTGAAAAAACACTTGACCCCGGGGTCAAGGAAATTTCCACTTTTTGGAGCCGACACCAAACTGCCTCTTTTTGGCCTGATCCACCTCCAAACCCGTTGGAAAACAGGTATTGATCACTTTTAATGTGGTAAATCGGCCAGCAAACAGCTTTCAGCCAAAACAGTGGAGGAGGGGGGATTTGTAAAAACACTTGATCCCGGGGTCAAGGAAATTTACGATTTTGGAGCCGACACCAAACTGCCTCTTTTTGGCCTGATCCACCTCCAAACCCGTTGGAAAACAGGTGTTGATCACTTTTAATGTGGTAAATCGGCCAGCAAACAGCTGTCAGCCAAGGCAGTGGAGGAGGGGGGATTTGAAAAAACACTTGACCCCGGGGTCAAGGAAATTTCTGTTTTTAGAGCCGACACAAAACTGCCTCTTTTTGGCCTGATCCACCTCCAAACCCATTGGAAAACAGGTATTGATCACTGTTAATGTGGTAAATCGGCCAGCAAACAACTTTCAGCCAAAACAGTGGAGGAGGGGGGATTTGAAAAAACACTTGACCCCGGGGTCAAGGAAATTTCTGTTTTTGGAACCGGCACCAAACGGCCTCTTTTTGGCCTGATCCACCTCCAAACCCGTTGGAAAACAGGTATTGATCACTTGTGATGTGGTAAATCAGCCAGCAAACAGCTTTCAGCCAAAACAGTGGAGGAGGGGGGATTTGTAAAAACACTTGACCCCGGGGTCAAGGAAATTTACGCTTTTGGAGCCGACACGAAACGGCCTCTTTTTTGCCTGATCCACCTCCAAACCCATTGGAAAACAGGTATTGATCACTTGTGATGTGGTAAATCGGCCAGCAAACAACTTTCAGCCAAAACAGTGGAGGAGGGGGGATTTGAAAAAACACTTGACCCTGGGTTCAAGGAAATTTCCACTTTTTGGAGCCGACACCAAACTGCCTCTTTTTGGCCTGATCCACCTCCAAACCCGTTGGAAATCAGGTATTGATCACTTTTAATGTGGTAAATCGGCAAGCAAACAGCTTTCAGCCAAAGCACTGGAGGAGGGGGGATTTGTAAAAACACTTGATCCCGGGGTCAAGGAAATTTCTCTTTTTGGAGCCGACACCAAACTGCCTCTTTTTGGCCTGATCCACCTCCAAACCCGTTGGAAAACAGGTGTTGATCACTTTTAATGTGGTAAATCGGCCAGAAAACAGCTGTCAGCCAAAGCAGTGGAGGAGGGGGGATTTGAAAAAACACTTGACCCCGGGGTCAAGGAAATTTCTGTTTTTAGAGCCGACACAAAACTGCCTCTTTTTGGCCTGATCCACCTCCAAACCCGTTGGAAAATAGGTATTGATCACTGTTAATGTGGTAAATCGGCCAGCAAACAGCTTTCAGCCAAAACAGTGGAGGAGGGGGGATTTGAAAAAACACTTGACCCCGGGGTCAAGGAAATTTCTGTTTTTAGAGCCGACACAAAACTGCCTCTTTTTGGCCTGATCCACCTCCAAACCCATTGGAAAACAGGTATTGATCACTGTTAATGTGGTAAATCGGCCAGCAAACAGCTTTCAGCCAAAACAGTGGAGGAGGGGGGATTTGAAAAAACACTTGACCCCGGGGTCAAGGAAATTTCTGTTTTTAGAGCTGACACCAAACTGCCTCTTTTTGGCCTGATCCACCTCCAAACCCATTGGAAACAGGTATTGATCACTGTTAATGTGGTAAATCGGCCAGCAAACAGCTTTCAGCCAAAACAGTGGAGGAGGGGGGATTTGAATAAAAACACTTGACCCCGGGGTCAAGGAAATTTCTCTTTTTGGAGCCGACACCAAACTGCCTCTTTTTGGCCTGATCCACCTCCAAACCCATTGGAAAACAGGTATTGATCACTTGTGATGTGGTAAATCGGCCAGCAAACAACTTTCAGCCAAAACAGTGGAGGAGGGGGGATTTGAAAAAACACTTGACCCCGGGGTCAAGGAAATTTCCACTTTTTGGAGCCGACACCAAACTGCCTCTTTTTGGCCTGATCCACCTCCAAACCCGTTGGAAAACAGGTATTGATCACTTTTAATGTGGTAAATCGGCCAGCAAACAGCTTTCAGCCAAAACAGTGGAGGAGGGGGGATTTGTAAAAACACTTGATCCCGGGGTCAAGGAAATTTACGATTTTGGAGCCGACACCAAACTGCCTCTTTTTGGCCTGATCCACCTCCAAACCCGTTGGAAAACAGGTGTTGATCACTTTTAATGTGGTAAATCGGCCAGCAAACAGCTGTCAGCCAAGGCAGTGGAGGAGGGGGGATTTGAAAAAACACTTGACCCCGGGGTCAAGGAAATTTCTGTTTTTAGAGCCGACACAAAACTGCCTCTTTTTGGCCTGATCCACCTCCAAACCCATTGGAAAACAGGTATTGATCACTGTTAATGTGGTAAATCGGCCAGCAAACAACTTTCAGCCAAAACAGTGGAGGAGGGGGGATTTGAAAAAACACTTGACCCCGGGGTCAAGGAAATTTCTGTTTTTGGAACCGGCACCAAACGGCCTCTTTTTGGCCTGATCCACCTCCAAACCCGTTGGAAAACAGGTATTGATCACTTGTGATGTGGTAAATCAGCCAGCAAACAGCTTTCAGCCAAAACAGTGGAGGAGGGGGGATTTGTAAAAACACTTGACCCCGGGGTCAAGGAAATTTACGCTTTTGGAGCCGACACGAAACGGCCTCTTTTTTGCCTGATCCACCTCCAAACCAATTGGAAAACAGGTGTTGATCACTTTTAATGTGGTAAATCGGCCAGCAAACAGCTGTCAGCCAAAGCAGTGGAGGAGGGGGGATTTGAAAAAACACTTGACCCCGGGGTCAAGGAAATTTCTGTTTTTAGAGCCGACACAAAACTGCCTCTTTTTGGCCTGATCCACCTCCAAACGCGTTGGAAAATAGGTATTGATCACTGTTAATGTGGTAAATCGGCCAGCAAACAGCTTTCAGCCAAAACAGTGGAGGAGGGGGGATTTGAAAAAACACTTGACCCCGGGGTCAAGGAAATTTCTCTTTTTGGAGCCGACACCAAACTGCCTCTTTTTGGCCTGATCCACCTCCAAACCCGTTGGAAAACAGGTGTTGATCACTTTTAATGTGGTAAATCGGCAAGCAAACAGCTTTCAGCCAAAGCAGTGTAGGAGGGGGGATTCGAAAAAACACTTGACCCCGGGGTCAAGGAAATTTCTCTTTTTGGAGCCGACACCAAACTGCCTCTTTTTGGCCTGATCCACCTCCAAACCCATTGGAAAACAGGTATTGATCACTTTTAATGTGGTAATTCGGCCAGCAAACAGCTTTCAGCCAAAGCAGTGTAGGAGGGGGGATTCGAAAAAACACTTGACCCCGGGGTCAAGGAAATTTCCACTTTTTGGAGCCGACACAAAACGGCCTCTTTTTGGCCTGATCCACCTCCAAACCCATTGGAAAACAGGTATTGATCACTTGTGATGTGGTAAATCGGCCAGCAAACAACTTTCAGCCAAAGCAGTGTAGGAGGGGGGATTCGAAAAAACACTTGACCCCGGGGTCAAGGAAATTTCCACTTTTTGGAGCCGACACCAAACTGCCTCTTTTTGGCCTGATCCACCTCCAAACCCGTTGGAAAACAGGTGTTGATCACTTTTAATGTGGTAAATCGGCAAGCAAACAGCTTTCAGCCAAAGCAGTGTAGGAGGGGGGATTTGTAAAAACACTTGATCCCGGGGTCAAGGAAATTTCTGTTTTTAGAGCCGACACAAAACTGCCTCTTTTTGGCCTGATCCACCTCCAAACCCGTTGGAAAATAGGTATTGATCACTGTTAATGTGGTAAATCGGCCAGCAAACAGCTTTCAGCCAAAGCACTGGAGGAGGGGGGATTTGTAAAAACACTTGATCCCGGGGTCAAGGAAATTTCCACTTTTTGGAGCCGACACAAAACTGCCTCTTTTTGGCCTGATCCACCTCCAAACCCATTGGAAAACAGGTATTGATCACTGTTAATGTGGTAAATCGGCCAGCAAACAGCTTTCAGCCAAAACAGTGGAGGAGGGGGGATTTGAAAAAACACTTGACCCCGGGGTCAAGGAAATTTCTGTTTTTGGAACCGGCACCAAACGGCCTCTTTTTGGCCTGATCCACCTCCAAACCCGTTGGAAAACAGGTATTGATCACTTGTGATGTGGTAAATCAGCCAGCAAACAGCTTTCAGCCAAAACAGTGGAGGAGGGGGGATTTGTAAAAACACTTGACCCCGGGGTCAAGGAAATTTACGCTTTTGGAGCCGACACGAAACGGCCTCTTTTTTGCCTGATCCACCTCCAAACCAATTGGAAAACAGGTGTTGATCACTTTTAATGTGGTAAATCGGCAAGCAAACAGCTGTCAGCCAAAGCAGTGGAGGAGGGGGGATTTGAAAAAACACTTGACCCCGGGGTCAAGGAAATTTCTGTTTTTAGAGCCGACACCAAACTGCCTCTTTTTGGCCTGATCCACCTCCAAACCCATTGGAATACAGGTATTGATCACTGTTAATGTGGTAAATCGGCCAGCAAACAGCTTTCAGCCAAAGCAGTGTAGGAGGGGGGATTCGAAAAAACACTTGACCCCGGGGTCAAGGAAATTTCTGTTTTTGGAGCCGACACCAAACTGCCTCTTTTTGGCCTGATCCACCTCCAAACCCATTGGAAAACAGGTATTGATCACTTGTGATGTGGTAAATCGGCCAGCAAACAACTTTCAGCCAAAAAAGTGGAGGAGGGGGGATTTGAAAAAACACTTGACCCCGGGATCAAGGAAATTTCTGTTTTTAGAGCCGACACCAAACTGCCTCTTTTTGGCCTGATCCACCTCCAAACCCGTTGGAAAAAAGGTATTGATCACTGTTAATGTGGTAAATCGGCCAGCAAACAGCTTTCAGCCAAAACAGTGGAGGAGGGGGGATTTGAAAAAACACTTGACCCCGGGGTCAAGGAAATTTCTCTTTTTGGAGCCGACACCAAACTGCCTGATCCACCTCCAAACCCATTGGAAAACAGGTATTGATCACTTTTAATGTGGTAATTCGGCCAGCAAACAGCTTTCAGCCAAAGCAGTGTAGGAGGGGGGATTCGAAAAAACACTTGACCCCGGGGTCAAGGAAATTTCCACTTTTTAAAGCCGACACCAAACTGCCTCTTTTTGGCCTGATCCAACTCCAAACCCATTGGAAAACAGGTATTGATCACTTGTGATGTGGTAAATCGGCCAGCAAACAACTTTCAGCCAAAACAGTGGAGGAGGGGGGATTTGAAAAAACACTTGACCCTGGGGTCAAGGAAATTTCCACTTTTTGGAGCCGACACCAAACTGCCTCTTTTTGGCCTGATCCACCTCCAAACCCGTTGGAAATCAGGTATTGATCACTTTTAATGTGGTAAATCGGCAAGCAAACAGCTTTCAGCCAAAGCACTGGAGGAGGGGGGATTTGTAAAAACACTTGATCCCGGGGTCAAGGAAATTTCTCTTTTTGGAGCCGACACCAAACTGCCTCTTTTTGGCCTGATCCACCTCCAAACCCGTTGGAAAACAGGTGTTGATCACTTTTAATGTGGTAAATCGGCCAGAAAACAGCTGTCAGCCAAAGCAGTGGAGGAGGGGGGATTTGAAAAAACACTTGACCCCGGGGTCAAGGAAATTTCTGTTTTTAGAGCCGACACAAAACTGCCTCTTTTTGGCCTGATCCACCTCCAAACCCGTTGGAAAATAGGTATTGATCACTGTTAATGTGGTAAATCGGCCAGCAAACAGCTTTCAGCCAAAACAGTGGAGGAGGGGGGATTTGAAAAAACACTTGACCCCGGGGTCAAGGAAATTTCTCTTTTTGGAGCCGACACCAAACGGCCTCTTTTTGGCCTGATCCACCTCCAAACCCGTTGGAAAACAGGTGTTGATCACTTTTAATGTGGTAAATCGGCAAGCAAACAGCTTTCAGCCTAAGCAGTGTAGGAGGGGGGATTTGTAAAAACACTTGATCCCAGGGTCAAGGAAATTTACGATTTTGGAGCCGACACCAAACTGCCTCTTTTTGGCCTGATCCACCTCCAAACCCGTTGGAAAACAGGTGTTGATCACTTTTAATGTGGTAAATCGGCCAGCAAACAGCTGTCAGCCAAAACAGTGGAGGAGGGGGGATTCGAAAAAACACTTGACCCCGGGGTCAAGGAAATTTCCACTTTTTGGAGCCGACACCAAACTGCCTCTTTTTGGCCTGATCCACCTCCAAACCCATTGGAAAACAGGTATTGATCACTTTTAATGTGGTAATTCGGCCAGCAAACAGCTTTCAGCCAAAGCAGTGTAGGAGGGGGGATTTGAATAAAAACACTTGACCCCGGGGTCAAGGAAATTTCTCTTTTTGGAGCCGACACCAAACTGCCTCTTTTTGGCCTGATCCACCTCCAAACCCATTGGAAAACAGGTATTGATCACTTGTGATGTGGTAAATCGGCCAGCAAACAACTTTCAGCCAAAACAGTGGAGGAGGGGGGATTTGAAAAAACACTTGACCCCGGGGTCAAGGAAATTTCCACTTTTTGGAGCCGACACCAAACTGCCTCTTTTTGGCCTGATCCACCTCCAAACCCATTGGAAAACAGGTATTGATCACTTTTAATGTGGTAAATCGGCCAGCAAACAGCTTTCAGCCAAAACAGTGGAGGAGGGGGGATTTGTAAAAACACTTGATCCCGGGGTCAAGGAAATTTACGATTTTGGAGCCGACACGAAACGGCCTCTTTTTTGCCTGATCCACCTCCAAACCAATTGGAAAACAGGTGTTGATCACTTTTAATGTGGTAAATCGGCCAGCAAACAGCTGTCAGCCAAAGCAGTGGAGGAGGGGGGATTTGAAAAAACACTTGACCCCGGGGTCAAGGAAATTTCTGTTTTTAGAGCCGACACAAAACTGCCTCTTTTTGGCCTGATCCACCTCCAAACGCGTTGGAAAATAGGTATTGATCACTGTTAATGTGGTAAATCGGCCAGCAAACAGCTTTCAGCCAAAACAGTGGAGGAGGGGGGATTTGAAAAAACACTTGACCCCGGGGTCAAGGAAATTTCTCTTTTTGGAGCCGACACCAAACTGCCTCTTTTTGGCCTGATCCACCTCCAAACCCGTTGGAAAACAGGTGTTGATCACTTTTAATGTGGTAAATCGGCAAGCAAACAGCTTTCAGCCTAAGCAGTGTAGGAGGGGGGATTTGTAAAAACACTTGATCCCAGGGTCAAGGAAATTTACGATTTTGGAGCCGACACCAAACTGCCTCTTTTTGGCCTGATCCACCTCCAAACCCGTTGGAAAACAGGTGTTGATCACTTTTAATGTGGTAAATCGGCCAGCAAACAGCTGTCAGCCAAAACAGTGGAGGAGGGGGGATTCGAAAAAACACTTGACCCCGGGGTCAAGGAAATTTCCACTTTTTGGAGCCGACACCAAACTGCCTCTTTTTGGCCTGATCCACCTCCAAACCCATTGGAAAACAGGTATTGATCACTTTTAATGTGGTAATTCGGCCAGCAAACAGCTTTCAGCCAAAGCAGTGTAGGAGGGGGGATTTGAATAAAAACACTTGACCCCGGGGTCAAGGAAATTTCTCTTTTTGGAGCCGACACCAAACTGCCTCTTTTTGGCCTGATCCACCTCCAAACCCATTGGAAAACAGGTGTTGATCACTTTTAATGTGGTAAATCGGCCAGCAAACAGCTGTCAGCCAAAGCAGTGGAGGAGGGGGGATTTGAAAAAACACTTGACCCCGGGGTCAAGGAAATTTCTCTTTTTGGAGCCGACACAAAACTGCCTCTTTTTGGCCTGATCCACCTCGAAACCCATTGGAAAACAGGTATTGATCACTGTTAATGTGGTATATCGGCCAGCAAACAGCTTTCAGCCAAAGCAGTGTAGGAGGGGGGATTCGAAAAAACACTTGACCCCGGGGTCAAGGAAATTTCCACTTTTTGGAGCCGACACAAAACGGCCTCTTTTTGGCCTGATCCACCTCCAAACCCATTGGAAAACAGGTATTGATCACTTGTGATGTGGTAAATCGGCCAGCAAACAACTTTCAGCCAAAACAGTGGAGGAGGGGGGATTTGAAAAAACACTTGACCCCGGGATCAAGGAAATTTCTGTTTTTAGAGCCGACACCAAACTGCCTCTTTTTGGCCTGATCCACCTCCAAACCCGTTGGAAAACAGTTATTGATCACTGTTAATGTGGTAAATCGGCCAGCAAACAGCTTTCAGCCAAAACAGTGGAGGAGGGGGGATTTGAAAAAACACTTGACCCCGGGGTCAAGGAAATTTCTCTTTTTGGAGCCGACACCAAACTGCCTCTTTTTGGCCTGATCCACCTCCAAACCCATTGGAAAACAGGTATTGATCACTTTTAATGTGGTAATTCGGCCAGCAAACAGCTTTCAGCCAAAGCAGTGTAGGAGGGGGGATTCGAAAAAACACTTGACCCCGGGGTCAAGGAAATTTCCACTTTTTGGAGCCGACACAAAACGGCCTCTTTTTGGCCTGATCCACCTCCAAACCCATTGGAAAACAGGTATTGATCACTTGTGATGTGGTAAATCGGCCAGCAAACAACTTTCAGCCAAAACAGTGGAGGAGGGGGGATTTGAAAAAACACTTGACCCCGGGGTCAAGGAAATTTCCACTTTTTGGAGCCGACACCAAACTGCCTCTTTTTGGCCTGATCCACCTCCAAACCCGTTGGAAAACAGGTATTGATCACTTTTAATGTGGTAAATCGGCCAGCAAACAGCTTTCAGCCAAAGCAGTGGAAGAGGGGGGATTTGAAAAAACACTTGACCCCGGGGTCAAGGAAATTTCTGTTTTTAGAGCCGACACCAAACTGCCTCTTTTTGGCCTGATCCACCTCCAAACCCGTTAGAAAATAGGTATTGATCACTGTTAATGTGGTAAATCGGCCAGCAAACAGCTTTCAGCCAAAACAGTGGAGGAGGGGGGATTTGAAAAAACACTTGACCCCGGGGTCAAGGAAATTTCCACTTTTTGGAGCCGACACAAAACTGCCTCTTTTTGGCCTGATCCACCTCGAAACCCATTGGAAAACAGGTATTGATCACTGTTAATGTGGTATATCGGCCAGCAAACAGCTTTCAGCCAAAACAGTGGAGGAGGGGGGATTTGAAAAAACACTTGACCCCGGGTTCAAGGAAATTTCTCTTTTTGGAGCCGACACCAAACTGCCTCTTTTTGGCCTGATCCACCTCCAAACCCATTGGAAAACAGGTATTGATCACTTTTAATGTGGTAATTCGGCCAGCAAACAGCTTTCAGCCAAAGCAGTGTAGGAGGGGGGATTTGAAAAAACACTTGACCCCGGGGTCAAGGAAATTTCTCTTTTTGGAGCCGACACCAAACTGCCTCTTTTTGGCCTGATCCACCTCCAAACCCATTGGAAAACAGGTATTGATCACTTTTAATGTGGTAATTCGGCCAGCAAACAGCTTTCAGCCAAAGCAGTGTAGGAGGGGGGATTCGAAAAAACACTTGACCCCGGGGTCAAGGAAATTTCCACTTTTTGGAGCCGACACAAAACGGCCTCTTTTTGGCCTGATCCACCTCCAAACCCATTGGAAAACAGGTATTGATCACTTGTGATGTGGTAAATCGGCCAGCAAACAACTTTCAGCCAAAGCAGTGTAGGAGGGGGGATTCGAAAAAACACTTGACCCCGGGGTCAAGGAAATTTCCACTTTTTGGAGCCGACACCAAACTGCCTCTTTTTGGCCTGATCCACCTCCAAACCCGTTGGAAAACAGGTGTTGATCACTTTTAATGTGGTAAATCGGCAAGCAAACAGCTTTCAGCCAAAGCAGTGTAGGAGGGGGGATTTGTAAAAACACTTGATCCCGGGGTCAAGGAAATTTCTGTTTTTAGAGCCGACACAAAACTGCCTCTTTTTGGCCTGATCCACCTCCAAACCCGTTGGAAAATAGGTATTGATCACTGTTAATGTGGTAAATCGGCCAGCAAACAGCTTTCAGCCAAAACAGTGGAGGAGGGGGGATTTGAAAAAACACTTGACCCCGGGGTCAAGGAAATTTCTGTTTTTGGAACCGGCACCAAACGGCCTCTTTTTGGCCTGATCCACCTCCAAACCCGTTGGAAAACAGGTATTGATCACTTGTGATGTGGTAAATCAGCCAGCAAACAGCTTTCAGCCAAAACAGTGGAGGAGGGGGGATTTGTAAAAACACTTGACCCCGGGGTCAAGGAAATTTACGCTTTTGGAGCCGACACGAAACGGCCTCTTTTTTGCCTGATCCACCTCCAAACCAATTGGAAAACAGGTGTTGATCACTTTTAATGTGGTAAATCGGCAAGCAAACAGCTGTCAGCCAAAGCAGTGGAGGAGGGGGGATTTGAAAAAACACTTGACCCCGGGGTCAAGGAAATTTCTGTTTTTAGAGCCGACACCAAACTGCCTCTTTTTGGCCTGATCCACCTCCAAACCCATTGGAATACAGGTATTGATCACTGTTAATGTGGTAAATCGGCCAGCAAACAGCTTTCAGCCAAAGCAGTGTAGGAGGGGGGATTCGAAAAAACACTTGACCCCGGGGTCAAGGAAATTTCTGTTTTTGGAGCCGACACCAAACTGCCTCTTTTTGGCCTGATCCACCTCCAAACCCATTGGAAAACAGGTATTGATCACTTGTGATGTGGTAAATCGGCCAGCAAACAACTTTCAGCCAAAAAAGTGGAGGAGGGGGGATTTGAAAAAACACTTGACCCCGGGATCAAGGAAATTTCTGTTTTTAGAGCCGACACCAAACTGCCTCTTTTTGGCCTGATCCACCTCCAAACCCGTTGGAAAAAAGGTATTGATCACTGTTAATGTGGTAAATCGGCCAGCAAACAGCTTTCAGCCAAAACAGTGGAGGAGGGGGGATTTGAAAAAACACTTGACCCCGGGGTCAAGGAAATTTCTCTTTTTGGAGCCGACACCAAACTGCCTGATCCACCTCCAAACCCATTGGAAAACAGGTATTGATCACTTTTAATGTGGTAATTCGGCCAGCAAACAGCTTTCAGCCAAAGCAGTGTAGGAGGGGGGATTCGAAAAAACACTTGACCCCGGGGTCAAGGAAATTTCCACTTTTTGGAGCCGACACCAAACTGCCTCTTTTTGGCCTGATCCAACTCCAAACCCATTGGAAAACAGGTATTGATCACTTGTGATGTGGTAAATCGGCCAGCAAACAACTTTCAGCCAAAACAGTGGAGGAGGGGGGATTTGAAAAAACACTTGACCCTGGGTTCAAGGAAATTTCCACTTTTTGGAGCCGACACCAAACTGCCTCTTTTTGGCCTGATCCACCTCCAAACCCGTTGGAAATCAGGTATTGATCACTTTTAATGTGGTAAATCGGCAAGCAAACAGCTTTCAGCCAAAGCACTGGAGGAGGGGGGATTTGTAAAAACACTTGATCCCGGGGTCAAGGAAATTTCTCTTTTTGGAGCCGACACCAAACTGCCTCTTTTTGGCCTGATCCACCTCCAAACCCGTTGGAAAACAGGTGTTGATCACTTTTAATGTGGTAAATCGGCCAGAAAACAGCTGTCAGCCAAAGCAGTGGAGGAGGGGGGATTTGAAAAAACACTTGACCCCGGGGTCAAGGAAATTTCTGTTTTTAGAGCCGACACAAAACTGCCTCTTTTTGGCCTGATCCACCTCCAAACCCGTTGGAAAATAGGTATTGATCACTGTTAATGTGGTAAATCGGCCAGCAAACAGCTTTCAGCCAAAACAGTGGAGGAGGGGGGATTTGAAAAAACACTTGACCCCGGGGTCAAGGAAATTTCTGTTTTTAGAGCCGACACAAAACTGCCTCTTTTTGGCCTGATCCACCTCCAAACCCATTGGAAAACAGGTATTGATCACTGTTAATGTGGTAAATCGGCCAGCAAACAGCTTTCAGCCAAAACAGTGGAGGAGGGGGGATTTGAAAAAACACTTGACCCCGGGGTCAAGGAAATTTCTGTTTTTAGAGCTGACACCAAACTGCCTCTTTTTGGCCTGATCCACCTCCAAACCCATTGGAAACAGGTATTGATCACTGTTAATGTGGTAAATCGGCCAGCAAACAGCTTTCAGCCAAAACAGTGGAGGAGGGGGGATTTGAATAAAAACACTTGACCCCGGGGTCAAGGAAATTTCTCTTTTTGGAGCCGACACCAAACTGCCTCTTTTTGGCCTGATCCACCTCCAAACCCATTGGAAAACAGGTATTGATCACTTGTGATGTGGTAAATCGGCCAGCAAACAACTTTCAGCCAAAACAGTGGAGGAGGGGGGATTTGAAAAAACACTTGACCCCGGGGTCAAGGAAATTTCCACTTTTTGGAGCCGACACCAAACTGCCTCTTTTTGGCCTGATCCACCTCCAAACCCGTTGGAAAACAGGTATTGATCACTTTTAATGTGGTAAATCGGCCAGCAAACAGCTTTCAGCCAAAACAGTGGAGGAGGGGGGATTTGTAAAAACACTTGATCCCGGGGTCAAGGAAATTTACGATTTTGGAGCCGACACCAAACTGCCTCTTTTTGGCCTGATCCACCTCCAAACCCGTTGGAAAACAGGTGTTGATCACTTTTAATGTGGTAAATCGGCCAGCAAACAGCTGTCAGCCAAGGCAGTGGAGGAGGGGGGATTTGAAAAAACACTTGACCCCGGGGTCAAGGAAATTTCTGTTTTTAGAGCCGACACAAAACTGCCTCTTTTTGGCCTGATCCACCTCCAAACCCATTGGAAAACAGGTATTGATCACTGTTAATGTGGTAAATCGGCCAGCAAACAACTTTCAGCCAAAACAGTGGAGGAGGGGGGATTTGAAAAAACACTTGACCCCGGGGTCAAGGAAATTTCTGTTTTTGGAACCGGCACCAAACGGCCTCTTTTTGGCCTGATCCACCTCCAAACCCGTTGGAAAACAGGTATTGATCACTTGTGATGTGGTAAATCAGCCAGCAAACAGCTTTCAGCCAAAACAGTGGAGGAGGGGGGATTTGTAAAAACACTTGACCCCGGGGTCAAGGAAATTTACGCTTTTGGAGCCGACACGAAACGGCCTCTTTTTTGCCTGATCCACCTCCAAACCAATTGGAAAACAGGTGTTGATCACTTTTAATGTGGTAAATCGGCCAGCAAACAGCTGTCAGCCAAAGCAGTGGAGGAGGGGGGATTTGAAAAAACACTTGACCCCGGGGTCAAGGAAATTTCTGTTTTTAGAGCCGACACAAAACTGCCTCTTTTTGGCCTGATCCACCTCCAAACGCGTTGGAAAATAGGTATTGATCACTGTTAATGTGGTAAATCGGCCAGCAAACAGCTTTCAGCCAAAACAGTGGAGGAGGGGGGATTTGAAAAAACACTTGACCCCGGGGTCAAGGAAATTTCTCTTTTTGGAGCCGACACCAAACTGCCTCTTTTTGGCCTGATCCACCTCCAAACCCGTTGGAAAACAGGTGTTGATCACTTTTAATGTGGTAAATCGGCAAGCAAACAGCTTTCAGCCAAAGCAGTGGAGGAGGGGGGATTCGAAAAAACACTTGACCCCGGGGTCAAGGAAATTTCTCTTTTTGGAGCCGACACCAAACTGCCTCTTTTTGGCCTGATCCACCTCCAAACCCATTGGAAAACAGGTATTGATCACTTTTAATGTGGTAATTCGGCCAGCAAACAGCTTTCAGCCAAAGCAGTGTAGGAGGGGGGATTCGAAAAAACACTTGACCCCGGGGTCAAGGAAATTTCCACTTTTTGGAGCCGACACAAAACGGCCTCTTTTTGGCCTGATCCACCTCCAAACCCATTGGAAAACAGGTATTGATCACTTGTGATGTGGTAAATCGGCCAGCAAACAACTTTCAGCCAAAGCAGTGTAGGAGGGGGGATTCGAAAAAACACTTGACCCCGGGGTCAAGGAAATTTCCACTTTTTGGAGCCGACACCAAACTGCCTCTTTTTGGCCTGATCCACCTCCAAACCCGTTGGAAAACAGGTGTTGATCACTTTTAATGTGGTAAATCGGCAAGCAAACAGCTTTCAGCCAAAGCAGTGTAGGAGGGGGGATTTGTAAAAACACTTGATCCCGGGGTCAAGGAAATTTCTGTTTTTAGAGCCGACACAAAACTGCCTCTTTTTGGCCTGATCCACCTCCAAACCCGTTGGAAAATAGGTATTGATCACTGTTAATGTGGTAAATCGGCCAGCAAACAGCTTTCAGCCAAAGCACTGGAGGAGGGGGGATTTGTAAAAACACTTGATCCCGGGGTCAAGGAAATTTCCACTTTTTGGAGCCGACACAAAACTGCCTCTTTTTGGCCTGATCCACCTCCAAACCCATTGGAAAACAGGTATTGATCACTGTTAATGTGGTAAATCGGCCAGCAAACAGCTTTCAGCCAAAACAGTGGAGGAGGGGGGATTTGAAAAAACACTTGACCCCGGGGTCAAGGAAATTTCTGTTTTTGGAACCGGCACCAAACGGCCTCTTTTTGGCCTGATCCACCTCCAAACCCGTTGGAAAACAGGTATTGATCACTTGTGATGTGGTAAATCAGCCAGCAAACAGCTTTCAGCCAAAACAGTGGAGGAGGGGGGATTTGAAAAAACACTTGACCCCGGGGTCAAGGAAATTTCCACTTTTTGGAGCCGACACCAAACTGCCTCTTTTTGGCCTGATCCACCTCCAAACCCGTTGGAAAACAGGTATTGATCACTTTTAATGTGGTAAATCGGCCAGCAAACAGCTTTCAGCCAAAACAGTGGAGGAGGGGGGATTTGTAAAAACACTTGATCCCGGGGTCAAGGAAATTTACGATTTTGGAGCCGACACCAAACTGCCTCTTTTTGGCCTGATCCACCTCCAAACCCGTTGGAAAACAGGTGTTGATCACTTTTAATGTGGTAAATCGGCCAGCAAACAGCTGTCAGCCAAGGCAGTGGAGGAGGGGGGATTTGAAAAAACACTTGACCCCGGGGTCAAGGAAATTTCTGTTTTTAGAGCCGACACAAAACTGCCTCTTTTTGGCCTGATCCACCTCCAAACCCATTGGAAAACAGGTATTGATCACTGTTAATGTGGTAAATCGGCCAGCAAACAACTTTCAGCCAAAACAGTGGAGGAGGGGGGATTTGAAAAAACACTTGACCCCGGGGTCAAGGAAATTTCTGTTTTTGGAACCGGCACCAAACGGCCTCTTTTTGGCCTGATCCACCTCCAAACCCGTTGGAAAACAGGTATTGATCACTTGTGATGTGGTAAATCAGCCAGCAAACAGCTTTCAGCCAAAACAGTGGAGGAGGGGGGATTTGTAAAAACACTTGACCCCGGGGTCAAGGAAATTTACGCTTTTGGAGCCGACACGAAACGGCCTCTTTTTTGCCTGATCCACCTCCAAACCAATTGGAAAACAGGTGTTGATCACTTTTAATGTGGTAAATCGGCCAGCAAACAGCTGTCAGCCAAAGCAGTGGAGGAGGGGGGATTTGAAAAAACACTTGACCCCGGGGTCAAGGAAATTTCTGTTTTTAGAGCCGACACAAAACTGCCTCTTTTTGGCCTGATCCACCTCCAAACGCGTTGGAAAATAGGTATTGATCACTGTTAATGTGGTAAATCGGCCAGCAAACAGCTTTCAGCCAAAACAGTGGAGGAGGGGGGATTTGAAAAAACACTTGACCCCGGGGTCAAGGAAATTTCTCTTTTTGGAGCCGACACCAAACTGCCTCTTTTTGGCCTGATCCACCTCCAAACCCGTTGGAAAACAGGTGTTGATCACTTTTAATGTGGTAAATCGGCAAGCAAACAGCTTTCAGCCAAAGCAGTGGAGGAGGGGGGATTCGAAAAAACACTTGACCCCGGGGTCAAGGAAATTTCTCTTTTTGGAGCCGACACCAAACTGCCTCTTTTTGGCCTGATCCACCTCCAAACCCATTGGAAAACAGGTATTGATCACTTTTAATGTGGTAATTCGGCCAGCAAACAGCTTTCAGCCAAAGCAGTGTAGGAGGGGGGATTCGAAAAAACACTTGACCCCGGGGTCAAGGAAATTTCCACTTTTTGGAGCCGACACAAAACGGCCTCTTTTTGGCCTGATCCACCTCCAAACCCATTGGAAAACAGGTATTGATCACTTGTGATGTGGTAAATCGGCCAGCAAACAACTTTCAGCCAAAGCAGTGTAGGAGGGGGGATTCGAAAAAACACTTGACCCCGGGGTCAAGGAAATTTCCACTTTTTGGAGCCGACACCAAACTGCCTCTTTTTGGCCTGATCCACCTCCAAACCCGTTGGAAAACAGGTGTTGATCACTTTTAATGTGGTAAATCGGCAAGCAAACAGCTTTCAGCCAAAGCAGTGTAGGAGGGGGGATTTGTAAAAACACTTGATCCCGGGGTCAAGGAAATTTCTGTTTTTAGAGCCGACACAAAACTGCCTCTTTTTGGCCTGATCCACCTCCAAACCCGTTGGAAAATAGGTATTGATCACTGTTAATGTGGTAAATCGGCCAGCAAACAGCTTTCAGCCAAAGCACTGGAGGAGGGGGGATTTGTAAAAACACTTGATCCCGGGGTCAAGGAAATTTCCACTTTTTGGAGCCGACACAAAACTGCCTCTTTTTGGCCTGATCCACCTCCAAACCCATTGGAAAACAGGTATTGATCACTGTTAATGTGGTAAATCGGCCAGCAAACAGCTTTCAGCCAAAACAGTGGAGGAGGGGGGATTTGAAAAAACACTTGACCCCGGGGTCAAGGAAATTTCTGTTTTTGGAACCGGCACCAAACGGCCTCTTTTTGGCCTGATCCACCTCCAAACCCGTTGGAAAACAGGTATTGATCACTTGTGATGTGGTAAATCAGCCAGCAAACAGCTTTCAGCCAAAACAGTGGAGGAGGGGGGATTTGTAAAAACACTTGACCCCGGGGTCAAGGAAATTTACGCTTTTGGAGCCGACACGAAACGGCCTCTTTTTTGCCTGATCCACCTCCAAACCAATTGGAAAACAGGTGTTGATCACTTTTAATGTGGTAAATCGGCCAGCAAACAGCTTTCAGCCAAAGCAGTGTAGGAGGGGGGATTCGAAAAAACACTTGACCCCGGGGTCAAGGAAATTTCTGTTTTTGGAGCCGACACCAAACTGCCTCTTTTTGGCCTGATCCACCTCCAAACCCATTGGAAAACAGGTATTGATCACTTGTGATGTGGTAAATCGGCCAGCAAACAACTTTCAGCCAAAAAAGTGGAGGAGGGGGGATTTGAAAAAACACTTGACCCCGGGATCAAGGAAATTTCTGTTTTTAGAGCCGACACCAAACTGCCTCTTTTTGGCCTGATCCACCTCCAAACCCGTTGGAAAAAAGGTATTGATCACTGTTAATGTGGTAAATCGGCCAGCAAACAGCTTTCAGCCAAAACAGTGGAGGAGGGGGGATTTGAAAAAACACTTGACCCCGGGGTCAAGGAAATTTCTCTTTTTGGAGCCGACACCAAACTGCCTGATCCACCTCCAAACCCATTGGAAAACAGGTATTGATCACTTTTAATGTGGTAATTCGGCCAGCAAACAGCTTTCAGCCAAAGCAGTGTAGGAGGGGGGATTCGAAAAAACACTTGACCCCGGGGTCAAGGAAATTTCCACTTTTTGGAGCCGACACCAAACTGCCTCTTTTTGGCCTGATCCAACTCCAAACCCATTGGAAAACAGGTATTGATCACTTGTGATGTGGTAAATCGGCCAGCAAACAACTTTCAGCCAAAACAGTGGAGGAGGGGGGATTTGAAAAAACACTTGACCCTGGGGTCAAGGAAATTTCCACTTTTTGGAGCCGACACCAAACTGCCTCTTTTTGGCCTGATCCACCTCCAAACCCGTTGGAAATCAGGTATTGATCACTTTTAATGTGGTAAATCGGCAAGCAAACAGCTTTCAGCCAAAGCACTGGAGGAGGGGGGATTTGTAAAAACACTTGATCCCGGGGTCAAGGAAATTTCTCTTTTTGGAGCCGACACCAAACTGCCTCTTTTTGGCCTGATCCACCTCCAAACCCGTTGGAAAACAGGTGTTGATCACTTTTAATGTGGTAAATCGGCCAGAAAACAGCTGTCAGCCAAAGCAGTGGAGGAGGGGGGATTTGAAAAAACACTTGACCCCGGGGTCAAGGAAATTTCTGTTTTTAGAGCCGACACAAAACTGCCTCTTTTTGGCCTGATCCACCTCCAAACCCGTTGGAAAATAGGTATTGATCACTGTTAATGTGGTAAATCGGCCAGCAAACAGCTTTCAGCCAAAACAGTGGAGGAGGGGGGATTTGAAAAAACACTTGACCCCAGGGTCAAGGAAATTTCTCTTTTTGGAGCCGACACCAAACTGCCTCTTTTTGGCCTGATCCACCTCCAAACCCGTTGGAAAACAGGTGTTGATCACTTTTAATGTGGTAAATCGGCAAGCAAACAGCTTTCAGCCTAAGCAGTGTAGGAGGGGGGATTTGTAAAAACACTTGATCCCAGGGTCAAGGAAATTTACGATTTTGGAGCCGACACCAAACTGCCTCTTTTTGGCCTGATCCACCTCCAAACCCGTTGGAAAACAGGTGTTGATCACTTTTAATGTGGTAAATCGGCCAGCAAACAGCTGTCAGCCAAAACAGTGGAGGAGGGGGGATTCGAAAAAACACTTGACCCCGGGGTCAAGGAAATTTCCACTTTTTGGAGCCGACACCAAACTGCCTCTTTTTGGCCTGATCCACCTCCAAACCCATTGGAAAACAGGTATTGATCACTTTTAATGTGGTAATTCGGCCAGCAAACAGCTTTCAGCCAAAGCAGTGTAGGAGGGGGGATTTGAATAAAAACACTTGACCCCGGGGTCAAGGAAATTTCTCTTTTTGGAGCCGACACCAAACTGCCTCTTTTTGGCCTGATCCACCTCCAAACCCATTGGAAAACAGGTATTGATCACTTGTGATGTGGTAAATCGGCCAGCAAACAACTTTCAGCCAAAACAGTGGAGGAGGGGGGATTTGAAAAAACACTTGACCCCGGGGTCAAGGAAATTTCCACTTTTTGGAGCCGACACCAAACTGCCTCTTTTTGGCCTGATCCACCTCCAAACCCATTGGAAAACAGGTATTGATCACTTTTAATGTGGTAAATCGGCCAGCAAACAGCTTTCAGCCAAAACAGTGGAGGAGGGGGGATTTGTAAAAACACTTGATCCCGGGGTCAAGGAAATTTACGATTTTGGAGCCGACACGAAACGGCCTCTTTTTTGCCTGATCCACCTCCAAACCAATTGGAAAACAGGTGTTGATCACTTTTAATGTGGTAAATCGGCCAGCAAACAGCTGTCAGCCAAAGCAGTGGAGGAGGGGGGATTTGAAAAAACACTTGACCCCGGGGTCAAGGAAATTTCTGTTTTTAGAGCCGACACAAAACTGCCTCTTTTTGGCCTGATCCACCTCCAAACGCGTTGGAAAATAGGTATTGATCACTGTTAATGTGGTAAATCGGCCAGCAAACAGCTTTCAGCCAAAACAGTGGAGGAGGGGGGATTTGAAAAAACACTTGACCCCGGGGTCAAGGAAATTTCTCTTTTTGGAGCCGACACCAAACTGCCTCTTTTTGGCCTGATCCACCTCCAAACCCGTTGGAAAACAGGTGTTGATCACTTTTAATGTGGTAAATCGGCAAGCAAACAGCTTTCAGCCTAAGCAGTGTAGGAGGGGGGATTTGTAAAAACACTTGATCCCAGGGTCAAGGAAATTTACGATTTTGGAGCCGACACCAAACTGCCTCTTTTTGGCCTGATCCACCTCCAAACCCGTTGGAAAACAGGTGTTGATCACTTTTAATGTGGTAAATCGGCCAGCAAACAGCTGTCAGCCAAAACAGTGGAGGAGGGGGGATTCGAAAAAACACTTGACCCCGGGGTCAAGGAAATTTCCACTTTTTGGAGCCGACACCAAACTGCCTCTTTTTGGCCTGATCCACCTCCAAACCCATTGGAAAACAGGTATTGATCACTTTTAATGTGGTAAATCGGCCAGCAAACAGCTTTCAGCCAAAACAGTGGAGGAGGGGGGATTTGTAAAAACACTTGATCCCGGGGTCAAGGAAATTTACGATTTTGGAGCCGACACGAAACGGCCTCTTTTTTGCCTGATCCACCTCCAAACCAATTGGAAAACAGGTGTTGATCACTTTTAATGTGGTAAATCGGCCAGCAAACAGCTGTCAGCCAAAGCAGTGGAGGAGGGGGGATTTGAAAAAACACTTGACCCCGGGGTCAAGGAAATTTCTGTTTTTAGAGCCGACACAAAACTGCCTCTTTTTGGCCTGATCCACCTCCAAACGCGTTGGAAAATAGGTATTGATCACTGTTAATGTGGTAAATCGGCCAGCAAACAGCTTTCAGCCAAAACAGTGGAGGAGGGGGGATTTGAAAAAACACTTGACCCCGGGGTCAAGGAAATTTCTCTTTTTGGAGCCGACACCAAACTGCCTCTTTTTGGCCTGATCCACCTCCAAACCCGTTGGAAAACAGGTGTTGATCACTTTTAATGTGGTAAATCGGCAAGCAAACAGCTTTCAGCCTAAGCAGTGTAGGAGGGGGGATTTGTAAAAACACTTGATCCCAGGGTCAAGGAAATTTACGATTTTGGAGCCGACACCAAACTGCCTCTTTTTGGCCTGATCCACCTCCAAACCCGTTGGAAAACAGGTGTTGATCACTTTTAATGTGGTAAATCGGCCAGCAAACAGCTGTCAGCCAAAACAGTGGAGGAGGGGGGATTCGAAAAAACACTTGACCCCGGGGTCAAGGAAATTTCCACTTTTTGGAGCCGACACCAAACTGCCTCTTTTTGGCCTGATCCACCTCCAAACCCATTGGAAAACAGGTATTGATCACTTTTAATGTGGTAATTCGGCCAGCAAACAGCTTTCAGCCAAAGCAGTGTAGGAGGGGGGATTTGAATAAAAACACTTGACCCCGGGGTCAAGGAAATTTCTCTTTTTGGAGCCGACACCAAACTGCCTCTTTTTGGCCTGATCCACCTCCAAACCCATTGGAAAACAGGTATTGATCACTTGTGATGTGGTAAATCGGCCAGCAAACAACTTTCAGCCAAAACAGTGGAGGAGGGGGGATTTGAAAAAACACTTGACCCCGGGGTCAAGGAAATTTCCACTTTTTGGAGCCGACACCAAACTGCCTCTTTTTGGCCTGATCCACCTCCAAACCCATTGGAAAACAGGTATTGATCACTTTTAATGTGGTAAATCGGCCAGAAAACAGCTTTCAGCCAAAACAGTGGAGGAGGGGGGATTTGTAAAAACACTTGATCCCGGGGTCAAGGAAATTTACGATTTTGGAGCCGACACCAAACTGCCTCTTTTTGGCCTGATCCACCTCCAAACCCGTTGGAAAACAGGTGTTGATCACTTTTAATGTGGTAAATCGGCCAGCAAACAGCTGTCAGCCAAGGCAGTGGAGGAGGGGGGATTTGAAAAAACACTTGACCCCGGGGTCAAGGAAATTTCTGTTTTTAGAGCCGACACAAAACTGCCTCTTTTTGGCCTGATCCACCTCCAAACCCATTGGAAAACAGGTATTGATCACTGTTAATGTGGTAAATCGGCCAGCAAACAACTTTCAGCCAAAACAGTGGAGGAGGGGGGATTTGAAAAAACACTTGACCCCGGGGTCAAGGAAATTTCTGTTTTTGGAACCGGCACCAAACGGCCTCTTTTTGGCCTGATCCACCTCCAAACCCGTTGGAAAACAGGTATTGATCACTTGTGATGTGGTAAATCAGCCAGCAAACAGCTTTCAGCCAAAACAGTGGAGGAGGGGGGATTTGTAAAAACACTTGACCCCGGGGTCAAGGAAATTTACGCTTTTGGAGCCGACACGAAACGGCCTCTTTTTTGCCTGATCCACCTCCAAACCAATTGGAAAACAGGTGTTGATCACTTTTAATGTGGTAAATCGGCCAGCAAACAGCTGTCAGCCAAAGCAGTGGAGGAGGGGGGATTTGAAAAAACACTTGACCCCGGGGTCAAGGAAATTTCTGTTTTTAGAGCCGACACAAAACTGCCTCTTTTTGGCCTGATCCACCTCCAAACGCGTTGGAAAATAGGTATTGATCACTGTTAATGTGGTAAATCGGCCAGCAAACAGCTTTCAGCCAAAACAGTGGAGGAGGGGGGATTTGAAAAAACACTTGACCCCGGGGTCAAGGAAATTTCTCTTTTTGGAGCCGACACCAAACTGCCTCTTTTTGGCCTGATCCACCTCCAAACCCGTTGGAAAACAGGTGTTGATCACTTTTAATGTGGTAAATCGGCAAGCAAACAGCTTTCAGCCTAAGCAGTGTAGGAGGGGGGATTTGTAAAAACACTTGATCCCAGGGTCAAGGAAATTTACGATTTTGGAGCCGACACCAAACTGCCTCTTTTTGGCCTGATCCACCTCCAAACCCGTTGGAAAACAGGTGTTGATCACTTTTAATGTGGTAAATCGGCCAGCAAACAGCTGTCAGCCAAAACAGTGGAGGAGGGGGGATTCGAAAAAACACTTGACCCCGGGGTCAAGGAAATTTCCACTTTTTGGAGCCGACACCAAACTGCCTCTTTTTGGCCTGATCCACCTCCAAACCCATTGGAAAACAGGTATTGATCACTTTTAATGTGGTAATTCGGCCAGCAAACAGCTTTCAGCCAAAGCAGTGTAGGAGGGGGGATTCGAAAAAACACTTGACCCCGGGGTCAAGGAAATTTCCACTTTTTGGAGCCGACACCAAACTGCCTCTTTTTAGCTTGATCCACCTCCAAACCCATTGGAAAACAGGTATTGATCACTTGTGATGTGGTAAATCGGCCAGCAAACAACTTTCAGCCAAAGCAGTGTAGGAGGGGGGATTTGAAAAAACACTTGACCCCGGGGTCAAGGAAATTTCCACTTTTTGGAGCCGACACCAAACTGCCTCTTTTTGGCCTGATCCACCTCCAAACCCATTGGAAAACAGGTATTGATCACTTGTGATGTGGTAAATCGGCCAGCAAACAACTTTCAGCCAAAACAGTGGAGGAGGGGGGATTTGAAAAAACACTTGACCCCGGGGTCAAGGAAATTTCCACTTTTTGGAGCCGACACCAAACTGCCTCTTTTTGGCCTGATCCACCTCCAAACCCGTTGGAAAACAGGTGTTGATCACTTTTAATGTGGTAAATCGGCAAGCAAACAGCTTTCAGCCAAAACAGTGTAGGAGGGGGGATTTGTAAAAACACTTGATCCCGGGGTCAAGGAAATTTCTGTTTTTAGAGCCGACACAAAACTGCCTCTTTTTGGCCTGATCCACCTCCAAACCCGTTGGAAAACAGGTATTGATCACTTGTGATGTGGTAAATCAGCCAGCAAACAGCTTTCAGCCAAAACAGTGGAGGAGGGGGGATTTGCAAAAACACTTGACCCCGGGGTCAAGGAAATTTACGCTTTTGGAGCCGACACGAAACGGCCTCTTTTTTGCCTGATCCACCTCCAAACCAATTGGAAAACAGGTGTTGATCACTTTTAATGTGGTAAATCGGCCAGCAAACAGCTGTCAGCCAAAGCAGTGGAGGAGGGGGGATTTGAAAAAACACTTGACCCCGGGGTCAAGGAAATTTCTCTTTTTGGAGCCGACACCAAACTGCCTCTTTTTGGCCTGATCCAACTCCAAACCCATTGGAAAACAGGTATTGATCACTTTTAATGTGGTAAATCGGCCAGCAAACAGCTTTCAGCCAAAACAGTGGAGGAGGGGGGATTTGAAAAAACACTTGACCCCGGGGTCAAGGAAATTTCCACTTTTTGGAGCCGACACCAAACTGCCTCTTTTTGGCCTGATCCACCTCCAAACCCATTGGAAAACAGGTATTGATCACTTGTGATGTGGTAAATCGGCCAGCAAACAACTTTCAGCCAAAACAGTGGAGGAGGGGGGATTTGAAAAAACACTTGACCCCGGGGTCAAGGAAATTTCCACTTTTTGGAGCCGACACCAAACTGCCTCTTTTTGGCCTGATCCACCTCCAAACCCGTTGGAAAACAGGTGTTGATCACTTTTAATGTGGTAAATCGGCCAGCAAACAG
Organism: Pempheris klunzingeri; assembly: GCF_042242105.1. Lineage (NCBI taxonomy): Eukaryota > Metazoa > Chordata > Actinopteri > Acropomatiformes > Pempheridae > Pempheris > Pempheris klunzingeri. Next base: position 5,978,154 of record NC_092025.1, on the reverse strand, counting down.
CTTTCAGCCAAAGCAGTGTAGGAGGGGGGATTTGTAAAAACACTTGATCCCGGGGTCAAGGAAATTTCTGTTTTTAGAGCCGACACAAAACTGCCTCTTTTTGGCCTGATCCACCTCCAAACCCGTTGGAAAATAGGTATTGATCACTGTTAATGTGGTAAATCGGCCAGCAAACAGCTTTCAGCCAAAACAGTGGAGGAGGGGGGATTTGAAAAAACACTTGACCCCGGGGTCAAGGAAATTTCTGTTTTTAGAGCCGACACAAAACTGCCTCTTTTTGGCCTGATCCACCTCCAAACCCGTTGGAAAACAGGTATTGATCACTTGTGATGGGGTAAATCGGCCAGCAAACAACTTTCAGCCAAAACAGTGGAGGAGGGGGGATTTGAAAAAACACTTGACCCCGGGGTCAAGGAAATTTCCACTTTTTGGAGCCGACACCAAACTGCCTCTTTTTGGCCTGATCCACCTCCAAACCCGTTGGAAAACAGGTGTTGATCACTTTTAATGTGGTAAATCGGCCAGCAAACACCTGTCAGCCAAAACAGTGGAGGAGGGGGGATTTGAAAAAACACTTGACCCCGGTGTCAAGGAAATTTCTGTTTTTAGAGCCGACACAAAACTGCCTCTTTTTGGCCTGATCCACCTCCAAACCCGTTGGAAAACAGGTGTTGATCACTTGTTAATGTGGTAAATCGGCCAGCAAACAGCTTTCAGCCAAAACAGTGGAGGAGGGGGGATTTGTAAAAACACTTGACCCCGGGGTCAAGGAAATTTACGCTTTTGGAGCCGACACGAAACGGCCTCTTTTTTGCCTGATCCACCTCCAAACCCATTGGAAAACAGGTATTGATCACTTTTAATGTGGTAAATCGGCCAGCAAACAGCTTTCAGCCAAAACAGTGGAGGAGGGGGGATTTGAAAAAACACTTGACCCCGGGGTAAGGAAATTTCTGTTTTTGGAACCGGCACCAAACGGCCTCTTTTTGGCCTGATCCACCTCCAAACCCGTTGGAAAACAGGTATTGATCACTTGTGATGTGGTAAATCAGCCAGCAAACAGCTTTCAGCCAAAACAGTGGAGGAGGGGGGATTTGTAAAAACACTTGACCCCGGGGTCAAGGAAATTTACGCTTTTGGAGCCGACACGAAACGGCCTCTTTTTTGCCTGATCCACCTCCAAACCAATTGGAAAACAGGTGTTGATCACTTTTAATGTGGTAAATCGGCCAGCAAACAGCTGTCAGTCAAAGCAGTGTAGGAGGGGGGATTCGAAAAAACACTTGACCAAGGTCAAGGAAATTTCCACTTTTTGGAGCCGACACCAAACTGCCTCTTTTTAGCTTGATCCACCTCCAAACCCATTGGAAAACAGGTATTGATCACTTGTGATGTGGTAAATCGGCCAGCAAACAACTTTCAGCCAAAGCAGTGTAGGAGGGGGGATTCGAAAAAACACTTGACCCCGGGGTCAAGGAAATTTCCACTTTTTGGAGCCGACACCAAACTGCCTCTTTTTGGCCTGATCCACCTCCAAACCCATTGGAAAACAGGTATTGATCACTTGTGATGTGGTAAATCGGCCAGCAAACAGCTTTCAGCCAAAACAGTGGAGGAGGGGGGATTTGAAAAAACACTTGATCCCGGGGTCAAGGAAATTTATGATTTTGGAGCCGACACCAAACTGCCTCTTTTTGGCCTGATCCACCTCCAAACCCGTTGGAAAACAGGTGTTGATCACTTTTAATGTGGTAAATCGGCCAGCAAACAGCTGTCAGCTAAAGCAGTGGAGGAGGGGGGATTTGAAAAAACACTTGACCCCGGGGTCAAGGAAATTTCTGTTTTTGGAGCCGACACCAAACTGCCTCTTTTTGGCCTGATCCACCTCCAAACCCATTGGAAAACAGGTATTGATCACTGTTAATGTGGTAAATCGGCCAGCAAACAACTTTCAACCAAAAAAGTGGAGGAGGGGGGATTTGAAAAAACACTTGACCCCGGGATCAAGGAAATTTCTCTTTTTAGAGCCGACACCAAACTGCCTCTTTTTGGCCTGATCCACCTCCAAACCCGTTGGAAAAAAGGTATTGATCACTGTTAATGTGGTAAATCGGCCAGCAAACAGCTTTCAGCCAAAACAGTGGAGGAGGGGGGATTTGAAAAAACACTTGACCCCGGGGTCAAGGAAATTTCTCTTTTTGGAGCCGACACCAAACTGCCTGATCCACCTCCAAACCCATTGGAAAACAGGTATTGATCACTTTTAATGTGGTAATTCGGCCAGCAAACAGCTTTCAGCCAAAGCAGTGTAGGAGGGGGGATTCGAAAAAACACTTGACCCCGGGGTCAAGGAAATTTCCACTTTTTGGAGCCGACACCAAACTGCCTCTTTTTGGCCTGATCCAACTCCAAACCCATTGGAAAACAGGTATTGATCACTTGTGATGTGGTAAATCGGCCAGCAAACAACTTTCAGCCAAAACAGTGGAGGAGGGGGGATTTGAAAAAACACTTGACCCTGGGGTCAAGGAAATTTCCACTTTTTGGAGCCGACACCAAACTGCCTCTTTTTGGCCTGATCCACCTCCAAACCCGTTGGAAATCAGGTATTGATCACTTTTAATGTGGTAAATCGGCAAGCAAACAGCTTTCAGCCAAAGCACTGGAGGAGGGGGGATTTGTAAAAACACTTGATCCCGGGGTCAAGGAAATCTCTCTTTTTGGAGCCGACACCAAACTGCCTCTTTTTGGCCTGATCCACCTCCAAACCCGTTGGAAAACAGGTGTTGATCACTTTTAATGTGGTAAATCGGCCAGCAAACAGCTTTCAGCCAAAACAGTGGAGGAGGGGGGATTTGAAAAAACACTTGACCCCGGGGTCAAGGAAATTTCTGTTTTTAGAGCTGACACCAAACTGCCTCTTTTTGGCCTGATCCACCTCCAAACCCGTTGGAAAACAGGTATTGATCACTGTTAATGTGGTAAATCGGCCAGCAAACAGCTTTCAGCCAAAACAGTGGAGGAGGGGGGATTTGAAAAAACACTTGACCCCGGGGTCAAGGAAATTTCTCTTTTTGGAGCCGACACCAAACTGCCTCTTTTTGGCCTGATCCACCTCCAAACCCATTGGAAAACAGGTATTGATTACTGTTAATGTGGTAAATCGGCCAGCAAACAGCTTTCAGCCAAAGCAGTGGAGGAGGGGGGATTTGAAAAAACACTTGACCCCGGGGTCAAGGAAATTTCTCTTTTTGGAGCCGACACAAAACTGCCTCTTTTTGGCCTGATCCACCTCCAAACCCGTTGGAAAACAGGTATTGATCACTGTTAATGTGGTAAATCGGCCAGCAAACAGCTTTCAGCCAAAACAGTGGAGGAGGGGGGATTTGAAAGAACACTTGACCCCGGGGTCAAGGAAATTTCTGTTTTTAGAGCTGACACCAAACTGCCTCTTTTTGGCCTGATCCACCTCCAAACCCATTGGAAACAGGTATTGATCACTGTTAATGTGGTAAATCGGCCAGCAAACAGCTTTCAGCCAAAACAGTGGAGGAGGGGGGATTTGAATAAAAACACTTGACCCCGGGGTCAAGGAAATTTCTCTTTTTGGAGCCGACACCAAACTGCCTCTTTTTGGCCTGATCCACCTCCAAACCCATTGGAAAACAGGTATTGATCACTTGTGATGTGGTAAATCGGCCAGCAAACAACTTTCAGCCAAAACAGTGGAGGAGGGGGGATTTGAAAAAACACTTGACCCCGGGGTCAAGGAAATTTCCACTTTTTGGAGCCTACACCAAACTGCCTCTTTTTGGCCTGATCCACCTCCAAACCCGTTGGAAAACAGGTATTGATCACTTTTAATGTGGTAAATCGGCCAGCAAACAGCTTTCAGCCAAAGCAGTGGAGGAGGGGGGATTTGTAAAAACACTTGATCCCGGGGTCAAGGAAATTTCTCTTTTTGGAGCCGACACCAAACTGCCTCTTTTTGGCCTGATCCACCTCCAAACCCGTTGGAAAACAGGTGTTGATCACTTTTAATGTGGTAAATCGGCCAGCAAACAGCTGTCAGCCAAGGCAGTGGAGGAGGGGGGATTTGAAAAAACACTTGACCCCGGGGTCAAGGAAATTTCTGTTTTTAGAGCCGATACAAAACTGCCTCTTTTTGGCCTGATCCACCTCCAAACCCGTTAGAAAATAGGTATTGATCACTGTTAATGTGGTAAATCGGCCAGCAAACAGCTTTCAGCCAAAACAGTGTAGGAGGGGGGATTTGAAAAAACACTTGACCCCGGGGTCAAGGAAATTTCTCTTTTTGGAGCCGACACCAAACTGCCTCTTTTTGGCCTGATCCACCTCCAAACCCATTGGAAAACAGGTATTGATCACTGTTAATGTGGTATATCGGCCAGCAAACAGCTTTCAGCCAAAACAGTGGAGGAGGGGGGATTTGAAAAAACACTTGACCCCGGGGTCAAGGAAATTTCTCTTTTTGGAGCCGACACCAAACTGCCTCTTTTTGGCCTGATCCACCTCCAAACCCATTGGAAAAAAGGTATTGATCACTTGTGATGTGGTAAATCGGCCAGCAAACAACTTTCAGCCAAAACAGTGGAGGAGGGGGGATTTGAAAAAACACTTGACCCCGGGGTCAAGGAAATTTCTCTTTTTGGAGCCGACACCAAACTGCCTCTTTTTGGCCTGATCCACCTCCAAACCCATTGGAAAACAGGTATTGATTACTGTTAATGTGGTAAATCGGCCAGCAAACAGCTTTCAGCCAAAGCAGTGGAGGAGGGGGGATTTGAAAAAACACTTGACCCCGGGGTCAAGGAAATTTCTCTTTTTGGAGCCGACACCAAACTGCCTCTTTTTGGCCTGATCCACCTCCAAACCCATTGGAAAACAGGTATTGATCACTTGTGATGTGGTAAATCGGCCAGCAAACAACTTTCAGCCAAAACAGTGGAGGAGGGGGGATTTGAAAAAACACTTGACCCCGGGGTCAAGGAAATTTCCACTTTTTGGAGCCGACACCAAACTGCCTCTTTTTGGCCTGATCCACCTCCAAACCCGTTGGAAAACAGGTATTGATCACTTTTAATGTGGTAAATCGGCCAGCAAACAGCTTTCAGCCAAAGCAGTGGAGGAGGGGGGATTTGTAAAAACACTTGATCCCGGGGTCAAGGAAATTTACGATTTTGGAGCCGACACCAAACTGCCTCTTTTTGGCCTGATCCACCTCCAAACCCGTTGGAAAACAGGTGTTGATCACTTTTAATGTGGTAAATCGGCCAGCAAACAGCTGTCAGCCAAGGCAGTGGAGGAGGGGGGATTTGAAAAAACACTTGACCCCGGGGTCAAGGAAATTTCTGTTTTTAGAGCCGACACAAAACTGCCTCTTTTTGGCCTGATCCACCTCCAAACCCGTTAGAAAATAGGTATTGATCACTGTTAATGTGGTAAATCGGCCAGCAAACAGCTTTCAGCCAAAACAGTGTAGGAGGGGGGATTTGAAAAAACACTTGACCCCGGGGTCAAGGAAATTTCTCTTTTTGGAGCCGACACCAAACTGCCTCTTTTTGGCCTGATCCACCTCCAAACCCATTGGAAAACAGGTATTGATCACTGTTAATGTGGTATATCGGCCAGCAAACAGCTTTCAGCCAAAACAGTGGAGGAGGGGGGATTTGAAAAAACACTTGACCCCGGGGTCAAGGAAATTTCTCTTTTTGGAGCCGACACCAAACTGCCTCTTTTTGGCCTGATCCACCTCCAAACCCATTGGAAAACAGGTATTGATCACTTGTGATGTGGTAAATCGGCCAGCAAACAACTTTCAGCCAAAACAGTGGAGGAGGGGGGATTTGAAAAAACACTTGACCCCGGGATCAAGGAAATTTCTGTTTTTAGAGCCGACACCAAACTGCCTCTTTTTGGCCTGATCCACCTCCAAACCCGTTGGAAAACAGGTATTGATCACTGTTAATGTGGTAAATCGGCCAGCAAACAGCTTTCAGCCAAAACAGTGGAGGAGGGGGGATTTGAAAAAACACTTGACCCCGGGGTCAAGGAAATTTCTCTTTTTGGAGCCGACACCAAACTGCCTCTTTTTGGCCTGATCCACCTCCAAACCCATTGGAAAACAGGTATTGATTACTGTTAATGTGGTAAATCGGCCAGCAAACAGCTTTCAGCCAAAGCAGTGGAGGAGGGGGGATTTGAAAAAACACTTGACCCCGGGGTCAAGGAAATTTCTCTTTTTGGAGCCGACACAAAACTGCCTCTTTTTGGCCTGATCCACCTCCAAACCCATTGGAAAACAGGTATTGATTACTTTTAATGTGGTAATTCGGCCAGCAAACAGCTTTCAGCCAAAGCAGTGTAGGAGGGGGGATTTGAAAAAACACTTGACCCCGGGGTCAAGGAAATTTCTCTTTTTGGAGCCGACACCAAACTGCCTCTTTTTGGCCTGATCCACCTCCAAACCCGTTGGAAAACAGGTATTGATCACTGTTAATGTGGTAAATCGGCCAGCAAACAGCTTTCAGCCAAAACAGTGGAGGAGGGGGGATTTGAAAGAACACTTGACCCCGGGGTCAAGGAAATTTCTGTTTTTAGAGCTGACACCAAACTGCCTCTTTTTGGCCTGATCCACCTCCAAACCCATTGGAAACAGGTATTGATCACTGTTAATGTGGTAAATCGGCCAGCAAACAGCTTTCAGCCAAAACAGTGGAGGAGGGGGGATTTGAATAAAAACACTTGACCCCGGGGTCAAGGAAATTTCTCTTTTTGGAGCCGACACCAAACTGCCTCTTTTTGGCCTGATCCACCTCCAAACCCATTGGAAAACAGGTATTGATCACTTGTGATGTGGTAAATCGGCCAGCAAACAACTTTCAGCCAAAACAGTGGAGGAGGGGGGATTTGAAAAAACACTTGACCCCGGGGTCAAGGAAATTTCCACTTTTTGGAGCCGACACCAAACTGCCTCTTTTTGGCCTGATCCACCTCCAAACCCGTTGGAAAACAGGTATTGATCACTTTTAATGTGGTAAATCGGCCAGCAAACAGCTTTCAGCCAAAGCAGTGGAGGAGGGGGGATTTGTAAAAACACTTGATCCCGGGGTCAAGGAAATTTACGATTTTAGAGCCGACACCAAACTGCCTCTTTTTGGCCTGATCCACCTCCAAACCCATTGGAAAACAGGTATTGATTACTTTTAATGTGGTAATTCGGCCAGCAAACAGCTTTCAGCCAAAGCAGTGTAGGAGGGGGGATTTGAAAAAACACTTGACCCCGGGGTCAAGGAAATTTCTCTTTTTGGAGCCGACACCAAACTGCCTCTTTTTGGCCTGATCCACCTCCAAACCCGTTGGAAAACAGGTATTGATCACTGTTAATGTGGTAAATCGGCCAGCAAACAACTTTCAGCCAAAACAGTGGAGGAGGGGGGATTTGAAAAAACACTTGACCCCGGGGTCAAGGAAATTTCCACTTTTTGGAGCCGACACCAAACTGCCTCTTTTTGGCCTGATCCACCTCCAAACCCGTTGGAAAACAGGTGTTGATCACTTTTAATGTGGTAAATCGGCCAGCAAACAGCTGTCAGCCAAGGCAGTGGAGGAGGGGGGATTTGAAAAAACACTTGACCCCGGGGTCAAGGAAATTTCTGTTTTTAGAGCCGACACAAAACTGCCTCTTTTTGGCCTGATCCACCTCCAAACCCGTTAGAAAATAGGTATTGATCACTGTTAATGTGGTAAATCGGCCAGCAAACAGCTTTCAGCCAAAACAGTGTAGGAGGGGGGATTTGAAAAAACACTTGACCCCGGGGTCAAGGAAATTTCTCTTTTTGGAGCCGACACCAAACTGCCTCTTTTTGGCCTGATCCACCTCCAAACCCATTGGAAAACAGGTATTGATCACTGTTAATGTGGTATATCGGCCAGCAAACAGCTTTCAGCCAAAACAGTGGAGGAGGGGGGATTTGAAAAAACACTTGACCCCGGGGTCAAGGAAATTTCTCTTTTTGGAGCCGATACCAAACTGCCTCTTTTTGGCCTGATCCACCTCCAAACCCATTGGAAAACAGGTATTGATCACTTGTGATGTGGTAAATCGGCCAGCAAACAACTTTCAGCCAAAACAGTGGAGGAGGGGGGATTTGAAAAAACACTTGACCCCGGGATCAAGGAAATTTCTGTTTTTAGAGCCGACACCAAACTGCCTCTTTTTGGCCTGATCCACCTCCAAACCCGTTGGAAAACAGGTATTGATCACTGTTAATGTGGTAAATCGGCCAGCAAACAGCTTTCAGCCAAAACAGTGGAGGAGGGGGGATTTGAAAAAACACTTGACCCCGGGGTCAAGGAAATTTCTCTTTTTGGAGCCGACACCAAACTGCCTCTTTTTGGCCTGATCCACCTCCAAACCCATTGGAAAACAGGTATTGATCACTTTTAATGTGGTAAATCGGCCAGCAAACAGCTGTCAGCCAAAGCAGTGGAGGAGGGGGGATTTGAAAAAACACTTGACCCCGGGGTCAAGGAAATTTCTGTTTTTAGAGCCGACACCAAACTGCCTCTTTTTGGCCTGATCCACCTCCAAACCCGTTAGAAAATAGGTATTGATCACTGTTAATGTGGTAAATCGGCCAGCAAACAGCTTTCAGCCAAAACAGTGGAGGAGGGGGGATTCGAAAAAACACTTGACCCCGGGGTCAAGGAAATTTCCACTTTTTGGAGCCGACACAAAACGGCCTCTTTTTGGCCTGATCCACCTCCAAACCCATTGGAAAACAGGTATTGATCACTTGTGATGTGGTAAATCGGCCAGCAAACAACTTTCAGCCAAAACAGTGGAGGAGGGGGGATTTGAAAAAACACTTGACCCCGGGGTCAAGGAAATTTCCACTTTTTGGAGCCGACACCAAACTGCCTCTTTTTGGCCTGATCCACCTCCAAACCCGTTGGAAAACAGGTATTGATCACTTTTAATGTGGTAAATCGGCCAGCAAACAGCTTTCAGCCAAAGCAGTGGAGGAGGGGGGATTTGTAAAAACACTTGATCCCGGGGTCAAGGAAATTTACGATTTTGGAGCCGACACCAAACTGCCTCTTTTTGGCCTGATCCACCTCCAAACCCGTTGGAAAACAGGTGTTGATCACTTTTAATGTGGTAAATCGGCCAGCAAACAGCTGTCAGCCAAAACAGTGGAGGAGGGGGGATTTGAAAAAACACTTGACCCCGGGGTCAAGGAAATTTCTGTTTTTAGAGCCGACACCAAACTGCCTCTTTTTGGCCTGATCCACCTCCAAACCCGTTAGAAAATAGGTATTGATCACTGTTAATGTGGTAAATCGGCCAGCAAACAGCTTTCAGCCAAAACAGTGGAGGAGGGGGGATTTGAAAAAACACTTGACCCCGGGGTCAAGGAAATTTCTCTTTTTGGAGCCGACACAAAACTGCCTCTTTTTGGCCTGATCCACCTCGAAACCCATTGGAAAACAGGTATTGATCACTGTTAATGTGGTATATCGGCCAGCAAACAGCTTTCAGCCAAAACAGTGGAGGAGGGGGGATTTGAAAAAACACTTGACCCCGGGGTCAAGGAAATTTCTCTTTTTGGAGCCGACACCAAACTGCCTCTTTTTGGCCTGATCCACCTCCAAACCCATTGGAAAACAGGTATTGATCACTTGTGATGTGGTAAATCGGCCAGCAAACAACTTTCAGCCAAAACAGTGGAGGAGGGGGGATTTGAAAAAACACTTGATCCCGGGATCAAGGAAATTTCTGTTTTTAGAGCCGACACCAAACTGCCTCTTTTTGGCCTGATCCACCTCCAAACCCGTTGGAAAACAGGTATTGATCACTGTTAATGTGGTAAATCGGCCAGCAAACAGCTTTCAGCCAAAACAGTGGAGGAGGGGGGATTTGAAAAAACACTTGACCCCGGGGTCAAGGAAATTTCTCTTTTTGGAGCCGACACCAAACTGCCTCTTTTTGGCCTGATCCACCTCCAAACCCATTGGAAAACAGGTATTGATCACTTTTAATGTGGTAAATCGGCCAGCAAACAGCTTTCAGCCAAAGCAGTGTAGGAGGGGGGATTCGAAAAAACACTTGACCCCGGGGTCAAGGAAATTTCCACTTTTTGGAGCCGACACCAAACTGCCTCTTTTTGGCCTGATCCACCTCCAAACCCATTGGAAAACAGGTATTGATCACTTGTGATGTGGTAAATCGGCCAGCAAACAACTTTCAGCCAAAACAGTGGAGGAGGGGGGATTTGAAAAAACACTTGACCCCGGGGTCAAGGAAATTTCCACTTTTTGGAGCCGACACCAAACTGCCTCTTTTTGGCCTGATCCACCTCCAAACCCGTTGGAAAACAGGTATTGATCACTTTTAATGTGGTAAATCGGCAAGCAAACAGCTTTCAGCCAAAGCAGTGGAGGAGGGGGGATTTGTAAAAACACTTGATCCCGGGGTCAAGGAAATTTATGATTTTGGAGCCGACACCAAACTGCCTCTTTTTGGCCTGATCCACCTCCAAACCCGTTGGAAAACAGGTGTTGATCACTTTTAATGTGGTAAATCGGCCAGCAAACAGCTGTCAGCCAAAGCAGTGGAGGAGGGGGGATTTGAAAAAACACTTGACCCCGGGGTCAAGGAAATTTCTGTTTTTGGAGCCGACACCAAACTGCCTCTTTTTGGCCTGATCCACCTCCAAACCCATTGGAAAACAGGTATTGATCACTTGTGATGTGGTAAATCGGCCAGCAAACAACTTTCAGCCAAAAAAGTGGAGGAGGGGGGATTTGAAAAAACACTTGACCCCGGGATCAAGGAAATTTCTGTTTTTAGAGCCGACACCAAACTGCCTCTTTTTGGCCTGATCCACCTCCAAACCCGTTAGAAAATAGGTATTGATCACTGTTAATGTGGTAAATCGGCCAGCAAACAGCTTTCAACCAAAACAGTGGAGGAGGGGGGATTTGAAAAAACACTTGACCCCGGGGTCAAGGAAATTTCTCTTTTTGGAGCCGACACAAAACTGCCTCTTTTTGGCCTGATCCACCTCGAAACCCATTGGAAAACAGGTATTGATCACTGTTAATGTGGTATATCGGCCAGCAAACAGCTTTCAGCCAAAACAGTGAAGGAGGGGGGATTTGAAAAAACACTTGACCCCGGGGTCAAGGAAATTTCTCTTTTTGGAGCCGACACCAAACTGCCTCTTTTTGGCCTGATCCACCTCCAAACCCATTGGAAAACAGGTATTGATCACTTGTGATGTGGTAAATCGGCCAGCAAACAACTTTCAGCCAAAACAGTGGAGGAGGGGGGATTTGAAAAAACACTTGATCCCGGGATCAAGGAAATTTCTGTTTTTAGAGCCGACACCAAACTGCCTCTTTTTGGCCTGATCCACCTCCAAACCCGTTGGAAAACAGGTATTGATCACTGTTAATGTGGTAAATCGGCCAGCAAACAGCTTTCAGCCAAAACAGTGGAGGAGGGGGGATTTGAAAAAACACTTGACCCCGGGGTCAAGGAAATTTCTCTTTTTGGAGCCGACACCAAACTGCCTCTTTTTGGCCTGATCCACCTCCAAACCCATTGGAAAACAGGTATTGATCACTTTTAATGTGGTAAATCGGCCAGCAAACAGCTTTCAGCCAAAGCAGTGTAGGAGGGGGGATTCGAAAAAACACTTGACCCCGGGGTCAAGGAAATTTCCACTTTTTGGAGCCGACACCAAACTGCCTCTTTTTGGCCTGATCCACCTCCAAACCCATTGGAAAACAGGTATTGATCACTTGTGATGTGGTAAATCGGCCAGCTAACAACTTTCAGCCAAAACAGTGGAGGAGGGGGGATTTGAAAAAACACTTGACCCCGGGGTCAAGGAAATTTCCACTTTTTGGAGCCGACACCAAACTGCCTCTTTTTGGCCTGATCCACCTCCAAACCCGTTGGAAAACAGGTATTGATCACTTTTAATGTGGTAAATCGGCAAGCAAACAGCTTTCAGCCAAAGCAGTGGAGGAGGGGGGATTTGTAAAAACACTTGATCCCGGGGTCAAGGAAATTTATGATTTTGGAGCCGACACCAAACTGCCTCTTTTTGGCCTGATCCACCTCCAAACCCGTTGGAAAACAGGTGTTGATCACTTTTAATGTGGTAAATCGGCCAGCAAACAGCTGTCAGCCAAAGCAGTGGAGGAGGGGGGATTTGAAAAAACACTTGACCCCGGGGTCAAGGAAATTTCTGTTTTTGGAGCCGACACCAAACTGCCTCTTTTTGGCCTGATCCACCTCCAAACCCATTGGAAAACAGGTATTGATCACTTGTGATGTGGTAAATCGGCCAGCAAACAACTTTCAGCCAAAAAAGTGGAGGAGGGGGGATTTGAAAAAACACTTGACCCCGGGATCAAGGAAATTTCTGTTTTTAGAGCCGACACCAAACTGCCTCTTTTTGGCCTGATCCACCTCCAAACCCGTTAGAAAATAGGTATTGATCACTGTTAATGTGGTAAATCGGCCAGCAAACAGCTTTCAGCCAAAACAGTGGAGGAGGGGGGATTTGAAAAAACACTTGACCCCGGGGTCAAGGAAATTTCTCTTTTTGGAGCCGACACAAAACTGCCTCTTTTTGGCCTGATCCACCTCGAAACCCATTGGAAAACAGGTATTGATCACTGTTAATGTGGTATATCGGCCAGCAAACAGCTTTCAGCCAAAACAGTGAAGGAGGGGGGATTTGAAAAAACACTTGACCCCGGGGTCAAGGAAATTTCTCTTTTTGGAGCCGACACCAAACTGCCTCTTTTTGGCCTGATCCACCTCCAAACCCATTGGAAAACAGGTATTGATCACTTGTGATGTGGTAAATCGGCCAGCAAACAACTTTCAGCCAAAACAGTGGAGGAGGGGGGATTTGAAAAAACACTTGATCCCGGGATCAAGGAAATTTCTGTTTTTAGAGCCGACACCAAACTGCCTCTTTTTGGCCTGATCCACCTCCAAACCCGTTGGAAAACAGGTATTGATCACTGTTAATGTGGTAAATCGGCCAGCAAACAGCTTTCAGCCAAAACAGTGGAGGAGGGGGGATTTGAAAAAACACTTGACCCCGGGGTCAAGGAAATTTCTCTTTTTGGAGCCGACACCAAACTGCCTCTTTTTGGCCTGATCCACCTCCAAACCCATTGGAAAACAGGTATTGATCACTTTTAATGTGGTAAATCGGCCAGCAAACAGCTTTCAGCCAAAGCAGTGTAGGAGGGGGGATTCGAAAAAACACTTGACCCCGGGGTCAAGGAAATTTCCACTTTTTGGAGCCGACACCAAACTGCCTCTTTTTGGCCTGATCCACCTCCAAACCCATTGGAAAACAGGTATTGATCACTTGTGATGTGGTAAATCGGCCAGCAAACAACTTTCAGCCAAAACAGTGGAGGAGGGGGGATTTGAAAAAACACTTGACCCCGGGGTCAAGGAAATTTCCACTTTTTGGAGCCGACACCAAACTGCCTCTTTTTGGCCTGATCCACCTCCAAACCCGTTGGAAGACAGGTATTGATCACTTTTAATGTGGTAAATCGGCAAGCAAACAGCTTTCAGCCAAAGCAGTGGAGGAGGGGGGATTTGTAAAAACACTTGATCCCGGGGTCAAGGAAATTTATGATTTTGGAGCCGACACCAAACTGCCTCTTTTTGGCCTGATCCACCTCCAAACCCGTTGGAAAACAGGTGTTGATCACTTTTAATGTGGTAAATCGGCCAGCAAACAGCTGTCAGCCAAAGCAGTGGAGGAGGGGGGATTTGAAAAAACACTTGACCCCGGGGTCAAGGAAATTTCTGTTTTTGGAGCCGACACCAAACTGCCTCTTTTTGGCCTGATCCACCTCCAAACCCATTGGAAAACAGGTATTGATCACTTGTGATGTGGTAAATCGGCCAGCAAACAACTTTCAGCCAAAAAAGTGGAGGAGGGGGGATTTGAAAAAACACTTGACCCCGGGATCAAGGAAATTTCTGTTTTTAGAGCCGACACCAAACTGCCTCTTTTTGGCCTGATCCACCTCCAAACCCGTTGGAAAAAAGGTATTGATCACTGTTAATGTGGTAAATCGGCCAGCAAACAGCTTTCAGCCAAAACAGTGGAGGAGGGGGGATTTGAAAAAACACTTGACCCCGGGGTCAAGGAAATTTCTCTTTTTGGAGCCGACACCAAACTGCCTGATCCACCTCCAAACCCATTGGAAAACAGGTATTGATCACTTTTAATGTGGTAATTCGGCCAGCAAACAGCTTTCAGCCAAAGCAGTGTAGGAGGGGGGATTCGAAAAAACACTTGACCCCGGGGTCAAGGAAATTTCCACTTTTTGGAGCCGACACCAAACTGCCTCTTTTTGGCCTGATCCAACTCCAAACCCATTGGAAAACAGGTATTGATCACTTGTGATGTGGTAAATCGGCCAGCAAACAACTTTCAGCCAAAACAGTGGAGGAGGGGGGATTTGAAAAAACACTTGACCCTGGGGTCAAGGAAATTTCCACTTTTTGGAGCCGACACCAAACTGCCTCTTTTTGGCCTGATCCACCTCCAAACCCGTTGGAAATCAGGTATTGATCACTTTTAATGTGGTAAATCGGCAAGCAAACAGCTTTCAGCCAAAGCACTGGAGGAGGGGGGATTTGTAAAAACACTTGATCCCGGGGTCAAGGAAATTTCTCTTTTTGGAGCCGACACCAAACTGCCTCTTTTTGGCCTGATCCACCTCCAAACCCGTTGGAAAACAGGTGTTGATCACTTTTAATGTGGTAAATCGGCCAGCAAACAGCTTTCAGCCAAAACAGTGGAGGAGGGGGGATTTGAAAAAACACTTGACCCCGGGGTCAAGGAAATTTCTGTTTTTAGAGCTGACACCAAACTGCCTCTTTTTGGCCTGATCCACCTCCAAACCCGTTGGAAAACAGGTATTGATCACTGTTAATGTGGTAAATCGGCCAGCAAACAGCTTTCAGCCAAAACAGTGGAGGAGGGGGGATTTGAAAAAACACTTGACCCCGGGGTCAAGGAAATTTCTCTTTTTGGAGCCGACACCAAACTGCCTCTTTTTGGCCTGATCCACCTCCAAACCCATTGGAAAACAGGTATTGATTACTGTTAATGTGGTAAATCGGCCAGCAAACAGCTTTCAGCCAAAGCAGTGGAGGAGGGGGGATTTGAAAAAACACTTGACCCCGGGGTCAAGGAAATTTCTCTTTTTGGAGCCGACACAAAACTGCCTCTTTTTGGCCTGATCCACCTCCAAACCCATTGGAAAACAGGTATTGATTACTTTTAATGTGGTAATTCGGCCAGCAAACAGCTTTCAGCCAAAGCAGTGTAGGAGGGGGGATTTGAAAAAACACTTGACCCCGGGGTCAAGGAAATTTCTCTTTTTGGAGCCGACACCAAACTGCCTCTTTTTGGCCTGATCCACCTCCAAACCCGTTGGAAAACAGGTATTGATCACTGTTAATGTGGTAAATCGGCCAGCAAACAGCTTTCAGCCAAAACAGTGGAGGAGGGGGGATTTGAAAGAACACTTGACCCCGGGGTCAAGGAAATTTCTGTTTTTAGAGCTGACACCAAACTGCCTCTTTTTGGCCTGATCCACCTCCAAACCCATTGGAAACAGGTATTGATCACTGTTAATGTGGTAAATCGGCCAGCAAACAGCTTTCAGCCAAAACAGTGGAGGAGGGGGGATTTGAATAAAAACACTTGACCCCGGGGTCAAGGAAATTTCTCTTTTTGGAGCCGACACCAAACTGCCTCTTTTTGGCCTGATCCACCTCCAAACCCATTGGAAAACAGGTATTGATCACTTGTGATGTGGTAAATCGGCCAGCAAACAACTTTCAGCCAAAACAGTGGAGGAGGGGGGATTTGAAAAAACACTTGACCCCGGGGTCAAGGAAATTTCCACTTTTTGGAGCCGACACCAAACTGCCTCTTTTTGGCCTGATCCACCTCCAAACCCGTTGGAAAACAGGTATTGATCACTTTTAATGTGGTAAATCGGCCAGCAAACAGCTTTCAGCCAAAGCAGTGGAGGAGGGGGGATTTGTAAAAACACTTGATCCCGGGGTCAAGGAAATTTACGATTTTGGAGCCGACACCAAACTGCCTCTTTTTGGCCTGATCCACCTCCAAACCCATTGGAAAACAGGTATTGATCACTTGTGATGTGGTAAATCGGCCAGCAAAGAACTTTCAGCCAAAACAGTGGAGGAGGGGGGATTTGAAAAAACACTTGACCCCGGGGTCAAGGAAATTTCCACTTTTTGGAGCCGACACCAAACTGCCTCTTTTTGGCCTGATCCACCTCCAAACCCGTTGGAAAACAGGTATTGATCACTTTTAATGTGGTAAATCGGCCAGCAAACAGCTTTCAGCCAAAGCAGTGGAGGAGGGGGGATTTGTAAAAACACTTGATCCCGGGGTCAAGGAAATTTACGATTTTGGAGCCGACACCAAACTGCCTCTTTTTGGCCTGATCCACCTCCAAACCCGTTGGAAAACAGGTGTTGATCACTTTTAATGTGGTAAATCGGCCAGCAAACAGCTGTCAGCCAAGGCAGTGGAGGAGGGGGGATTTGAAAAAACACTTGACCCCGGGGTCAAGGAAATTTCTGTTTTTAGAGCCGACACAAAACTGCCTCTTTTTGGCCTGATCCACCTCCAAACCCGTTAGAAAATAGGTATTGATCACTGTTAATGTGGTAAATCGGCCAGCAAACAGCTTTCAGCCAAAACAGTGTAGGAGGGGGGATTTGAAAAAACACTTGACCCCGGGGTCAAGGAAATTTCTCTTTTTGGAGCCGACACCAAACTGCCTCTTTTTGGCCTGATCCACCTCCAAACCCATTGGAAAACAGGTATTGATCACTGTTAATGTGGTATATCGGCCAGCAAACAGCTTTCAGCTAAAACAGTGGAGGAGGGGGGATTTGAAAAAACACTTGACCCCGGGGTCAAGGAAATTTCTCTTTTTGGAGCCGACACCAAACTGCCTCTTTTTGGCCTGATCCACCTCCAAACCCATTGGAAAACAGGTATTGATCACTTGTGATGTGGTAAATCGGCCAGCAAACAACTTTCAGCCAAAACAGTGGAGGAGGGGGGATTTGAAAAAACACTTGACCCCGGGATCAAGGAAATTTCTGTTTTTAGAGCCGACACCAAACTGCCTCTTTTTGGCCTGATCCACCTCCAAACCCGTTGGAAAACAGGTATTGATCACTGTTAATGTGGTAAATCGGCCAGCAAACAGCTTTCAGCCAAAACAGTGGAGGAGGGGGGATTTGAAAAAACACTTGACCCCGGGGTCAAGGAAATTTCTCTTTTTGGAGCCGACACCAAACTGCCTCTTTTTGGCCTGATCCACCTCCAAACCCATTGGAAAACAGGTATTGATCACTTTTAATGTGGTAATTCGGCCAGCAAACAGCTTTCAGCCAAAGCAGTGTAGGAGGGGGGATTCGAAAAAACACTTGACCCCGGGGTCAAGGAAATTTCCACTTTTTGGAGCCGACACAAAACGGCCTCTTTTTGGCCTGATCCACCTCCAAACCCATTGGAAAACAGGTATTGATCACTTGTGATGTGGTAAATCGGCCAGCAAACAACTTTCAGCCAAAACAGTGGAGGAGGGGGGATTTGAAAAAACACTTGACCCCGGGGTCAAGGAAATTTCCACTTTTTGGAGCCGACACCAAACTGCCTCTTTTTGGCCTGATCCACCTCCAAACCCGTTGGAAAACAGGTATTGATCACTTTTAATGTGGTAAATCGGCCAGCAAACAGCTTTCAGCCAAAGCAGTGGAGGAGGGGGGATTTGTAAAAACACTTGACCCCGGGGTCAAGGAAATTTACGATTTTGGAGCCGACACCAAACTGCCTCTTTTTGGCCTGATCCACCTCCAAACCCGTTGGAAAACAGGTGTTGATCACTTTTAATGTGGTAAATCGGCCAGCAAACAGCTGTCAGCCAAAGCAGTGGAGGAGGGGGGATTTGAAAAAACACTTGACCCCGGGGTCAAGGAAATTTCTGTTTTTAGAGCCGACACCAAACTGCCTCTTTTTGGCCTGATCCACCTCCAAACCCGTTAGAAAATAGGTATTGATCACTGTTAATGTGGTAAATCGGCCAGCAAACAGCTTTCAGCCAAAACAGTGGAGGAGGGGGGATTTGAAAAAACACTTGACCCCGGGGTCAAGGAAATTTCTCTTTTTGGAGCCGACACAAAACTGCCTCTTTTTGGCCTGATCCACCTCGAAACCCATTGGAAAACAGGTATTGATCACTGTTAATGTGGTATATCGGCCAGCAAACAGCTTTCAGCCAAAGCAGTGTAGGAGGGGGGATTCGAAAAAACACTTGACCCCGGGGTCAAGGAAATTTCCACTTTTTGGAGCCGACACAAAACGGCCTCTTTTTGGCCTGATCCACCTCCAAACCCATTGGAAAACAGGTATTGATCACTTGTGATGTGGTAAATCGGCCAGCAAACAACTTTCAGCCAAAACAGTGGAGGAGGGGGGATTTGAAAAAACACTTGACCCCGGGATCAAGGAAATTTCTGTTTTTAGAGCCGACACCAAACTGCCTCTTTTTGGCCTGATCCACCTCCAAACCCGTTGGAAAACAGTTATTGATCACTTTTAATGTGGTAAATCGGCCAGCAAACAGCTTTCAGCCAAAACAGTGGAGGAGGGGGGATTTGAAAAAACACTTGACCCCGGGGTCAAGGAAATTTCTCTTTTTGGAGCCGACACCAAACTGCCTCTTTTTGGCCTGATCCACCTCCAAACCCATTGGAAAACAGGTATTGATCACTTTTAATGTGGTAATTCGGCCAGCAAACAGCTTTCAGCCAAAGCAGTGTAGGAGGGGGGATTCGAAAAAACACTTGACCCCGGGGTCAAGGAAATTTCCACTTTTTGGAGCCGACACAAAACGGCCTCTTTTTGGCCTGATCCACCTCCAAACCCATTGGAAAACAGGTATTGATCACTTGTGATGTGGTAAATCGGCCAGCAAACAACTTTCAGCCAAAACAGTGGAGGAGGGGGGATTTGAAAAAACACTTGACCCCGGGGTCAAGGAAATTTCCACTTTTTGGAGCCGACACCAAACTGCCTCTTTTTGGCCTGATCCACCTCCAAACCCGTTGGAAAACAGGTATTGATCACTTTTAATGTGGTAAATCGGCCAGCAAACAGCTTTCAGCCAAAGCAGTGGAGGAGGGGGGATTTGTAAAAACACTTGATCCCGGGGTCAAGGAAATTTACGATTTTGGAGCCGACACCAAACTGCCTCTTTTTGGCCTGATCCACCTCCAAACCCGTTGGAAAACAGGTGTTGATCACTTTTAATGTGGTAAATCGGCCAGCAAACAGCTGTCAGCCAAGGCAGTGGAGGAGGGGGGATTTGAAAAAACACTTGACCCCGGGGTCAAGGAAATTTCTGTTTTTAGAGCCGACACAAAACTGCCTCTTTTTGGCCTGATCCACCTCCAAACCCGTTAGAAAATAGGTATTGATCACTGTTAATGTGGTAAATCGGCCAGCAAACAGCTTTCAGCCAAAACAGTGTAGGAGGGGGGATTTGAAAAAACACTTGACCCCGGGGTCAAGGAAATTTCTCTTTTTGGAGCCGACACCAAACTGCCTCTTTTTGGCCTGATCCACCTCCAAACCCATTGGAAAACAGGTATTGATCACTGTTAATGTGGTATATCGGCCAGCAAACAGCTTTCAGCCAAAACAGTGGAGGAGGGGGGATTTGAAAAAACACTTGACCCCGGGGTCAAGGAAATTTCTCTTTTTGGAGCCGACACAAAACGGCCTCTTTTTGGCCTGATCCACCTCCAAACCCATTGGAAAACAGGTATTGATCACTTGTGATGTGGTAAATCGGCCAGCAAACAACTTTCAGCCAAAACAGTGGAGGAGGGGGGATTTGAAAAAACACTTGACCCCGGGATCAAGGAAATTTCTGTTTTTAGAGCCGACACCAAACTGCCTCTTTTTGGCCTGATCCACCTCCAAACCCGTTGGAAAACAGTTATTGATCACTTTTAATGTGGTAAATCGGCCAGCAAACAGCTTTCAGCCAAAACAGTGGAGGAGGGGGGATTTGAAAAAACACTTGACCCCGGGGTCAAGGAAATTTCTCTTTTTGGAGCCGACACCAAACTGCCTCTTTTTGGCCTGATCCACCTCCAAACCCATTGGAAAACAGGTATTGATCACTTTTAATGTGGTAATTCGGCCAGCAAACAGCTTTCAGCCAAAGCAGTGTAGGAGGGGGGATTCGAAAAAACACTTGACCCCGGGGTCAAGGAAATTTCCACTTTTTGGAGCCGACACAAAACGGCCTCTTTTTGGCCTGATCCACCTCCAAACCCATTGGAAAACAGGTATTGATCACTTGTGATGTGGTAAATCGGCCAGCAAACAACTTTCAGCCAAAACAGTGGAGGAGGGGGGATTTGAAAAAACACTTGACCCCGGGGTCAAGGAAATTTCCACTTTTTGGAGCCGACACCAAACTGCCTCTTTTTGGCCTGATCCACCTCCAAACCCGTTGGAAAACAGGTATTGATCACTTTTAATGTGGTAAATCGGCCAGCAAACAGCTTTCAGCCAAAGCAGTGGAGGAGGGGGGATTTGTAAAAACACTTGACCCCGGGGTCAAGGAAATTTCTGTTTTTAGAGCCGACACCAAACTGCCTCTTTTTGGCCTGATCCACCTCCAAACCCGTTAGAAAATAGGTATTGATCACTGTTAATGTGGTAAATCGGCCAGCAAACAGCTTTCAGCCAAAACAGTGGAGGAGGGGGGATTTGAAAAAACACTTGACCCCGGGGTCAAGGAAATTTCCAGTTTTTGGAGCCGACACAAAACTGCCTCTTTTTGGCCTGATCCACCTCGAAACCCATTGGAAAACAGGTATTGATCACTGTTAATGTGGTATATCGGCCAGCAAACAGCTTTCAGCCAAAACAGTGGAGGAGGGGGGATTTGAAAAAACACTTGACCCCGGGGTCAAGGAAATTTCTCTTTTTGGAGCCGACACCAAACTGCCTCTTTTTGGCCTGATCCACCTCCAAACCCATTGGAAAACAGGTATTGATCACTTTTAATGTGGTAATTCGGCCAGCAAACAGCTTTCAGCCAAAGCAGTGTAGGAGGGGGGATTCGAAAAAACACTTGACCCCGGGGTCAAGGAAATTTCCAGTTTTTGGAGCCGACACAAAACGGCCTCTTTTTGGCCTGATCCACCTCCAAACCCATTGGAAAACAGGTATTGATCACTTGTGATGTGGTAAATCGGCCAGCAAACAACTTTCAGCCAAAACAGTGGAGGAGGGGGGATTTGAAAAAACACTTGACCCCGGGGTCAAGGAAATTTCCACTTTTTGGAGCCGACACCAAACTGCCTCTTTTTGGCCTGATCCACCTCCAAACCCGTTGGAAAACAGGTATTGATCACTTTTAATGTGGTAAATCGGCCAGCAAACAGCTTTCAGCCAAAGCAGTGGAGGAGGGGGGATTTGTAAAAACACTTGATCCCGGGGTCAAGGAAATTTACGATTTTGGAGCCGACACCAAACTGCCTCTTTTTGGCCTGATCCACCTCCAAACCCGTTGGAAAACAGGTGTTGATCACTTTTAATGTGGTAAATCGGCCAGCAAACAGCTGTCAGCCAAAGCAGTGGAGGAGGGGGGATTTGAAAAAACACTTGACCCCGGGGTCAAGGAAATTTCTGTTTTTAGAGCCGACACCAAACTGCCTCTTTTTGGCCTGATCCACCTCCAAACCCGTTAGAAAATAGGTATTGATCACTGTTAATGTGGTAAATCGGCCAGCAAACAGCTTTCAGCCAAAACAGTGGAGGAGGGGGGATTTGAAAAAACACTTGACCCCGGGGTCAAGGAAATTTCTCTTTTTGGAGCCGACACAAAACTGCCTCTTTTTGGCCTGATCCACCTCGAAACCCATTGGAAAACAGGTATTGATCACTGTTAATGTGGTATATCGGCCAGCAAACAGCTTTCAGCCAAAGCAGTGTAGGAGGGGGGATTCGAAAAAACACTTGACCCCGGGGTCAAGGAAATTTCCACTTTTTGGAGCCGACACAAAACGGCCTCTTTTTGGCCTGATCCACCTCCAAACCCATTGGAAAACAGGTATTGATCACTTGTGATGTGGTAAATCGGCCAGCAAACAACTTTCAGCCAAAACAGTGGAGGAGGGGGGATTTGAAAAAACACTTGACCCCGGGGTCAAGGAAATTTCCACTTTTTGGAGCCGACACCAAACTGCCTCTTTTTGGCCTGATCCACCTCCAAACCCGTTGGAAAACAGGTATTGATCACTTTTAATGTGGTAAATCGGCCAGCAAACAGCTTTCAGCCAAAGCAGTGGAGGAGGGGGGATTTGTAAAAACACTTGACCCCGGGGTCAAGGAAATTTCTGTTTTTAGAGCCGACACCAAACTGCCTCTTTTTGGCCTGATCCACCTCCAAACCCGTTAGAAAATAGGTATTGATCACTGTTAATGTGGTAAATCGGCCAGCAAACAGCTTTCAGCCAAAACAGTGGAGGAGGGGGGATTTGAAAAAACACTTGACCCCGGGGTCAAGGAAATTTCCAGTTTTTGGAGCCGACACAAAACTGCCTCTTTTTGGCCTGATCCACCTCGAAACCCATTGGAAAACAGGTATTGATCACTGTTAATGTGGTATATCGGCCAGCAAACAGCTTTCAGCCAAAACAGTGGAGGAGGGGGGATTTGAAAAAACACTTGACCCCGGGGTCAAGGAAATTTCTCTTTTTGGAGCCGACACCAAACTGCCTCTTTTTGGCCTGATCCACCTCCAAACCCATTGGAAAACAGGTATTGATCACTTTTAATGTGGTAATTCGGCCAGCAAACAGCTTTCAGCCAAAGCAGTGTAGGAGGGGGGATTCGAAAAAACACTTGACCCCGGGGTCAAGGAAATTTCTCTTTTTGGAGCCGACACCAAACTGCCTCTTTTTGGCCTGATCCACCTCCAAACCCATTGGAAAACAGGTATTGATCACTTTTAATGTGGTAATTCGGCCAGCAAACAGCTTTCAGCCAAAGCAGTGTAGGAGGGGGGATTCGAAAAAACACTTGACCCCGGGGTCAAGGAAATTTCCACTTTTTGGAGCCGACACAAAACGGCCTCTTTTTGGCCTGATCCACCTCCAAACCCATTGGAAAACAGGTATTGATCACTTGTGATGTGGTAAATCGGCCAGCAAACAACTTTCAGCCAAAGCAGTGTAGGAGGGGGGATTCGAAAAAACACTTGACCCCGGGGTCAAGGAAATTTCCACTTTTTGGAGCCGACACCAAACTGCCTCTTTTTGGCCTGATCCACCTCCAAACCCGTTGGAAAACAGGTGTTGATCACTTTTAATGTGGTAAATCGGCAAGCAAACAGCTTTCAGCCAAAGCAGTGTAGGAGGGGGGATTTGTAAAAACACTTGATCCCGGGGTCAAGGAAATTTCTGTTTTTAGAGCCGACACAAAACTGCCTCTTTTTGGCCTGATCCACCTCCAAACCCGTTGGAAAATAGGTATTGATCACTGTTAATGTGGTAAATCGGCCAGCAAACAGCTTTCAGCCAAAGCACTGGAGGAGGGGGGATTTGTAAAAACACTTGATCCCGGGGTCAAGGAAATTTCCACTTTTTGGAGCCGACACAAAACTGCCTCTTTTTGGCCTGATCCACCTCCAAACCCATTGGAAAACAGGTATTGATCACTGTTAATGTGGTAAATCGGCCAGCAAACAGCTTTCAGCCAAAACAGTGGAGGAGGGGGGATTTGAAAAAACACTTGACCCCGGGGTCAAGGAAATTTCTGTTTTTGGAACCGGCACCAAACGGCCTCTTTTTGGCCTGATCCACCTCCAAACCCGTTGGAAAACAGGTATTGATCACTTGTGATGTGGTAAATCAGCCAGCAAACAGCTTTCAGCCAAAACAGTGGAGGAGGGGGGATTTGTAAAAACACTTGACCCCGGGGTCAAGGAAATTTACGCTTTTGGAGCCGACACGAAACGGCCTCTTTTTTGCCTGATCCACCTCCAAACCAATTGGAAAACAGGTGTTGATCACTTTTAATGTGGTAAATCGGCAAGCAAACAGCTGTCAGCCAAAGCAGTGGAGGAGGGGGGATTTGAAAAAACACTTGACCCCGGGGTCAAGGAAATTTCTGTTTTTAGAGCCGACACCAAACTGCCTCTTTTTGGCCTGATCCACCTCCAAACCCATTGGAATACAGGTATTGATCACTGTTAATGTGGTAAATCGGCCAGCAAACAGCTTTCAGCCAAAGCAGTGTAGGAGGGGGGATTCGAAAAAACACTTGACCCCGGGGTCAAGGAAATTTCCACTTTTTGGAGCCGACACCAAACTGCCTCTTTTTGGCCTGATCCACCTCCAAACCCATTGGAAAACAGGTATTGATCACTTGTGATGTGGTAAATCGGCCAGCAAACAGCTTTCAGCCAAAACAGTGGAGGAGGGGGGATTTGTAAAAACACTTGACCCCGGGGTCAAGGAAATTTCTCTTTTTGGAGCCGACACCAAACTGCCTCTTTTTGGCCTGATCCACCTCCAAACCCATTGGAAAACAGGTATTGATCACTTGTGATGTGGTAAATCGGCCAGCAAACAACTTTCAGCCAAAAAAGTGGAGGAGGGGGGATTTGAAAAAACACTTGACCCCGGGATCAAGGAAATTTCTGTTTTTAGAGCCGACACCAAACTGCCTCTTTTTGGCCTGATCCACCTCCAAACCCGTTGGAAAAAAGGTATTGATCACTGTTAATGTGGTAAATCGGCCAGCAAACAGCTTTCAGCCAAAACAGTGGAGGAGGGGGGATTTGAAAAAACACTTGACCCCGGGGTCAAGGAAATTTCTCTTTTTGGAGCCGACACCAAACTGCCTGATCCACCTCCAAACCCATTGGAAAACAGGTATTGATCACTTTTAATGTGGTAATTCGGCCAGCAAACAGCTTTCAGCCAAAGCAGTGTAGGAGGGGGGATTCGAAAAAACACTTGACCCCGGGGTCAAGGAAATTTCCACTTTTTGGAGCCGACACCAAACTGCCTCTTTTTGGCCTGATCCAACTCCAAACCCATTGGAAAACAGGTATTGATCACTTGTGATGTGGTAAATCGGCCAGCAAACAACTTTCAGCCAAAACAGTGGAGGAGGGGGGATTTGAAAAAACACTTGACCCTGGGGTCAAGGAAATTTCCACTTTTTGGAGCCGACACCAAACTGCCTCTTTTTGGCCTGATCCACCTCCAAACCCGTTGGAAAACAGGTATTGATCACTTTTAATGTGGTAAATCGGCCAGCAAACAGCTTTCAGCCAAAGCAGTGGAGGAGGGGGGATTTGTAAAAACACTTGACCCCGGGGTCAAGGAAATTTCTGTTTTTAGAGCCGACACCAAACTGCCTCTTTTTGGCCTGATCCACCTCCAAACCCGTTAGAAAATAGGTATTGATCACTGTTAATGTGGTAAATCGGCCAGCAAACAGCTTTCAGCCAAAACAGTGGAGGAGGGGGGATTTGAAAAAACACTTGACCCCGGGGTCAAGGAAATTTCCAGTTTTTGGAGCCGACACAAAACTGCCTCTTTTTGGCCTGATCCACCTCGAAACCCATTGGAAAACAGGTATTGATCACTGTTAATGTGGTATATCGGCCAGCAAACAGCTTTCAGCCAAAACAGTGGAGGAGGGGGGATTTGAAAAAACACTTGACCCCGGGGTCAAGGAAATTTCTCTTTTTGGAGCCGACACCAAACTGCCTCTTTTTGGCCTGATCCACCTCCAAACCCATTGGAAAACAGGTATTGATCACTTTTAATGTGGTAATTCGGCCAGCAAACAGCTTTCAGCCAAAGCAGTGTAGGAGGGGGGATTCGAAAAAACACTTGACCCCGGGGTCAAGGAAATTTCCAGTTTTTGGAGCCGACACAAAACGGCCTCTTTTTGGCCTGATCCACCTCCAAACCCATTGGAAAACAGGTATTGATCACTTGTGATGTGGTAAATCGGCCAGCAAACAACTTTCAGCCAAAACAGTGGAGGAGGGGGGATTTGAAAAAACACTTGACCCCGGGGTCAAGGAAATTTCCACTTTTTGGAGCCGACACCAAACTGCCTCTTTTTGGCCTGATCCACCTCCAAACCCGTTGGAAAACAGGTATTGATCACTTTTAATGTGGTAA
The DNA here is from genome assembly GCF_042242105.1 of Pempheris klunzingeri. Taxonomy (NCBI): domain Eukaryota; kingdom Metazoa; phylum Chordata; class Actinopteri; order Acropomatiformes; family Pempheridae; genus Pempheris; species Pempheris klunzingeri. Next base: position 5,951,786 of record NC_092025.1, on the reverse strand, counting down.
ATCGGCCAGCAAACAGCTTTCAGCCAAAGCAGTGGAGGAGGGGGGATTTGTAAAAACACTTGATCCCGGGGTCAAGGAAATTTACGATTTTGGAGCCGACACCAAACTGCCTCTTTTTGGCCTGATCCACCTCCAAACCCGTTGGAAAACAGGTGTTGATCACTTTTAATGTGGTAAATCGGCCAGCAAACAGCTGTCAGCCAAAGCAGTGGAGGAGGGGGGATTTGAAAAAACACTTGACCCCGGGGTCAAGGAAATTTCTGTTTTTAGAGCCGACACCAAACTGCCTCTTTTTGGCCTGATCCACCTCCAAACCCGTTAGAAAATAGGTATTGATCACTGTTAATGTGGTAAATCGGCCAGCAAACAGCTTTCAGCCAAAACAGTGGAGGAGGGGGGATTTGAAAAAACACTTGACCCCGGGGTCAAGGAAATTTCTCTTTTTGGAGCCGACACAAAACTGCCTCTTTTTGGCCTGATCCACCTCGAAACCCATTGGAAAACAGGTATTGATCACTGTTAATGTGGTATATCGGCCAGCAAACAGCTTTCAGCCAAAACAGTGGAGGAGGGGGGATTTGAAAAAACACTTGACCCCGGGGTCAAGGAAATTTCTCTTTTTGGAGCCGACACCAAACTGCCTGATCCACCTCCAAACCCATTGGAAAACAGGTATTGATCACTTTTAATGTGGTAATTCGGCCAGCAAACAGCTTTCAGCCAAAGCAGTGTAGGAGGGGGGATTCGAAAAAACACTTGACCCCGGGGTCAAGGAAATTTCCACTTTTTGGAGCCGACACCAAACTGCCTCTTTTTGGCCTGATCCACCTCCAAACCCATTGGAAAACAGGTATTGATCACTTGTGATGTGGTAAATCGGCCAGCAAACAACTTTCAGCCAAAACAGTGGAGGAGGGGGGATTTGAAAAAACACTTGACCCTGGGGTCAAGGAAATTTCCACTTTTTGGAGCCGACACCAAACTGCCTCTTTTTGGCCTGATCCACCTCCAAACCCGTTGGAAATCAGGTATTGATCACTTTTAATGTGGTAAATCGGCAAGCAAACAGCTTTCAGCCAAAGCACTGGAGGAGGGGGGATTTGTAAAAACACTTGATCCCGGGGTCAAGGAAATTTCTCTTTTTGGAGCCGACACCAAACTGCCTCTTTTTGGCCTGATCCACCTCCAAACCCGTTGGAAAACAGGTGTTGATCACTTTTAATGTGGTAAATCGGCCAGAAAACAGCTGTCAGCCAAAGCAGTGGAGGAGGGGGGATTTGAAAAAACACTTGACCCCGGGGTCAAGGAAATTTCTGTTTTTAGAGCCGACACAAAACTGCCTCTTTTTGGCCTGATCCACCTCCAAACCCGTTGGAAAATAGGTATTGATCACTGTTAATGTGGTAAATCGGCCAGCAAACAGCTTTCAGCCAAAACAGTGGAGGAGGGGGGATTTGAAAAAACACTTGACCCCGGGGTCAAGGAAATTTCTGTTTTTAGAGCCGACACAAAACTGCCTCTTTTTGGCCTGATCCACCTCCAAACCCATTGGAAAACAGGTATTGATCACTGTTAATGTGGTAAATCGGCCAGCAAACAGCTTTCAGCCAAAACAGTGGAGGAGGGGGGATTTGAAAAAACACTTGACCCCGGGGTCAAGGAAATTTCTGTTTTTAGAGCTGACACCAAACTGCCTCTTTTTGGCCTGATCCACCTCCAAACCCATTGGAAACAGGTATTGATCACTGTTAATGTGGTAAATCGGCCAGCAAACAGCTTTCAGCCAAAACAGTGGAGGAGGGGGGATTTGAATAAAAACACTTGACCCCGGGGTCAAGGAAATTTCTCTTTTTGGAGCCGACACCAAACTGCCTCTTTTTGGCCTGATCCACCTCCAAACCCATTGGAAAACAGGTATTGATCACTTGTGATGTGGTAAATCGGCCAGCAAACAACTTTCAGCCAAAACAGTGGAGGAGGGGGGATTTGAAAAAACACTTGACCCCGGGGTCAAGGAAATTTCCACTTTTTGGAGCCGACACCAAACTGCCTCTTTTTGGCCTGATCCACCTCCAAACCCGTTGGAAAACAGGTATTGATCACTTTTAATGTGGTAAATCGGCCAGCAAACAGCTTTCAGCCAAAGCAGTGGAGGAGGGGGGATTTGTAAAAACACTTGATCCCGGGGTCAAGGAAATTTACGATTTTGGAGCCGACACCAAACTGCCTCTTTTTGGCCTGATCCACCTCCAAACCCGTTGGAAAACAGGTGTTGATCACTTTTAATGTGGTAAATCGGCCAGCAAACAGCTGTCAGCCAAGGCAGTGGAGGAGGGGGGATTTGAAAAAACACTTGACCCCGGGGTCAAGGAAATTTCTGTTTTTAGAGCCGACACAAAACTGCCTCTTTTTGGCCTGATCCACCTCCAAACCCATTGGAAAACAGGTATTGATCACTGTTAATGTGGTAAATCGGCCAGCAAACAACTTTCAGCCAAAACAGTGGAGGAGGGGGGATTTGAAAAAACACTTGACCCCGGGGTCAAGGAAATTTCTGTTTTTGGAACCGGCACCAAACGGCCTCTTTTTGGCCTGATCCACCTCCAAACCCGTTGGAAAACAGGTATTGATCACTTGTGATGTGGTAAATCAGCCAGCAAACAGCTTTCAGCCAAAACAGTGGAGGAGGGGGGATTTGTAAAAACACTTGACCCCGGGGTCAAGGAAATTTCTGTTTTTGGAGCCGACACGAAACGGCCTCTTTTTTGCCTGATCCACCTCCAAACCAATTGGAAAACAGGTGTTGATCACTTTTAATGTGGTAAATCGGCCAGCAAACAGCTGTCAGCCAAAGCAGTGGAGGAGGGGGGATTTGAAAAAACACTTGACCCCGGGGTCAAGGAAATTTCTGTTTTTAGAGCCGACACAAAACTGCCTCTTTTTGGCCTGATCCACCTCCAAACGCGTTGGAAAATAGGTATTGATCACTGTTAATGTGGTAAATCGGCCAGCAAACAGCTTTCAGCCAAAACAGTGGAGGAGGGGGGATTTGAAAAAACACTTGACCCCGGGGTCAAGGAAATTTCTCTTTTTGGAGCCGACACCAAACTGCCTCTTTTTGGCCTGATCCACCTCCAAACCCGTTGGAAAACAGGTGTTGATCACTTTTAATGTGGTAAATCGGCAAGCAAACAGCTTTCAGCCTAAGCAGTGTAGGAGGGGGGATTTGTAAAAACACTTGATCCCAGGGTCAAGGAAATTTACGATTTTGGAGCCGACACCAAACTGCCTCTTTTTGGCCTGATCCACCTCCAAACCCGTTGGAAAACAGGTGTTGATCACTTTTAATGTGGTAAATCGGCCAGCAAACAGCTGTCAGCCAAAACAGTGGAGGAGGGGGGATTCGAAAAAACACTTGACCCCGGGGTCAAGGAAATTTCCACTTTTTGGAGCCGACACCAAACTGCCTCTTTTTGGCCTGATCCACCTCCAAACCCATTGGAAAACAGGTATTGATCACTTTTAATGTGGTAATTCGGCCAGCAAACAGCTTTCAGCCAAAGCAGTGTAGGAGGGGGGATTCGAAAAAACACTTGACCCCGGGGTCAAGGAAATTTCCACTTTTTGGAGCCGACACCAAACTGCCTCTTTTTAGCTTGATCCACCTCCAAACCCATTGGAAAACAGGTATTGATCACTTGTGATGTGGTAAATCGGCCAGCAAACAACTTTCAGCCAAAGCAGTGTAGGAGGGGGGATTTGAAAAAACACTTGACCCCGGGGTCAAGGAAATTTCCACTTTTTGGAGCCGACACCAAACTGCCTCTTTTTGGCCTGATCCACCTCCAAACCCATTGGAAAACAGGTATTGATCACTTGTGATGTGGTAAATCGGCCAGCAAACAACTTTCAGCCAAAACAGTGGAGGAGGGGGGATTTGAAAAAACACTTGATCCCGGGGTCAAGGAAATTTCTGTTTTTAGAGCCGACACAAAACTGCCTCTTTTTGGCCTGATCCACCTCCAAACCCGTTGGAAAACAGGTGTTGATCACTTTTAATGTGGTAAATCGGCCAGCAAACAGCTGTCAGCCTAAACAGTGGAGGAGGGGGGATTCGAAAAAACACTTGACCCCGGGGTCAAGGAAATTTCCACTTTTTGGAGCCGACACCAAACTGCCTCTTTTTGGCCTGATCCACCTCCAAACCCATTGGAAAACAGGTATTGATCACTTTTAATGTGGTAATTCGGCCAGCAAACAGCTTTCAGCCAAAGCAGTGTAGGAGGGGGGATTCGAAAAAACACTTGACCCCGGGGTCAAGGAAATTTCCACTTTTTGGAGCCGACACCAAACTGCCTCTTTTTAGCTTGATCCACCTCCAAACCCATTGGAAAACAGGTATTGATCACTTGTGATGTGGTAAATCGGCCAGCAAACAACTTTCAGCCAAAGCAGTGTAGGAGGGGGGATTTGAAAAAACACTTGACCCCGGGGTCAAGGAAATTTCCACTTTTTGGAGCCGACACCAAACTGCCTCTTTTTGGCCTGATCCACCTCCAAACCCATTGGAAAACAGGTATTGATCACTTGTGATGTGGTAAATCGGCCAGCAAACAACTTTCAGCCAAAACAGTGGAGGAGGGGGGATTTGAAAAAACACTTGACCCCGGGGTCAAGGAAATTTCCACTTTTTGGAGCCGACACCAAACTGCCTCTTTTTGGCCTGATCCACCTCCAAACCCGTTGGAAAACAGGTGTTGATCACTTTTAATGTGGTAAATCGGCAAGCAAACAGCTTTCAGCCAAAACAGTGTAGGAGGGGGGATTTGTAAAAACACTTGATCCCGGGGTCAAGGAAATTTCTGTTTTTAGAGCCGACACAAAACTGCCTCTTTTTGGCCTGATCCACCTCCAAACCCGTTGGAAAACAGGTATTGATCACTTGTGATGTGGTAAATCAGCCAGCAAACAGCTTTCAGCCAAAACAGTGGAGGAGGGGGGATTTGCAAAAACACTTGACCCCGGGGTCAAGGAAATTTACGCTTTTGGAGCCGACACGAAACGGCCTCTTTTTTGCCTGATCCACCTCCAAACCAATTGGAAAACAGGTGTTGATCACTTTTAATGTGGTAAATCGGCCAGCAAACAGCTGTCAGCCAAAGCAGTGGAGGAGGGGGGATTTGAAAAAACACTTGACCCCGGGGTCAAGGAAATTTCTCTTTTTGGAGCCGACACCAAACTGCCTCTTTTTGGCCTGATCCAACTCCAAACCCATTGGAAAACAGGTATTGATCACTTTTAATGTGGTAAATCGGCCAGCAAACAGCTTTCAGCCAAAACAGTGGAGGAGGGGGGATTTGAAAAAACACTTGACCCCGGGGTCAAGGAAATTTCCACTTTTTGGAGCCGACACCAAACTGCCTCTTTTTGGCCTGATCCACCTCCAAACCCATTGGAAAACAGGTATTGATCACTTGTGATGTGGTAAATCGGCCAGCAAACAACTTTCAGCCAAAACAGTGGAGGAGGGGGGATTTGAAAAAACACTTGACCCCGGGGTCAAGGAAATTTCCACTTTTTGGAGCCGACACCAAACTGCCTCTTTTTGGCCTGATCCACCTCCAAACCCGTTGGAAAACAGGTGTTGATCACTTTTAATGTGGTAAATCGGCAAGCAAACAGCTTTCAGCCAAAGCAGTGTAGGAGGGGGGATTTGTAAAAACACTTGATCCCGGGGTCAAGGAAATTTCTGTTTTTAGAGCCGACACAAAACTGCCTCTTTTTGGCCTGATCCACCTCCAAACCCGTTGGAAAATAGGTATTGATCACTGTTAATGTGGTAAATCGGCCAGCAAACAGCTTTCAGCCAAAACAGTGGAGGAGGGGGGATTTGAAAAAACACTTGACCCCGGGGTCAAGGAAATTTCTGTTTTTAGAGCCGACACAAAACTGCCTCTTTTTGGCCTGATCCACCTCCAAACCCGTTGGAAAACAGGTATTGATCACTTGTGATGGGGTAAATCGGCCAGCAAACAACTTTCAGCCAAAACAGTGGAGGAGGGGGGATTTGAAAAAACACTTGACCCCGGGGTCAAGGAAATTTCCACTTTTTGGAGCCGACACCAAACTGCCTCTTTTTGGCCTGATCCACCTCCAAACCCGTTGGAAAACAGGTGTTGATCACTTTCAATGTGGTAAATCGGCCAGCAAACACCTGTCAGCCAAAACAGTGGAGGAGGGGGGATTTGAAAAAACACTTGACCCCGGTGTCAAGGAAATTTCTGTTTTTAGAGCCGACACAAAACTGCCTCTTTTTGGCCTGATCCACCTCCAAACCCGTTGGAAAACAGGTGTTGATCACTTGTTAATGTGGTAAATCGGCCAGCAAACAGCTTTCAGCCAAAACAGTGGAGGAGGGGGGATTTGTAAAAACACTTGACCCCGGGGTCAAGGAAATTTACGCTTTTGGAGCCGACACGAAACGGCCTCTTTTTTGCCTGATCCACCTCCAAACCAATTGGAAAACAGGTGTTGATCACTTTTAATGTGGTAAATCGGCCAGCAAACAGCTGTCAGCCAAAGCAGTGGAGGAGGGGGGATTTGAAAAAACACTTGACCCCGGGGTCAAGGAAATTTCTCTTTTTGGAGCCGACACCAAACTGCCTCTTTTTGGCCTGATCCAACTCCAAACCCATTGGAAAACAGGTATTGATCACTTTTAATGTGGTAAATCGGCCAGCAAACAGCTTTCAGCCAAAACAGTGGAGGAGGGGGGATTTGAAAAAACACTTGACCCCGGGGTAAGGAAATTTCTGTTTTTGGAACCGGCACCAAACGGCCTCTTTTTGGCCTGATCCACCTCCAAACCCGTTGGAAAACAGGTATTGATCACTTGTGATGTGGTAAATCAGCCAGCAAACAGCTTTCAGCCAAAACAGTGGAGGAGGGGGGATTTGTAAAAACACTTGACCCCGGGGTCAAGGAAATTTACGCTTTTGGAGCCGACACGAAACGGCCTCTTTTTTGCCTGATCCACCTCCAAACCAATTGGAAAACAGGTGTTGATCACTTTTAATGTGGTAAATCGGCCAGCAAACAGCTGTCAGTCAAAGCAGTGTAGGAGGGGGGATTCGAAAAAACACTTGACCAAGGTCAAGGAAATTTCCACTTTTTGGAGCCGACACCAAACTGCCTCTTTTTAGCTTGATCCACCTCCAAAGCCATTGGAAAACAGGTATTGATCACTTGTGATGTGGTAAATCGGCCAGCAAACAACTTTCAGCCAAAGCAGTGTAGGAGGGGGGATTCGAAAAAACACTTGACCCCGGGGTCAAGGAAATTTCCACTTTTTGGAGCCGACACCAAACTGCCTCTTTTTGGCCTGATCCACCTCCAAACCCATTGGAAAACAGGTATTGATCACTTGTGATGTGGTAAATCGGCCAGCAAACAGCTTTCAGCCAAAACAGTGGAGGAGGGGGGATTTGAAAAAACACTTGACCCCGGGGTCAAGGAAATTTCCACTTTTTGGAGCCGACACCAAACTGCCTCTTTTTGGCCTGATCCACCTCCAAACCCGTTGGAAAACAGGTATTGATCACTTTTAATGTGGTAAATCGGCAAGCAAACAGCTTTCAGCCAAAGCAGTGGAGGAGGGGGGATTTGTAAAAACACTTGATCCCGGGGTCAAGGAAATTTATGATTTTGGAGCCGACACCAAACTGCCTCTTTTTGGCCTGATCCACCTCCAAACCCGTTGGAAAACAGGTGTTGATCACTTTTAATGTGGTAAATCGGCCAGCAAACAGCTGTCAGCCAAAGCAGTGGAGGACGGGGGATTTGAAAAAACACTTGACCCCGGGGTCAAGGAAATTTCTGTTTTTGGAGCCGACACCAAACTGCCTCTTTTTGGCCTGATCCACCTCCAAACCCATTGGAAAACAGGTATTGATCACTTGTGATGTGGTAAATCGGCCAGCAAACAACTTTCAGCCAAAAAAGTGGAGGAGGGGGGATTTGAAAAAACACTTGACCCCGGGATCAAGGAAATTTCTCTTTTTAGAGCCGACACCAAACTGCCTCTTTTTGGCCTGATCCACCTCCAAACCCGTTGGAAAAAAGGTATTGATCACTGTTAATGTGGTAAATCGGCCAGCAAACAGCTTTCAGCCAAAACAGTGGAGGAGGGGGGATTTGAAAAAACACTTGACCCCGGGGTCAAGGAAATTTCTCTTTTTGGAGCCGACACCAAACTGCCTGATCCACCTCCAAACCCATTGGAAAACAGGTATTGATCACTTTTAATGTGGTAATTCGGCCAGCAAACAGCTTTCAGCCAAAGCAGTGTAGGAGGGGGGATTCGAAAAAACACTTGACCCCGGGGTCAAGGAAATTTCCACTTTTTGGAGCCGACACCAAACTGCCTCTTTTTGGCCTGATCCAACTCCAAACCCATTGGAAAACAGGTATTGATCACTTGTGATGTGGTAAATCGGCCAGCAAACAACTTTCAGCCAAAACAGTGGAGGAGGGGGGATTTGAAAAAACACTTGACCCTGGGGTCAAGGAAATTTCCACTTTTTGGAGCCGACACCAAACTGCCTCTTTTTGGCCTGATCCACCTCCAAACCCGTTGGAAATCAGGTATTGATCACTTTTAATGTGGTAAATCGGCAAGCAAACAGCTTTCAGCCAAAGCACTGGAGGAGGGGGGATTTGTAAAAACACTTGATCCCGGGGTCAAGGAAATTTCTCTTTTTGGAGCCGACACCAAACTGCCTCTTTTTGGCCTGATCCACCTCCAAACCCGTTGGAAAACAGGTGTTGATCACTGTTAATGTGGTAAATCGGCCAGCAAACAGCTTTCAGCCAAAACAGTGGAGGAGGGGGGATTTGAAAAAACACTTGACCCCGGGGTCAAGGAAATTTCTGTTTTTAGAGCTGACACCAAACTGCCTCTTTTTGGCCTGATCCACCTCCAAACCCGTTGGAAAACAGGTATTGATCACTGTTAATGTGGTAAATCGGCCAGCAAACAGCTTTCAGCCAAAACAGTGGAGGAGGGGGGATTTGAAAAAACACTTGACCCCGGGGTCAAGGAAATTTCTCTTTTTGGAGCCGACACCAAACTGCCTCTTTTTGGCCTGATCCACCTCCAAACCCATTGGAAAACAGGTATTGATTACTGTTAATGTGGTAAATCGGCCAGCAAACAGCTTTCAGCCAAAGCAGTGGAGGAGGGGGGATTTGAAAAAACACTTGACCCCGGGGTCAAGGAAATTTCTCTTTTTGGAGCCGACACAAAACTGCCTCTTTTTGGCCTGATCCACCTCCAAACCCATTGGAAAACAGGTATTGATTACTTTTAATGTGGTAATTCGGCCAGCAAACAGCTTTCAGCCAAAGCAGTGTAGGAGGGGGGATTTGAAAAAACACTTGACCCCGGGGTCAAGGAAATTTCTCTTTTTGGAGCCGACACCAAACTGCCTCTTTTTGGCCTGATCCACCTCCAAACCCGTTGGAAAACAGGTATTGATCACTTTTAATGTGGTAAATCGGCCAGCAAACAGCTTTCAGCCAAAACAGTGGAGGAGGGGGGATTTGAAAAAACACTTGACCCCGGGGTCAAGGAAATTTCTCTTTTTGGAGCCGACACCAAACTGCCTCTTTTTGGCCTGATCCACCTCCAAACCCGTTGGAAAACAGGTATTGATCACTGTTAATGTGGTAAATCGGCCAGCAAACAGCTTTCAGCCAAAACAGTGGAGGAGGGGGGATTTGAAAAAACACTTGACCCCGGGGTCAAGGAAATTTCTCTTTTTGGAGCCGACACCAAACTGCCTCTTTTTGGCCTGATCCACCTCCAAACCCATTGGAAAACAGGTATTGATTACTGTTAATGTGGTAAATCGGCCAGCAAACAGCTTTCAGCCAAAGCAGTGGAGGAGGGGGGATTTGAAAAAACACTTGACCCCGGGGTCAAGGAAATTTCTCTTTTTGGAGCCGACACCAAACTGCCTCTTTTTGGCCTGATCCACCTCCAAACCCATTGGAAAACAGGTATTGATCACTTGTGATGTGGTAAATCGGCCAGCAAACAACTTTCAGCCAAAACAGTGGAGGAGGGGGGATTTGAAAAAACACTTGACCCCGGGGTCAAGGAAATTTCCACTTTTTGGAGCCGACACCAAACTGCCTCTTTTTGGCCTGATCCACCTCCAAACCCGTTGGAAAACAGGTATTGATCACTTTTAATGTGGTAAATCGGCCAGCAAACAGCTTTCAGCCAAAGCAGTGGAGGAGGGGGGATTTGTAAAAACACTTGATCCCGGGGTCAAGGAAATTTACGATTTTGGAGCCGACACCAAACTGCCTCTTTTTGGCCTGATCCACCTCCAAACCCGTTGGAAAACAGGTGTTGATCACTTTTAATGTGGTAAATCGGCCAGCAAACAGCTGTCAGCCAAGGCAGTGGAGGAGGGGGGATTTGAAAAAACACTTGACCCCGGGGTCAAGGAAATTTCTGTTTTTAGAGCCGACACAAAACTGCCTCTTTTTGGCCTGATCCACCTCCAAACCCGTTAGAAAATAGGTATTGATCACTGTTAATGTGGTAAATCGGCCAGCAAACAGCTTTCAGCCAAAACAGTGTAGGAGGGGGGATTTGAAAAAACACTTGACCCCGGGGTCAAGGAAATTTCTCTTTTTGGAGCCGACACCAAACTGCCTCTTTTTGGCCTGATCCACCTCCAAACCCATTGGAAAACAGGTATTGATCACTTTTAATGTGGTATATCGGCCAGCAAACAGCTTTCAGCCAAAACAGTGGAGGAGGGGGGATTTGAAAAAACACTTGACCCCGGGGTCAAGGAAATTTCTCTTTTTGGAGCCGATACCAAACTGCCTCTTTTTGGCCTGATCCACCTCCAAACCCATTGGAAAACAGGTATTGATCACTTGTGATGTGGTAAATCGGCCAGCAAACAACTTTCAGCCAAAACAGTGGAGGAGGGGGGATTTGAAAAAACACTTGACCCCGGGATCAAGGAAATTTCTGTTTTTAGAGCCGACACCAAACTGCCTCTTTTTGGCCTGATCCACCTCCAAACCTGTTGGAAAACAGGTATTGATCACTGTTAATGTGGTAAATCGGCCAGCAAACAGCTTTCAGCCAAAACAGTGGAGGAGGGGGGATTTGAAAAAACACTTGACCCCGGGGTCAAGGAAATTTCTCTTTTTGGAGCCGACACCAAACTGCCTCTTTTTGGCCTGATCCACCTCCAAACCCATTGGAAAACAGGTATTGATCACTTTTAATGTGGTAATTCGGCCAGCAAACAGCTTTCAGCCAAAGCAGTGTAGGAGGGGGGATTCGAAAAAACACTTGACCCCGGGGTCAAGGAAATTTCCACTTTTTGGAGCCGACACAAAACGGCCTCTTTTTGGCCTGATCCACCTCCAAACCCATTGGAAAACAGGTATTGATCACTTGTGATGTGGTAAATCGGCCAGCAAACAACTTTCAGCCAAAACAGTGGAGGAGGGGGGATTTGAAAAAACACTTGACCCCGGGGTCAAGGAAATTTCCACTTTTTGGAGCCGACACCAAACTGCCTCTTTTTGGCCTGATCCACCTCCAAACCCGTTGGAAAACAGGTATTGATCACTTTTAATGTGGTAAATCGGCCAGCAAACAGCTTTCAGCCAAAGCAGTGGAGGAGGGGGGATTTGTAAAAACACTTGATCCCGGGGTCAAGGAAATTTACGATTTTGGAGCCGACACCAAACTGCCTCTTTTTGGCCTGATCCACCTCCAAACCCGTTGGAAAACAGGTGTTGATCACTTTTAATGTGGTAAATCGGCCAGCAAACAGCTGTCAGCCAAAGCAGTGGAGGAGGGGGGATTTGAAAAAACACTTGACCCCGGGGTCAAGGAAATTTCTGTTTTTAGAGCCGACACCAAACTGCCTCTTTTTGGCCTGATCCACCTCCAAACCCGTTAGAAAATAGGTATTGATCACTGTTAATGTGGTAAATCGGCCAGCAAACAGCTTTCAGCCAAAACAGTGGAGGAGGGGGGATTTGAAAAAACACTTGACCCCGGGGTCAAGGAAATTTCTCTTTTTGGAGCCGACACAAAACTGCCTCTTTTTGGCCTGATCCACCTCGAAACCCATTGGAAAACAGGTATTGATCACTGTTAATGTGGTATATCGGCCAGCAAACAGCTTTCAGCCAAAACAGTGGAGGAGGGGGGATTTGAAAAAACACTTGACCCCGGGGTCAAGGAAATTTCTCTTTTTGGAGCCGACACCAAACGGCCTCTTTTTGGCCTGATCCACCTCCAAACCCATTGGAAAACAGGTATTGATCACTCGTGATGTGGTAAATCGGCCAGCAAACAACTTTCAGCCAAAACAGTGGAGGAGGGGGGATTTGAAAAAACACTTGATCCCGGGATCAAGGAAATTTCTGTTTTTAGAGCCGACACCAAACTGCCTCTTTTTGGCCTGATCCACCTCCAAACCCGTTGGAAAACAGGTATTGATCACTGTTAATGTGGTAAATCGGCCAGCAAACAGCTTTCAGCCAAAACAGTGGAGGAGGGGGGATTTGAAAAAACACTTGACCCCGGGGTCAAGGAAATTTCTCTTTTTGGAGCCGACACCAAACTGCCTCTTTTTGGCCTGATCCACCTCCAAACCCATTGGAAAACAGGTATTGATCACTGTTAATGTGGTAATTCGGCCAGCAAACAGCTTTCAGCCAAAGCAGTGTAGGAGGGGGGATTCGAAAAAACACTTGACCCCGGGGTCAAGGAAATTTCCACTTTTTGGAGCCGACACAAAACGGCCTCTTTTTGGCCTGATCCACCTCCAAACCCATTGGAAAACAGGTATTGATCACTTGTGATGTGGTAAATCGGCCAGCAAACAGCTTTCAGCCAAAACAGTGGAGGAGGGGGGATTTGAAAAAACACTTGACCCCGGGGTCAAGGAAATTTCCACTTTTTGGAGCCGACACCAAACTGCCTCTTTTTGGCCTGATCCACCTCCAAACCCGTTGGAAAACAGGTATTGATCACTTTTAATGTGGTAAATCGGCCAGCAAACAGCTTTCAGCCAAAGCAGTGGAGGAGGGGGGATTTGTAAAAACACTTGATCCCAGGGTCAAGGAAATTTACGATTTTGGAGCCGACACCAAACTGCCTCTTTTTGGCCTGATCCACCTCCAAACCCGTTGGAAAACAGGTGTTGATCACTTTTAATGTGGTAAATCGGCCAGCAAACAGCTGTCAGCCAAAACAGTGGAGGAGGGGGGATTCGAAAAAACACTTGACCCCGGGGTCAAGGAAATTTCCACTTTTTGGAGCCGACACCAAACTGCCTCTTTTTGGCCTGATCCACCTCCAAACCCGTTGGAAAACAGGTATTGATCACTTTTAATGTGGTAAATCGGCCAGCAAACAGCTTTCAGCCAAAGCAGTGGAGGAGGGGGGATTTGTAAAAACACTTGATCCCGGGGTCAAGGAAATTTACGATTTTGGAGCCGACACCAAACTGCCTCTTTTTGGCCTGATCCACCTCCAAACCCGTTGGAAAACAGGTGTTGATCACTTTTAATGTGGTAAATCGGCCAGCAAACAGCTGTCAGCCAAAGCAGTGGAGGAGGGGGGATTTGAAAAAACACTTGACCCCGGGGTCAAGGAAATTTCTGTTTTTAGAGCCGACACCAAACTGCCTCTTTTGGGCCTGATCCACCTCCAAACCCGTTAGAAAATAGGTATTGATCACTGTTAATGTGGTAAATCGGCCAGCAAACAGCTTTCAGCCAAAACAGTGGAGGAGGGGGGATTTGAAAAAACACTTGACCCCGGGGTCAAGGAAATTTCTCTTTTTGGAGCCGACACAAAACTGCCTCTTTTTGGCCTGATCCACCTCGAAACCCATTGGAAAACAGGTATTGATCACTGTTAATGTGGTATATCGGCCAGCAAACAGCTTTCAGCCAAAACAGTGGAGGAGGGGGGATTTGAAAAAACACTTGACCCCGGGGTCAAGGAAATTTCTCTTTTTGGAGCCGACACCAAACTGCCTCTTTTTGGCCTGATCCACCTCCAAACCCATTGGAAAACAGGTATTGATCACTTGTGATGTGGTAAATCGGCCAGCAAACAACTTTCAGCCAAAACAGTGGAGGAGGGGGGATTTGAAAAAACACTTGATCCCGAGATCAAGGAAATTTCTGTTTTTAGAGCCGACACCAAACTGCCTCTTTTTGGCCTGATCCACCTCCAAACCCGTTGGAAAACAGGTAGTGATCACTGTTAATGTGGTAAATCGGCCAGCAAACAGCTTTCAGCCAAAACAGTGGAGGAGGGGGGATTTGAAAAAACACTTGACCCCGGGGTCAAGGAAATTTCTCTTTTTGGAGCCGACACCAAACTGCCTCTTTTTGGCCTGATCCACCTCCAAACCCATTGGAAAACAGGTATTGATCACTTTTAATGTGGTAATTCGGCCAGCAAACAGCTTTCAGCCAAAGCAGTGTAGGAGGGGGGATTCGAAAAAACACTTGACCCCGGGGTCAAGGAAATTTCCACTTTTTGGAGCCGACACAAAACGGCCTCTTTTTGGCCTGATCCACCTCCAAACCCATTGGAAAACAGGTATTGATCACTTGTGATGTGGTAAATCGGCCAGCAAACAACTTTCAGCCAAAACAGTGGAGGAGGGGGGATTTGAAAAAACACTTGATCCCGGGATCAAGGAAATTTCTGTTTTTAGAGCCGACACCAAACTGCCTCTTTTTGGCCTGATCCACCTCCAAACCCGTTGGAAAACAGGTAGTGATCACTGTTAATGTGGTAAATCGGCCAGCAAACAGCTTTCAGCCAAAACAGTGGAGGAGGGGGGATTTGAAAAAACACTTGACCCCGGGGTCAAGGAAATTTCTCTTTTTGGAGCCGACACCAAACTGCCTCTTTTTGGCCTGATCCACCTCCAAACCCATTGGAAAACAGGTATTGATCACTTTTAATGTGGTAATTCGGCCAGCAAACAGCTTTCAGCCAAAGCAGTGTAGGAGGGGGGATTCGAAAAAACACTTGACCCCGGGGTCAAGGAAATTTCCACTTTTTGGAGCCGACACAAAACGGCCTCTTTTTGGCCTGATCCACCTCCAAACCCATTGGAAAACAGGTATTGATCACTTGTGATGTGGTAAATCGGCCAGCAAACAACTTTCAGCCAAAACAGTGGAGGAGGGGGGATTTGAAAAAACACTTGACCCCGGGATCAAGGAAATTTCTGTTTTTAGAGCCGACACCAAACTGCCTCTTTTTGGCCTGATCCACCTCCAAACCCGTTGGAAAACAGTTATTGATCACTGTTAATGTGGTAAATCGGCCAGCAAACAGCTTTCAGCCAAAACAGTGGAGGAGGGGGGATTTGAAAAAACACTTGACCCCGGGGTCAAGGAAATTTCTCTTTTTGGAGCCGACACCAAACTGCCTCTTTTTGGCCTGATCCACCTCCAAACCCATTGGAAAACAGGTATTGATCACTTTTAATGTGGTAATTCGGCCAGCAAACAGCTTTCAGCCAAAGCAGTGTAGGAGGGGGGATTCGAAAAAACACTTGACCCCGGGGTCAAGGAAATTTCCACTTTTTGGAGCCGACACAAAACGGCCTCTTTTTGGCCTGATCCACCTCCAAACCCATTGGAAAACAGGTATTGATCACTTGTGATGTGGTAAATCGGCCAGCAAACAACTTTCAGCCAAAACAGTGGAGGAGGGGGGATTTGAAAAAACACTTGACCCCGGGGTCAAGGAAATTTCCACTTTTTGGAGCCGACACCAAACTGCCTCTTTTTGGCCTGATCCACCTCCAAACCCGTTGGAAAACAGGTATTGATCACTTTTAATGTGGTAAATCGGCCAGCAAACAGCTTTCAGCCAAAGCAGTGGAGGAGGGGGGATTTGTAAAAACACTTGACCCCGGGGTCAAGGAAATTTCTGTTTTTAGAGCCGACACCAAACTGCCTCTTTTTGGCCTGATCCACCTCCAAACCCGTTAGAAAATAGGTATTGATCACTGTTAATGTGGTAAATCGGCCAGCAAACAGCTTTCAGCCAAAACAGTGGAGGAGGGGGGATTTGAAAAAACACTTGACCCCGGGGTCAAGGAAATTTCCACTTTTTGGAGCCGACACAAAACTGCCTCTTTTTGGCCTGATCCACCTCGAAACCCATTGGAAAACAGGTATTGATCACTGTTAATGTGGTATATCGGCCAGCAAACAGCTTTCAGCCAAAACAGTGGAGGAGGGGGGATTTGAAAAAACACTTGACCCCGGGGTCAAGGAAATTTCTCTTTTTGGAGCCGACACCAAACTGCCTCTTTTTGGCCTGATCCACCTCCAAACCCATTGGAAAACAGGTATTGATCACTTTTAATGTGGTAATTCGGCCAGCAAACAGCTTTCAGCCAAAGCAGTGTAGGAGGGGGGATTCGAAAAAACACTTGACCCCGGGGTCAAGGAAATTTCTCTTTTTGGAGCCGACACCAAACTGCCTGTTTTTGGCCTGATCCACCTCCAAACCCATTGGAAAACAGGTATTGATCACTTTTAATGTGGTAATTCGGCCAGCAAACAGCTTTCAGCCAAAGCAGTGTAGGAGGGGGGATTCGAAAAAACACTTGACCCCGGGGTCAAGGAAATTTCCACTTTTTGGAGCCGACACAAAACGGCCTCTTTTTGGCCTGATCCACCTCCAAACCCGTTGGAAAACAGGTGTTGATCACTTTTAATGTGGTAAATCGGCAAGCAAACAGCTTTCAGCCAAAGCAGTGTAGGAGGGGGGATTTGTAAAAACACTTGATCCCGGGGTCAAGGAAATTTCTGTTTTTAGAGCCGACACAAAACTGCCTCTTTTTGGCCTGATCCACCTCCAAACCCGTTGGAAAATAGGTATTGATCACTGTTAATGTGGTAAATCGGCCAGCAAACAGCTTTCAGCCAAAGCACTGGAGGAGGGGGGATTTGTAAAAACACTTGATCCCGGGGTCAAGGAAATTTCCACTTTTTGGAGCCGACACAAAACTGCCTCTTTTTGGCCTGATCCACCTCCAAACCCATTGGAAAACAGGTATTGATCACTGTTAATGTGGTAAATCGGCCAGCAAACAGCTTTCAGCCAAAACAGTGGAGGAGGGGGGATTTGAAAAAACACTTGACCCCGGGGTCAAGGAAATTTCTGTTTTTGGAACCGGCACCAAACGGCCTCTTTTTGGCCTGATCCACCTCCAAACCCGTTAGAAAATAGGTATTGATCACTGTTAATGTGGTAAATCGGCCAGCAAACAGCTTTCAGCCAAAACAGTGTAGGAGGGGGGATTTGAAAAAACACTTGACCCCGGGGTCAAGGAAATTTCTCTTTTTGGAGCCGACACCAAACTGCCTCTTTTTGGCCTGATCCACCTCCAAACCCATTGGAAAACAGGTATTGATCACTGTTAATGTGGTATATCGGCCAGCAAACAGCTTTCAGCCAAAACAGTGGAGGAGGGGGGATTTGAAAAAACACTTGACCCCGGGGTCAAGGAAATTTCTCTTTTTGGAGCCGACACCAAACTGCCTCTTTTTGGCCTGATCCACCTCCAAACCCATTGGAAAACAGGTATTGATCACTTGTGATGTGGTAAATCGGCCAGCAAACAACTTTCAGCCAAAACAGTGGAGGAGGGGGGATTTGAAAAAACACTTGACCCCGGGATCAAGGAAATTTCTGTTTTTAGAGCCGACACCAAACTGCCTCTTTTTGGCCTGATCCACCTCCAAACCCGTTGGAAAACAGGTATTGATCACTGTTAATGTGGTAAATCGGCCAGCAAACAGCTTTCAGCCAAAACAGTGGAGGAGGGGGGATTTGAAAAAACACTTGACCCCGGGGTCAAGGAAATTTCTCTTTTTGGAGCCGACACCAAACTGCCTCTTTTTGGCCTGATCCACCTCCAAACCCATTGGAAAACAGGTATTGATCACTTTTAATGTGGTAATTCGGCCAGCAAACAGCTTTCAGCCAAAGCAGTGTAGGAGGGGGGATTCGAAAAAACACTTGACCCCGGGGTCAAGGAAATTTCCACTTTTTGGAGCCGACACAAAACGGCCTCTTTTTGGCCTGATCCACCTCCAAACCCATTGGAAAACAGGTATTGATCACTTGTGATGTGGTAAATCGGCCAGCAAACAACTTTCAGCCAAAACAGTGGAGGAGGGGGGATTTGAAAAAACACTTGACCCCGGGGTCAAGGAAATTTCCACTTTTTGGAGCCGACACCAAACTGCCTCTTTTTGGCCTGATCCACCTCCAAACCCGTTGGAAAACAGGTATTGATCACTTTTAATGTGGTAAATCGGCCAGCAAACAGCTGTCAGCCAAAGCAGTGGAGGAGGGGGGATTTGAAAAAACACTTGACCCCGGGGTCAAGGAAATTTCTGTTTTTAGAGCCGACACCAAACTGCCTCTTTTGGGCCTGATCCACCTCCAAACCCGTTAGAAAATAGGTATTGATCACTGTTAATGTGGTAAATCGGCCAGCAAACAGCTTTCAGCCAAAACAGTGGAGGAGGGGGGATTTGAAAAAACACTTGACCCCGGGGTCAAGGAAATTTCTCTTTTTGGAGCCGACACAAAACTGCCTCTTTTTGGCCTGATCCACCTCGAAACCCATTGGAAAACAGGTATTGATCACTGTTAATGTGGTATATCGGCCAGCAAACAGCTTTCAGCCAAAACAGTGGAGGAGGGGGGATTTGAAAAAACACTTGACCCCGGGGTCAAGGAAATTTCTCTTTTTGGAGCCGACACCAAACTGCCTCTTTTTGGCCTGATCCACCTCCAAACCCATTGGAAAACAGGTATTGATCACTTGTGATGTGGTAAATCGGCCAGCAAACAACTTTCAGCCAAAACAGTGGAGGAGGGGGGATTTGAAAAAACACTTGATCCCGGGATCAAGGAAATTTCTGTTTTTAGAGCCGACACCAAACTGCCTCTTTTTGGCCTGATCCACCTCCAAACCCGTTGGAAAACAGGTAGTGATCACTGTTAATGTGGTAAATCGGCCAGCAAACAGCTTTCAGCCAAAACAGTGGAGGAGGGGGGATTTGAAAAAACACTTGACCCAGGGGTCAAGGAAATTTCTCTTTTTGGAGCCGACACCAAACTGCCTCTTTTTGGCCTGATCCACCTCCAAACCCATTGGAAAACAGGTATTGATCACTTTTAATGTGGTAATTCGGCCAGCAAACAGCTTTCAGCCAAAGCAGTGTAGGAGGGGGGATTCGAAAAAACACTTGACCCCGGGGTCAAGGAAATTTCCACTTTTTGGAGCCGACACAAAACGGCCTCTTTTTGGCCTGATCCACCTCCAAAC
Source organism: Pempheris klunzingeri (assembly GCF_042242105.1). Lineage (NCBI taxonomy): Eukaryota > Metazoa > Chordata > Actinopteri > Acropomatiformes > Pempheridae > Pempheris > Pempheris klunzingeri. The sequence goes on along the minus strand of NC_092025.1, from coordinate 5,932,344 downwards.
CCATTGGAAAACAGGTATTGATCACTTGTGATGTGGTAAATCGGCCAGCAAACAACTTTCAGCCAAAACAGTGGAGGAGGGGGGATTTGAAAAAACACTTGACCCCGGGATCAAGGAAATTTCTGTTTTTAGAGCCGACACCAAACTGCCTCTTTTTGGCCTGATCCACCTCCAAACCCGTTGGAAAACAGTTATTGATCACTGTTAATGTGGTAAATCGGCCAGCAAACAGCTTTCAGCCAAAACAGTGGAGGAGGGGGGATTTGAAAAAACACTTGACCCCGGGGTCAAGGAAATTTCTCTTTTTGGAGCCGACACCAAACTGCCTCTTTTTGGCCTGATCCACCTCCAAACCCATTGGAAAACAGGTATTGATCACTTTTAATGTGGTAATTCGGCCAGCAAACAGCTTTCAGCCAAAGCAGTGTAGGAGGGGGGATTCGAAAAAACACTTGACCCCGGGGTCAAGGAAATTTCCACTTTTTGGAGCCGACACAAAACGGCCTCTTTTTGGCCTGATCCACCTCCAAACCCATTGGAAAACAGGTATTGATCACTTGTGATGTGGTAAATCGGCCAGCAAACAACTTTCAGCCAAAACAGTGGAGGAGGGGGGATTTGAAAAAACACTTGACCCCGGGGTCAAGGAAATTTCCACTTTTTGGAGCCGACACCAAACTGCCTCTTTTTGGCCTGATCCACCTCCAAACCCGTTGGAAAACAGGTATTGATCACTTTTAATGTGGTAAATCGGCCAGCAAACAGCTTTCAGCCAAAGCAGTGGAGGAGGGGGGATTTGTAAAAACACTTGACCCCGGGGTCAAGGAAATTTCTGTTTTTAGAGCCGACACCAAACTGCCTCTTTTTGGCCTGATCCACCTCCAAACCCGTTAGAAAATAGGTATTGATCACTGTTAATGTGGTAAATCGGCCAGCAAACAGCTTTCAGCCAAAACAGTGGAGGAGGGGGGATTTGAAAAAACACTTGACCCCGGGGTCAAGGAAATTTCCACTTTTTGGAGCCGACACAAAACTGCCTCTTTTTGGCCTGATCCACCTCGAAACCCATTGGAAAACAGGTATTGATCACTGTTAATGTGGTATATCGGCCAGCAAACAGCTTTCAGCCAAAACAGTGGAGGAGGGGGGATTTGAAAAAACACTTGACCCCGGGGTCAAGGAAATTTCTCTTTTTGGAGCCGACACCAAACTGCCTCTTTTTGGCCTGATCCACCTCCAAACCCATTGGAAAACAGGTATTGATCACTTTTAATGTGGTAATTCGGCCAGCAAACAGCTTTCAGCCAAAGCAGTGTAGGAGGGGGGATTCGAAAAAACACTTGACCCCGGGGTCAAGGAAATTTCTCTTTTTGGAGCCGACACCAAACTGCCTCTTTTTGGCCTGATCCACCTCCAAACCCATTGGAAAACAGGTATTGATCACTTTTAATGTGGTAATTCGGCCAGCAAACAGCTTTCAGCCAAAGCAGTGTAGGAGGGGGGATTCGAAAAAACACTTGACCCCGGGGTCAAGGAAATTTCCACTTTTTGGAGCCGACACAAAACGGCCTCTTTTTGGCCTGATCCACCTCCAAACCCATTGGAAAACAGGTATTGATCACTTGTGATGTGGTAAATCGGCCAGCAAACAACTTTCAGCCAAAGCAGTGTAGGAGGGGGGATTCGAAAAAACACTTGACCCCGGGGTCAAGGAAATTTCCACTTTTTGGAGCCGACACCAAACTGCCTCTTTTTGGCCTGATCCACCTCCAAACCCGTTGGAAAACAGGTGTTGATCACTTTTAATGTGGTAAATCGGCAAGCAAACAGCTTTCAGCCAAAGCAGTGTAGGAGGGGGGATTTGTAAAAACACTTGATCCCGGGGTCAAGGAAATTTCTGTTTTTAGAGCCGACACAAAACTGCCTCTTTTTGGCCTGATCCACCTCCAAACCCGTTGGAAAATAGGTATTGATCACTGTTAATGTGGTAAATCGGCCAGCAAACAGCTTTCAGCCAAAGCACTGGAGGAGGGGGGATTTGTAAAAACACTTGATCCCGGGGTCAAGGAAATTTCCACTTTTTGGAGCCGACACCAAACTGCCTCTTTTTGGCCTGATCCACCTCCAAACCCATTGGAAAACAGGTATTGATCACTGTTAATGTGGTAAATCGGCCAGCAAACAGCTTTCAGCCAAAACAGTGGAGGAGGGGGGATTTGAAAAAACACTTGACCCCGGGGTCAAGGAAATTTCTGTTTTTGGAACCGGCACCAAACGGCCTCTTTTTGGCCTGATCCACCTCCAAACCCGTTGGAAAACAGGTATTGATCACTTGTGATGTGGTAAATCAGCCAGCAAACAGCTTTCAGCCAAAACAGTGGAGGAGGGGGGATTTGTAAAAACACTTGACCCCGGGGTCAAGGAAATTTACGCTTTTGGAGCCGACACGAAACGGCCTCTTTTTTGCCTGATCCACCTCCAAACCAATTGGAAAACAGGTGTTGATCACTTTTAATGTGGTAAATCGGCAAGCAAACAGCTGTCAGCCAAAGCAGTGGAGGAGGGGGGATTTGAAAAAACACTTGACCCCGGGGTCAAGGAAATTTCTGTTTTTAGAGCCGACACCAAACTGCCTCTTTTTGGCCTGATCCACCTCCAAACCCATTGGAATACAGGTATTGATCACTGTTAATGTGGTAAATCGGCCAGCAAACAGCTTTCAGCCAAAGCAGTGTAGGAGGGGGGATTCGAAAAAACACTTGACCCCGGGGTCAAGGAAATTTCCACTTTTTGGAGCCGACACCAAACTGCCTCTTTTTGGCCTGATCCACCTCCAAACCCATTGGAAAACAGGTATTGATCACTTGTGATGTGGTAAATCGGCCAGCAAACAGCTTTCAGCCAAAACAGTGGAGGAGGGGGGATTTGAAAAAACACTTGACCCCGGGGTCAAGGAAATTTCTGTTTTTGGAGCCGACACCAAACTGCCTCTTTTTGGCCTGATCCACCTCCAAACCCATTGGAAAACAGGTATTGATCACTTGTGATGTGGTAAATCGGCCAGCAAACAACTTTCAGCCAAAAAAGTGGAGGAGGGGGGATTTGAAAAAACACTTGACCCCGGGATCAAGGAAATTTCTGTTTTTAGAGCCGACACCAAACTGCCTCTTTTTGGCCTGATCCACCTCCAAACCCGTTGGAAAAAAGGTATTGATCACTGTTAATGTGGTAAATCGGCCAGCAAACAGCTTTCAGCCAAAACAGTGGAGGAGGGGGGATTTGAAAAAACACTTGACCCCGGGGTCAAGGAAATTTCTCTTTTTGGAGCCGACACCAAACTGCCTGATCCACCTCCAAACCCATTGGAAAACAGGTATTGATCACTTTTAATGTGGTAATTCGGCCAGCAAACAGCTTTCAGCCAAAGCAGTGTAGGAGGGGGGATTCGAAAAAACACTTGACCCCGGGGTCAAGGAAATTTCCACTTTTTGGAGCCGACACCAAACTGCCTCTTTTTGGCCTGATCCAACTCCAAACCCATTGGAAAACAGGTATTGATCACTTGTGATGTGGTAAATCGGCCAGCAAACAACTTTCAGCCAAAACAGTGGAGGAGGGGGGATTTGAAAAAACACTTGACCCTGGGGTCAAGGAAATTTCCACTTTTTGGAGCCGACACCAAACTGCCTCTTTTTGGCCTGATCCACCTCCAAACCCGTTGGAAATCAGGTATTGATCACTTTTAATGTGGTAAATCGGCAAGCAAACAGCTTTCAGCCAAAGCACTGGAGGAGGGGGGATTTGTAAAAACACTTGATCCCGGGGTCAAGGAAATTTCTCTTTTTGGAGCCGACACCAAACTGCCTCTTTTTGGCCTGATCCACCTCCAAACCCGTTGGAAAACAGGTGTTGATCACTTTTAATGTGGTAAATCGGCCAGAAAACAGCTGTCAGCCAAAGCAGTGGAGGAGGGGGGATTTGAAAAAACACTTGACCCCGGGGTCAAGGAAATTTCTGTTTTTAGAGCCGACACAAAACTGCCTCTTTTTGGCCTGATCCACCTCCAAACCCGTTGGAAAATAGGTATTGATCACTGTTAATGTGGTAAATCGGCCAGCAAACAGCTTTCAGCCAAAACAGTGGAGGAGGGGGGATTTGAAAAAACACTTGACCCCGGGGTCAAGGAAATTTCTGTTTTTAGAGCCGACACAAAACTGCCTCTTTTTGGCCTGATCCACCTCCAAACCCATTGGAAAACAGGTATTGATCACTGTTAATGTGGTAAATCGGCCAGCAAACAGCTTTCAGCCAAAACAGTGGAGGAGGGGGGATTTGAAAAAACACTTGACCCCGGGGTCAAGGAAATTTCTGTTTTTAGAGCTGACACCAAACTGCCTCTTTTTGGCCTGATCCACCTCCAAACCCATTGGAAACAGGTATTGATCACTGTTAATGTGGTAAATCGGCCAGCAAACAGCTTTCAGCCAAAACAGTGGAGGAGGGGGGATTTGAATAAAAACACTTGACCCCGGGGTCAAGGAAATTTCTCTTTTTGGAGCCGACACCAAACTGCCTCTTTTTGGCCTGATCCACCTCCAAACCCATTGGAAAACAGGTATTGATCACTTGTGATGTGGTAAATCGGCCAGCAAACAACTTTCAGCCAAAACAGTGGAGGAGGGGGGATTTGAAAAAACACTTGACCCCGGGGTCAAGGAAATTTCCACTTTTTGGAGCCGACACCAAACTGCCTCTTTTTGGCCTGATCCACCTCCAAACCCGTTGGAAAACAGGTATTGATCACTTTTAATGTGGTAAATCGGCCAGCAAACAGCTTTCAGCCAAAGCAGTGGAGGAGGGGGGATTTGTAAAAACACTTGATCCCGGGGTCAAGGAAATTTACGATTTTGGAGCCGACACCAAACTGCCTCTTTTTGGCCTGATCCACCTCCAAACCCGTTGGAAAACAGGTGTTGATCACTTTTAATGTGGTAAATCGGCCAGCAAACAGCTGTCAGCCAAGGCAGTGGAGGAGGGGGGATTTGAAAAAACACTTGACCCCGGGGTCAAGGAAATTTCTGTTTTTAGAGCCGACACAAAACTGCCTCTTTTTGGCCTGATCCACCTCCAAACCCATTGGAAAACAGGTATTGATCACTGTTAATGTGGTAAATCGGCCAGCAAACAACTTTCAGCCAAAACAGTGGAGGAGGGGGGATTTGAAAAAACACTTGACCCCGGGGTCAAGGAAATTTCTGTTTTTGGAACCGGCACCAAACGGCCTCTTTTTGGCCTGATCCACCTCCAAACCCGTTGGAAAACAGGTGTTGATCACTTTTAATGTGGTAAATCGGCAAGCAAACAGCTTTCAGCCTAAGCAGTGTAGGAGGGGGGATTTGTAAAAACACTTGATCCCAGGGTCAAGGAAATTTACGATTTTGGAGCCGACACCAAACTGCCTCTTTTTGGCCTGATCCACCTCCAAACCCGTTGGAAAACAGGTGTTGATCACTTTTAATGTGGTAAATCGGCCAGCAAACAGCTGTCAGCCAAAACAGTGGAGGAGGGGGGATTCGAAAAAACACTTGACCCCGGGGTCAAGGAAATTTCCACTTTTTGGAGCCGACACCAAACTGCCTCTTTTTGGCCTGATCCACCTCCAAACCCATTGGAAAACAGGTATTGATCACTTTTAATGTGGTAATTCGGCCAGCAAACAGCTGTCAGCCAAAGCAGTGTAGGAGGGGGGATTCGAAAAAACACTTGACCCCGGGGTCAAGGAAATTTCCACTTTTTGGAGCCGACACCAAACTGCCTCTTTTTAGCTTGATCCACCTCCAAACCCATTGGAAAACAGGTATTGATCACTTGTGATGTGGTAAATCGGCCAGCAAACAACTTTCAGCCGAAGCAGTGTAGGAGGGGGGATTTGAAAAAACACTTGACCCCGGGGTCAAGGAAATTTCCACTTTTTGGAGCCGACACCAAACTGCCTCTTTTTGGCCTGATCCACCTCCAAACCCATTGGAAAACAGGTATTGATCACTTGTGATGTGGTAAATCGGCCAGCAAACAACTTTCAGCCAAAACAGTGGAGGAGGGGGGATTTGAAAAAACACTTGACCCCGGGGTCAAGGAAATTTCCACTTTTTGGAGCCGACACCAAACTGCCTCTTTTTGGCCTGATCCACCTCCAAACCCGTTGGAAAACAGGTGTTGATCACTTTTAATGTGGTAAATCGGCAAGCAAACAGCTTTCAGCCAAAACAGTGTAGGAGGGGGGATTTGTAAAAACACTTGATCCCGGGGTCAAGGAAATTTCTGTTTTTAGAGCCGACACAAAACTGCCTCTTTTTGGCCTGATCCACCTCCAAACCCGTTGGAAAACAGGTATTGATCACTTGTGATGTGGTAAATCAGCCAGCAAACAGCTTTCAGCCAAAACAGTGGAGGAGGGGGGATTTGAAAAAACACTTGACCCCGGGGTCAAGGAAATTTCTGTTTTTAGAGCCGACACAAAACTGCCTCTTTTTGGCCTGATCCACCTCCAAACCCGTTGGAAAACAGGTATTGATCACTTGTGATGGGGTAAATCGGCCAGCAAACAACTTTCAGCCAAAACAGTGGAGGAGGGGGGATTTGAAAAAACACTTGACCCCGGGGTCAAGGAAATTTCCACTTTTTGGAGCCGACACCAAACTGCCTCTTTTTGGCCTGATCCACCTCCAAACCCGTTGGAAAACAGGTGTTGATCACTTTTAATGTGGTAAATCGGCCAGCAAACACCTGTCAGCCAAAACAGTGGAGGAGGGGGGATTTGAAAAAACACTTGACCCCGGTGTCAAGGAAATTTCTGTTTTTAGAGCCGACACAAAACTGCCTCTTTTTGGCCTGATCCACCTCCAAACCCGTTGGAAAACAGGTGTTGATCACTTGTTAATGTGGTAAATCGGCCAGCAAACAGCTTTCAGCCAAAACAGTGGAGGAGGGGGGATTTGTAAAAACACTTGACCCCGGGGTCAAGGAAATTTACGCTTTTGGAGCCGACACGAAACTGCCTCTTTTTTGCCTGATCCACCTCCAAACCAATTGGAAAACAGGTGTTGATCACTTTTAATGTGGTAAATCGGCCAGCAAACAGCTGTCAGCCAAAGCAGTGGAGGAGGGGGGATTTGAAAAAACACTTGACCCCGGGGTCAAGGAAATTTCTCTTTTTGGAGCCGACACCAAACTGCCTCTTTTTGGCCTGATCCAACTCCAAACCCATTGGAAAACAGGTATTGATCACTTTTAATGTGGTAAATCGGCCAGCAAACAGCTTTCAGCCAAAACAGTGGAGGAGGGGGGATTTGAAAAAACACTTGACCCCGGGGTAAGGAAATTTCTGTTTTTGGAACCGGCACCAAACGGCCTCTTTTTGGCCTGATCCACCTCCAAACCCGTTGGAAAACAGGTATTGATCACTTGTGATGTGGTAAATCAGCCAGCAAACAGCTTTCAGCCAAAACAGTGGAGGAGGGGGGATTTGTAAAAACACTTGACCCCGGGGTCAAGGAAATTTACGCTTTTGGAGCCGACACGAAACGGCCTCTTTTTTGCCTGATCCACCTCCAAACCAATTGGAAAACAGGTGTTGATCCCTTTTAATGTGGTAAATCGGCCAGCAAACAGCTGTCAGTCAAAGCAGTCTAGGAGGGGGGATTCGAAAAAACACTTGACCAAGGTCAAGGAAATTTCCACTTTTTGGAGCCGACACCAAACTGCCTCTTTTTAGCTTGATCCACCTCCAAACCCATTGGAAAACAGGTATTGATCACTTGTGATGTGGTAAATCGGCCAGCAAACAACTTTCAGCCAAAGCAGTGTAGGAGGGGGGATTCGAAAAAACACTTGACCCCGGGGTCAAGGAAATTTCCACTTTTTGGAGCCGACACCAAACTGCCTCTTTTTGGCCTGATCCACCTCCAAACCCATTGGAAAACAGGTATTGATCACTTGTGATGTGGTAAATCGGCCAGCAAACAGCTTTCAGCCAAAACAGTGGAGGAGGGGGGATTTGAAAAAACACTTGACCCCGGGGTCAAGGAAATTTCCACTTTTTGGAGCCGACACCAAACTGCCTTTTTTGGCCTGATCCACCTCCAAACCCGTTGGAAAACAGGTGTTGATCACTTTTAATGTGGTAAATCGGCCAGCAAACAGCTTTCAGCCAAAGCAGTGTAGGAGGGGGGATTTGTAAAAACACTTGATCCCGGGGTCAAGGAAATTTCTGTTTTTAGAGCCGACACAAAACTGCCTCTTTTTGGCCTGATCCACCTCCAAACCCGTTGGAAAATAGGTATTGGTCACTGTTAATGTGGTAAATCGGCCAGCAAACAGCTTTCAGCCAAAACAGTGGAGGAGGGGGGATTTGAAAAAACACTTGACCCCGGGGTCAAGGAAATTTCTGTTTTTAGAGCCGACACAAAACTGCCTCTTTTTGGCCTGATCCACCTCCAAACCTGTTGGAAAACAGGTATTGATCACTTTTAATGTGGTAAATCGGCCAGCAAACAGCTTTCAGCCAAAACAGTGGAGGAGGGGGGATTTGAAAAAACACTTGACCCCGGGGTCAAGGAAATTTCTGTTTTTGGAACCGGCACCAAACGGCCTCTTTTTGGCATGATCCACCTCCAAACCCGTTGGAAAACAGGTATTGATCACTTGTGATGTGGTAAATCAGCCAGCAAACAGCTTTCAGCCAAAACAGTGGAGGAGGGGGGATTTGTAAAAACACTTGACCCCGGGGTCAAGGAAATTTACGCTTTTGGAGCCGACACGAAACGGCCTCTTTTTTGCCTGATCCACCTCCAAACCAATTGGAAAACAGGTGTTGATCACTTTTAATGTGGTAAATCGGCCAGCAAACAGCTTTCAGTCAAAGCAGTGTAGGAGGGGGGATTCGAAAAAACACTTGACCAAGGTCAAGGAAATTTCCACTTTTTGGAGCCGACACCAAACTGCCTCTTTTTAGCTTGATCCACCTCCAAACCCATTGGAAAACAGGTATTGATCACTTGTGATGTGGTAAATCGGCCAGCAAACAACTTTCAGCCAAAGCAGTGTAGGAGGGGGGATTCGAAAAAACACTTGACCCCGGGGTCAAGGAAATTTCCACTGTTTGGAGCCGACACCAAACTGCCTCTTTTTGGCCTGATCCACCTCCAAACCCATTGGAAAACAGGTATTGATCACTTGTGATGTGGTAAATCGGCCAGCAAACAGCTTTCAGCCAAAACAGTGGAGGAGGGGGGATTTGAAAAAACACTTGACCCCGGGGTCAAGGAAATTTCCACTTTTTGGAGCCGACACCAAACTGCCTCTTTTTGGCCTGATCCACCTCCAAACCCGTTGGAAAACAGGTGTTGATCACTTTTAATGTGGTAAATCGGCCAGCAAACAGCTTTCAGCCAAAGCAGTGTAGGAGGGGGGATTTGTAAAAACACTTGATCCCGGGGTCAAGGAAATTTCTGTTTTTAGAGCCGACACAAAACTGCCTCTTTTTGGCCTGATCCACCTCCAAACCCGTTGGAAAATAGGTATTGATCACTGTTAATGTGGTAAATCGGCCAGCAAACAGCTTTCAGCCAAAACAGTGGAGGAGGGGGGATTTGAAAAAACACTTGACCCCGGGGTCAAGGAAATTTCTGTTTTTAGAGCCGACACAAAACTGCCTCTTTTTGGCCTGATCCACCTCCAAACCCGTTGGAAAACAGGTATTGATCACTTGTGATGTGGTAAATCGGCCAGCAAACAACTTTCAGCCAAAACAGTGGAGGAGTGGGGATTTGAAAAAACACTTGACCCCGGGGTCAAGGAAATTTCCACTTTTTTGAGCCGACACCAAACTGCCTCTTTTTGGCCTGATCCACCTCCAAACCCGTTGGAAAACAGGTGTTGATCACTTTTAATGTGGTAAATCGGCCAGCAAACAGCTGTCAGCCAAAACAGTGGAGGAGGGGGGATTTGAAAAAACACTTGACCCCGGTGTCAAGGAAATTTCTGTTTTTAGAGCCGACACAAAACTGCCTCTTTTTGGCCTGATCCACCTCCAAACCCGTTGGAAAACAGGTATTGATCACTGTTAATGTGGTAAATCGGCCAGCAAACAGCTTTCAGCCAAAACAGTGGAGGAGGGGGGATTTGAAAAAACACTTGACCCCGGGGTCAAGGAAATTTCTGTTTTTGGAACCGGCACCAAACGGCCTCTTTTTGGCCTGATCCACCTCCAAACCCGTTGGAAAACAGGTATTGATCACTTGTGATGTGGTAAATCAGCCAGCAAACAGCTTTCAGCCAAAACAGTGGAGGAGGGGGGATTTGTAAAAACACTTGACCCCGGGGTCAAGGAAATTTACTCTTTCGGAGCCGACACGAAACGGCCTCTTTTTTGCCTGATCCACCTCCAAACCAATTGGAAAACAGGTGTTGATCACTTTTAATGTGGTAAATCGGCCAGCAAACAGCTGTCAGCCAAAGCAGTGGAGGAGGGGGGATTTGAAAAAACACTTGACCCCGGGGTCAAGGAAATTTCTCTTTTTGGAGCCGACACCAAACTGCCTCTTTTTGGCCTGATCCACCTCCAAACCCATTGGAAAACAGGTATTGATCACTTTTAATGTGGTAAATCGGCCAGCAAACAGCTTTCAGCCAAAACAGTGGAGGAGGGGGGATTTGAAAAAACACTTGACCCCGGGGTCAAGGAAATTTCTGTTTTTGGAACCGGCACCAAACGGCCTCTTTTTGGCCTGATCCACCTCCAAACCCGTTGGAAAACACGTATTGATCACTTGTGATGTGGTAAATCAGCCAGCAAACAGCTTTCAGCCAAAACAGTGGAGGAGGGGGGATTTGAAAAAACACTTGACCCCGGGGTCAAGGAAATTTACGCTTTTGGAGCCGACACGAAACGGCCTCTTTTTTGCCTGATCCACCTCCAAACCAATTGGAAAACAGGTGTTGATCACTTTTAATGTGGTAAATCGGCCAGCAAACAGCTTTCAGCCAAAACAGTGGAGGAGGGGGGATTTGAAAAAACACTTGACCCCGGGGTCAAGGAATTTTCCACTTTTTGGAGCCGACACCAAACTGCCTCTTTTTGGCCTGATCCACCTCCAAACCCATTGGAAAACAGGTATTGATCACTTGTGATATGGTAAATCGGCCAGCAAACAACTTTCAGCCAAAACAGTGGAGGAGGGGGGATTTGAAAAAACACTTGACACTTGGTCAAGGAAATTTCTGTTTTTAGAGCCGACACCAAACTGCCTCCTTTTGGCCTGATCCACCTCCAAACCCGTTGGAAAACAGGTACTGATCACTGTTAATGTGGTAAATCGGCCAGCAAACAGCTTTCAGCCAAAACAGTGGAGGAGGGGGGATTTGTAAAAACACTTGACCCCGGGGTCAAGGAAATTTCTCTTTTTGGAGCCGACACCAAACTGCCTCTTTTTGGCCTGATCCACCTCCAAACCCGTTGGAAAACAGGTATTGATCACTGTTAATGTGGTAAATCGGCCAGCAAACAGCTTTCAGCCAAAACAGTGGAGGAGGGGGGATTTGAAAAAACACTTGATCCCGGGGTCAAGGAAATTTCTCTTTTTGGAGCCGACACCAAACTGCCTCTTTTTGGCCTGATCCACCTCCAAACCCGTTGGAAAACAGGTATTGATCACTTTTAATGTGGTAATTCGGCTAGCAAACAGCTTTCAGCCAAAGCAGTGTAGGAGGGGGGATTTGAAAAAACACTTGACCCCGGGGTCAAGGAATTTTCCACTTTTTGGAGCCGACACCAAACTGCCTCTTTTTGGCCTGATCCACCTCCAAACCCATTGGAAAACAGGTATTGATCACTTGTGATGTGGTAAATCGGCCAGCAAACAACTTTCAGTCAAAACAGTGGAGGAGGGGGGATTTGAAAAAACACTTGACCCCGGGGTCAAGGAATTTTCCACTTTTTGGAGCCGACACCAAACTGCCTCTTTTTGGCCTGATCCACCTCCAAACCCATTGGAAAACAGGTATTGATCACTTTTAATGTAGTAAATCGGCAAGCAAACAGCTTTCAGTCAAAGCAGTGGAGGAGGGGGGATTTGAAAAAACACTTGACCCCGGGGTCAAGGAAATTTCTGTTTTTAGAGCCGACACAAAACTGCCTCTTTTTGGCCTGATCCACCTCCAAACCCATTGGAAAACAGGTATTGATCACTTGTGATGTGTTAAATCGGCCAGCAAACAGCTTTCAGCCAAAACAGTGGAGGAGGGGGATTTGTAAAAACACTTGACCCCGGGGTCAAGGAAATTTACGATTTTGGAGCCGACACGAAACGGCGTCTTTTTGGCCTGATCCACCTCCAAACCCATTGGAAAACAGGTGTTGATCACTTTTAATGTGGTAAATCGGCCAGCAAACAGCTGTCAGCCAAAGCAGTGGAGGAGGGGGGATTTGAAAAAACACTTGACCCCGGGGTCAAGGAATTTTCCACTTTTTGGAGCCGACACCAAACTGCCTCTTTTTGGCCTGATCCACCTCCAAACCCATTGGAAAACAGGTATTGATCACTTGTGATGTGGTAAATCGGCCAGCAAACAACTTTCAGCCAAAGTAGTGGAGGAGGGGGGATTTGTAAAAACACTTGATCCCGGGTCAAGGAAATTTACGATTTTGGAGCCGACACCAAACTGCCTCTTTTTGGCCTGATCCACCTCCAAACCCGTTGGAAAACAGGTGTTGATCACTTTTAATGTGGTAAATCGGCCAGCAAACAGCTGTCAGCGAAAGCAGTGGAGGAGGGGGGATTTGAAAAAACACTTGACCCCGGGATCAAGGAAATTTCTCTTTCGGGAGCCGACACCAAACTGCCTCTTTTTTGCCTGATCCACCTCCAAACCCATTGGAAAACAGGTATTGATCACTTTTAATGTGGTAAATCGGCCAGCAAACAGCTTTCAGCCAAAGCAGTGTAGGAGGGGGGATTCGAAAAAACACTTGACCCCGGGGTCAAGGAAATTTCCACTTTTTGGAGCCGACACCAAACTGCCTCTTTTTGGCCTGATCCACCTCCAAACCCATTGGAAAACAGGTATTGATCACTTGTGATGTGGTAAATCGGCCAGCAAACAACTTTCAGCCAAAACAGTGGAGGAGGGGGGGTTTGAAAAAACACTTGACCCCGGGGTCAAGGAAATTTCCACTTTTTGGAGCCGACACCAAACTGCCTCTTTTTGGCCTGATCCACCTCCAAACCCGTTGGAAAACAGGTGTTGATCACTTGTGATGTGGTAAATCGGCAAGCAAACAGCTTTCAGCCAAAGCAGTGTAGGAGGGGGGATTTGTAAAAACACTTGATCCCGGGGTCAAGGAAATTTCTGTTTTTAGAGCCGACACAAAACTGCCTCTTTTTGGCCTGATCCACCTCCAAACCCGTTGGAAAATAGGTATTGATCACTGTTAATGTGGTAAATCGGCCAGCAAACAGCTTTCAGCCAAAACAGTGGAGGAGGGGGGATTTGAAAAAACACTTGACCCCGGGGTCAAGGAAATTTCTGTTTTTAGAGCCGACACAAAACTGCCTCTTTTTGGCCTGATCCACCTCCAAACCCGTTGGAAAACAGGTATTGATCACTGTTAATGTGATAAATCGGCCAGCAAACAGCTTTCAGCCAAAACAGTGGAGGAGGGGGGATTTGAAAAAACACTTGACCCCGGGGTCAAGGAAATTTCTGTTTTTAGAGCCGACACAAAACTGCCTCTTTTTGGCCTGATCCACCTCCAAACCCGTTGGAAAACAGGTATTGATCACTGTTAATGTGGTAAATCGGCCAGCAAACAGCTTTCAGCCAAAACAGTGGAGGAGGGGGGATTTGAAAAAACACTTGACCCCGGGGTCAAGGAAATTTCTCTTTTTGGAGCCGACACCAAACTGCCTCTTTTTGGCCTGATCCACCTCCAAACCCATTGGAAAACAGGTATTGATCACTTGTGATGTGGTAAATCGGCCAGCAAACAACTTTCAGCCAAAACAGTGGAGGAGGGGGGATTTGAAAAAACACTTGACCCCGGGATCAAGGAAATTTCTGTTTTTAGAGCCGACACCAAACTGCCTCTTTTTGGCCTGATCCACCTCCAAACCCGTTGGAAAACAGGTGTTGATCACTTTTAATGTGGTAAATCGGCCAGCAAACAGCTGTCAGCCAAAGCAGTGGAGGAGGGGGGATTTAAAAAAACACTTGACCCCGGGGTCAAGGAAATTTCTGTTTTTAGAGCCGACACAAAACTGCCTCTTTTTGGCCTGATCCACCTCCAAACCCATTGGAAAATAGGTATTGATCACTGTTAATGTGGTAAATCGGCCAGCAAACAGCTTTCAGCCAAAACAGTGGAGGAGGGGGGATTCGAAAAAACACTTGACCCCGGGGTCAAGGAAATTTCTCTTTTTGGAGCCGACACCAAACTGCCTCTTTTTGGCCTGATCCACCTCCAAACCCATTGGAAAACAGGTATTGATCACTTGTGATGTGGTAAATCGGCCAGCAAACAGCTTTCAGCCAAAACAGTGGAGGAGGGGGGATTTGAAAAAACACTTGACCCCGGGGTCAAGGAAATTTCTGTTTTTGGAGCCGACACCAAACTGCCTCTTTTTGGCCTGATCCACCTCCAAACCCATTGGAAAACAGGTATTGATCACTTGTGATGTGGTAAATCGGCCAGCAAACAACTTTCAGCCAAAACAGTGGAGGAGGGGGGATTTGAAAAAACACTTGACCCGGGATCAAGGAAATTTCTGTTTTTAGAGCCGACACCAAACTGCCTCTTTTTGGCCTGATCCACCTCCAAACCCGTTGGAAAACAGGTATTGATCACTGTTAATGTGGTAAATCGGCAAGCAAACAGCTTTCAGCCAAAGCAGTGGAGGAGGGGGGATTCGAAAAAACACTTGACCCCGGGGTCAAGGAAATTTCCACTTTTTGGAGCCGACACCAAACTGCCTCTTTTTGGCCTGATCCACCTCCAAACCCATTGGAAAACAGGTATTGATCACTTGTGATGTGGTAAATCGGCCAGCAAACAACTTTCAGCCAAAACAGTGGAGGAGTGGGGATTTGAAAAAACACTTGACCCTGGGGTCAAGGAAATTTCCACTTTTTGGAGCCGACACCAAACTGCCTCTTTTTGGCCTGATCCACCTCCAAACCCGTTGGAAATCAGGTATTGATCACTTTTAATGTGGTAAATCGGCAAGCAAACAGCTTTCAGCCAAAGCACTGGAGGAGGGGGGATTTGTAAAAACACTTGACCCCGGGGTCAAGGAAATTTGTCTTTTTGGAGCCGACACCAAACTGCCTCTTTTTGGCCTGATCCACCTCCAAACCCGTTGGAAAACAGGTGTTGATCACTTTTAATGTGGTAAATCGGCCAGAAAACAGCTGTCAGCCAAAGCAGTGGAGGAGGGGGGATTTGAAAAAACACTTGACCCTGGGGTCAAGGAAATTTCTGTTTTTAGAGCTTACACAAAACTGCCTCTTTTTGGCCTGATCCACCTCCAAACCCGTTGGAAAATAGGTATTGATCACTGTTAATGTGGTAAATCGGCCAGCAAACAGCTTTCAGCCAAAACAGTGGAGGAGGGGGGATTTGAAAAAACACTTGACCCCGGGGTCAAGGAAATTTCTGTTTTTAGAGCCGACACAAAACTGCCTCTTTTTGGCCTGATCCACCTCCAAACCCATTGGAAAACAGGTATTGATCACTGTTAATGTGGTAAATCGGCCAGCAAACAGCTTTCAGCCAAAACAGTGGAGGAGGGGGGATTTGAAAAAACACTTGACCCCGGGGTCAAGGAAATTTCTGTTTTTAGAGCCGACACAAAACTGCCTCTTTTTGGCCTGATCCACCTCCAAACCCATTGGAAAACAGGTATTGATCACTGTTAATGTGGTAAATCGGCCAGCAAACAGCTTTCAGCCAAAACAGTGGAGGAGGGGGGATTTGAAAAAACACTTGATCCCGGGGTCAAGGAAATTTCTGTTTTTAGAGCCGACACCAAACTGCCTCTTTTTGGCCTGATCCACCTCCAAACCCATTGGAAACAGGTATTGATCACTGTTAATGTGGTAAATCGGCCAGCAAACAGCTTTCAGCCAAAACAGTGGAGGAGGGGGGATTTGAATAAAAACACTTGACCCCGGGGTCAAGGAAATTTCTCTTTTTGGAGCCGACACCAAACTGCCTCTTTTTGGCCTGATCCACCTCCAAACCCATTGGAAAACAGGTATTGATCACTTTTAATGTGGTAATTCGGCCAGCAAACAGCTTTCAGCCAAAGCAGTGTAGGAGGGGGGATTCGAAAAAACACTTGACCCCGGGGTCAAGGAAATTTCCACTTTTTGGAGCCGACACAAAACGGCCTCTTTTTGGCCTGATCCACCTCCAAACCCATTGGAAAACAGGTATTGATCACTTGTGATGTGGTAAATCGGCCAGCAAACAACTTTCAGCCAAAACAGTGGAGGAGGGGGGATTTGAAAAAACACTTGACCCCGGGATCAAGGAAATTTCTGTTTTTAGAGCCGACACCAAACTGCCTCTTTTTGGCCTGATCCACCTCCAAACCCGTTGGAAAACAGGTATTGATCACTGTTAATGTGGTAAATCGGCCAGCAAACAGCTTTCAGCCAAAACAGTGGAGGAGGGGGGATTTGAAAAAACACTTGACCCCGGGGTCAAGGAAATTTCTCTTTTTGGAGCCGACACCAAACTGCCTCTTTTTGGCCTGATCCACCTCCAAACCCATTGGAAAACAGGTACTGATCACTTTTAATGTGGTAATTCGGCCAGCAAACAGCTTTCAGCCAAAGCAGTGTAGGAGGGGGGATTCGAAAAAACACTTGACCCCGGGGTCAAGGAAATTTCCACTTTTTGGAGCCGACACCAAACTGCCTCTTTTTGGCCTGATCCACCTCCAAACCCATTGGAAAACAGGTATTGATCACTTGTGATGTGGTAAATCGGCCAGCAAACAACTTTCAGCCAAAACAGTGGAGGAGGGGGGATTTGAAAAAACACTTGACCCCGGGGTCAAGGAAATTTCCACTTTTTGGAGCCGACACCAAACTGCCTCTTTTTGGCCTGATCCACCTCCAAACCCGTTGGAAAACAGGTATTGATCACTTTTAATGTGGTAAATCGGCAAGCAAACAGCTTTCAGCCAAAGCAGTAGAGGAGGGGGGATTTGTAAAAACACTTGATCCCGGGGTCAAGGAAATTTACGATTTTGGAGCCGACACCAAACTGCCTCTTTTTGGCCTGATCCACCTCCAAACCCGTTGGAAAACAGGTATTGATCACTTTTAATGTGGTAAATCGGCCAGCAAACAGCTGTCAGCCAAAGCAGTGGAGGAGGGGGGATTTGAAAAAACACTTGACCCCGGGGTCAAGGAAATTTCTGTTTTTAGAGCCGACACCAAACTGCCTCTTTTTGGCCTGATCCACCTCGAAACCCATTGGAATACAGGTATTGATCACTGTTAATGTGGTAAATCGGCCAGCAAACAGCGTTCAGCCAAAACAGTGGAGGAGGGGGGATTTGAAAAAACACTTGACCCCGGGGTCAAGGAAATGTCCGTTTTTGGAACCGGCACCAAACTGCCTCTTTTTGGCCTGATCCACCTCCAAACCCGTTGGAAAACAGGTATTGATCACTTGTGATGTGTTAAATCGGCCAGCAAACAGCTTTCAGCCAAAACAGTGGAGGAGGGGGATTTGTAAAAACACTTGACCCCGGGGTCAAGGAAATTTACGATTTTGGAGCCGACACGAAACGGCCTCTTTTTGGCCTGATCCACCTCCAAACCCATTGGAAAACAGGTGTTGATCACTTTTAATGTGGTAAATCGGCCAGCAAACAGCTGTCAGCCAAAGCAGTGGAGGAGGGGGGATTTGAAAAAACACTTGACCCCGGGGTCAAGGAATTTTCCACTTTTTGGAGCCGACACCAAACTGCCTCTTTTTGGCCTGATCCACCTCCAAACCCATTGGAAAACAGGTATTGATCACTTGTGATGTGGTAAATCGGCCAGCAAACAACTTTCAGCCAAAACAGTGGAGGAGGGGGGATTTGAAAAAACACTTGACCCCGGGGTCAAGGAAATTTCTGTTTTTAGAGCCGACACCAAACTGCCTCTTTTTGGCCTGATCCACCTCCAAACCCGTTGGAATACAGGTGTTGATCACTTTTAATGTGGTAAATCGGCCAGCAAACAGCTTTCAGCCAAAACAGTGGAGGAGGGGGGATTTGAAAAAACACTTGACCCCGGGGTCAAGGAAATGTCCGTTTTTGGAACCCGCACCAAACGGCCTCTTTTTGGCCTGATCCACCTCCAAACCCGTTGGAAAACAGGTGTTGATCACTTTTAATGTGGTAAATCGGCCAGCAAACAGCTGTCAGCCAAAGCAGTGGAGGAGGGGGGATTTGAAAAAACACTTGACCCCGGGGTCAAGGAAATTTCTGTTTTTAGAGCCGACACCAAACTGCCTCTTTTTGGCCTGATCCACCTCCAAACCCGTTGGAAAACAGGTATTGATCACTGTTAATGTGGTAAATCGGCCAGCAAACAGCTTTCAGCCAAAGCAGTGTAGGAGGGGGGATTTGAAAAAACACTTGACCCCGGGGTCAAGGAAATTTCTCTTTTTGGAGCCGACACCAAACTGCCTCTTTTTGGCCTGATCCACCTCCAAACCCGTTGGAAAACAGGTATTGATCACTTGTGATGTGGTAAATCGGCCAGCAAACAGCTTTCAGCCAAAGCAGTGGAGGAGGGGGGATTTGACAAAACACTTGACCCCGGGGTCAAGGAAATTTCTGTTTTCAGAGCCGACACAAAACTGCCTCTTTTTGGCCTGATCCACCTCCAAACCCATTGGAAAACAGGTATTGATCACTGTTAATGTGGTAAATCGGCCAGCAAACAGCTTTCAGCCAAAACAGTGGAGGAGGGGGGATTTGAATAAAAACACTTGACCCCGGGGTCAAGGAAATTTCTCTTTTTGGAGCCGACACCAAACTGCCTCTTTTTGGCCTGATCCACCTCCAAACCCATTGGAAAACAGGTATTGATCACTTTTAATGTGGTAATTCGGCCAGCAAACAGCTTTCAGCCAAAGCAGTGTAGGAGGGGGGATTCGAAAAAACACTTGACCCCGGGGTCAAGGAAATTTCCACTTTTTGGAGCCGACACAAAACGGCCTCTTTTTGGCCTGATCCACCTCCAAACCCATTGGAAAACAGGTATTGATCACTTGTGATGTGGTAAATCGGCCAGCAAACAACTTTCAGCCAAAACAGTGGAGGAGGGGGGATTTGAAAAAACACTTGACCCCGGGGTCAAGGAAATTTCTCTTTTTGGAGCCGACACCAAACTGCCTCTTTTTGGCCTGATCCACCTCCAAACCCATTGGAAAACAGGTACTGATCACTTTTAATGTGGTAATTCGGCCAGCAAACAGCTTTCAGCCAAAGCAGTGTAGGAGGGGGGATTCGAAAAAACACTTGACCCCGGGGTCAAGGAAATTTCCACTTTTTGGAGCCGACACCAAACTGCCTCTTTTTGGCCTGATCCACCTCCAAACCCATTGGAAAACAGGTATTGATCACTTGTGATGTGGTAAATCGGCCAGCAAACAACTTTCAGCCAAAACAGTGGAGGAGGGGGGATTTGAAAAAACACTTGACCCCGGGGTCAAGGAAATTTCCACTTTTTGGAGCCGACACCAAACTGCCTCTTTTTGGCCTGATCCACCTCCAAACCCGTTGGAAAACAGGTATTGATCACTTTTAATGTGGTAAATCGGCAAGCAAACAGCTTTCAGCCAAAGCAGTAGAGGAGGGGGGATTTGTAAAAACACTTGATCCCGGGGTCAAGGAAATTTACGATTTTGGAGCCGACACCAAACTGCCTCTTTTTGGCCTGATCCACCTCCAAACCCGTTGGAAAACAGGTATTGATCACTTTTAATGTGGTAAATCGGCCAGCAAACAGCTGTCAGCCAAAGCAGTGGAGGAGGGGGGATTTGAAAAAACACTTGACCCCGGGGTCAAGGAAATTTCTGTTTTTAGAGCCGACACCAAACTGCCTCTTTTTGGCCTGATCCACCTCGAAACCCATTGGAATACAGGTATTGATCACTGTTAATGTGGTAAATCGGCCAGCAAACAGCGTTCAGCCAAAACAGTGGAGGAGGGGGGATTTGAAAAAACACTTGACCCCGGGGTCAAGGAAATGTCCGTTTTTGGAACCGGCACCAAACTGCCTCTTTTTGGCCTGATCCACCTCCAAACCCGTTGGAAAACAGGTATTGATCACTTGTGATGTGTTAAATCGGCCAGCAAACAGCTTTCAGCCAAAACAGTGGAGGAGGGGGATTTGTAAAAACACTTGACCCCGGGGTCAAGGAAATTTACGATTTTGGAGCCGACACGAAACGGCCTCTTTTTGGCCTGATCCACCTCCAAACCCATTGGAAAACAGGTGTTGATCACTTTTAATGTGGTAAATCGGCCAGCAAACAGCTGTCAGCCAAAGCAGTGGAGGAGGGGGGATTTGAAAAAACACTTGACCCCGGGGTCAAGGAATTTTCCACTTTTTGGAGCCGACACCAAACTGCCTCTTTTTGGCCTGATCCACCTCCAAACCCATTGGAAAACAGGTATTGATCACTTGTGATGTGGTAAATCGGCCAGCAAACAACTTTCAGCCAAAACAGTGGAGGAGGGGGGATTTGAAAAAACACTTGACCCCGGGGTCAAGGAAATTTCTGTTTTTAGAGCCGACACCAAACTGCCTCTTTTTGGCCTGATCCACCTCCAAACCCGTTGGAATACAGGTGTTGATCACTTTTAATGTGGTAAATCGGCCAGCAAACAGCTTTCAGCCAAAACAGTGGAGGAGGGGGGATTTGAAAAAACACTTGACCCCGGGGTCAAGGAAATGTCCGTTTTTGGAACCCGCACCAAACGGCCTCTTTTTGGCCTGATCCACCTCCAAACCCGTTGGAAAACAGGTGTTGATCACTTTTAATGTGGTAAATCGGCCAGCAAACAGCTGTCAGCCAAAGCAGTGGAGGAGGGGGGATTTGAAAAAACACTTGACCCCGGGGTCAAGGAAATTTCTGTTTTTAGAGCCGACACCAAACTGCCTCTTTTTGGCCTGATCCACCTCCAAACCCGTTGGAAAACAGGTATTGATCACTGTTAATGTGGTAAATCGGCCAGCAAACAGCTTTCAGCCAAATCAGTGTAGGAGGGGGGATTTGAAAAAACACTTGACCCCGGGGTCAAGGAAATTTCTCTTTTTGGAGCCGACACCAAACTGCCTCTTTTTGGCCTGATCCACCTCCAAACCCGTTGGAAAACAGGTATTGATCACTTGTGATGTGGTAAATCGGCCAGCAAACAGCTTTCAGCCAAAGCAGTGGAGGAGGGGGGATTTGACAAAACACTTGACCCCGGGGTCAAGGAAATTTCTGTTTTCAGAGCCGACACAAAACTGCCTCTTTTTGGCCTGATCCACCTCCAAACCCATTGGAAAACAGGTATTGATCACTGTTAATGTGGTAAATCGGCCAGCAAACAGCTTTCAGCCAAAACATTGGAGGAGGGGGGATTTGAAAAAACACTTGACCCCGGGGTCAAGGAAATTTCTCTTTTTGGAGCCGACACCAAACTGCCTCTTTTTGGCCTGATCCACCTCCAAACCCATTGGAAAACAGGTATTAATCACTTTTAATGTGGTATTTCGGCCACAAACAGCTTTCAGCCAAAGCAGTGTAGGAGGGGGGATTTGAAAAAACACTTGACCCCGGGGTCAAGGAAATTTCCACTTTTTGGAGCCGACACCAAACTGCCTCTTTTTGGCCTCATCCACCTCCAAACCCATTGGAAAACAGGTATTGATCACTTGTGATGTGATAAATCGGCCAGCAAACAGCTGTCAGCCAAAACAGTGGAGGAGGGGGGATTTGAAAAAACACTTGACCCCGGGGTCAAGGAAATTTCTGTTTTTAGAGCCGACACAAAACTGCCTCTTTTTGGCCTGATCCACCTCCAAACCCGTTGGAAAACAGGTATTGATCACTTGTGATGTGGTAAATCAGTCAGCAAACAGCTTTCAGCCAAAACAGTGGAGGAGGGGGGATTTGTAAAAACACTTGACCCCGGGGTCAAGGAAATTTACGCTTTTGGAGCCGACACGAAACGGCCTCTTTTTTGCCTGATCCACCTCCAAACCCATTGGAAAACAGGTGTTGATCACTTTTAATGTGGTAAATCGGCCAGCAAACAGCTTTCAGCCAAAGCAGTGGAGGAGGGGGGATTTGAAAAAACACTTGACCCCGGGGTCAAGGAAATTTCTGTTTTTAGAGCCGACACCAAACTGCCTCTTTTTGGCCTGATCCACCTCGAAACCCATTGGAATACAGGTATTGATCACTGTTAATGTGGTAAATCGGCCAGCAAACAGCTTTCAGCCAAAACAGTGGAGGAGGGGGGATTTGAAAAGACACTTGACCCCGGGGTCAAGGAAATGTCCGTTTTTGGAACCGGCACCAAACTGCCTCTTTTTGGCCTGATCCACCTCCAAACCCGTTGGAAAACAGGTATTGATCACTTGTGATGTGTTAAATCGGCCAGCAAACAGCTTTCAGCCAAAACAGTGGAGGAGGGGGATTTGTAAAAACACTTGACCCCGGGGTCAAGGAAATTTACGATTTTGGAGCCGACACGAAACGGCCTCTTTTTGGCCTGATCCACCTCCAAACCCATTGGAAAACAGGTGTTGATCACTTTTAATGTGGTAAATCGGCCAGCAAACAGCTGTCAGCCAAAGCAGTGGAGGAGGGGGGATTTGAAAAAACACTTGACCCCGGGGTCAAGGAATTTTCCACTTTTTGGAGCCGACACCAAACTGCCTCTTTTTGGCCTGATCCACCTCCAAACCCATTGGAAAACAGGTATTGATCACTTGTGATGTGGTAAATCGGCCAGCAAACAACTTTCAGCCAAAACAGTGGAGGAGGGGGGATTTGAAAAAACACTTGACCCCGGGGTCAAGGAAATTTCTGTTTTTAGAGCCGACACCAAACTGCCTCTTTTTGGCCTGATCCACCTCCAAACCCGTTGGAAAACAGGTACTGATCACTGTCAATGTGGTAAATCGGCCAGCAAACAGCTTTCAGCCAAAACAGTGGAGGAGGGGGGATTTGTAAAAACACTTGACCCCGGGGTCAAGGAAATTTACGATTTTGGAGCCGACACGAAACGGCCTCTTTTTGGCCTGATCCACCTCCAAACCCATTGGAAAACAGGTATTGATCACTTGTGATGGGGTAAATCGGCCAGCAAACAGCTTTCAGCCAAAACAGTGGAGGAGGGGGGATTTGTAAAAACACTTGACCCCGGGGTCAAGGAAATTCACGCTTTTGGAGCCGACACCAAACGGCCTCTTTTTGGCCTGATCCACCTCCAAACCCGTTGGAAAACAGATATTGATCACTTTTAATGTGGTAAATCGGCCAGCAAACAGCTTTCAGCCAAAGCAGTGGAGGAGGGGGGATTTGAAAAAACACTTGACCCCGGGGTCAAGGAAATTTCTGTTTTTAGAGCCGACACCAAACTGCCTCTTTTTGGCCTGATCCACCTCCAAACCCGTTGGAATACAGGTGTTGATCACTTTTAATGTGGTAAATCGGCCAGCAAACAGCTTTCAGCCAAAACAGTGGAGGAGGGGGGATTTGAAAAAACACTTGACCCCGGGGTCAAGGAAATGTCCGTTTTTGGAACCCGCACCAAACGGCCTCTTTTTGGCCTGATCCACCTCCAAACCCGTTGGAAAACAGGTGTTGATCACTTTTAATGTGGTAAATCGGCCAGCAAACAGCTGTCAGCCAAAGCAGTGGAGGAGGGGGGATTTGAAAAAACACTTGACCCCGGGGTCAAGGAAATTTCTGTTTTTAGAGCCGACACCAAACTGCCCCTTTTTGGCCTGATCCACCTCCAAACCCGTTGGAAAACAGGTATTGATCACTGTTAATGTGGTAAATCGGCCAGCAAACAGCTTTCAGCCAAAGCAGTGTAGGAGGGGGGATTTGAAAAAACACTTGACCCCGGGGTCAAGGAAATTTCTCTTTTTGGAGCCGACACCAAACTGCCTCTTTTTGGCCTGATCCACCTCCAAACCCGTTGGAAAACAGGTATTGATCACTTGTGATGTGGTAAATCGGCCAGCAAACAGCTTTCAGCCAAAGCAGTGGAGGAGGGGGGATTTGACAAAACAGTTGACCCCGGGGTCAAGGAAATTTCTGTTTTCAGAGCCGACACAAAACTGCCTCTTTTTGGCCTGATCCACCTCCAAACCCATTGGAAAACAGGTATTGATCACTGTTAATGTGGTAAATCGGCCAGCAAACAGCTTTCAGCCAAAACATTGGAGGAGGGGGGATTTGAAAAAACACTTGACCCCGGGGTCAAGGAAATTTCTCTTTTTGGAGCCGACACCAAACTGCCTCTTTTTGGCCTGATCCACCTCCAAACCCATTGGAAAACAGGTATTGATCACTTTTAATGTGGTATTTCGGCCACAAACAGCTTTCAGCCAAAGCAGTGTAGGAGGGGGGATTTGAAAAAACACTTGACCCCGGGGTCAAGGAAATTTCTGTTTTTAGAGCCGACACAAAACTGCCTCTTTTTGGCCTGATCCACCTCCAAACCCGTTGGAAAACAGGTATTGATCACTTGTGATGTGGTAAATCAGTCAGCAAACAGCTTTCAGCCAAAACAGTGGAGGAGGGGGGATTTGTAAAAACACTTGACCCCGGGGTCAAGGAAATTTACGCTTTTGGAGCCGACACGAAACGGCCTCTTTTTTGCCTGATCCACCTCCAAACCCATTGGAAAACAGGTGTTGATCACTTTTAATGTGGTAAATCGGCCAGCAAACAGCTTTCAGCCAAAGCAGTGGAGGAGGGGGGATTTGAAAAAACACTTGACCCCGGGGTCAAGGAAATTTCTGTTTTTAGAGCCGACACCAAACTGCCTCTTTTTGGCCTGATCCACCTCGAAACCCATTGGAATACAGGTATTGATCACTGTTAATGTGGTAAATCGGCCAGCAAACAGCTTTCAGCCAAAACAGTGGAGGAGGGGGGATTTGAAAAAACACTTGACCCCGGGGTCAAGGAAATGTCCGTTTTTGGAACCGGCACCAAACTGCCTCTTTTTGGCCTGATCCACCTCCAAACCCGTTGGAAAACAGGTATTGATCACTTGTGATGTGTTAAATCGGCCAGCAAACAGCTTTCAGCCAAAACAGTGGAGGAGGGGGATTTGTAAAAACACTTGACCCCGGGGTCAAGGAAATTTACGATTTTGGAGCCGACACGAAACGGCCTCTTTTTGGCCTGATCCACCTCCAAACCCATTGGAAAACAGGTGTTGATCACTTTTAATGTGGTAAATCGGCCAGCAAACAGCTGTCAGCCAAAGCAGTGGAGGAGGGGGGATTTGAAAAAACACTTGACCCCGGGGTCAAGGAATTTTCCACTTTTTGGAGCCGACACCAAACTGCCTCTTTTTGGCCTGATCCACCTCCAAACCCATTGGAAAACAGGTATTGATCACTTGTGATGTGGTAAATCGGCCAGCAAACAACTTTCAGCCAAAACAGTGGAGGAGGGGGGATTTGAAAAAACACTTGACCCCGGGGTCAAGGAAATTTCTGTTTTTAGAGCCGACACCAAACTGCCTCTTTTTGGCCTGATCCACCTCCAAACCCGTTGGAAAACAGGTACTGATCACTGTCAATGTGGTAAATCGGCCAGCAAACAGCTTTCAGCCAAAACAGTGGAGGAGGGGGGATTTGTAAAAACACTTGACCCCGGGGTCAAGGAAATTTACGATTTTGGAGCCGACACGAAACGGCCTCTTTTTGGCCTGATCCACCTCCAAACCCATTGGAAAACAGGTATTGATCACTTGTGATGGGGTAAATCGGCCAGCAAACAGCTTTCAGCCAAAACAGTGGAGGAGGGGGGATTTGTAAAAACACTTGACCCCGGGGTCAAGGAAATTCACGCTTTTGGAGCCGACACCAAACGGCCTCTTTTTGGCCTGATCCACCTCCAAACCCGTTGGAAAACAGATATTGATCACTTTTAATGTGGTAAATCGGCCAGCAAACAGCTTTCAGCCAAAGCAGTGGAGGAGGGGGGATTTGAAAAAACACTTGACCCCGGGGTCAAGGAAATTTCTGTTTTTAGAGCCGACACCAAACTGCCTCTTTTTGGCCTGATCCACCTCCAAACCCGTTGGAATACAGGTGTTGATCACTTTTAATGTGGTAAATCGGCCAGCAAACAGCTTTCAGCCAAAACAGTGGAGGAGGGGGGATTTGAAAAAACACTTGACCCCGGGGTCAAGGAAATGTCCGTTTTTGGAACCCGCACCAAACGGCCTCTTTTTGGCCTGATCCACCTCCAAACCCGTTGGAAAACAGGTGTTGATCACTTTTAATGTGGTAAATCGGCCAGCAAACAGCTGTCAGCCAAAGCAGTGGAGGAGGGGGGATTTGAAAAAACACTTGACCCCGGGGTCAAGGAAATTTCTGTTTTTAGAGCCGACACCAAACTGCCCCTTTTTGGCCTGATCCACCTCCAAACCCGTTGGAAAACAGGTATTGATCACTGTTAATGTGGTAAATCGGCCAGCAAACAGCTTTCAGCCAAAGCAGTGTAGGAGGGGGGATTTGAAAAAACACTTGACCCCGGGGTCAAGGAAATTTCTCTTTTTGGAGCCGACACCAAACTGCCTCTTTTTGGCCTGATCCACCTCCAAACCCGTTGGAAAACAGGTATTGATCACTTGTGATGTGGTAAATCGGCCAGCAAACAGCTTTCAGCCAAAGCAGTGGAGGAGGGGGGATTTGACAAAACAGTTGACCCCGGGGTCAAGGAAATTTCTGTTTTCAGAGCCGACACAAAACTGCCTCTTTTTGGCCTGATCCACCTCCAAACCCATTGGAAAACAGGTATTGATCACTGTTAATGTGGTAAATCGGCCAGCAAACAGCTTTCAGCCAAAACATTGGAGGAGGGGGGATTTGAAAAAACACTTGACCCCGGGGTCAAGGAAATTTCTCTTTTTGGAGCCGACACCAAACTGCCTCTTTTTGGCCTGATCCACCTCCAAACCCATTGGAAAACAGGTATTGATCACTTTTAATGTGGTATTTCGGCCACAAACAGCTTTCAGCCAAAGCAGTGTAGGAGGGGGGATTTGAAAAAACACTTGACCCCGGGGTCAAGGAAATTTCCACTTTTTGGAGCCGACACCAAACTGCCTCTTTTTGGCCTCATCCACCTCCAAACCCATTGGAAAACAGGTATTGATCACTTGTGATGTGATAAATCGGCCAGCAAACAGCTTTCAGCCAAAACAGTGGAGGAGGGGGGATTTGAAAAAACACTTGACCCCGGGGTCAAGGAAATTTCTGTTTTTAGAGCCGACACAAAACTGCCTCTTTTTGGCCTGATCCACCTCCAAACCCGTTGGAAAACAGGTATTGATCACTTGTGATGTGGTAAATCAGTCAGCAAACAGCTTTCAGCCAAAACAGTGGAGGAGGGGGGATTTGTAAAAACACTTGACCCCGGGGTCAAGGAAATTTACGCTTTTGGAGCCGACACGAAACGGCCTCTTTTTTGCCTGATCCACCTCCAAACCCATTGGAAAACAGGTGTTGATCACTTTTAATGTGGTAAATCGGCCAGCAAACAGCTTTCAGCCAAAGCAGTGGAGGAGGGGGGATTTGAAAAAACACTTGACCCCGGAGTCAAGGAAATTTCTGTTTTTAGAGCCGACACCAAACTGCCTCTTTTTGGCCTGATCCACCTCGAAACCCATTGGAATACAGGTATTGATCACTGTTAATGTGGTAAATCGGCCAGCAAACAGCTTTCAGCCAAAACAGTGGAGGAGGGGGGATTTGAAAAAACACTTGACCCCGGGGTCAAGGAAATGTCCGTTTTTGGAACCGGCACCAAACTGCCTCTTTTTGGCCTGATCCACCTCCAAACCCGTTGGAAAACAGGTATTGATCACTTGTGATGTGTTAAATCGGCCAGCAAACAGCTTTCAGCCAAAACAGTGGAGGAGGGGGATTTGTAAAAACACTTGACCCCGGGGTCAAGGAAATTTACGATTTTGGAGCCGACACGAAACGGCCTCTTTTTGGCCTGATCCACCTCCAAACCCATTGGAAAACAGGTGTTGATCACTTTTAATGTGGTAAATCGGCCAGCAAACAGCTGTCAGCCAAAGCAGTGGAGGAGGGGGGATTTGAAAAAACACTTGACCCCGGGGTCAAGGAATTTTCCACTTTTTGGAGCCGACACAAAACTGCCTCTTTTTGGCCTGATCCACCTCCAAACCCATTGGAAAACAGGTATTGATCACTTGTGATGTGGTAAATCGGCCAGCAAACAACTTTCAGCCAAAACAGTGGAGGAGGGGGGATTTGAAAAAACACTTGACCCCGGGGTCAAGGAAATTTCTGTTTTTAGAGCCGACACCAAACTGCCTCTTTTTGGCCTGATCCACCTCCAAACCCGTTGGAAAACAGGTACTGATCACTGTTAATGTGGTAAATCGGCCAGCAAACAGCTTTCAGCCAAAACAGTGGAGGAGGGGGGATTTGTAAAAACACTTGACCCCGGGGTCAAGGAAATTTACGATTTTGGAGCCGACACCAAACGGCCTCTTTTTGGCCTGATCCACCTCCAAACCCATTGGAAAACAGGTATTGATCACTTGTGATGGGGTAAATTGGCCAGCAAACAGCTTTCAGCCAAAACAGTGGAGGAGGGGGGATTTGTAAAAACACTTGACCCCGGGGTCAAAGAAATTCACGCTTTTGGAGCCGACACCAAACGGCCTCTTTTTGGCCTGATCCACCTCCAAACCCGTTGGAAAACAGATATTGATCACTTTTACTGTGGTAAATCGGCCAGCAAACAGCTTTCAGCCAAAGCAGTGGAGGAGGGGGGATTTGAAAAAACACTTGACCCCGGGGTCAAGGAAATTTCTGTTTTTAGAGCCGACACCAAACTGCCTCTTTTTGGCCTGATCCACCTCCAAACCCGTTGGAATACAGGTGTTGATCACTTTTAATGTGGTAAATCGGCCAGCAAACAGCTTTCAGCCAAAACAGTGGAGGAGGGGGGATTTGAAAAAACACTTGACCCCGGGGTCAAGGAAATGTCCGTTTTTGGAACCCGCACCAAACGGCCTCTTTTTGGCCTGATCCACCTCCAAACCCGTTGGAAAACAGGTTTGATCACTTGTGATGTGGTAAATCGGCCAGCAAACAGCTTTCAGCCAAAACAGTGGAGGAGGGGGGATTTGTAAAAACACTTGACCCCGGGGTCAAGGAAATTTACGCTTTTGGAGCCGACACCAAACGGCCTCTTTTTGGCCTGATCCACCTCCAAACCCGTTGGAAAACAGGTATTGATCACTTTTAATGTGGTAAATCGGCCAGCAAACAGCTGTCAGACAAAGCAGTGGAAGAGGGGGGATTTGAAAAAACACTTGACCCCGGGGTCAAGGAAATTTCTGTTTTTAGAGCCGACACAAAACTGCCTCTTTTTGGCCTGATCCACCTCCAAACCCGTTGGAAAAAAGGTATTGATCACTGTTAATGTGGTAAATCGGCCAGCAAACAGCTGTCAGCCAAAGCAGTGGAGGAGGGGGGATTTGAAAAAACACTTGACCCCGGGGTCAAGGAAATTTCTGTTTTTAGAGCCGACACCAAACTGCCTCTTTTTGGCCTGATCCACCTCGAAACCCATTGGAATACAGGTATTGATCACTGTTAATGTGGTAAATCGGCCAGCAAACAGCTTTCAGCCAAAACAGTGGAGGAGGGGGGATTTGAAAAAACACTTGACCCCGGGGTCAAGGAAATGTCCGTTTTTGGAACCGGCACCAAACTGCCTCTTTTTGGCCTGATCCACCTCCAAACCCGTTGGAAAACAGGTATTGATCACTTGTGATGTGTTAAATCGGCCAGCAAACAGCTTTCAGCCAAAACAGTGGAGGAGGGGGATTTGTAAAAACACTTGACCCCGGGGTCAAGGAAATTTACGATTTTGGAGCCGACACGAAACGGCCTCTTTTTGGCCTGATCCACCTCCAAACCCATTGGAAAACAGGTGTTGATCACTTTTAATGTGGTAAATCGGCCAGCAAACAGCTGTCAGCCAAAGCAGTGGAGGAGGGGGGATTTGAAAAAACACTTGACCCCGGGGTCAAGGAATTTTCCACTTTTTGGAGCCGACACCAAACTGCCTCTTTTTGGCCTGATCCACCTCCAAACCCATTGGAAAACAGGTATTGATCACTTGTGATGTGGTAAATCGGCCAGCAAACAACTTTCAGCCAAAACAGTGGAGGAGGGGGGATTTGAAAAAACACTTGACCCCGGGGTCAAGGAAATTTCTGTTTTTAGAGCCGACACCAAACTGCCTCTTTTTGGCCTGATCCACCTCCAAACCCGTTGGAAAACAGGTACTGATCACTGTCAATGTGGTAAATCGGCCAGCAAACAGCTTTCAGCCAAAACAGTGGAGGAGGGGGGATTTGTAAAAACACTTGACCCCGGGGTCAAGGAAATTTACGATTTTGGAGCCGACACGAAACGGCCTCTTTTTGGCCTGATCCACCTCCAAACCCATTGGAAAACAGGTATTGATCACTTGTGATGGGGTAAATCGGCCAGCAAACAGCTTTCAGCCAAAACAGTGGAGGAGGGGGGATTTGTAAAAACACTTGACCCCGGGGTCAAGGAAATTCACGCTTTTGGAGCCGACACCAAACGGCCTCTTTTTGGCCTGATCCACCTCCAAACCCGTTGGAAAACAGATATTGATCACTTTTAATGTGGTAAATCGGCCAGCAAACAGCTTTCAGCCAAAGCAGTGGAGGAGGGGGGATTTGAAAAAACACTTGACCCCGGGGTCAAGGAAATTTCTGTTTTTAGAGCCGACACCAAACTGCCTCTTTTTGGCCTGATCCACCTCCAAACCCGTTGGAATACAGGTGTTGATCACTTTTAATGTGGTAAATCGGCCAGCAAACAGCTTTCAGCCAAAACAGTGGAGGAGGGGGGATTTGAAAAAACACTTGACCCCGGGGTCAAGGAAATGTCCGTTTTTGGAACCCGCACCAAACGGCCTCTTTTTGGCCTGATCCACCTCCAAACCCGTTGGAAAACAGGTGTTGATCACTTTTAATGTGGTAAATCGGCCAGCAAACAGCTGTCAGCCAAAGCAGTGGAGGAGGGGGGATTTGAAAAAACACTTGACCCCGGGGTCAAGGAAATTTCTGTTTTTAGAGCCGACACCAAATGGCCTCTTTTTGGCCTGATCCACCTCCAAACCCGTTGGAAAACAGGTATTGATCACTTTTAATGTGGTAAATCGGCCAGCAAACAGCTGTCAGACAAAGCAGTGGAAGAGGGGGGATTTGAAAAAACACTTGACCCCGGGGTCAAGGAAATTTCTGTTTTTAGAGCCGACACAAAACTGCCTCTTTTTGGCCTGATCCACCTCCAAACCCGTTGGAAAAAAGGTATTGATCACTGTTAATGTGGTAAAACGGCCAGCAAACAGCTTTCAGCCAAGACAGTGGAGGAGGGGGGATTTGAAAAAACACTTGACCCCGGGGTCAAGGAAATTTCTGTTTTTAGAGCCGACACCAAACTGCCTCTTTTTGGCCTGATCCACCTCCAAACCCGTTGGAAAACAGGTATTGATCACTTTAAATGTGGTAATTCGGCCAGCAAACAGCTTTCAGCCAAAGCAGTGTAGGAGGGGGGATTTGAAAAAACACTTGACCCCGGGGTCAAGGAAATTTCCACTTTTTGGAGACGACACAAAACTGCCTCTTTTTGGCCTGATCCACCTCCAAACCCGTTGGAAAACAGGTGTTGATCACTTTTAATGTGGTAAATCGGCCAGCAAACAGCTTTCAGCCAAAACAGTGGAGGAGGGGGGATTTGAAAAAACACTTGACCCCGGGGTCAAGGAAATGTCCGTTTTTGGAACCCGCACCAAACGGCCTCTTTTTGGCCTGATCCACCTCCAAACCCGTTGGAAAACAGGTATTGATCACTTGTGATGTGGTAAATCGGCCAGCAAACAGCTTTCAGCCAAAACAGTGTAG
This sequence comes from Pempheris klunzingeri, assembly GCF_042242105.1. Lineage (NCBI taxonomy): Eukaryota > Metazoa > Chordata > Actinopteri > Acropomatiformes > Pempheridae > Pempheris > Pempheris klunzingeri. Next base: position 5,900,035 of record NC_092025.1, on the reverse strand, counting down.
GAGGGGGGATTTGAAAAAACACTTGACCCCGGGGTCAAGGAAATTCACGCTTTTGGAGCCGACACCAAACGGCCTCTTTTTGGCCTGATCCACCTCCAAACCCGTTGGAAAACAGGTATTGATCACTTTTAATGTGGTTATTCGGCCAGCAAACAGCTTTCAGCCAAAGCAGTGTAGGAGGGGGGATTTGAAAAAACACTTGACCCCGGGGTCAAGGAAATTTCCACTTTTTGGAGCCGACACCAAACTGCCTCTTTTTGGCCTGATCCACCTCCAAACCCATTGGAAAACAGGTATTGATCACTTGTGATGGGGTAAATCGGCCAGCAAACAACTTTCAGCCAAAACAGTGGAGGAGGGGGGATTTGAAAAAACACTTGACCCCGGGGTCAAGGAAATTTCCACTTTTTGGAGCCGACACCAAACGGCCTCTTTTTGGCCTGATCCACCTCCAAACCCGTTGGAATACAGGTGTTGATCACTTTTAATGTGGTAAATCGGCCAGCAAACAGCTTTCAGCCAAAACAGTGGAGGAGGGGGGATTTGAAAAAACACTTGACCCCGGGGTCAAGGAAATTTCTGTTTTTAGAGCCGACACAAAACTGCCTCTTTTTGGCCTGATCCACCTCCAAACCCGTTGGAATACAGGTGTTGATCACTTTTAATGTGGTAAATCGGCCAACAAACAGCTTTCAGCCAAAACAGTGGAGGAGGGGGGATTTGAAAAAACACTTGACCCCGGGGTCAAGGAAATGTCCGTTTTTGGAACCCGCACCAAACTGCCTCTTTTTGGCCTGATCCACCTCCAAACCCGTTGGAAAACAGGTTTGATCACTTGTGATGTGGTAAATCGGCCAGCAAACAGCTTTCAGCCAAAACAGTGGAGGAGGGGGGATTTGTAAAAACACTTGACCCCGGGGTCAAGGAAATTTACGCTTTTGGAGCCGACACCAAACGGCCTCTTTTTGGCCTGATCCACCTCCAAACCCGTTGGAAAACAGGTGTTGATCACTTTTAATGTGGTAAATCGGCCAGCAAACAGCTGTCAGACAAAGCAGTGGAAGAGGGGGGATTTGAAAAAACACTTGACCCCGGGGTCAAGGAAATTTCTGTTTTTAGAGCCGACACAAAACTGCCTCTTTTTGGCCTGATCCAACTCCAAACCCGTTGGAATACAGGTGTTGATCACTTTTAATGTGGTAAATCGGCCAGCAAACAGCTTTCAGCCAAAACAGTGGAGGAGGGGGGATTTGAAAAAACACTTGACCCCGGGGTCAAGGAAATGTCCGTTTTTGGAACCCACACCAAACTGCCTCTTTTTGGCCTGATCCACCTCCAAACCCGTTGGAAAACAGATTTGATCACTTGTGATGTGGTAAATCGGCCAGCAAACAGCTTTCAGCCAAAACAGTGGAGGAGGGGGGATTTGAAAAAACACTTGACCCCGGGGTCAAGGAAATTTACGCTTTTGGAGCCGACACCAAACGGCCTCTTTTTGGCCTGATCCACCTCCAAACCCGTTGGAAAACAGGTATTGATCACTTTTAATGTGGTAAATCGGCCAGCAAACAGCTGTCAGACAAAGCAGTGGAAGAGGGGGGATTTGAAAAAACACTTGACCCCGGGGTCAAGGAAATTTCTGTTTTTAGAGCCGACACAAAACTGCCTCTTTTTGGCCTGATCCACCTCCAAACCCGTTGGAAAAAAGGTATTGATCACTGTTAATGTGGTAAAACGGCCAGCAAACAGCTTTCAGCCAAGACAGTGGAGGAGGGGGGATTTGAAAAAACACTTGACCCCGGGGTCAAGGAAATTTCTGTTTTTAGAGCCGACACCAAACTGCCTCTTTTTGGCCTGATCCACCTCCAAACCCGTTGGAAAACAGGTATTGATCACTTTAAATGTGGTAATTCGGCCAGCAAACAGCTTTCAGCCAAAGCAGTGTAGGAGGGGGGATTTGAAAAAACACTTGACCCCGGGGTCAAGGAAATTTCCACTTTTTGGAGACGACACAAAACTGCCTCTTTTTGGCCTGATCCACCTCCAAACCCGTTGGAAAACAGGTGTTGATCACTTTTAATGTGGTAAATCGGCCAGCAAACAGCTTTCAGCCAAAACAGTGGAGGAGGGGGGATTTGAAAAAACACTTGACCCCGGGGTCAAGGAAATGTCCGTTTTTGGAACCCGCACCAAACGGCCTCTTTTTGGCCTGATCCACCTCCAAACCCGTTGGAAAACAGGTATTGATCACTTGTGATGTGGTAAATCGGCCAGCAAACAGCTTTCAGCCAAAACAGTGTAGGAGGGGGGATTTGAAAAAACACTTGACCCCGGGGTCAAGGAAATTCACGCTTTTGGAGCCGACACCAAACGGCCTCTTTTTGGCCTGATCCACCTCCAAACCCGTTGGAAAACAGGTATTGATCACTTTTAATGTGGTAAATCGGCCAGCAAACAGCTGTCAGACAAAGCAGTGGAAGAGGGGGGATTTGAAAAAACACTTGACCCCGGGGTCAAGGAAATTTCTGTTTTTAGAGCCGACACAAAACTGCCTCTTTTTGGCCTGATCCAACTCCAAACCCGTTGGAATACAGGTGTTGATCACTTTTAATGTGGTAAATCGGCCAGCAAACAGCTTTCAGCCAAAACAGTGGAGGAGGGGGGATTTGAAAAAACACTTGACCCCGGGGTCAAGGAAATGTCCGTTTTTGGAACCCGCACCAAACTGCCTCTTTTTGGCCTGATCCACCTCCAAACCCGTTGGAAAACAGGTTTGATCACTTGTGATGTGGTAAATCGGCCAGCAAACAGCTTTCAGCCAAAACAGTGGAGGAGGGGGGATTTGTAAAAACACTTGACCCCGGGGTCAAGGAAATTTACGCTTTTGGAGCCGACACCAAACGGCCTCTTTTTGGCCTGATCCACCTCCAAACCCGTTGGAAAACAGTTGTTGATCACTTTTAATGTGGTAAATCGGCCAGCAAACAGCTGTCAGACAAAGCAGTGGAAGAGGGGGGATTTGAAAAAACATTTGACCCCGGGGTCAAGGAAATTTCCACTTTTTGGAGCCGACACCAAACTGCCTCTTTTTGGCCTGATCCACCTCCAAACCCATTGGAAAACAGGTATTGATCACTTGTGATGGGGTAAATCGGCCAGCAAACAACTTTCAGCCAAAACAGTGGAGGAGGGGGGATTTGAAAAAACACTTGACCCCGGGGTCAAGGAAATTTCTGTTTTTAGAGCCGACACCAAACTGCCTCTTTTTGGCCTGATCCACCTCCAAACCCGTTGGAAAACAGGTATTGATCACTTTTAATGTGGTAATTCGGCCAGCAAACAGCTTTCAGCCAAGACAGTGGAGGAGGGGGGATTTGAAAAAACACTTCACCCCGGGGTCAAGGAAATTTCCACTTTTTGGAGCCGACACCAAACTGCCTCTTTTTGGCCTGATCCACCTCCAAACCCATTGGAAAACAGGTATTGATCACTTTTAATGTGGTAAATCGGCCAGCAAACAGCTTTCAGCCAAAGCAGTGGAGGAGGGGGGATTTGAAAAAACACTTGACCCCGGGGTCAAGGAAATTTCTGTCTTTAGAGCCGACACAAAACTGCCTCTTTTTGGCCTGATCCACCTCCAAACCCGTTGGAATACAGGTGTTGATCACTTTTAATGTGGTAAATCGGCCAGCAAACAGCTTTCAGCCAAAACAGTGGAGGAGGGGGGATTTGAAAAAACACTTGACCCCGGGGTCAAGGAAATTTCCACTTTTTGGAGCCGACACCAAACTGCCTCTTTTTGGCCTGATCCACCTCCAAACCCGTTGGAAAACAGGTATTGATCACTTGTGATGGGGTAAATCGGCCAGCAAACAACTTTCAGCCAAAACAGTGGAGGAGGGGGGATTTGAAAAAACACTTGACCCCGGGGTCAAGGAAATTTCTGTTTTTAGAGCCGACACCAAACTGCCTCTTTTTGGCCTGATCCACCTCCAAACCCGTTGGAAAACAGGTATTGATCACTTTTAATGTGGTAAATCGGCCAGCAAACAGCTTTCAGCCAAAGCAGTGGAGGAGGGGGGATTTGAAAAAACACTTGACCCCGGGGTCAAGGAAATTTCTGTTTTTAGAGCCGACACAAAACTGCCTCTTTTTGGCCTGATCCACCTCCAAACCCGTTGGAATACAGGTGTTGATCACTTTTAATGTGGTAAATCGGCCAGCAAACAGCTTTCAGCCAAAACAGTGGAGGAGGGGGGATTTGAAAAAACACTTGACCCCGGGGTCAAGGAAATGTCCGTTTTTGGAACCCGCACCAAACGGCCTCTTTTTGGCCTGATCCACCTCAAAACCCGTTGGAAAACAGGTTTGATCACTTGTGATGTGGTAAATCGGCCAGCAAACAGCTTTCAGCCAAAACAGTGTAGGAGGGGGGATTTGTAAAAACACTTGACCCCGGGGTCAAGGAAATTTACGCTTTTGGAGCCGACACCAAACGGCCTCTTTGTGGCCTGATCCACCTCCAAACCCGTTGGAAAACAGGTATTGATCACTTTTAATGTGGTAAATCGGCCAGCAAACAGCTGTCAGACAAAGCAGTGGAAGAGGGGGGATTCGAAAAAACACTTGACCCCGGGGTCAAGGAAATTTCTGTTTTTAGAGCCGACACAAAACTGCCTCTTTTTGGCCTGATCCACCTCCAAACCCGTTGGAAAAAAGGTATTGATCACTGTTAATGTGGTAAAACGGCCAGCAAACAGCTTTCAGCCAAGACAGTGGAGGAGGGGGGATTTGAAAAAACACTTCACCCCGGGGTCAAGGAAATTTCCACTTTTTGGAGCCGACACCAAACTGCCTCTTTTTGGCCTGATCCACCTCCAAACCCATTGGAAAACAGGTATTGATCACTTTTAATGTGGTAAATCGGCCAGCAAACAGCTTTCAGCCAAAGCAGTGGAGGAGGGGGGATTTGAAAAAACACTTGACCCCGGGGTCAAGGAAATTTCTGTCTTTAGAGCCGACACAAAACTGCCTCTTTTTGGCCTGATCCACCTCCAAACCCGTTGGAATACAGGTGTTGATCACTTTTAATGTGGTAAATCGGCCAGCAAACAGCTTTCAGCCAAAACAGTGGAGGAGGGGGGATTTGAAAAAACACTTGACCCCGGGGTCAAGGAAATTTCCACTTTTTGGAGCAGACACCAAACTGCCTCTTTTTGGCCTGATCCACCTCCAAACCCGTTGGAAAACAGGTATTGATCACTTGTGATGGGGTAAATCGGCCAGCAAACAACTTTCAGCCAAAACAGTGGAGGAGGGGGGATTTGAAAAAACACTTGACCCCGGGGTCAAGGAAATTTCTGTTTTTAGAGCCGACACCAAACGGCCTCTTTTTGGCCTGATCCACCTCAAAACCCGTTGGAAAACAGGTTTGATCACTTGTGATGTGGTAAATCGGCCAGCAAACAGCTTTCAGCCAAAACAGTGTAGGAGGGGGGATTTGTAAAAACACTTGACCCCGGGGTCAAGGAAATTTACGCTTTTGGAGCCGACACCAAACGGCCTCTTTGTGGCCTGATCCACCTCCAAACCCGTTGGAAAACAGGTATTGATCACTTTTAATGTGGTAAATCGGCCAGCAAACAGCTGTCAGACAAAGCAGTGGAAGAGTGGGGATTCGAAAAAACACTTGACCCCGGGGTCAAGGAAATTTCTGTTTTTAGAGCCGACACAAAACTGCCTCTTTTTGGCCTGATCCACCTCCAAACCCGTTGGAAAAAAGGTATTGATCACTGTTAATGTGGTAAAACGGCCAGCAAACAGCTTTCAGCCAAGACAGTGGAGGAGGGGGGATTTGAAAAAACACTTGACCCCGGGGTCAAGGAAATTTCTGTTTTTAGAGCCGACACAAAACTGCCTCTTTTTGGCCTGATCCACCTCCAAACCCGTTGGAATACAGGTGTTGATCACTTTTAATGTGGTAAATCGGCCAGCAAACAGCTTTCAGCCAAAACAGTGGAGGAGGGGGGATTTGAAAAAACACTTGACCCCGGGGTCAAGGAAATGTCCGTTTTTGGAACCCGCACCAAACGGCCTCTTTTTGGCCTGATCCACCTCCAAACCCATTGGAAAACAGGTATTGATCACTTGTGATGGGGTAAATCGGCCAGCAAACAACTTTCAGCCAAAACAGTGGAGGAGGGGGGATTTGAAAAAACACTTGACCCCGGGGTCAAGGAAATTTCCACTTTTTGGAGCCGACACCAAACTGCCTCTTTTTGGCCTGATCCACCTCCAAACCCGTTGGAAAACAGGTATTGATCACTTTTAATGTGGTAAATCGGCCAGCAAACAGCTTTCAGCCAAAGCAGTGGAAGAGGGGGGATTTGAAAAAACACTTGACCCCGGGGTCAAGGAAATTTCTGTTTTTAGAGCCGACACAAAACGGCCTCTTTTTGGCCTGATCCACCTCCAAACCCGTTGGAATACAGGTGTTGATCACTTTTAATGTGGTAAATCGGCCAGCAAACAGCTGTCAGCCAAAACAGCGGAGGAGGGGGGATTTGAAAAAACACTTGACCCCGGGGTCAAGGAAATGTCCGTTTTTGGAACCCGCACCAAACGGCCTCTTTTTGGCCTGATCCACCTCCAAACCCGTTGGAAAACAGGTTTGATCACTTGTGATGTGGTAAATCGGCCAGCAAACAGCTTTCAGCCAAAACAGTGGAGGAGGGGGGATTTGTAAAAACACTTGACCCCGGGGTCAAGGAAATTTCTGTTTTTAGAGCCGACACAAAACTGCCCCTTTTTTGCCTGATCCACCTCCAAACCCGTTGGAATACAGGTGTTGATCACTTTTAATGTGGTAAATCGGCCAGCAAACAGCTTTCAGCCAAAACAGTGGAGGAGGGGGGATTTGAAAAAACACTTGACCCCGGGGTCAAGGAAATTTCTGTTTTTAGAGCCGACACAAAACTGCCTCTTTTTGGCGTGATCCACCTCCAAACCCGTTGGAATAAAGGTATTGATCACTGTTAATGTGGTAAAACGGCCAGCAAACAGCTTTCAGCCAAGACCCGTTGGAAAAAAGGTATTGATCACTGTTAATGTGGTAAAACGGCCAGCAAACAGCTTTCAGCCAAGACAGTGGAGGAGGGGGGATTTGAAAAAACACTTGACCCCAGGGTCAAGGAAATTTCCACTTTTTGGAGCCGACACCAAACGGCCTCTTTTTGGCCTGATCCACCTCCAAACCCGTTGGAAAACAGGTATTGATCACTTTTAATGTGGTAAATCGGCCAGCAAACAGCTTTCAGCCAAAGCAGTGGAAGAGGGGGGATTTGAAAAAACACTTGACCCCGGGGTCAAGGAAATTTCTGTTTTTAGAGCCGACACAAAACGGCCTCTTTTTGGCCTGATCCACCTCCAAACCCGTTGGAATACAGGTGTTGATCACTTTTAATGTGGTAAATCGGCCAGCAAACAGCTGTCAGCCAAAACAGTGGAGGAGGGGGGATTTGAAAAAACACTTGACCCCGGGGTCAAGGAAATGTCCGTTTTTGGAACCCGCACCAAACGGCCTCTTTTTGGCCTGATCCACCTCCAAACCCGTTGGAAAACAGGTTTGATCACTTGTGATGTGGTAAATCGGCCAGCAAACAGCTTTCAGCCAAAACAGTGGAGGAGGGGGGATTTGTAAAAACACTTGACCCCGGGGTCAAGGAAATTTCTGTTTTTAGAGCCGACACAAAACTGCCCCTTTTTGGCCTGATCCACCTCCAAACCCGTTGGAATACAGGTGTTGATCACTTTTAATGTGGTAAATCGGCCAGCAAACAGCTTTCAGCCAAAGCAGTGGAAGAGGGGGGATTTGAAAAAACACTTGACCCCGGGGTCAAGGAAATTTCTGTTTTTAGAGCCGACACAAAACTGCCTCTTTTTTGCCTGATCCACCTCCAAACCCGTTGGAATACAGGTGTTGATCACTTTTAATGTGGTAAATCGGCCAGCAAACAGCTTTCAGCCAAAACAGTGGAGGAGGGGGGATTTGAAAAAACACTTGACCCCGGGGTCAAGGAAATGTCCGTTTTTGGAACTCGCACCAAACGGCCTCTTTTTGGCCTGATCCACCTCCAAACCCGTTGGAAAACAGGTTTGATCACTTGTGATGTGGTAAATCGGCCAGCAAACAGCTTTCAGCCAAAACAGTGGAGGAGGGGGGATTTGTAAAAACACTTGACCCCGGGGTCAAGGAAATTTACGCTTTTGGAGCAGACACCAAACGGCCTCTTTTTGACCTGATCCACCTCCAAACCCGTTGGAAAACAGGTATTGATCACTTTTAATGTGGTAAATCGGCCAGCAAACAGCTGTCAGACAAAGCAGTGGAAGAGGGGGGATTTGAAAAAACACTTGACCCCGGGGTCAAGGAAATTTCTGTTTTTAGAGCCGACACCAAACTGCCTCTTTTTGGCCTGATCCACCTCCAAACCCGTTGGAAAACAGGTATTGATCACTTTTAATGTGGTAATTCGGCCAGCAAACAGCTTTCAGCCAAAGCAGTGTAGGAGGGGGGATTTGAAAAAACACTTGACCCCGGGGTCAAGGAAATTTCCACTTTTTGGAGCCGACACCAAACGGCCTCTTTTTGGCCTGATCCACCTCCAAACCCATTGGAAAACAGGTATTGATCACTTGTGATGGGGTAAATCGGCCAGCAAACAACTTTCAGCCAAAACAGTGGAGGAGGGGGGATTTGAAAAAACACTTGACCCCGGGGTCAAGGAAATTTCCACTCTTTGGAGCCGACACCAAACGGCCTCTTTTTGGCCTGATCCACCTCCAAACCCGTTGGAAAACAGGTATTGATCACTTTTAATGTGGTAAATCGGCCAGCAAACAGCTGTCAGCCAAAACAGTGGAAGAGGGGGGATTTGAAAAAACACTTGACCCCGGGGTCAAGGAAATTTCTGTTTTTAGAGCCAACACAAAACTGCCTCTTTTTGGCCTGAACCACCTCCAAACCCGTTGGAATACAGGTGTTGATCACTTTTAATGTGGTAAATCGGCCAGCAAACAGCTTTCAGCCAAAACAGTGGAGGAGGGGGGATTTGAAAAAACACTTGACCCCGGGGTCAAGGAAATGTCCGTTTTTGGAACCCGCACCAAACGGCCTCTTTTTGGCCTGATCCACCTCCAAACCCGTTGGAAATCAGGTATTGATCACTTTTAATGTGGTAATTCGGCCAGCAAACAGCTTTCAGCCAAAGCAGTGTAGGAGGGGGGATTTGAAAAAACACTTGACCCCGGGGTCAAGGAAATTTCCACTTTTTGGAGCCGACACCAAACTGCCTCTTTTTGGCCTGATCCACCTCCAAACCCATTGGAAAACAGGTATTGATCACTTGTGATGGGGTAAATCGGCCAGCAAACAACTTTCAGCCAAAACAGTGGAGGAGGGGGGATTTGAAAAAACACTTGACCCCGGGGTCAAGGAAATTTCCACTTTTTGGAGCCGACACCAAACGGCCTCTTTTTGGCCTGATCCACCTCCAAACCCGTTGGAAAACAGGTATTGATCACTTTTAATGTGGTAAATCGGCCAGCAAACAGCTTTCAGCCAAAGCAGTGGAAGAGGGGGGATTTGAAAAAACACTTGACCCCGGGGTCAAGGAAATTTCTGTTTTTAGAGCCGACACAAAACTGCCTCTTTTTGGCCTGATCCACCTCCAAACCCGTTGGAATACAGGTGTTGATCACTTTTAATGTGGTAAATCGGCCAGCAAACAGCTTTCAGCCAAAACAGTGGAGGAGGGGGGATTTGAAAAAACACTTGACCCCGGGGTCAAGGAAATGTCCGTTTTTGGAACCCGCACCAAACTGCCTCTTTTTGACCTGATCCACCTCCAAACCCGTTGGAAAACAGGTTTGATCACTTGTGATGTGGTAAATCGGCCAGCAAACAGCTTTCAGCCAAAACAGTGGAGGAGGGGGGATTTGTAAAAACACTTGACCCCGGGGTCAAGGAAATTTACGCTTTTGGAGCCGACACCAAACGGCCTCTTTTTGGCCTGATCCACCTCCAAACCCGTTGGAAAACAGTTGTTGATCACTTTTAATGTGGTAAATCGGCCAGCAAACAGCTGTCAGACAAAGCAGTGGAAGAGGGGGGATTTGAAAAAACATTTGACCCCGGGGTCAAGGAAATTTCCACTTTTTGGAGCCGACACCAAACTGCCTCTTTTTGGCCTGATCCACCTCCAAACCCATTGGAAAACAGGTATTGATCACTTGTGATGGGGTAAATCGGCCAGCAAACAACTTTCAGCCAAAACAGTGGAGGAGGGGGGATTTGAAAAAACACTTGACCCCGGGGTCAAGGAAATTTCTGTTTTTAGAGCCGACACCAAACTGCCTCTTTTTGGCCTGATCCACCTCCAAACCCGTTGGAAAACAGGTATTGATCACTTTTAATGTGGTAATTCGGACAGCAAACAGCTTTCAGCCAAGACAGTGGAGGAGGGGGGATTTGAAAAAACACTTCACCCCGGGGTCAAGGAAATTTCCACTTTTTGGAGCCGACACCAAACTGCCTCTTTTTGGCCTGATCCACCTCCAAACCCATTGGAAAACAGGTATTGATCACTTTTAATGTGGTAAATCGGCCAGCAAACAGCTTTCAGCCAAAGCAGTGGAGGAGGGGGGATTTGAAAAAACACTTGACCCCGGGGTCAAGGAAATTTCTGTCTTTAGAGCCGACACAAAACTGCCTCTTTTTGGCCTGATCCACCTCCAAACCCGTTGGAATACAGGTGTTGATCACTTTTAATGTGGTAAATCGGCCAGCAAACAGCTTTCAGCCAAAACAGTGGAGGAGGGGGGATTTGAAAAAACACTTGACCCCGGGGTCAAGGAAATTTCCACTTTTTGGAGCCGACACCAAACTGCCTCTTTTTAGCCTGATCCACCTCCAAACCCGTTGGAAAACAGGTATTGATCACTTGTGATGGGGTAAATCGGCCAGCAAACAACTTTCAGCCAAAACAGTGGAGGAGGGGGGATTTGAAAAAACACTTGACCCCGGGGTCAAGGAAATTTCTGTTTTTAGAGCCGACACCAAACGGCCTCTTTTTGGCCTGATCCACCTCAAAACCCGTTGGAAAACAGGTTTGATCACTTGTGATGTGGTAAATCGGCCAGCAAACAGCTTTCAGCCAAAACAGTGTAGGAGGGGGGATTTGTAAAAACACTTGACCCCGGGGTCAAGGAAATTTACGCTTTTGGAGCCGACACCAAACGGCCTCTTTGTGGCCTGATCCACCTCCAAACCCGTTGGAAAACAGGTATTGATCACTTTTAATGTGGTAAATCGGCCAGCAAACAGCTGTCAGACAAAGCAGTGTAAGAGTGGGGATTCGAAAAAACACTTGACCCCGGGGTCAAGGAAATTTCTGTTTTTAGAGCCGACACAAAACTGCCTCTTTTTGGCCTGATCCACCTCCAAACCCGTTGGAAAAAAGGTATTGATCACTGTTAATGTGGTAAAACGGCCAGCAAACAGCTTTCAGCCAAGACAGTGGAGGAGGGGGGATTTGAAAAAACACTTCACCCCGGGGTCAAGGAAATTTCCACTTTTTGGAGCCGACACCAAACTGCCTCTTTTTGGCCTGATCCACCTCCAAACCCATTGGAAAACAGGTATTGATCACTTTTAATGTGGTAAATCGGCCAGCAAACAGCTTTCAGCCAAAGCAGTGGAGGAGGGGGGATTTGAAAAAACACTTGACCCCGGGGTCAAGGAAATTTCTGTTTTTAGAGCCGACACAAAACTGCCTCTTTTTGGCCTGATCCACCTCCAAACCCGTTGGAATACAGGTGTTGATCACTTTTAATGTGGTAAATCGGCCAGCAAACAGCTTTCAGCCAAAACAGTGGAGGAGGGGGGATTTGAAAAAACACTTGACCCCGGGGTCAAGGAAATGTCCGTTTTTGGAACCCGCACCAAACGGCCTCTTTTTGGCCTGATCCACCTCCAAACCCATTGGAAAACAGGTATTGATCACTTGTGATGGGGTAAATCGGCCAGCAAACAACTTTCAGCCAAAACAGTGGAGGAGGGGGGATTTGAAAAAACACTTGACCCCGGGGTCAAGGAAATTTCCACTTTTTGGAGCCGACACCAAACGGCCTCTTTTTGGCCTGATCCACCTCCAAACCCGTTGGAAAACAGGTATTGATCACTTTTAATGTGGTAAATCGGCCAGCAAACAGCTTTCAGCCAAAGCAGTGGAAGAGGGGGGATTTGAAAAAACACTTGACCCCGGGGTCAAGGAAATTTCTGTTTTTAGAGCCGACACAAAACGGCCTCTTTTTGGCCTGATCCACCTCCAAACCCGTTGGAATACAGGTGTTGATCACTTTTAATGTGGTAAATCGGCCAGCAAACAGCTGTCAGCCAAAACAGTGGAGGAGGGGGGATTTGAAAAAACACTTGACCCCGGGGTCAAGGAAATGTCCGTTTTTGGAACTGACACCAAACGGCCTCTTTTTGGCCTGATCCACCTCCAAACCCGTTGGAAAACAGGTTTGATCACTTGTGATGTGGTAAATCGGCCAGCAAACAGCTTTCAGCCAAAACAGTGGAGGAGGGGGGATTTGTAAAAACACTTGACCCCGGGGTCAAGGAAATTTCTGTTTTTAGAGCCGACACAAAACTGCCCCTTTTTTGCCTGATCCACCTCCAAACCCGTTGGAATACAGGTGTTGATCACTTTTAATGTGGTAAATCGGCCAGCAAACAGCTTTCAGCCAAAACAGTGGAGGAGGGGGGATTTGAAAAAACACTTGACCCCGGGGTCAAGGAAATTTCCACTTTTTGGAGCCGACACCAAACGGCCTCTTTTTGGCCTGATCCACCTCCAAACCCGTTGGAAAACAGGTATTGATCACTTTTAATGTGGTAAATCGGCCAGCAAACAGCTTTCAGCCAAAGCAGTGGAAGAGGGGGGATTTGAAAAAACACTTGACCCCGGGGTCAAGGAAATTTCTGTTTTTAGAGCCGACACAAAACGGCCTCTTTTTGGCCTGATCCACCTCCAAACCCGTTGGAATACAGGTGTTGATCACTTTTAATGTGGTAAATCGGCCAGCAAACAGCTGTCAGCCAAAACAGTGGAGGAGGGGGGATTTGAAAAAACACTTGACCCCGGGGTCAAGGAAATGTCCGTTTTTGGAACCCGCACCAAACGGCCTCTTTTTGGCCTGATCCACCTCCAAACCCATTGGAAAACAGGTATTGATCACTTGTGATGGGGTAAATCGGCCAGCAAACAACTTTCAGCCAAAACAGTGGAGGAGGGGGGATTTGAAAAAACACTTGACCCCGGGGTCAAGGAAATTTCCACTCTTTGGAGCCGACACCAAACGGCCTCTTTTTGGCCTGATCCACCTCCAAACCCGTTGGAAAACAGGTATTGATCACTTTTAATGTGGTAAATCGGCCAGCAAACACCTGTCAGCCAAAACAGTGGAAGAGGGGGGATTTGAAAAAACACTTGACCCCGGGGTCAAGGAAATTTCTGTTTTTAGATCCAACACAAAACTGCCTCTTTTTGGCCTGAACCACCTCCAAACCCGTTGGAATACAGGTGTTGATCACTTTTAATGTGGTAAATCGGCCAGCAAACAGCTTTCAGCCAAAACAGTGGAGGAGGGGGGATTTGAAAAAACACTTGACCCCGGGGTCAAGGAAATGTCCGTTTTTGGAACCCGCACCAAACGGCCTCTTTTTGGCCTGATCCACCTCCAAACCCGTTGGAAATCAGGTATTGATCACTTTTAATGTGGTAATTCGGCCAGCAAACAGCTTTCAGCCAAAACAGTGGAGGAGGGGGGATTTGAAAAAACACTTGACCCCGGGGTCAAGGAAATTTCCACTTTTTGGAGCCGACACCAAACGGCCTCTTTTTGGCCTGATCCACCTCCAAACCCGTTGGAAAACAGGTATTGATCACTTTTAATGTGGTAAATCGGCCAGCAAACAGCTTTCAGCCAAAGCAGTGGAAGAGGGGGGATTTGAAAAAACACTTGACCCCGGGGTCAAGGAAATTTCTGTTTTTAGAGCCGACACAAAACTGCCTCTTTTTGGCCTGATCCACCTCCAAACCCGTTGGAATACAGGTGTTGATCACTTTTAATGTGGTAAATCGGCCAGCAAACAGCTTTCAGCCAAAACAGTGGAGGAGGGGGGATTTGAAAAAACACTTGACCCCGGGGTCAAGGAAATGTCCGTTTTTGGAACCCGCACCAAACGGCCTCTTTTTGGCCTGATCCACCTCCAAACCCGTTGGAAATCAGGTATTGATCACTTTTAATGTGGTAATTCGGCCAGCAAACAGCTTTCAGCCAAAGCAGTGTAGGAGGGGGGATTTGAAAAAACACTTGACCCCGGGGTCAAGGAAATTTCCACTTTTTGGAGCCGACACCAAACGGCCTCTTTTTGGCCTGATCCACCTCCAAACCCATTGGAAAACAGGTATTGATCACTTGTGATGGGGTAAATCGGCCAGCAAACAACTTTCAGCCAAAACAGTGGAGGAGGGGGGATTTGAAAAAACACTTGACCCCGGGGTCAAGGAAATTTCCACTTTTTGGAGCCGACACCAAACGGCCTCTTTTTGGCCTGATCCACCTCCAAACCCGTTGGAAAACAGGTATTGATCACTTTTAATGTGGTAAATCGGCCAGCAAACAGCTTTCAGCCAAAGCAGTGGAAGAGGGGGGATTTGAAAAAACACTTGACCCCGGGGTCAAGGAAATTTCTGTTTTTAGAGCCGACACAAAACTGCCTCTTTTTGGCCTGATCCACCTCCAAACCCGTTGGAATACAGGTGTTGATCACTTTTAATGTGGTAAATCGGCCAGCAAACAGCTTTCAGCCAAAACAGTGGAGGAGGGGGGATTTGAAAAAACACTTGACCCCGGGGTCAAGGAAATGTCCGTTTTTGGAACCCGCACCAAACGGCCTCTTTTTGGCCTGATCCACCTCCAAACCCATTGGAAAACAGGTATTGATCACTGTTAATGTGGTAAATCGGCCAGCAAACAGCTTTCAGCCAAAACATTGGAGGAGGGGGGATTTGAAAAAACACTTGACCCCGGGGTCAAGGAAATTTCTCTTTTTGGAGCCGACACCAAACTGCCTCTTTTTGGCCTGATCCACCTCCAAACCCATTGGAAAACAGGTATTGATCACTTTTAATGTGGTATTTCAGCCACAAACAGCTTTCAGCCAAAGCAGTGTAGGAGGGGGGATTTGAAAAAGCACTTGACCCCGGGGTCAAGGAAATTTCCACTTTTTGGAGCCGACACCAAACTGACTCTTTTTGGCCTCATCCACCTCCAAACCCATTGGAAAACAGGTATTGATCACTTGTGATGTGGTAAATCGGCCAGCAAACAACTTTCAGCCAAAACAGTGGAGGAGGGGGGATTTGAAAAAACACTTGACCCCGGGGTCAAGGAAATTTCCACTTTTTGGAGCCGACACCAAACTGCCTCTTTTTGGCCTGATCCACCTCCAAACCCGTTGGATACAAGGTATTGAACACTTGTGATGTGATAAATTGGCCAGTAAACAGCTTTCAGCCAAAACAGTGGAGGAGGGGGGATTTGAAAAAACACTTGACCCCGGGGTCAAGGAAATGTCCGTTTTTGGAACCGGCACCAAACGGCCTCTTTTTGGCCTGATCCACCTCCAAACCCGCTGGAAAACAGGTATTGATCACTTGTGATGTGGTAAATCGGCCAGCAAACAGCTTTCAGCCAAAACAGTGGAGGAGGGGGGATTTGAAAAAACACTTGACCCCGGGGTCAAGGAAATGTCCGTTTTTGGAACCGGCACCAAACTGCCTCTTTTTGGCCTGATCCACCTCCAAACCCGTTGGAAAACAGGTATTGATCACTTGTGATGTGGTAAATCGGCCAGCAAACAGCTTTCAGCCAAAACAGTGGAGGAGGGGGGATTTGTAAAAACACTTGACCCCGGGGTCAAGGAAATTTACGCTTTTGGAGCCGACATGAAACGGCCTCTTTTTGGCCTGATCCACCTCCAAACCCATTGGAAAACAGGTGTTGATCACTTTTAATGTGGTAAATCGGCCAGCAAACAGCTGTCAGCCAAAGCAGTGGAGGAGGGGGGATTTGAAAAAACACTTGACCCCGGGGTCAAGGAAATTTCCACTTTTTAGAGCCGACACCAAACTGCCTCTTTTTGGCCTGATCCACCTCCAAACCCATTGGAAAACAGGTATTGATCACTTGTGATATGGTAATTCGGCCAGCAAACAGCTTTCAGCCAAAGCAGTTTAGGAAGGGGGATTTGAAAAAACACTTGACCCCGGTGTCAAGGAAATTTCTGTTTTTAGAGCCGACACCAAACTGCCTCTTTTTGGCCTGATCCACCTCCAAACCCCTTGGAAAACAGGTATTAATCACTGTTAATGTGGTAAATCGGCCAGCAAACAGCTTTCAGCCAAAACAGTGGAGGAGGGGGGATTTGAAAAAACACTTGACCCCGGGGTCAAGGAAATTTCTCTTTTTGGAGCCGACACCAAACTGCCTCTTTTTGGCCTGATCCACCTCCAAACCCGTTGGAAAACAGGTATTGATCACTTTCAATGTGGTAAATCGGCAAGCAAACAGCTTTCAGCCAAAACAGTGGAGGAGGGGGGATTTGAAAAAACACTTGACCCCGGGGTCAAGGAAATTTCTCTTTTTGGAGCCGACACAAAACTGCCTCTTTTTGGCCTGATCCACCTCCAAACCCATTGGAAAACAGGTATTGATCACTGTTAATGTGGTATATCGGCCAGCAAACAGCTTTCAGCCAAAACAGTGGAGGAGGGGGGATTTGAAAAAACACTTGACCCCGGGGTCAAGGAAATTTCTCCTTTTGGAGCCGACACCAAACTGCCTCTTTTTGGCCTGATCCACCTCCAAACCCATTGGAAAACAGGTATTGATCACTTGTGATGTGGTAAATCGGCCAGCAAACAACTTTCAGCCAAAACAGTGGAGGAGGGGGGATTTGAAAAAACACTTGACCCCGGGATCAAGGAAATTTCTGTTTTTAGAGCCGACACCAAACTGCCTCTTTTTGGCCTGATCCACCTCCAAACCCGTTGGAAAACAGGTATTGATCACTGTTAATGTGGTAAATCGGCCAGCAAACAGCTTTCAGCCAAAACAGTGGAGGAGGGGGGATTTGAAAAAACACTTGACCCCGGGGTCAAGGAAATTTCTCTTTTTGGAGCCGACACCAAACTGCCTCTTTTTGGCCTGATCCACCTCCAAACCCATTGGAAAACAGGTACTGATCACTTTTAATGTGGTAATTCGGCCAGCAAACAGCTTTCAGCCAAAGAAGTGTAGGAGGGGGGATTCGAAAAAACACTTGACCCCGGGGTCAAGGAAATTTCCACTTTTTGGAGCCGACACCAAACTGCCTCTTTTTGGCCTGATCCACCTCCAAACCCGTTGGAAAACAGGTATTGATCACTTTTAATGTGGTAAATCGGCAAGCAAACAGCTTTCAGCCAAAGCAGTGGAGGAGGGGGGATTTGTAAAAACACTTGATCCCGGGGTCAAGGAAATTTACGATTTTGGAGCCGACATGAAACGGCCTCTTTTTGGCCTGATCCACCTCCAAACCCATTGGAAAACAGGTGTTGATCACTTTTAATGTGGTAAATCGGCCAGCAAACAGCTGTCAGCCAAAGCAGTGGAGGAGGGGGGATTTGAAAAAACACTTGACCCCGGGGTCAAGGAAATTTCCACTTTTTAGAGCCGACACCAAACTGCCTCTTTTTGGCCTGATCCACCTCCAAACCCATTGGAAAACAGGTATTGATCACTTGTGATGTGGTAATTCGGCCAGCAAACAGCTTTCAGCCAAAGCAGTTTAGGAAGGGGGATTTGAAAAAACACTTGACCCCGGTGTCAAGGAAATTTCTGTTTTTAGAGCTGACACAAAACTGCCTCTTTTTGGCCTGATCCACCTCCAAACCCATTGGAAAACAGGTATTGATCACTTTTAATGTGGTAAATCGGCCAGCAAACAGCTTTCAGCCAAAACAGTGGAGGAGGGGGGATTTGAAAAAACACTTGACCCCGGGGTCAAGGAAATTTCTCTTTTTGGAGCCGACACCAAACGGCCTCTTTTTGGCCTGATCCATCTCCAAACCCATTGGAAAACAGGTGTTGATCACTTTTAATGTGGTAAATCGGCCAGCAAACAGCTGTCAGCCAAAGCAGTGTAGGAGGGGGGATTTGAAAAAACACTTGACCCCGGGGTCAAGGAAATTTCTGTTTTTAGAGCCGACACCAAACTGCCTCTTTTTGGCCTGATCCACCTCCAAACCCCTTGGAAAACAGGTATTAATCACTGTTAATGTGGTAAATCGGCCAGCAAACAGCTTTCAGCCAAAACAGTGGAGGAGGGGGGATTTGAAAAAACACTTGACCCCGGGGTCAAGGAAATGTCCGTTTTTGGAACCGGCACCAAACTGCCTCTTTTTGGCCTGATCCACCTCCAAACCCGTTGGAAAACAGGTATTGATCACTTGTGATGTGGTAAATCGGCCAGCAAACAGCTTTCAGCCAAAACAGTGGAGGAGGGGGGATTTGTAAAAACACTTGACCCCGGGGTCAAGGAAATTTACGCTTTTGGAGCCGACATGAAACGGCCTCTTTTTGGCCTGATCCACCTCCAAACCCATTGGAAAACAGGTGTTGATCACTTTTAATGTGGTAAATCGGCCAGCAAACAGCTGTCAGCCAAAGCAGTGGAGGAGGGGGGATTTGAAAAAACACTTGACCCCGGGGTCAAGGAAATTTCCACTTTTTAGAGCCGACACCAAACTGCCTCTTTTTGGCCTGATCCACCTCCAAACCCATTGGAAAACAGGTATTGATCACTTGTGATGTGGTAATTCGGCCAGCAAACAGCTTTCAGCCAAAGCAGTTTAGGAAGGGGGATTTGAAAAAACACTTGACCCCGGTGTCAAGGAAATTTCTGTTTTTAGAGCTGACACAAAACTGCCTCTTTTTGGCCTGATCCACCTCCAAACCCATTGGAAAACAGGTATTGATCACTTTTAATGTGGTAAATCGGTCAGCAAACAGCTTTCAGCCAAAACAGTGGAGGAGGGGGGATTTGAAAAAACACTTGACCCCGGGGTCAAGGAAATTTCTCTTTTTGGAGCCGACACCAAACGGCCTCTTTTTGGCCTGATCCATCTCCAAACCCATTGGAAAACAGGTATTGATCACTTTTAATGTGGTAAATCGGCCAGCAAACAGCTGTCAGCCAAAGCAGTGGAGGAGGGGGGATTTGAAAAAACACTTGACCCCGGGGTCAAGGAAATTTCTGTTTTTAGAGCCGACACCAAACTGCCTCTTTTTGGCCTGATCCACCTCCAAACCCCTTGGAAAACAGGTATTAATCACTGTTAATGTGGTAAATCGGCCAGCAAACAGCTTTCAGCCAAAACAGTGGAGGAGGGGGGATTTGAAAAAACACTTGACCCCGGGGTCAAGGAAATGTCCGTTTTTGGAACCGGCACCAAACTGCCTCTTTTTGGCCTGATCCACCTCCAAACCCATTGGAAAACAGGTGTTGATCACTTTTAATGTGGTAAATCGGCCAGCAAACAACTTTCAGCCAAACCAGTGGAGGAGGGGGGATTTGAAAAAACACTTGACCCCGGGGTCAAGGAAATTTCTGTTTTTAGAGCCGACACAAAACTGCCTCTTTTTGGCCTGATCCACCTCCAAACCCATTGGAAAACAGGTATTGATCACTGTTAATGTGGTAAATCGGCCAGCAAACAGCTTTCATCCAAAACAGTGGAGGAGGGGGGATTTGAAAAAACACTTGACCCCGGGGTCAAGGAAATTTCTCTTTTTTAAGCCGACACCAAACTGCCTCTTTTTGGCCTGATCCACCTCCAAACCCATTGGAAAACAGGTATTGATCACTTGTGATGTGGTAATTCGGCCAGCAAACAGCTTTCAGCCAAAGCAGTTTAGGAAGGGGGATTTGAAAAAACACTTGACCCCGGTGTCAAGGAAATTTCTGTTTTTAGAGCTGACACCAAACTACCTCTTTTTGGCCTGATCCACCTCCAAACCCATTGGAAAACAGGTATTGATCACTGTTAATGTGGTAAATCGGCCAGCAAACAGCTTTCAGCCAAAGCAGTGGAGGAGGGGGGATTTGTAAAAACACTTGATCCCGGGGTCAAGGAAATGTCCGTTTTTGGAGCCGACACCAAACTGCCTCTTTTTGGGCTGATCCACCTCCAAACCCATTGGAAAACAGGTATTGATCACTTTTAATGTGGTAAATCGGCAAGCAAACAGCTTTCAGCCAAAGCAGTGGAGGAGGGGGGATTTGTAAAAACACTTGATCCCGGGGTCAAGGAAATTTACGATTTTGGAGCCGACACCAAACTGCCTCTTTTTGGCCTGATCCACCTCCAAACCCGTTGGAAAACAGGTGTTGATCACTTTTAATGTGGTAAATCAGCCAGCAAACAGCTGTCAGCCAAAACAGTGGAGGAGGGGGGATTTGTAAAAACACTTGACGTCAAGGAAATTTCTGTTTTTAGAGCCGACACAAAACTGCCTCTTTTTGGCCTGATCCACCTCCAAACCCGTTGGAAAATAGGTATTGATCACTGTTAATGTGATAAATCGGCCAGCAAACAGCTTTCAGCCAAAACAGTGGAGGAGGGGGGATTTGAAAAAACACTTGACCCCGGGGTCAAGGAAATTTCTGTTTTTAGAGCCGACACAAAACTGCCTCTTTTTGGCCTGATCCACCTCCAAACCCGTTGGAAAACAGGTATTGATCACTTGTGATGTGGTAAATCGGCCAGCAAACAACTTTCAGCCAAAACAGTGGAGGAGGGGGGATTTGAAAAAACACTTGACCCCGGGGTCAAGGAAATTTCCACTTTTTGGAGCCGACACAAAACTGCCTCTTTTTGGCCTGATCCACCTCCAAACCCATTGGAAAACAGGTATTGATCACTGTTAATGTGGTAAATCGGCCAGCAAACAACTTTCAGCCAAACCAGTGGAGGAGGGGGGATTTGAAAAAACACTTGACCCCGGGGTCAAGGAAATTTCTGTTTTTAGAGCCGACACAAAACTGCCTCTTTTTGGCCTGATCCACCTCCAAACCCATTGGAAAACAGGTATTGATCACTGTTAATGTGGTAAATCGGCCAGCAAACAGCTTTCAGCCAAAACAGTGGAGGAGGGGGGATTTGAAAAAACACTTGACCCCGGGGTCAAGGAAATTTCTCTTTTTGGAGCCGACACCAAACTGCCTCTTTTTGGCCTGATCCACCTCCAAACCCATTGGAAAACAGGTATTGATCACTTTTAATGTGGTAATTCGGCCAGCAAACAGCTTTCAGCCAAAGCAGTGGAGGAGGGGGGATTTGAAAAAACACTTGACCCCGGGGTCAAGGAATTTTCCACTTTTTGGAGCCGACACCAAACTGCCTCTTTTTGGCCTGATCCACCTCCAAACCCGTTGGAAAACAGGTGTTGATCACTTTTAATGTGGTAAATCGGCCAGCAAACAGCTTTCAGCCAAAGCAGTGGAGGAGGGGGGATTTGAAAAAACACTTGACCCCGGGGTCAAGGAAATTTCTGTTTTTAGAGCCGACACAAAACTGCCTCTTTTTGGCCTGATCCACCTCCAAACCCGTTGGAAAATAGGTATTGATCACTGTTAATGTGGTAAATCGGCCAGCAAACAGCTTTCAGCCAAAACAGTGGAGGAGGGGGGATTTGAAAAAACACTTGACCCCGGGGTCAAGGAAATTTCTCTTTTTGGAGCCGACACCAAACTGCCTCTTTTTGGCCTGATCCACCTCCAAACCCATTGGAAAACAGGTATTGATCACTTTTAATGTGGTAATTCGGCCAGCAAACAGCTTTCAGCCAAAGCAGTGTAGGAGGGGGGATTTGAAAAAACACTTGACCCCGGGGTCAAGGAAATTTCCACTTTTTGGAGCCGACACCAAACTGCCTCTTTTTGGCCTGATCCACCTCCAAACCCGTTGGAAAACAGGTGTTGATCACTTTTAATGTGGTAAATCAGCAAGCAAACAGCTTTCAGCCTAAGCAGTGTAGGAGGGGGGATTTGTAAAAACACTTGACCCCAGGGTCAAGGAAATTTACGATTTTGGAGCCGACACCAAACTGCCTCTTTTTGGCCTGATCCACCTCCAAACCCGTTGGAAAACAGGTGTTGATCACTTTTAATGTGGTAAATCGGCCAGCAAACAGCTGTCAGCCAAAACAGTGGAGGAGGGGGGATTCGAAAAAACACTTGACCCCGGGGTCAAGGAAATTTCCCCTTTTTGGAGCCGACACCAAACTGCCTCTTTTTGGCCTGATCCACCTCCAAACCCGTTGGAAAACAGGTATTGATCACTTGTGATGTGGTAAATCGGCCAGCAAACAACTTTCAGCCAAAGCAGTGTAGGAGGGGGGATTTGAAAAAACACTTGACCCCGGGGTCAAGGAAATTTCCACTTTTTGGAGCCGACACCAAACTGCCTCTTTTTGGCCTGATCCACCTCCAAACCCATTGGAAAACAGGTATTGATCACGTGTGATGTGGTAAATCGGCCAGCAAACAACTTTCAGCCAAAACAGTGGAGGAGGGGGGATTTGAAAAAACACTTGACCCCGGTGTCAAGGAAATTTCTGTTTTTAGAGCCGACACAAAACTGCCTCTTTTTGGCCTGATCCACCTCCAAACCCGTTGGAAAACAGGTATTGATCACTGTTAATGTGGTAAATCGGCCAGCAAACAGCTTTCAGCCAAAACAGTGGAGGAGGGGGGATTTGAAAAAACACTTGACCCTGGGGTCAAGGAAATTTCTGTTTTTAGAGCCGACACAAAACTGCCTCTTTTTGGCCTGATCCACCTCCAAACCCATTGGAAAACAGGTATTGATCACTGTTAATGTGGTAAATCGGCCAGCAAACAGCTTTCAGCCAAAACAGTGGAGGAGGGGGGATTTGAAAAAACACTTGACCCCGGGGTCAAGGAAATTTCTGTTTTTGGAACCGGCACCAAACGGCCTCTTTTTGGCCTGATCCACCTCCAAACCCGTTGGAAAACAGGTATTGATCACTTGTGATGTGGTAAATCAGCCAGCAAACAGCTTTCAGCCAAAACAGTGGAGGAGGGGGGATTTGTAAAAACACTTGACCCCGGGGTCAAGGAAATTTACGCTTTTGGAGCCGAAACGAAACGGCCTCTTTTTTGCCTGATCCACCTCCAAACCAATTGGAAAACAGGTGTTGATCACTTTTAATGTGGTAAATCGGCCAGCAAACAGCTGTCAGCCAAAACAGTGGAGGAGGGGGGATTTGAAAAAACACTTGACCCCGGGGTCAAGGAAATTTCTCTTTTTGGAGCCGACACCAAACTGCCTCTTTTTGGCCTGATCCACCTCCAAACCCATTGGAAAACAGGTATTGATCACTTTTAATGTGGTAAATCGGCCAGCAAACAGCTTTCAGCCAAAACAGTGGAGGAGGGGGGATTTGAAAAAACACTTGACCCCGGGGTCAAGGAAATTTCTGTTTTTGGAACCGGCACCAAACGGCCTCTTTTTGGCCTGATCCACCTCCAAACCCGTTGGAAAACAGGTATTGATCACTTGTGATGTGGTAAATCAGCCAGCAAACAGCTTTCAGCCAAAACAGTGGAGGAGGGGGGATTTGTAAAAACACTTGACCCCGGGGTCAAGGAAATTTACGCTTTTGGAGCCGACACGAAACGGCCTCTTTTTTGCCTGATCCACCTCCAAACCAATTGGAAAACAGGTGTTGATCACTTTTAATGTGGTAAATCGGCCAGCAAACAGCTGTCAGCCAAAGCAGTGGAGGAGGGGGGATTTGAAAAAACACTTGACCCCGGGGTCAAGGAAATTTCTGTTTTTAGAGCCGACACCAAACTGCCTCTTTTTGGCCTGATCCACCTCCAAACCCATTGGAATACAGGTATTGATCACTGTTAATGTGGTAAATCGGCCAGCAAACAGCTTTCAGCCAAAACAGTGGAGGAGGGGGGATTTGAAAAAACACTTGACCCCGGGGTCAAGGAAATGTCCGTTTTTGGAACCGGCACCAAACTGCCTCTTTTTGGCCTGATCCACCTCCAAACCCATTGGAAAACAGGTATTGATCACTTGTGATGTGGTAAATCGGCCAGCAAACAACTTTCAGCCAAAACAGTGGAGGAGGGGGGATTTGAAAAAACACTTGACCCCGGGGTCAAGGAAATGTCCGTTTTTGGAACCGGCACCAAACTGCCTCTTTTTGGCCTGATCCACCTCCAAACCCATTGGAAAACAGGTATTGATCACTTGTGATGTGTTAAATCGGCCAGCAAACAGCTTTCAGCCAAAACAGTGGAGGAGGGGGATTTGTAAAAACACTTGACCCCGGGGTCAAGGAAATTTACGATTTTGGAGCCGACACGAAACGGCCTCTTTTTGGCCTGATCCACCTCCAAACCCATTGGAAAACAGGTGTATATCACTTTTAATGTGGTAAATCGGCCAGCAAACAGCTGTCAGCCAAAGCAGTGGAGGAGGGGGGATTTGAAAAAACACTTGACCCCGGGGTCAAGGAATTTTCCAGTTTTTGGAGCCGACACCAAACTGCCTCTTTTTGGCCTGATCCACCTCCAAACCCATTGGAAAACAGGTATTGATCACTTGTGATGTGGTAAATCGGCCAGCAAACAACTTTCAGCCAAAACAGTGGAGGAGGGGGGATTTGAAAAAACACTTGACCCCGGTGTCAAGGAAATTTCTGTTTTTAGAGCCGACACCAAACTGCCTCTTTTTGGCCTGATCCACCTCCAAACCCGTTGGAAAACAGGTGTTGATCACTGTTAATGTGGTAAATCGGCCAGCAAACAGCTTTCAGCCAAAACAGTGGAGGAGGGGGGATTTGTAAAAACACTTGACCCCGGGGTCAAGGAAATTTACGATTTTGGAGCCGACACGAAACGGCCTCTTTTTGGCCTGATCCACCTCCAAACCCATTGGAAAACAGGTGTTGATCACTTTTAATGTGGTAAATCGGCCAGCAAACAGCTGTCAGCCAAAGCAGTGGAGGAGGGGGGATTTGAAAAAACACTTGACCCCGGGGTCAAGGATATTTCTGTTTTTAGAGCCGACACCAAACTGCCTCTTTTTGGCCTGATCCACCTCCAAACCCGTTGGAAAACAGGTATTGATCACTGTTAATGTGGTAAATCGGCCAGCAAACAGCTTTCAGCCAAAACAGTGGAGGAGGGGGGATTTGAAAAAACACTTGACCCCGGGGTCAAGGAAATTTCTCTTTTTGGAGCCGACACCAAACTGCCTCTTTTTGGCCTGATCCACCTCCAAACCCATTGGAAAACAGGTATTGATCACTTTTAATGTGGTAATTCGGCCAGCAAACAGCTTTCAGCCAAAGCAGTGTAGGAGGGGGGATTTGAAAAAACACTTGACCCCGGGGTCAAGGAATTTTCCACTTTTTGGAGCCGACACCAAACTGCCTCTTTTTGGCCTGATCCACCTCCAAACCCATTGGAAAACAGGTATTGATCACTTTTAATGTGGTAATTCGGCCAGCAAACAGCTTTCAGCCAAAGCAGTGGAGGAGGGGGGATTTGTAAAAACACTTGACCCCGGGGTCAAGGAAATTTCCACTTTTTGGAGCCGACACCAAACTGCCTCTTTTTGGCCTGATCCACCTCCAAACCCATTGGAAAACAGGTATTGATCACTTTTAATGTGGTAATTCGGCCAGCAAACAGCTTTCAGCCAAAGCAGTGGAGGAGGGGGGATTTGTAAAAACACTTGACCCCGGGGTCAAGGAAATTTCCACTTTTTGGAGCCGACACCAAACTGCCTCTTTTTGGCCTGATCCACCTCCAAACCCATTGGAAAACAGGTATTGATCACTTTTAATGTAGTAAATCGGCAAGCAAACAGCTTTCAGCCAAAGCAGTGGAGGAGGGGGGATTTGAAAAAACACTTGACCCCGGTGTCAAGGAAATTTCTGTTTTTAGAGCCGACACAAAACTGCCTCTTTTTGGCCTGATCCACCTCCAAACCCATTGGAAAACAGGTATTGATCACTTTTAATGTGGTAATTCGGCCAGCAAACAGCTTTCAGCCAAAGCAGTGGAGGAGGGGGGATTTGTAAAAACACTTGACCCCGGGGTCAAGGAAATTTCCACTTTTTGGAGCCGACACCAAACTGCCTCTTTTTGGCCTGATCCACCTCCAAACCCGTTGGAAAACAGGTGTTGATCACTTGTGATGTGGTAAATCGGCAAGCAAACAGCTTTCAGCCAAAGCAGTGTAGGAGGGGGGATTTGTAAAAACACTTGATCCCGGGGTCAAGGAAATTTCTGTTTTTAGAGCCGACACAAAACTGCCTCTTTTTGGCCTGATCCACCTCCAAACCCGTTGGAAAATAGGTATTGATCACTGTTAATGTGGTAAATCGGCCAGCAAACAGCTTTCAGCCAAAACAGTGGAGGAGGGGGGATTTGAAAAAACACTTGACCCCGGGGTCAAGGAAATTTCTGTTTTTAGAGCCGACACAAAACTGCCTCTTTTTGGCCTGATCCACCTCCAAACCCGTTGGAAAACAGGTATTGATCACTGTTAATGTGGTAAATCGGCCAGCAAACAGCTTTCAGCCAAAACAGTGGAGGAGGGGGGATTCGAAAAAACACTTGACCCCGGGGTCAAGGAAATTTCTGTTTTTAGAGCCGACACCAAACTGCCTCTTTTTGGCCTGATCCACCTCCAAACCCGTTGGAAAACAGGTATTGATCACTGTTAATGTGGTAAATCGGCCAGCAAACAGCTTTCAGCCAAAACAGTGGAGGAGGGGGGATTTGAAAAAACACTTGACCCCGGGGTCAAGGAAATTTCTCTTTTTGGAGCCGACACCAAACTGCCTCTTTTTGGCCTGATCCACCTCCAAACCCATTGGAAAACAGGTATTGATCACTTGTGATGTGGTAAATCGGCCAGCAAACAACTTTCAGCCAAAACAGTGGAGGAGGGGGGATTTGAAAAAACACTTGACCCCGGGATCAAGGAAATTTCTGTTTTTAGAGCCGACACCAAACTGCCTCTTTTTGGCCTGATCCACCTCCAAACCCGTTGGAAAACAGGTATTGATCACTGTTAATGTGGTAAATCGGCCAGCAAACAGCTTTCAGCCAAAACAGTGGAGGAGGGGGGATTTGAAAAAACACTTGACCCCGGGGTCAAGGAAATTTCTCTTTTTGGAGCCGACACCAAACTGCCTCTTTTTGGCCTGATCCACCTCCAAACCCATTGGAAAACAGGTATTGATCACTTTTAATGTGGTAAATCGGCCAGCAAACAGCTTTCAGCCAAAGCAGTGTAGGAGGGGGGATTCGAAAAAACACTTGACCCCGGGGTCAAGGAAATTTCCACTTTTTGGAGCCGACACCAAACTGCCTCTTTTTGGCCTGATCCACCTCCAAACCCGTTGGAAAACAGGTATTGATCACTTTTAATGTGGTAAATCGGCCAGCAAACAGCTTTCAGCCAAAACAGTGGAGGAGGGGGGATTTGAAAAAACACTTGACCCCGGGGTCAAGGAAATTTCCACTTTTTGGAGCCGACACCAAACTGCCTCTTTTTGGCCTGATCCACCTCCAAACCCGTTGGAAAACAGGTATTGATCACTTTTAATGTGGTAAATCGGCAAGCAAACAGCTTTCAGCCAAAGCAGTGGAGGAGGGGGGATTTGCAAAAACACTTGATCCCGGGGTCAAGGAAATTTATGATTTTGGAGCCGACACCAAACTGCCTCTTTTTGGCCTGATCCACCTCCAAACCCGTTGGAAAACAGGTGTTGATCACTTTTAATGTGGTAAATCGGCCAGCAAACAGCTGTCAGCCAAAGCAGTGGAGGAGGGGGGATTTGAAAAAACACTTGACCCCGGGGTCAAGGAAATTTCTGTTTTTGGAGCCGACACCAAACTGCCTCTTTTTGGCCTGATCCACCTCCAAACCCATTGGAAAACAGGTATTGATCACTTGTGATGTGGTAAATCGGCCAGCAAACAACTTTCAGCCAAAAAAGTGGAGGAGGGGGGATTTGAAAAAACACTTGACCCCGGGATCAAGGAAATTTCTGTTTTTAGAGCCGACACCAAACTGCCTCTTTTTGGCCTGATCCACCTCCAAACCCGTTGGAAAAAAGGTATTGATCACTGTTAATGTGGTAAATCGGCCAGCAAACAGCTTTCAGCCAAAACAGTGGAGGAGGGGGGATTTGAAAAAACACTTGACCCCGGGGTCAAGGAAATTTCTCTTTTTGGAGCCGACACCAAACTGCCTGATCCACCTCCAAACCCATTGGAAAACAGGTATTGATCACTTTTAATGTGGTAATTCGGCCAGCAAACAGCTTTCAGCCAAAGCAGTGTAGGAGGGGGGATTCGAAAAAACACTTGACCCCGGGGTCAAGGAAATTTCCACTTTTTGGAGCCGACACCAAACTGCCTCTTTTTGGCCTGATCCAACTCCAAACCCATTGGAAAACAGGTATTGATCACTTGTGATGTGGTAAATCGGCCAGCAAACAACTTTCAGCCAAAACAGTGGAGGAGGGGGGATTTGAAAAAACACTTGACCCTGGGGTCAAGGAAATTTCCACTTTTTGGAGCCGACACCAAACTGCCTCTTTTTGGCCTGATCCACCTCCAAACCCGTTGGAAATCAGGTATTGATCACTTTTAATGTGGTAAATCGGCAAGCAAACAGCTTTCAGCCAAAGCACTGGAGGAGGGGGGATTTGTAAAAACACTTGATCCCGGGGTCAAGGAAATTTCTCTTTTTGGAGCCGACACCAAACTGCCTCTTTTTGGCCTGATCCACCTCCAAACCCGTTGGAAAACAGGTGTTGATCACTTTTAATGTGGTAAATCGGCCAGCAAACAGCTTTCAGCCAAAACAGTGGAGGAGGGGGGATTTGAAAAAACACTTGACCCCGGGGTCAAGGAAATTTCTGTTTTTAGAGCTGACACCAAACTGCCTCTTTTTGGCCTGATCCACCTCCAAACCCGTTGGAAAACAGGTATTGATCACTGTTAATGTGGTAAATCGGCCAGCAAACAGCTTTCAGCCAAAACAGTGGAGGAGGGGGGATTTGAAAAAACACTTGACCCCGGGGTCAAGGAAATTTCTCTTTTTGGAGCCGACACCAAACTGCCTCTTTTTGGCCTGATCCACCTCCAAACCCGTTGGAAAACAGGTATTGATCACTGTTAATGTGGTAAATCGGCCAGCAAACAGCTTTCAGCCAAAACAGTGGAGGAGGGGGGATTTGAAAGAACACTTGACCCCGGGGTCAAGGAAATTTCTGTTTTTAGAGCTGACACCAAACTGCCTCTTTTTGGCCTGATCCACCTCCAAACCCATTGGAAACAGGTATTGATCACTGTTAATGTGGTAAATCGGCCAGCAAACAGCTTTCAGCCAAAACAGTGGAGGAGGGGGGATTTGAAAAAACACTTGACCCCGGGGTCAAGGAAATTTCTCTTTTTGGAGCCGACACCAAACTGCCTCTTTTTGGCCTGATCCACCTCCAAACCCGTTGGAAAACAGGTATTGATCACTTTTAATGTGGTAAATCGGCCAGCAAACAGCTTTCAGCCAAAGCAGTGGAGGAGGGGGGATTTGTAAAAACACTTGATCCCGGGGTCAAGGAAATTTACGATTTTGGAGCCGACACCAAACGGCCTCTTTTTGGCCTGATCCACCTCCAAACCCGTTGGAAAACAGGTGTTGATCACTTTTAATGTGGTAAATCGGCCAGCAAACAGCTGTCAGCCAAAGCAGTGGAGGAGGGGGGATTTGAAAAAACACTTGACCCCGGGGTCAAGGAAATTTCTGTTTTTAGAGCCGACACCAAACTGCCTCTTTTTGGCCTGATCCACCTCCAAACCCGTTAGAAAATAGGTATTGATCACTGTTAATGTGGTAAATCGGCCAGCAAACAGCTTTCAGCCAAAACAGTGGAGGAGGGGGGATTTGAAAAAACACTTGACCCCGGGGTCAAGGAAATTTCTCTTTTTGGAGCCGACACAAAACTGCCTCTTTTTGGCCTGATCCACCTCGAAACCCATTGGAAAACAGGTATTGATCACTGTTAATGTGGTATATCGGCCAGCAAACAGCTTTCAGCCAAAACAGTGGAGGAGGGGGGATTTGAAAAAACACTTGACCCCGGGGTCAAGGAAATTTCTCTTTTTGGAGCCGACACCAAACTGCCTCTTTTTGGCCTGATCCACCTCCAAACCCATTGGAAAACAGGTATTGATCACTTGTGATGTGGTAAATCGGCCAGCAAACAACTTTCAGCCAAAACAGTGGAGGAGGGGGGATTTGAAAAAACACTTGATCCCGGGATCAAGGAAATTTCTGTTTTTAGAGCCGACACCAAACTGCCTCTTTTTGGCCTGATCCACCTCCAAACCCGTTGGAAAACAGGTAGTGATCACTGTTAATGTGGTAAATCGGCCAGCAAACAGCTTTCAGCCAAAACAGTGGAGGAGGGGGGATTTGAAAAAACACTTGACCCCGGGGTCAAGGAAATTTCTCTTTTTGGAGCCGACACCAAACTGCCTCTTTTTGGCCTGATCCACCTCCAAACCCATTGGAAAACAGGTATTGATCACTTTTAATGTGGTAATTCGGCCAGCAAACAGCTTTCAGCCAAAGCAGTGTAGGAGGGGGGATTCGAAAAAACACTTGACCCCGGGGTCAAGGAAATTTCCACTTTTTGGAGCCGACACAAAACTGCCTCTTTTTGGCCTGATCCACCTCCAAACCCATTGGAAAACAGGTATTGATCACTTGTGATGTGGTAAATCGGCCAGCAAACAACTTTCAGCCAAAACAGTGGAGGAGGGGGGATTTGAAAAAACACTTGACCCCGGGGTCAAGGAAATTTCTGTTTTTAGAGCCGACACCAAACTGCCTCTTTTTGGCCTGATCCACCTCCAAACCCGTTAGAAAATAGGTATTGATCACTGTTAATGTGGTAAATCGGCCAGCAAACAGCTTTCAGCCAAAACAGTGGAGGAGGGGGGATTTGAAAAAACACTTGACCCCGGGGTCAAGGAAATTTCTCTTTTTGGAGCCGACACAAAACTGCCTCTTTTTGGCCTGATCCACCTCGAAACCCATTGGAAAACAGGTATTGATCACTGTTAATGTGGTATATCGGCCAGCAAACAGCTTTCAGCCAAAACAGTGGAGGAGGGGGGATTTGAAAAAACACTTGACCCCGGGGTCAAGGAAATTTCTCTTTTTGGAGCCGACACCAAACTGCCTCTTTTTGGCCTGATCCACCTCCAAACCCATTGGAAAACAGGTATTGATCACTTGTGATGTGGTAAATCGGCCAGCAAACAACTTTCAGCCAAAACAGTGGAGGAGGGGGGATTTGAAAAAACACTTGATCCCGGGATCAAGGAAATTTCTGTTTTTAGAGCCGACACCAAACTGCCTCTTTTTGGCCTGATCCACCTCCAAACCCGTTGGAAAACAGGTAGTGATCACTGTTAATGTGGTAAATCGGCCAGCAAACAGCTTTCAGCCAAAACAGTGGAGGAGGGGGGATTTGAAAAAACACTTGACCCCGGGGTCAAGGAAATTTCTCTTTTTGGAGCCGACACCAAACTGCCTGATCCACCTCCAAACCCATTGGAAAACAGGTATTGATCACTTTTAATGTGGTAATTCGGCCAGCAAACAGCTTTCAGCCAAAGCAGTGTAGGAGGGGGGATTCGAAAAAACACTTGACCCCGGGGTCAAGGAAATTTCCACTTTTTGGAGCCGACACCAAACTGCCTCTTTTTGGCCTGATCCAACTCCAAACCCATTGGAAAACAGGTATTGATCACTTGTGATGTGGTAAATCGGCCAGCAAACAACTTTCAGCCAAAACAGTGGAGGAGGGGGGATTTGAAAAAACACTTGACCCTGGGGTCAAGGAAATTTCCACTTTTTGGAGCCGACACCAAACTGCCTCTTTTTGGCCTGATCCACCTCCAAACCCGTTGGAAATCAGGTATTGATCACTTTTAATGTGGTAAATCGGCAAGCAAACAGCTTTCAGCCAAAGCACTGGAGGAGGGGGGATTTGTAAAAACACTTGATCCCGGGGTCAAGGAAATTTCTCTTTTTGGAGCCGACACCAAACTGCCTCTTTTTGGCCTGATCCACCTCCAAACCCGTTGGAAAACAGGTGTTGATCACTTTTAATGTGGTAAATCGGCCAGCAAACAGCTTTCAGCCAAAACAGTGGAGGAGGGGGGATTTGAAAAAACACTTGACCCCGGGGTCAAGGAAATTTCTGTTTTTAGAGCTGACACCAAACTGCCTCTTTTTGGCCTGATCCACCTCCAAACCCGTTGGAAAACAGGTATTGATCACTGTTAATGTGGTAAATCGGCCAGCAAACAGCTTTCAGCCAAAACAGTGGAGGAGGGGGGATTTGAAAAAACACTTGACCCCGGGGTCAAGGAAATTTCTCTTTTTGGAGCCGACACCAAACTGCCTCTTTTTGGCCTGATCCACCTCCAAACCCGTTGGAAAACAGGTATTGATCACTGTTAATGTGGTAAATCGGCCAGCAAACAGCTTTCAGCCAAAACAGTGGAGGAGGGGGGATTTGAAAGAACACTTGACCCCGGGGTCAAGGAAATTTCTGTTTTTAGAGCTGACACCAAACTGCCTCTTTTTGGCCTGATCCACCTCCAAACCCATTGGAAACAGGTATTGATCACTGTTAATGTGGTAAATCGGCCAGCAAACAGCTTTCAGCCAAAACAGTGGAGGAGGGGGGATTTGAAAAAACACTTGACCCCGGGGTCAAGGAAATTTCTCTTTTTGGAGCCGACACCAAACTGCCTCTTTTTGGCCTGATCCACCTCCAAACCCGTTGGAAAACAGGTATTGATCACTTTTAATGTGGTAAATCGGCCAGCAAACAGCTTTCAGCCAAAGCAGTGTAGGAGGGGGGATTCGAAAAAACACTTGACCCCGGGGTCAAGGAAATTTCCACTTTTTGGAGCCGACACCAAACTGCCTCTTTTTGGCCTGATCCACCTCCAAACCCATTGGAAAACAGGTATTGATCACTTGTGATGTGGTAAATCGGCCAGCAAACAGCTTTCAGCCAAAACAGTGGAGGAGGGGGGATTTGAAAAAACACTTGACCCCGGGGTCAAGGAAATTTCTGTTTTTGGAGCCGACACCAAACTGCCTCTTTTTGGCCTGATCCACCTCCAAACCCATTGGAAAACAGGTATTGATCACTTGTGATGTGGTAAATCGGCCAGCAAACAACTTTCAGCCAAAAAAGTGGAGGAGGGGGGATTTGAAAAAACACTTGACCCCGGGGTCAAGGAAATTTCTGTTTTTAGAGCCGACACCAAACTGCCTCTTTTTGGCCTGATCCACCTCCAAACCCGTTGGAAAAAAGGTATTGATCACTGTTAATGTGGTAAATCGGCCAGCAAACAGCTTTCAGCCAAAACAGTGGAGGAGGGGGGATTTGAAAAAACACTTGACCCCGGGGTCAAGGAAATTTCTCTTTTTGGAGCCGACACCAAACTGCCTGATCCACCTCCAAACCCATTGGAAAACAGGTATTTATCACTTTTAATGTGGTAAATCGGCCAGCAAACAGCTTTCAGCCAAAGCAGTGTAGGAGGGGGGATTCGAAAAAACACTTGACCCCGGGGTCAAGGAAATTTCCACTTTTTGGAGCCGACACCAAACTGCCTCTTTTTGGCCTGATCCAACTCCAAACCCATTGGAAAACAGGTATTGATCACTTGTGATGTGGTAAATCGGCCAGCAAACAACTTTCAGCCAAAACAGTGGAGGAGGGGGGATTTGAAAAAACACTTGACCCTGGGGTCAAGGAAATTTCCACTTTTTGGAGCCGACACCAAACTGCCTCTTTTTGGCCTGATCCACCTCCAAACCCGTTGGAAATCAGGTATTGATCACTTTTAATGTGGTAAATCGGCAAGCAAACAGCTTTCAGCCAAAGCACTGGAGGAGGGGGGATTTGTAAAAACACTTGATCCCGGGGTCAAGGAAATTTCTCTTTTTGGAGCCGACACCAAACTGCCTCTTTTTGGCCTGATCCACCTCCAAACCCGTTGGAAAACAGGTGTTGATCACTTTTAATGTGGTAAATCGGCCAGAAAACAGCTGTCAGCCAAAGCAGTGGAGGAGGGGGGATTTGAAAAAACACTTGACCCCGGGGTCAAGGAAATTTCTGTTTTTAGAGCCGACACAAAACTGCCTCTTTTTGGCCTGATCCACCTCCAAACCCGTTGGAAAATAGGTATTGATCACTGTTAATGTGGTAAATCGGCCAGCAAACAGCTTTCAGCCAAAACAGTGGAGGAGGGGGGATTTGAAAAAACACTTGACCCCGGGGTCAAGGAAATTTCTGTTTTTAGAGCCGACACAAAACTGCCTCTTTTTGGCCTGATCCACCTCCAAACCCATTGGAAAACAGGTATTGATCACTGTTAATGTGGTAAATCGGCCAGCAAACAGCTTTCAGCCAAAACAGTGGAGGAGGGGGGATTTGAAAAAACACTTGACCCCGGGGTCAAGGAAATTTCTGTTTTTAGAGCTGACACCAAACTGCCTCTTTTTGGCCTGATCCACCTCCAAACCCATTGGAAACAGGTATTGATCACTGTTAATGTGGTAAATCGGCCAGCAAACAGCTTTCAGCCAAAACAGTGGAGGAGGGGGGATTTGAATAAAAACACTTGACCCCGGGGTCAAGGAAATTTCTCTTTTTGGAGCCGACACCAAACTGCCTCTTTTTGGCCTGATCCACCTCCAAACCCATTGGAAAACAGGTATTGATCACTTGTGATGTGGTAAATCGGCCAGCAAACAACTTTCAGCCAAAACAGTGGAGGAGGGGGGATTTGAAAAAACACTTGACCCCGGGGTCAAGGAAATTTCCACTTTTTGGAGCCGACACCAAACTGCCTCTTTTTGGCCTGATCCACCTCCAAACCCGTTGGAAAACAGGTATTGATCACTTTTAATGTGGTAAATCGGCCAGCAAACAGCTTTCAGCCAAAGCAGTGGAGGAGGGGGGATTTGTAAAAACACTTGATCCCGGGGTCAAGGAAATTTACGATTTTGGAGCCGACACCAAACTGCCTCTTTTTGGCCTGATCCACCTCCAAACCCGTTGGAAAACAGGTGTTGATCACTTTTAATGTGGTAAATCGGCCAGCAAACAGCTGTCAGCCAAGGCAGTGGAGGAGGGGGGATTTGAAAAAACACTTGACCCCGGGGTCAAGGAAATTTCTGTTTTTAGAGCCGACACAAAACTGCCTCTTTTTGGCCTGATCCACCTCCAAACCCGTTAGAAAATAGGTATTGATCACTGTTAATGTGGTAAATCGGCCAGCAAACAGCTTTCAGCCAAAACAGTGTAGGAGGGGGGATTTGAAAAAACACTTGACCCCGGGGTCAAGGAAATTTCTCTTTTTGGAGCCGACACCAAACTGCCTCTTTTTGGCCTGATCCACCTCCAAACCCATTGGAAAACAGGTATTGATCACTGTTAATGTGGTATATCGGCCAGCAAACAGCTTTCAGCCAAAACAGTGGAGGAGGGGGGATTTGAAAAAACACTTGACCCCGGGGTCAAGGAAATTTCTCTTTTTGGAGCCGACACCAAACTGCCTCTTTTTGGCCTGATCCACCTCCAAACCCATTGGAAAACAGGTATTGATCACTTGTGATGTGGTAAATCGGCCAGCAAACAACTTTCAGCAAAAACAGTGGAGGAGGGGGGATTTGAAAAAACACTTGACCCCGGGATCAAGGAAATTTCTGTTTTTAGAGCCGACACCAAACTGCCTCTTTTTGGCGTGATCCACCTCCAAACCCGTTGGAAAACAGGTATTGATCACTGTTAATGTGGTAAATCGGCCAGCAAACAGCTTTCAGCCAAAACAGTGGAGGAGGGGGGATTTGAAAAAACACTTGACCCCGGGGTCAAGGAAATTTCTCTTTTTGGAGCCGACACCAAACTGCCTCTTTTTGGCCTGATCCACCTCCAAACCCATTGGAAAACAGGTATTGATCACTTTTAATGTGGTAATTCGGCCAGCAAACAGCTTTCAGCCAAAGCAGTGTAGGAGGGGGGATTCGAAAAAACACTTGACCCCGGGGTCAAGGAAATTTCCACTTTTTGGAGCCGACACAAAACGGCCTCTTTTTGGCCTGATCCACCTCCAAACCCATTGGAAAACAGGTATTGATCACTTGTGATGTGGTAAATCAGCCAGCAAACAACTTTCAGCCAAAACAGTGGAGGAGGGGGGATTTGAAAAAACACTTGACCCCGGGGTCAAGGAAATTTCCACTTTTTGGAGCCGACACCAAACTGCCTCTTTTTGGCCTGATCCACCTCCAAACCCGTTGGAAAACAGGTATTGATCACTTTTAATGTGGTAAATCGGCCAGCAAACAGCTTTCAGCCAAAGCAGTGGAGGAGGGGGGATTTGTAAAAACACTTGATCCCGGGGTCAAGGAAATTTACGATTTTGGAGCCGACACCAAACTGCCTCTTTTTGGCCTGATCCACCTCCAAACCCATTGGAAAACAGGTGTTGATCACTTTTAATGTGGTAAATCGGCCAGCAAACAGCTTTCAGCCAAAACAGTGGAGGAGGGGGGATTTGAAAAAACACTTGACCCCGGGGTCAAGGAAATTTCTGTTTTTAGAGCTGACACCAAACTGCCTCTTTTTGGCCTGATCCACCTCCAAACCCATTGGAAACAGGTATTGATCACTGTTAATGTGGTAAATCGGCCAGCAAACAGCTTTCAGCCAAAACAGTGGAGGAGGGGGGATTTGAATAAAAACACTTGACCCCGGGGTCAAGGAAATTTCTCTTTTTGGAGCCGACACCAAACTGCCTCTTTTTGGCCTGATCCACCTCCAAACCCATTGGAAAACAGGTATTGATCACTTGTGATGTGGTAAATCGGCCAGCAAACAACTTTCAGCCAAAACAGTGGAGGAGGGGGGATTTGAAAAAACACTTGACCCCGGGGTCAAGGAAATTTCCACTTTTTGGAGCCGACACCAAACTGCCTCTTTTTGGCCTGATCCACCTCCAAACCCGTTGGAAAACAGGTATTGATCACTTTTAATGTGGTAAATCGGCCAGCAAACAGCTTTCAGCCAAAGCAGTGGAGGAGGGGGGATTTGTAAAAACACTTGATCCCGGGGTCAAGGAAATTTACGATTTTGGAGCCGACACCAAACTGCCTCTTTTTGGCCTGATCCACCTCCAAACCCGTTGGAAAACAGGTGTTGATCACTTTTAATGTGGTAAATCGGCCAGCAAACAGCTGTCAGCCTAGGCAGTGTAGGAGGGGGGATTTGAAAAAACACTTGACCCCGGGGTCAAGGAAATTTCTGTTTTTAGAGCCGACACAAAACTGCCTCTTTTTGGCCTGATCCACCTCCAAACCCGTTAGAAAATAGGTATTGATCACTGTTAATGTGGTAAATCGGCCAGCAAACAGCTTTCAGCCAAAACAGTGTAGGAGGGGGGATTTGAAAAAACACTTGACCCCGGGGTCAAGGAAATTTCTCTTTTTGGAGCCGACACCAAACTGCCTCTTTTTGGCCTGATCCACCTCCAAACCCATTGGAAAACAGGTATTGATCACTGTTAATGTGGTATATCGGCCAGCAAACAGCTTTCAGCCAAAACAGTGGAGGAGGGGGGATTTGAAAAAACACTTGACCCCGGGGTCAAGGAAATTTCTCTTTTTGGAGCCGACACCAAACTGCCTCTTTTTGGCCTGATCCACCTCCAAACCCATTGGAAAACAGGTATTGATCACTTGTGATGTGGTAAATCGGCCAGCAAACAACTTTCAGCCAAAACAGTGGAGGAGGGGGGATTTGAAAAAACACTTGACCCCGGGGTCAAGGAAATTTCTGTTTTTAGAGCCGACACAAAACTGCCTCTTTTTGGCGTGATCCACCTCCAAACCCGTTGGAAAACAGGTATTGATCACTGTTAATGTGGTAAATCGGCCAGCAAACAGCTTTCAGCCAAAACAGTGGAGGAGGGGGGATTTGAAAAAACACTTGACCCCGGGGTCAAGGAAATTTCTCTTTTTGGAGCCGACACCAAACTGCCTCTTTTTGGCCTGATCCACCTCCAAACCCATTGGAAAACAGGTATTGATCACTTTTAATGTGGTAATTCGGCCAGCAAACAGCTTTCAGCCAAAGCAGTGTAGGAGGGGGGATTCGAAAAAACACTTGACCCCGGGGTCAAGGAAATTTCCACTTTTTGGAGCCGACACAAAACGGCCTCTTTTTGGCCTGATCCACCTCCAAACCCATTGGAAAACAGGTATTGATCACTTGTGATGTGGTAAATCGGCCAGCAAACAACTTTCAGCCAAAACAGTGGAGGAGGGGGGATTTGAAAAAACACTTGACCCCGGGGTCAAGGAAATTTCCACTTTTTGGAGCCGACACCAAACTGCCTATTTTTGGCCTGATCCACCTCCAAACCCGTTGGAAAACAGGTATTGATCACTTTTAATGTGGTAAATCGGCCAGCAAACAGCTTTCAGCCAAAGCAGTGGAGGAGGGGGGATTTGTAAAAACACTTGATCCCGGGGTCAAGGAAATTTACGATTTTGGAGCCGACACCAAACTGCCTCTTTTTGGCCTGATCCACCTCCAAACCCATTGGAAAACAGGTGTTGATCACTTTTAATGTGGTAAATCGGCCAGCAAACAGCTGTCAGCCAAAACAGTGGAGGAGGGGGGATTTGAAAAAACACTTGACCCCGGGGTCAAGGAAATTTCTGTTTTTAGAGCCGACACCAAACGGCCTCTTTTTGGCCTGATCCACCTCCAAACCCGTTGGAAAACAGGTATTGATCACTTGTGATGTGGTAAATCGGCCAGCAAACAGCTTTCAGCCAAAACAGTGGAGGAGGGGGGATTTGAAAAAACACTTGACCCCGGGGTCAAGGAAATTTCCACTTTTTGGAGCCGACACAAAACTGCCTCTTTTTGGCCTGATCCACCTCCAAACCCATTGGAAAACAGGTATTGATCACTGTTAATGTGGTAAATCGGCCAGCAAACAGCTTTCAGCCAAAACAGTGGAGGAGGGGGGATTTGAAAAAACACTTGACCCCGGGGTCAAGGAAATTTCTGTTTTTGGAACCGGCACCAAACGGCCTCTTTTTGGCCTGATCCACCTCCAAACCCGTTGGAAAACAGGTATTGATCACTTGTGATGTGGTAAATCAGCCAGCAAACAGCTTTCAGCCAAAACAGTGGAGGAGGGGGGATTTGTAAAAACACTTGACCCCGGGGTCAAGGAAATTTACGCTTTTGGAGCCGACACGAAACGGCCTCTTTTTTGCCTGATCCACCTCCAAACCAATTGGAAAACAGGTGTTGATCACTTTTAATGTGGTAAATCGGCAAGCAAACAGCTGTCAGCCAAAGCAGTGTAGGAGGGGGGATTCGAAAAAACACTTGACCCCGGGGTCAAGGAAATTTCCACTTTTTAGAGCCGACACCAAACTGCCTCTTTTTGGCCTGATCCACCTCCAAACCCATTGGAAAACAGGTATTGATCACTTGTGATGTGGTAAATCGGCCAGCAAACAGCTTTCAGCCAAAACAGTGGAGGAGGGGGGATTTGAAAAAACACTTGACCCCGGGGTCAAGGAAATTTCCACTTTTTGGAGCCGACACCAAACTGCCTCTTTTTGGCCTGATCCACCTCCAAACCTGTTGGAAAACAGGTGTTGATCACTTTTAATGTGGTAAATCGGCCAGCAAACAGCTTTCAGCCAAAGCAGTGTAGGAGGGGGGATTTGTAAAAACACTTGATCCCGGGGTCAAGGAAATTTCTGTTTTTAGAGCCGACACAAAACTGCCTCTTTTTGGCCTGATCCACCTCCAAACCCGTTGGAAAATAGGTATTGATCACTGTTAATGTGGTAAATCGGCCAGCAAACAGCTTTCAGCCAAAACAGTGGAGGAGGGGGGATTTGCAAAAACACTTGACCCCGGGGTCAAGGAAATTTCTGTTTTTAGAGCCGACACAAAACTGCCTCTTTTTGGCCTGATCCACCTCCAAACCCGTTGGAAAACAGGTATTGATCACTTGTGATGTGGTAAATCGGCCAGCAAACAACTTTCAGCCAAAACAGTGGAGGAGGGGGGATTTGAAAAAACACTTGACCCCGGGGTCAAGGAAATTTCCACTTTTTGGAGCCGACACCAAACTGCCTCTTTTTGGCCTGATCCACCTCCAAACCCGTTGGAAAACAGGTGTTGATCACTTTTAATGTGGTAAATCGGCCAGCAAACAGCTGTCAGCCAAAACAGTGGAGGAGGGGGGATTTGAAAAAACACTTGACCCCGGTGTCAAGGAAATTTCTGTTTTTAGAGCCGACACAAAACTGCCTCTTTTTGGCCTGATCCACCTCCAAACCCATTGGAAAACAGGTATTGATCACTGTTAATGTGGTAAATCGGCCAGCAAACAACTTTCAGCCAAAACAGCGGAGGAGGGGGGATTTGAAAAAACACTTGACCCCGGGGTCAAGGAAATTTCTGTTTTTGGAACCGGCACCAAACGGCCTCTTTTTGGCCTGATCCACCTCCAAACCCGTTGGAAAACAGGTATTGATCACTTGTGATGTGGTAAATCAGCCAGCAAACAGCTTTCAGCCAAAGCAGTGTAGGAGGGGGGATTTGTAAAAACACTTGATCCCAGGGTCAAGGAAATTTACGATTTTGGAGCCGACACCAAACTGCCTCTTTTTGGCCTGATCCACCTCCAAACCCGTTGGAAAACAGGTGTTGATCACTTTTAATGTGGTAAATCGGCCAGCAAACAGCTGTCAGCCAAAACAGTGGAGGAGGGGGGATTCGAAAAAACACTTGACCCCGGGGTCAAGGAAATTTCCACTTTTTGGAGCCGACACCAAACTGCCTCTTTTTGGCCTGATCCACCTCCAAACCCATTGGAAAACAGGTATTGATCACTTTTAATGTGGTAATTCGGCCAGCAAACAGCTTTCAGCCAAAGCAGTGTAGGAGGGGGGATTCGAAAAAACACTTGACCCCGGGGTCAAGGAAATTTCCACTTTTTGGAGCCGACACCAAACTGCCTCTTTTTAGCTTGATCCACCTCCAAACCCATTGGAAAACAGGTATTGATCACTTGTGATGTGGTAAATCGGCCAGCAAACAACTTTCAGCCAAAGCAGTGTAGGAGGGGGGATTTGAAAAAACACTTGACCCCGGGGTCAAGGAAATTTCCACTTTTTGGAGCCGACACCAAACTGCCTCTTTTTGGCCTGATCCACCTCCAAACCCATTGGAAAACAGGTATTGATCACTTGTGATGTGGTAAATCGGCCAGCAAACAACTTTCAGCCAAAACAGTGGAGGAGGGGGGATTTGAAAAAACACTTGACCCCGGGGTCAAGGAAATTTCCACTTTTTGGAGCCGACACCAAACTGCCTCTTTTTGGCCTGATCCACCTCCAAACCCGTTGGAAAACAGGTGTTGATCACTTTTAATGTGGTAAATCGGCAAGCAAACAGCTTTCAGCCAAAGCACTGTAGGAGGGGGGATTTGTAAAAACACTTGATCCCGGGGTCAAGGAAATTTCTGTTTTTAGAGCCGACACAAAACTGCCTCTTTTTGGCCTGATCCACCTCCAAACCCGTTGGAAAACAGGTATTGATCACTTGTGATGTGGTAAATCAGCCAGCAAACAGCTTTCAGCCAAAACAGTGGAGGAGGGGGGATTTGCAAAAACACTTGACCCCGGGGTCAAGGAAATTTACGCTTTTGGAGCCGACACGAAACGGCCTCTTTTTTGCCTGATCCACCTCCAAACCAATTGGAAAACAGGTGTTGATCACTTTTAATGTGGTAAATCGGCCAGCAAACAGCTGTCAGCCAAAGCAGTGGAGGAGGGGGGATTTGAAAAAACACTTGACCCCGGGGTCAAGGAAATTTCTCTTTTTGGAGCCGACACCAAACTGCCTCTTTTTGGCCTGATCCAACTCCAAACCCATTGGAAAACAGGTATTGATCACTTTTAATGTGGTAAATCGGCCAGCAAACAGCTTTCAGCCAAAACAGTGGAGGAGGGGGGATTTGAAAAAACACTTGACCCCGGGGTCAAGGAAATTTCCACTTTTTGGAGCCGACACCAAACTGCCTCTTTTTGGCCTGATCCACCTCCAAACCCATTGGAAAACAGGTATTGATCACTTGTGATGTGGTAAATCGGCCAGCAAACAACTTTCAGCCAAAACAGTGGAGGAGGGGGGATTTGAAAAAACACTTGACCCCGGGGTCAAGGAAATTTCCACTTTTTGGAGCCGACACCAAACTGCCTCTTTTTGGCCTGATCCACCTCCAAACCCGTTGGAAAACAGGTGTTGATCACTTTTAATGTGGTAAATCGGCAAGCAAACAGCTTTCAGCCAAAGCAGTGTAGGAGGGGGGATTTGTAAAAACACTTGATCCCGGGGTCAAGGAAATTTCTGTTTTTAGAGCCGACACAAAACTGCCTCTTTTTGGCCTGATCCACCTCCAAACCCGTTGGAAAATAGGTATTGATCACTGTTAATGTGGTAAATCGGCCAGCAAACAGCTTTCAGCCAAAACAGTGGAGGAGGGGGGATTTGAAAAAACACTTGACCCCGGGGTCAAGGAAATTTCTGTTTTTAGAGCCGACACAAAACTGCCTCTTTTTGGCCTGATCCACCTCCAAACCCGTTGGAAAACAGGTATTGATCACTTGTGATGTGGTAAATCGGCCAGCAAACAACTTTCAGCCAAAACAGTGGAGGAGGGGGGATTTGAAAAAACACTTGACCCCGGGGTCAAGGAAATTTCCACTTTTTGGAGCCGACACCAAACTGCCTCTTTTTGGCCTGATCCACCTCCAAACCCGTTGGAAAACAGGTGTTGATCACTTTTAATGTGGTAAATCGGCCAGCAAACACCTGTCAGCCAAAACAGTGGAGGAGGGGGGATTTGAAAAAACACTTGACCCCGGTGTCAAGGAAATTTCTCTTTTTAGAGCCGACACAAAACTGCCTCTTTTTGGCCTGATCCACCTCCAAACCCGTTGGAAAACAGGTATTGATCACTTGTTAATGTGGTAAATCGGCCAGCAAACAGCTTTCAGCCAAAACAGTGGAGGAGGGGGGATTTGCAAAAACACTTGACCCCGGGGTCAAGGAAATTTACGCTTTTGGAGCCGACACGAAACGGCCTCTTTTTGGCCTGATCCAACTCCAAACCCATTGGAAA
This sequence comes from Pempheris klunzingeri, assembly GCF_042242105.1. Classification (NCBI taxonomy): domain Eukaryota; kingdom Metazoa; phylum Chordata; class Actinopteri; order Acropomatiformes; family Pempheridae; genus Pempheris; species Pempheris klunzingeri. The sequence goes on along the minus strand of NC_092025.1, from coordinate 5,856,474 downwards.
ACAGGTATTGATCACTTTTAATGTGGTAAATCGGCCAGCAAACAGCTTTCAGCCAAAACAGTGGAGGAGGGGGGATTTGAAAAAACACTTGACCCCGGGGTCAAGGAAATTTCCACTTTTTGGAGCCGACACCAAACTGCCTCTTTTTGGCCTGATCCACCTCCAAACCCATTGGAAAACAGGTATTGATCACTTGTGATGTGGTAAATCGGCCAGCAAACAACTTTCAGCCAAAACAGTGGAGGAGGGGGGATTTGAAAAAACACTTGACCCCGGGGTCAAGGAAATTTCCACTTTTTGGAGCCGACACCAAACTGCCTCTTTTTGGCCTGATCCACCTCCAAACCCGTTGGAAAACAGGTGTTGATCACTTTTAATGTGGTAAATCGGCAAGCAAACAGCTTTCAGCCAAAGCAGTGTAGGAGGGGGGATTTGTAAAAACACTTGATCCCGGGGTCAAGGAAATTTCTGTTTTTAGAGCCGACACAAAACTGCCTCTTTTTGGCCTGATCCACCTCCAAACCCGTTGGAAAATAGGTATTGATCACTGTTAATGTGGTAAATCGGCCAGCAAACAGCTTTCAGCCAAAACAGTGGAGGAGGGGGGATTTGAAAAAACACTTGACCCCGGGGTCAAGGAAATTTCTGTTTTTAGAGCCGACACAAAACTGCCTCTTTTTGGCCTGATCCACCTCCAAACCCGTTGGAAAACAGGTATTGATCACTTGTGATGTGGTAAATCGGCCAGCAAACAACTTTCAGCCAAAACAGTGGAGGAGGGGGGATTTGAAAAAACACTTGACCCCGGGGTCAAGGAAATTTCCACTTTTTGGAGCCGACACCAAACTGCCTCTTTTTGGCCTGATCCACCTCCAAACCCGTTGGAAAACAGGTGTTGATCACTGTTAATGTGGTAAATCGGCCAGCAAACACCTGTCAGCCAAAACAGTGGAGGAGGGGGGATTTGAAAAAACACTTGACCCCGGTGTCAAGGAAATTTCTGTTTTTAGAGCCGACACAAAACTGCCTCTTTTTGGCCTGATCCACCTCCAAACCCGTTGGAAAACAGGTATTGATCACTTGTTAATGTGGTAAATCGGCCAGCAAACAGCTTTCAGCCAAAACAGTGGAGGAGGGGGGATTTGAAAAAACACTTGACCCCGGGGTCAAGGAAATTTCTCTTTTTGGAGCCGACACCAAACTGCCTCTTTTTGGCCTGATCCACCTCCAAACCCGTTGGAAAACAGGTGTTGATCACTTTTAATGTGGTAAATCGGCAAGCAAACAGCTTTCAGCCAAAACAGTGGAGGAGGGGGGATTTGAAAAAACACTTGACCCCGGGGTCAAGGAAATTTCTCTTTTTGGAGCCGACACCAAACTGCCTCTTTTTGGCCTGATCCACCTCCAAACCCGTTGGAAAACAGGTGTTGATCACTTTTAATGTGGTAAATCGGCAAGCAAACAGCTTTCAGCCTAAGCAGTGTAGGAGGGGGGATTCGAAAAAACACTTGACCCCGGGGTCAAGGAAATTTCCACTTTTTGGAGCCGACACCAAACTGCCTCTTTTTAGCTTGATCCACCTCCAAACCCGTTGGAAAACAGGTATTGATCACTTGTGATGTGGTAAATCGGCCAGCAAACAACTTTCAGCCAAAGCAGTGTAGGAGGGGGGATTCGAAAAAACACTTGACCCCGGGGTCAAGGAAATTTCCACTTTTTAGAGCCGACACCAAACTGCCTCTTTTTGGCCTGATCCACCTCCAAACCCATTGGAAAACAGGTATTGATCACTTGTGATGTGGTAAATCGGCCAGCAAACAACTTTCAGCCAAAACAGTGGAGGAGGGGGGATTTGAAAAAACACTTGACCCCGGGGTCAAGGAAATTTCCACTTTTTGGAGCCGACACCAAACTGCCTCTTTTTGGCCTGATCCACCTCCAAACCTGTTGGAAAACAGGTGTTGATCACTTTTAATGTGGTAAATCGGCCAGCAAACAGCTTTCAGCCAAAGCAGTGTAGGAGGGGGGATTTGTAAAAACACTTGATCCCGGGGTCAAGGAAATTTCTGTTTTTAGAGCCGACACAAAACTGCCTCTTTTTGGCCTGATCCACCTCCAAACCCGTTGGAAAATAGGTATTGATCACTGTTAATGTGGTAAATCGGCCAGCAAACAGCTTTCAGCCAAAACAGTGGAGGAGGGGGGATTTGCAAAAACACTTGACCCCGGGGTCAAGGAAATTTCTGTTTTTAGAGCCGACACAAAACTGCCTCTTTTTGGCCTGATCCACCTCCAAACCCGTTGGAAAACAGGTATTGATCACTTGTGATGTGGTAAATCGGCCAGCAAACAACTTTCAGCCAAAACAGTGGAGGAGGGGGGATTTGAAAAAACACTTGACCCCGGGGTCAAGGAAATTTCCACTTTTTGGAGCCGACACCAAACTGCCTCTTTTTGGCCTGATCCACCTCCAAACCCGTTGGAAAACAGGTGTTGATCACTTTTAATGTGGTAAATCGGCCAGCAAACAGCTGTCAGCCAAAACAGTGGAGGAGGGGGGATTTGAAAAAACACTTGACCCCGGTGTCAAGGAAATTTCTGTTTTTAGAGCCGACACAAAACTGCCTCTTTTTGGCCTGATCCACCTCCAAACCCATTGGAAAACAGGTATTGATCACTGTTAATGTGGTAAATCGGCCAGCAAACAACTTTCAGCCAAAACAGTGGAGGAGGGGGGATTTGAAAAAACACTTGACCCCGGGGTCAAGGAAATTTCTGTTTTTGGAACCGGCACCAAACGGCCTCTTTTTGGCCTGATCCACCTCCAAACCCGTTGGAAAACAGGTATTGATCACTTGTGATGTGGTAAATCAGCCAGCAAACAGCTTTCAGCCTAAGCAGTGTAGGAGGGGGGATTTGTAAAAACACTTGATCCCAGGGTCAAGGAAATTTACGATTTTGGAGCCGACACCAAACTGCCTCTTTTTGGCCTGATCCACCTCCAAACCCGTTGGAAAACAGGTGTTGATCACTTTTAATGTGGTAAATCGGCCAGCAAACAGCTGTCAGCCAAAACAGTGGAGGAGGGGGGATTCGAAAAAACACTTGACCCCGGGGTCAAGGAAATTTCCACTTTTTGGAGCCGACACCAAACTGCCTCTTTTTGGCCTGATCCACCTCCAAACCCATTGGAAAACAGGTATTGATCACTTTTAATGTGGTAATTCGGCCAGCAAACAGCTTTCAGCCAAAGCAGTGTAGGAGGGGGGATTCGAAAAAACACTTGACCCCGGGGTCAAGGAAATTTCCACTTTTTGGAGCCGACACCAAACTGCCTCTTTTTAGCTTGATCCACCTCCAAACCCATTGGAAAACAGGTATTGATCACTTGTGATGTGGTAAATCGGCCAGCAAACAACTTTCAGCCAAAGCAGTGTAGGAGGGGGGATTTGAAAAAACACTTGACCCCGGGGTCAAGGAAATTTCCACTTTTTGGAGCCGACACCAAACTGCCTCTTTTTGGCCTGATCCACCTCCAAACCCATTGGAAAACAGGTATTGATCACTTGTGATGTGGTAAATCGGCCAGCAAACAACTTTCAGCCAAAACAGTGGAGGAGGGGGGATTTGAAAAAACACTTGACCCCGGGGTCAAGGAAATTTCCACTTTTTGGAGCCGACACCAAACTGCCTCTTTTTGGCCTGATCCACCTCCAAACCCGTTGGAAAACAGGTGTTGATCACTTTTAATGTGGTAAATCGGCAAGCAAACAGCTTTCAGCCAAAGCAGTGTAGGAGGGGGGATTTGTAAAAACACTTGATCCCGGGGTCAAGGAAATTTCTGTTTTTAGAGCCGACACAAAACTGCCTCTTTTTGGCCTGATCCACCTCCAAACCCGTTGGAAAACAGGTATTGATCACTTGTGATGTGGTAAATCAGCCAGCAAACAGCTTTCAGCCAAAACAGTGGAGGAGGGGGGATTTGCAAAAACACTTGACCCCGGGGTCAAGGAAATTTACGCTTTTGGAGCCGACACGAAACGGCCTCTTTTTTGCCTGATCCACCTCCAAACCAATTGGAAAACAGGTGTTGATCACTTTTAATGTGGTAAATCGGCCAGCAAACAGCTGTCAGCCAAAGCAGTGGAGGAGGGGGGATTTGAAAAAACACTTGACCCCGGGGTCAAGGAAATTTCTCTTTTTGGAGCCGACACCAAACTGCCTCTTTTTGGCCTGATCCAACTCCAAACCCATTGGAAAACAGGTATTGATCACTTTTAATGTGGTAAATCGGCCAGCAAACAGCTTTCAGCCAAAACAGTGGAGGAGGGGGGATTTGAAAAAACACTTGACCCCGGGGTCAAGGAAATTTCCACTTTTTGGAGCCGACACCAAACTGCCTCTTTTTGGCCTGATCCACCTCCAAACCCATTGGAAAACAGGTATTGATCACTTGTGATGTGGTAAATCGGCCAGCAAACAACTTTCAGCCAAAACAGTGGAGGAGGGGGGATTTGAAAAAACACTTGACCCCGGGGTCAAGGAAATTTCCACTTTTTGGAGCCGACACCAAACTGCCTCTTTTTGGCCTGATCCACCTCCAAACCCGTTGGAAAACAGGTGTTGATCACTTTTAATGTGGTAAATCGGCAAGCAAACAGCTTTCAGCCAAAGCAGTGTAGGAGGGGGGATTTGTAAAAACACTTGATCCCGGGGTCAAGGAAATTTCTGTTTTTAGAGCCGACACAAAACTGCCTCTTTTTGGCCTGATCCACCTCCAAACCCGTTGGAAAATAGGTATTGATCACTGTTAATGTGGTAAATCGGCCAGCAAACAGCTTTCAGCCAAAACAGTGGAGGAGGGGGGATTTGAAAAAACACTTGACCCCGGGGTCAAGGAAATTTCTGTTTTTAGAGCCGACACAAAACTGCCTCTTTTTGGCCTGATCCACCTCCAAACCCGTTGGAAAACAGGTATTGATCACTTGTGATGTGGTAAATCGGCCAGCAAACAACTTTCAGCCAAAACAGTGGAGGAGGGGGGATTTGAAAAAACACTTGACCCCGGGGTCAAGGAAATTTCCACTTTTTGGAGCCGACACCAAACTGCCTCTTTTTGGCCTGATCCACCTCCAAACCCGTTGGAAAACAGGTGTTGATCACTTTTAATGTGGTAAATCGGCCAGCAAACAGCTTTCAGCCAAAACAGTGGAGGAGGGGGGATTTGAAAAAACACTTGACCCCGGTGTCAAGGAAATTTCTGTTTTTAGAGCCGACACAAAACTGCCTCTTTTTGGCCTGATCCACCTCCAAACCCGTTGGAAAACAGGTATTGATCACTTGTTAATGTGGTAAATCGGCCAGCAAACAGCTTTCAGCCAAAACAGTGGAGGAGGGGGGATTTGAAAAAACACTTGACCCCGGGGTCAAGGAAATTTCTGTTTTTGGAACCGGCACCAAACGGCCTCTTTTTGGCCTGATCCACCTCCAAACCCGTTGGAAAACACGTATTGATCACTTGTGATGTGGTAAATCAGCCAGCAAACAGCTTTCAGCCAAAACAGTGGAGGAGGGGGGATTTGTAAAAACACTTGACCCCGGGGTCAAGGAAATTTACGCTTTTGGAGCCGACACGAAACGGCCTCTTTTTTGCCTGATCCACCTCCAAACCAATTGGAAAACAGGTGTTGATCACTTTTAATGTGGTAAATCGGCCAGCAAACAGCTTTCAGCCAAAACAGTGGAGGAGGGGGGATTTGAAAAAACACTTGACCCCGGGGTCAAGGAATTTTCCACTTTTTGGAGCCGACACCAAACTGCCTCTTTTTGGCCTGATCCACCTCCAAACCCATTGGAAAACAGGTATTGATCACTTGTGATATGGTAAATCGGCCAGCAAACAACTTTCAGCCAAAACAGTGGAGGAGGGGGGATTTGAAAAAACACTTGACACTTGGTCAAGGAAATTTCTGTTTTTAGAGCCGACACCAAACTGCCTCCTTTTGGCCTGATCCACCTCCAAACCCGTTGGAAAACAGGTACTGATCACTGTTAATGTGGTAAATCGGCCAGCAAACAGCTTTCAGCCAAAACAGTGGAGGAGGGGGGATTTGAAAAAACACTTGACCCCGGGGTCAAGGAAATTTCTCTTTTTGGAGCCGACACCAAACTGCCTCTTTTTGGCCTGATCCACCTCCAAACCCGTTGGAAAACAGGTATTGATCACTGTTAATGTGGTAAATCGGCCAGCAAACAGCTTTCAGCCAAAACAGTGGAGGAGGGGGGATTTGAAAAAACACTTGATCCCGGGGTCAAGGAAATTTCTCTTTTTGGAGCCGACACCAAACTGCCTCTTTTTGGCCTGATCCACCTCCAAACCCGTTGGAAAACAGGTATTGATCACTTTTAATGTGGTAATTCGGCTAGCAAATAGCTTTCAGCCAAAGCAGTGTAGGAGGGGGGATTTGAAAAAACACTTGACCCCGGGGTCAAGGAATTTTCCACTTTTTGGAGCCGACACCAAACTGCCTCTTTTTGGCCTGATCCACCTCCAAACCCATTGGAAAACAGGTATTGATCACTTGTGATGTGGTAAATCGGCCAGCAAACAACTTTCAGTAAAAACAGTGGAGGAGGGGGGATTTGAAAAAACACTTGACCCCGGGGTCAAGGAATTTTCCACTTTTTGGAGCCGACACCAAACTGCCTCTTTTTGGCCTGATCCACCTCCAAACCCATTGGAAAACAGGTATTGATCACTTTTAATGTAGTAAATCGGCAAGCAAACAGCTTTCAGTCAAAGCAGTGGAGGAGGGGGGATTTGAAAAAACACTTGACCCCGGGGTCAAGGAAATTTCTGTTTTTAGAGCCGACACAAAACTGCCTCTTTTTGGCCTGATCCACCTCCAAACCCATTGGAAAACAGGTATTGATCACTTGTGATGTGTTAAATCGGCCAGCAAACAGCTTTCAGCCAAAACAGTGGAGGAGGGGGATTTGTAAAAACACTTGACCCCGGGGTCAAGGAAATTTACGATTTTGGAGCCGACACGAAACGGCGTCTTTTTGGCCTGATCCACCTCCAAACCCATTGGAAAACAGGTGTTGATCACTTTTAATGTGGTAAATCGGCCAGCAAACAGCTGTCAGCCAAAGCAGTGGAGGAGGGGGGATTTGAAAAAACACTTGACCCCGGGGTCAAGGAATTTTCCACTTTTTGGAGCCGACACCAAACTGCCTCTTTTTGGCCTGATCCACCTCCAAACCCATTGGAAAACAGGTATTGATCACTTGTGATGTGGTAAATCGGCCAGCAAACAACTTTCAGCCAAAGTAGTGTAGGAGGGGGGATTTGTAAAAACACTTGATCCCGGGTCAAGGAAATTTACGATTTTGGAGCCGACACCAAACTGCCTCTTTTTGGCCTGATCCACCTCCAAACCCGTTGGAAAACAGGTGTTGATCACTTTTAATGTGGTAAATCGGCCAGCAAACAGCTGTCAGCGAAAGCAGTGGAGGAGGGGGGATTTGAAAAAACACTTGACCCCGGGATCAAGGAAATTTCTCTTTCGGGAGCCGACACCAAACTGCCTCTTTTTTGCCTGATCCACCTCCAAACCCATTGGAAAACAGGTATTGATCACTTTTAATGTGGTAATTCGGCCAGCAAACAGCTTTCAGCCAAAGCAGTGTAGGAGGGGGGATTCGAAAAAACACTTGACCCCGGGGTCAAGGAAATTTCCACTTTTTGGAGCCGACACCAAACTGCCTCTTTTTGGCCTGATCCAACTCCAAACCCATTGGAAAACAGGTATTGATCACTTGTGATGTGGTAAATCGGCCAGCAAACAACTTTCAGCCAAAACAGTGGAGGAGGGGGGATTTGAAAAAACACTTGACCCCGGGGTCAAGGAAATTTCCACTTTTTGGAGCCGACACCAAACTGCCTCTTTTTGGCCTGATCCACCTCCAAACCCGTTGGAAAACAGGTGTTGATCACTTGTGATGTGGTAAATCGGCAAGCAAACAGCTTTCAGCCAAAGCAGTGTAGGAGGGGGGATTTGTAAAAACACTTGATCCCGGGGTCAAGGAAATTTCTGTTTTTAGAGCCGACACAAAACTGCCTCTTTTTGGCCTGATCCACCTCCAAACCCGTTGGAAAATAGGTATTGATCACTGTTAATGTGGTAAATCGGCCAGCAAACAGCTTTCAGCCAAAACAGTGGAGGAGGGGGGATTTGAAAAAACACTTGACCCCGGGGTCAAGGAAATTTCTGTTTTTAGAGCCGACACAAAACTGCCTCTTTTTGGCCTGATCCACCTCCAAACCCGTTGGAAAACAGGTATTGATCACTGTTAATGTGGTAAATCGGCCAGCAAACAGCTTTCAGCCAAAACAGTGGAGGAGGGGGGATTTGAAAAAACACTTGACCCCGGGGTCAAGGAAATTTCTGTTTTTAGAGCCGACACAAAACTGCCTCTTTTTGGCCTGATCCACCTCCAAACCCGTTGGAAAACAGGTATTGATCACTGTTAATGTGGTAAATCGGCCAGCAAACAGCTTTCAGCCAAAACAGTGGAGGAGGGGGGATTTGAAAAAACACTTGACCCCGGGGTCAAGGAAATTTCTCTTTTTGGAGCCGACACCAAACTGCCTCTTTTTGGCCTGATCCACCTCCAAACCCATTGGAAAACAGGTATTGATCACTTGTGATGTGGTAAATCGGCCAGCAAACAACTTTCAGCCAAAACAGTGGAGGAGGGGGGATTTGAAAAAACACTTGACCCCGGGATCAAGGAAATTTCTGTTTTTAGAGCCGACACCAAACTGCCTCTTTTTGGCCTGATCCACCTCCAAACCCGTTGGAAAACAGGTATTGATCACTGTTAATGTGGTAAATCGGCCAGCAAACAGCTTTCAGCCAAAACAGTGGAGGAGGGGGGATTTGAAAAAACACTTGACCCCGGGGTCAAGGAAATTTACGATTTTGGAGCCGACACGAAACGGCGTCTTTTTGGCCTGATCCACCTCCAAACCCATTGGAAAACAGGTGTTGATCACTTTTAATGTGGTAAATCGGCCAGCAAACAGCTGTCAGCCAAAGCAGTGGAGGAGGGGGGATTTGAAAAAACACTTGACCCCGGGTCAAGGAAATTTACGATTTTGGAGCCGACACCAAACTGCCTCTTTTTGGCCTGATCCACCTCCAAACCCGTTGGAAAACAGGTGTTGATCACTTTTAATGTGGTAAATCGGCCAGCAAACAGCTGTCAGCGAAAGCAGTGGAGGAGGGGGGATTTGAAAAAACACTTGACCCCGGGATCAAGGAAATTTCTCTTTCGGGAGCCGACACCAAACTGCCTCTTTTTTGCCTGATCCACCTCCAAACCCATTGGAAAACAGGTATTGATCACTTTTAATGTGGTAATTCGGCCAGCAAACAGCTTTCAGCCAAAGCAGTGTAGGAGGGGGGATTCGAAAAAACACTTGACCCCGGGGTCAAGGAAATTTCCACTTTTTGGAGCCGACACCAAACTGCCTCTTTTTGGCCTGATCCAACTCCAAACCCATTGGAAAACAGGTATTGATCACTTGTGATGTGGTAAATCGGCCAGCAAACAACTTTCAGCCAAAACAGTGGAGGAGGGGGGATTTGAAAAAACACTTGACCCCGGGGTCAAGGAAATTTCCACTTTTTGGAGCCGACACCAAACTGCCTCTTTTTGGCCTGATCCACCTCCAAACCCGTTGGAAAACAGGTGTTGATCACTTGTGATGTGGTAAATCGGCAAGCAAACAGCTTTCAGCCAAAGCAGTGTAGGAGGGGGGATTTGTAAAAACACTTGATCCCGGGGTCAAGGAAATTTCTGTTTTTAGAGCCGACACAAAACTGCCTCTTTTTGGCCTGATCCACCTCCAAACCCGTTGGAAAATAGGTATTGATCACTGTTAATGTGGTAAATCGGCCAGCAAACAGCTTTCAGCCAAAACAGTGGAGGAGGGGGGATTTGAAAAAACACTTGACCCCGGGGTCAAGGAAATTTCTGTTTTTAGAGCCGACACAAAACTGCCTCTTTTTGGCCTGATCCACCTCCAAACCCGTTGGAAAACAGGTATTGATCACTGTTAATGTGGTAAATCGGCCAGCAAACAGCTTTCAGCCAAAACAGTGGAGGAGGGGGGATTTGAAAAAACACTTGACCCCGGGGTCAAGGAAATTTCTGTTTTTAGAGCCGACACAAAACTGCCTCTTTTTGGCCTGATCCACCTCCAAACCCGTTGGAAAACAGGTATTGATCACTGTTAATGTGGTAAATCGGCCAGCAAACAGCTTTCAGCCAAAACAGTGGAGGAGGGGGGATTTGAAAAAACACTTGACCCCGGGGTCAAGGAAATTTCTCTTTTTGGAGCCGACACCAAACTGCCTCTTTTTGGCCTGATCCACCTCCAAACCCATTGGAAAACAGGTATTGATCACTTGTGATGTGGTAAATCGGCCAGCAAACAACTTTCAGCCAAAACAGTGGAGGAGGGGGGATTTGAAAAAACACTTGACCCCGGGATCAAGGAAATTTCTGTTTTTAGAGCCGACACCAAACTGCCTCTTTTTGGCCTGATCCACCTCCAAACCCGTTGGAAAACAGGTATTGATCACTGTTAATGTGGTAAATCGGCCAGCAAACAGCTTTCAGCCAAAACAGTGGAGGAGGGGGGATTTGAAAAAACACTTGACCCCGGGGTCAAGGAAATTTCTCTTTTTGGAGCCGACACCAAACTGCCTCTTTTTGGCCTGATCCACCTCCAAACCCATTGGAAAACAGGTATTGATCACTTTTAATGTGGTAATTCGGCCAGCAAACAGCTTTCAGCCAAAGCAGTGTAGGAGGGGGGATTCGAAAAAACACTTGACCCCGGGGTCAAGGAAATTTCCACTTTTTGGAGCCGACACAAAACTGCCTCTTTTTGGCCTGATCCACCTCCAAACCCGTTGGAAAATAGGTATTGATCACTGTTAATGTGGTAAATCGGCCAGCAAACAGCTTTCAGCCAAAACAGTGGAGGAGGGGGGATTTGAAAAAACACTTGACCCCGGGGTCAAGGAAATTTCTGTTTTTAGAGCCGACACAAAACTGCCTCTTTTTGGCCTGATCCACCTCCAAACCCGTTGGAAAACAGGTATTGATCACTGTTAATGTGGTAAATCGGCCAGCAAACAGCTTTCAGCCAAAACAGTGGAGGAGGGGGGATTTGAAAAAACACTTGACCCCGGGGTCAAGGAAATTTCCACTTTTTGGAGCCGACACCAAACTGCCTCTTTTTGGCCTGATCCACCTCCAAACCCATTGGAAAACAGGTATTGATCACTTGTGATGTGGTAAATCGGCCAGCAAACAACTTTCAGCCAAAACAGTGGAGGAGGGGGGATTTGAAAAAACACTTGACCCCGGGGTCAAGGAAATTTCCACTTTTTGGAGCCGACACCAAACTGCCTCTTTTTGGCCTGATCCACCTCCAAACCCGTTGGAAAACAGGTATTGATTACTTTTAATGTGGTAAATCGGCCAGCAAACAGCTTTCAGCCAAAGCAGTGGAGGAGGGGGGATTTGTAAAAACACTTGATCCCGGGGTCAAGGAAATTTATGATTTTGGAGCCGACACCAAACTGCCTCTTTTTGGCCTGATCCACCTCCAAACCCGTTGGAAAACAGGTGTTGATCACTTTTAATGTGGTAAATCGGCCAGCAAACAGCTGTCAGCCAAAGCAGTGGAGGAGGGGGGATTTAAAAAAACACTTGACCCCGGGGTCAAGGAAATTTCTGTTTTTAGAGCCGACACAAAACTTCCTCTTTTTGGCCTGATCCACCTCCAAACCCATTGGAAAATAGGTATTGATCACTGTTAATGTGGTAAATCGGCCAGCAAACAACTTTCAGCCAAAACAGTGGAGGAGGGGGGATTCGAAAAAACACTTGACCCCGGGGTCAAGGAAATTTCTCTTTTTGGAGCCGACACCAAACTGCCTCTTTTTGGCCTGATCCACCTCCAAACCCATTGGAAAACAGGTATTGATCACTTGTGATGTGGTAAATCGGCCAGCAAACAGCTTTCAGCCAAAACAGTGGAGGAGGGGGGATTTGAAAAAACACTTGACCCCGGGGTCAAGGAAATTTCTGTTTTTGGAGCCGACACCAAACTGCCTCTTTTTGGCCTGATCCACCTCCAAACCCATTGGAAAACAGGTATTGATCACTTGTGATGTGGTAAATCGGCCAGCAAACAACTTTCAGCCAAAACAGTGGAGGAGGGGGGATTTGAAAAAACACTTGACCCGGGATCAAGGAAATTTCTGTTTTTAGAGCCGACACCAAACTGCCTCTTTTTGGCCTGATCCACCTCCAAACCCGTTGGAAAACAGGTATTGATCACTGTTAATGTGGTAAATCGGCAAGCAAACAGCTTTCAGCCAAAGCAGTGGAGGAGGGGGGATTCGAAAAAACACTTGACCCCGGGGTCAAGGAAATTTCCACTTTTTGGAGCCGACACCAAACTGCCTCTTTTTGGCCTGATCCACCTCCAAACCCATTGGAAAACAGGTATTGATCACTTGTGATGTGGTAAATCGGCCAGCAAACAACTTTCAGCCAAAACAGTGGAGGAGTGGGGATTTGAAAAAACACTTGACCCTGGGGTCAAGGAAATTTCCACTTTTTGGAGCCGACACCAAACTGCCTCTTTTTGGCCTGATCCACCTCCAAACCCGTTGGAAATCAGGTATTGATCACTTTTAATGTGGTAAATCGGCAAGCAAACAGCTTTCAGCCAAAGCACTGGAGGAGGGGGGATTTGTAAAAACACTTGATCCCGGGGTCAAGGAAATTTCTCTTTTTGGAGCCGACACCAAACTGCCTCTTTTTGGCCTGATCCACCTCCAAACCCGTTGGAAAACAGGTGTTGATCACTTTTAATGTGGTAAATCGGCCAGAAAACAGCTGTCAGCCAAAGCAGTGGAGGAGGGGGGATTTGAAAAAACACTTGACCCCGGGGTCAAGGAAATTTCTGTTTTTAGAGCTTACACAAAACTGCCTCTTTTTGGCCTGATCCACCTCCAAACCCGTTGGAAAATAGGTATTGATCACTGTTAATGTGGTAAATTGGCCAGCAAACAGCTTTCAGCCAAAACAGTGGAGGAGGGGGGATTTGAAAAAACACTTGACCCCGGGGTCAAGGAAATTTCTGTTTTTAGAGCCGACACAAAACTGCCTCTTTTTGGCCTGATCCACCTCCAAACCCATTGGAAAACAGGTATTGATCACTGTTAATGTGGTAAATCGGCCAGCAAACAGCTTTCAGCCAAAACAGTGGAGGAGGGGGGATTTGAAAAAACACTTGACCCCGGGGTCAAGGAAATTTCTGTTTTTAGAGCCGACACAAAACTGCCTCTTTTTGGCCTGATCCACCTCCAAACCCATTGGAAAACAGGTATTGATCACTGTTAATGTGGTAAATCGGCCAGCAAACAGCTTTCAGCCAAAACAGTGGAGGAGGGGGGATTTGAAAAAACACTTGATCCCGGGGTCAAGGAAATTTCTGTTTTTAGAGCCGACACCAAACTGCCTCTTTTTGGCCTGATCCACCTCCAAACCCATTGGAAACAGGTATTGATCACTGTTAATGTGGTAAATCGGCCAGCAAACAGCTTTCAGCCAAAACAGTGGAGGAGGGGGGATTTGAATAAAAACACTTGACCCCGGGGTCAAGGAAATTTCTCTTTTTGGAGCCGACACCAAACTGCCTCTTTTTGGCCTGATCCACCTCCAAACCCATTGGAAAACAGGTATTGATCACTTTTAATGTGGTAATTCGGCCAGCAAACAGCTTTCAGCCAAAGCAGTGTAGGAGGGGGGATTCGAAAAAACACTTGACCCCGGGGTCAAGGAAATTTCCACTTTTTGGAGCCGACACAAAACGGCCTCTTTTTGGCCTGATCCACCTCCAAACCCATTGGAAAACAGGTATTGATCACTTGTGATGTGGTAAATCGGCCAGCAAACAACTTTCAGCCAAAACAGTGGAGGAGGGGGGATTTGAAAAAACACTTGACCCCGGGATCAAGGAAATTTCTGTTTTTAGAGCCGACACCAAACTGCCTCTTTTTGGCCTGATCCACCTCCAAACCCGTTGGAAAACAGGTATTGATCACTGTTAATGTGGTAAATCGGCCAGCAAACAGCTTTCAGCCAAAACAGTGGAGGAGGGGGGATTTGAAAAAACACTTGACCCCGGGGTCAAGGAAATTTCTCTTTTTGGAGCCGACACCAAACTGCCTCTTTTTGGCCTGATCCACCTCCAAACCCATTGGAAAACAGGTACTGATCACTTTTAATGTGGTAATTCGGCCAGCAAACAGCTTTCAGCCAAAGCAGTGTAGGAGGGGGGATTCGAAAAAACACTTGACCCCGGGGTCAAGGAAATTTCCACTTTTTGGAGCCGACACCAAACTGCCTCTTTTTGGCCTGATCCACCTCCAAACCCATTGGAAAACAGGTATTGATCACTTGTGATGTGGTAAATCGGCCAGCAAACAACTTTCAGCCAAAACAGTGGAGGAGGGGGGATTTGAAAAAACACTTGACCCCGGGGTCAAGGAAATTTCCACTTTTTGGAGCCGACACCAAACTGCCTCTTTTTGGCCTGATCCACCTCCAAACCCGTTGGAAAACAGGTATTGATCACTTTTAATGTGGTAAATCGGCAAGCAAACAGCTTTCAGCCAAAGCAGTGGAGGAGGGGGGATTTGTAAAAACACTTGATCCCGGGGTCAAGGAAATTTACGATTTTGGAGCCGACACCAAACTGCCTCTTTTTGGCCTGATCCACCTCCAAACCCGTTGGAAAACAGGTATTGATCACTTTTAATGTGGTAAATCGGCCAGCAAACAGCTTTCAGCCAAAGCAGTGGAGGAGGGGGGATTTGAAAAAACACTTGACCCCGGGGTCAAGGAAATTTCTGTTTTTAGAGCCGACACCAAACTGCCTCTTTTTGGCCTGATCCACCTCCAAACCCATTGGAATACAGGTATTGATCACTGTTAATGTGGTAAATCGGCCAGCAAACAGCTTTCAGCCAAAACAGTGGAGGAGGGGGGATTTGAAAAAACACTTGACCCCGGGGTCAAGGAAATGTCCGTTTTTGGAACCGGCACCAAACTGCCTCTTTTTGGCCTGATCCACCTCCAAACCCGTTGGAAAACAGGTATTGATCACTTGTGATGTGTTAAATCGGCCAGCAAACAGCTTTCAGCCAAAACAGTGAAGGAGGGGGATTTGTAAAAACACTTGACCCCGGGGTCAAGGAAATTTACGATTTTGGAGCCGACACGAAACGGCCTCTTTTTGGCCTGATCCACCTCCAAACCCATTGGAAAACAGGTGTTGATCACTTTTAATGTGGTAAATCGGCCAGCAAACAGCTGTCAGCCAAAGCAGTGGAGGAGGGGGGATTTGAAAAAACACTTGACCCCGGGGTCAAGGAATTTTCCACTTTTTGGAGCCGACACCAAACTGCCTCTTTTTGGCCTGATCCACCTCCAAACCCATTGGAAAACAGGTATTGATCACTTGTGATGTGGTAAATCGGCCAGCAAACAACTTTCAGCCAAAACAGTGGAGGAGGGGGGATTTGAAAAAACACTTGACCCCGGGGTCAAGGAAATTTCTGTTTTTAGAGCCGACACCAAACTGCCTCTTTTTGGCCTGATCCACCTCCAAACCCGTTGGAAAACAGGTACTGATCACTGTTAATGTGGTAAATCGGCCAGCAAACAGCTTTCAGCCAAAACAGTGGAGGAGGGGGATTTGTAAAAACACTTGACCCCGGGGTCAAGGAAATTTACGATTTTGGAGCCGACACGAAACGGCCTCTTTTTGGCCTGATCCACCTCCAAACCCATTGGAAAACAGGTATTGATCACTTGTGATGGGGTAAATCGGCCAGCAAACAGCTTTCAGCCAAAACAGTGGAGGAGGGGGGATTTGTAAAAACACTTGACCCCGGGGTCAAGGAAATTCACGCTTTTGGAGCCGACACCAAACGGCCTCTTTTTGGCCTGATCCACCTCCAAACCCGTTGGAAAACAGATATTGATCACTTTTAATGTGGTAAATCGGCCAGCAAACAGCTTTCAGCCAAAGCAGTGGAGGAGGGGGGATTTGAAAAAACACTTGACCCCGGGGTCAAGGAAATTTCTGTTTTTAGAGCCGACACCAAACTGCCTCTTTTTGGCCTGATCCACCTCCAAACCCGTTGGAATACAGGTGTTGATCACTTTTAATGTGGTAAATCGGCCAGCAAACAGCTTTCAGCCAAAACAGTGGAGGAGGGGGGATTTGAAAAAACACTTGACCCCGGGGTCAAGGAAATGTCCGTTTTTGGAACCCGCACCAAACGGCCTCTTTTTGGCCTGATCCACCTCCAAACCCGTTGGAAAACAGGTGTTGATCACTTTTAATGTGGTAAATCGGCCAGCAAACAGCTGTCAGCCAAAGCAGTGGAGGAGGGGGGATTTGAAAAAACACTTGACCCCGGGGTCAAGGAAATTTCTGTTTTTAGAGCCGACACCAAACTGCCTCTTTTTGGCCTGATCCACCTCCAAACCCGTTGGAAAACAGGTATTGATCACTGTTAATGTGGTAAATCGGCCAGCAAACAGCTTTCAGCCAAAGCAGTGTAGGAGGGGGGATTTGAAAAAACACTTGACCCCGGGGTCAAGGAAATTTCTCTTTTTGGAGCCGACACCAAACTGCCTCTTTTTGGCCTGATCCACCTCCAAACCCGTTGGAAAACAGGTATTGATCACTTGTGATGTGGTAAATCGGCCAGCAAACAGCTTTCAGCCAAAGCAGTGGAGGAGGGGGGATTTGACAAAACACTTGACCCCGGGGTCAAGGAAATTTCTGTTTTCAGAGCCGACACAAAACTGCCTCTTTTTGGCCTGATCCACCTCCAAACCCATTGGAAAACAGGTATTGATCACTGTTAATGTGGTAAATCGGCCAGCAAACAGCTTTCAGCCAAAACATTGGAGGAGGGGGGATTTGAAAAAACACTTGACCCCGGGGTCAAGGAAATTTCTCTTTTTGGAGCCGACACCAAACTGCCTCTTTTTGGCCTGATCCACCTCCAAACCCATTGGAAAACAGGTATTGATCACTTTTAATGTGGTATTTCGGCCACAAACAGCTTTCAGCCAAAGCAGTGTAGGAGGGGGGATTTGAAAAAACACTTGACCCCGGGGTCAAGGAAATTTCCACTTTTTGGAGCCGACACCAAACTGCCTCTTTTTGGCCTCATCCACCTCCAAACCCATTGGAAAACAGGTATTGATCACTTGTGATGTGATAAATCGGCCAGCAAACAGCTTTCAGCCAAAATAGTGGAGGAGGGGGGATTTGAAAAAACACTTGACCCCGGGGTCAAGGAACTTTCTGTTTTTAGAGCCGACACCAAACTGCCTCTTTTTGGCCTGATCCACCTCGAAACCCATTGGAATACAGGTATTGATCACTGTTTATGTGGTAAATCGGCCAGCAAACAGCTTTCAGCCAAAACAGTGGAGGAGGGGGGATTTGAAAAAACACTTGACCCCGGGGTCAAGGAAATGTCCGTTTTTGGAACCGGCACCAAACTGCCTCTTTTTGGCCTGATCCACCTCCAAACCCGTTGGAAAACAGGTATTGATCACTTGTGATGTGTTAAATCGGCCAGCAAAAAGCTTTCAGCCAAAACAGTGGAGGAGGGGGATTTGTAAAAACACTTGACCCCGGGGTCAAGGAAATTTCCACTTTTTGGAGCCGACACGAAACGGCCTCTTTTTGGCCTGATCCACCTCCAAACCCATTGGAAAACAGGTGTTGATCACTTTTAATGTGGTAAATCGGCCAGCAAACAGCTGTCAGCCAAAGCAGTGGAGGAGGGGGGATTTGAAAAAACACTTGACCCCGGGGTCAAGGAATTTTCCACTTTTTGGAGCCGACACAAAACTGCCTCTTTTTGGCCTGATCCACCTCCAAACCCATTGGAAAACAGGTATTGATCACTTGTGATGTGGTAAATCGGCCAGCAAACAACTTTCAGCCAAAACAGTGGAGGAGGGGGGATTTGAAAAAACACTTGACCCCGGGGTCAAGGAAATTTCTGTTTTTAGAGCCGACACCAAACTGCCTCTTTTTGGCCTGATCCACCTCCAAACCCGTTGGAAAACAGGTACTGATCACTGTTAATGTGGTAAATCGGCCAGCAAACAGCTTTCAGCCAAAACAGTGGAGGAGGGGGGATTTGTAAAAACACTTGACCCCGGGGTCAAGGAAATTTACGATTTTGGAGCCGACACCAAACGGCCTCTTTTTGGCCTGATCCACCTCCAAACCCATTGGAAAACAGGTATTGATCACTTGTGATGGGGTAAATCGGCCAGCAAACAGCTTTCAGCCAAAACAGTGGAGGAGGGGGGATTTGTAAAAACACTTGACCCCGGGGTCAAGGAAATTCACGCTTTTGGAGCCGACACCAAACGGCCTCTTTTTGGCCTGATCCACCTCCAAACCCGTTGGAAAACAGATATTGATCACTTTTAATGTGGTAAATCGGCCAGCAAACAGCTTTCAGCCAAAGCAGTGGAGGAGGGGGGATTTGAAAAAACACTTGACCCCGGGGTCAAGGAAATTTCTGTTTTTAGAGCCGACACCAAACTGCCTCTTTTTGGCCTGATCCACCTCCAAACCCGTTGGAATACAGGTGTTGATCACTTTTAATGTGGTAAATCGGCCAGCAAACAGCTTTCAGCCAAAACAGTGGAGGAGGGGGGATTTGAAAAAACACTTGACCCCGGGGTCAAGGAAATGTCCGTTTTTGGAACCCGCACCAAACGGCCTCTTTTTGGCCTGATCCACCTCCAAACCCGTTGGAAAACAGGTTTGATCACTTGTGATGTGGTAAATCGGCCAGCAAACAGCTTTCAGCCAAAACAGTGGAGGAGGGGGGATTTGTAAAAACACTTGACCCCGGGGTCAAGGAAATTTACGCTTTTGGAGCCGACACCAAACGGCCTCTTTTTGGCCTGATCCACCTCCAAACCCGTTGGAAAACAGGTATTGATCACTTTTAATGTGGTAAATCGGCCAGCAAACAGCTGTCAGACAAAGCAGTGGAAGAGGGGGGATTTGAAAAAACACTTGACCCCGGGGTCAAGGAAATTTCTGTTTTTAGAGCCGACACAAAACTGCCTCTTTTTGGCCTGATCCACCTCCAAACCCGTTGGAAAAAAGGTATTGATCACTGTTAATGTGGTAAAACGGCCAGCAAACAGCTTTCAGCCAAGACAGTGGAGGAGGGGGGATTTGAAAAAACACTTGACCCCGGGGTCAAGGAAATTTCTGTTTTTAGAGCCGACACCAAACTGCCTCTTTTTGGCCTGATCCACCTCCAAACCCGTTGGAAAACAGGTATTGATCACTTTAAATGTGGTAATTCGGCCAGCAAACAGCTTTCAGCCAAAGCAGTGTAGGAGGGGGGATTTGAAAAAACACTTGACCCCGGGGTCAAGGAAATTTCCACTTTTTGGAGACGACACAAAACTGCCTCTTTTTGGCCTGATCCACCTCCAAACCCGTTGGAAAACAGGTGTTGATCACTTTTAATGTGGTAAATCGGCCAGCAAACAGCTTTCAGCCAAAACAGTGGAGGAGGGGGGATTTGAAAAAACACTTGACCCCGGGGTCAAGGAAATGTCCGTTTTTGGAACCCGCACCAAACGGCCTCTTTTTGGCCTGATCCACCTCCAAACCCGTTGGAAAACAGGTATTGATCACTTGTGATGTGGTAAATCGGCCAGCAAACAGCTTTCAGCCAAAACAGTGTAGGAGGGGGGATTTGAAAAAACACTTGACCCCGGGGTCAAGGAAATTCACGCTTTTGGAGCCGACACCAAACGGCCTCTTTTTGGCCTGATCCACCTCCAAACCCGTTGGAAAACAGGTATTGATCACTTTTAATGTGGTAATTCGGCCAGCAAACAGCTTTCAGCCAAAGCAGTGTAGGAGGGGGGATTTGAAAAAACACTTGACCCCGGGGTCAAGGAAATTTCCACTTTTTGGAGCCGACACCAAACTGCCTCTTTTTGGCCTGATCCACCTCCAAACCCATTGGAAAACAGGTATTGATCACTTGTGATGGGGTAAATCGGCCAGCAAACAACTTTCAGCCAAAACAGTGGAGGAGGGGGGATTTGAAAAAACACTTGACCCCGGGGTCAAGGAAATTTCCACTTTTTGGAGCCGACACCAAACGGCCTCTTTTTGGCCTGATCCACCTCCAAACCCGTTGGAATACAGGTGTTGATCACTTTTAATGTGGTAAATCGGCCAGCAAACAGCTTTCAGCCAAAACAGTGGAGGAGGGGGGATTTGAAAAAACACTTGACCCCGGGGTCAAGGAAATGTCCGTTTTTGGAACCCGCACCAAACGGCCTCTTTTTGGCCTGATCCACCTCCAAACCCGTTGGAAAACAGGTTTGATCACTTGTGATGTGGTAAATCGGCCAGCAAACAGCTTTCAGCCAAAACAGTGGAGGAGGGGGGATTTGAAAAAACACTTGACCCCGGGGTCAAGGAAATTTCCACTTTTGGAGCCGACACCAAACGGCCTCTTTTTGTCCTGATCCACCTCCAAACCCGTTGGAAAACAGGTGTTGATCACTTTTAATGTGGTAAATCGGCCAGCAAACAGCTGTCATACAAAGCAGTGGAAGAGGGGGGATTTGAAAAAACACTTGACCCCGGGGTCAAGGAAATTTCTGTTTTTAGAGCCGACACAAAACTGCCTCTTTTTGGCCTGATCCACCTCCAAACCCGTTGGAATACAGGTGTTGATCACTTTTAATGTGGTAAATCGGCCAGCAAACAGCTTTCAGCCAAAACAGTGGAGGAGGGGGGATTTGAAAAAACACTTGACCCCGGGGTCAAGGAAATGTCCGTTTTTGGAACCCGCACCAAACGGCCTCTTTTTGGCCTGATCCACCTCCAAACCCGTTGGAAAACAGGTTTGATCACTTGTGATGTGGTAAATCGGCCAGCAAACAGCTTTCAGCCAAAACAGTGGAGGAGGGGGGATTTGTAAAAACACTTGACCCCGGGATCAAGGAAATTTACGCTTTTGGAGCCGACACCAAACGGCCTCTTTTTGGCCTGATCCACCTCCAAACCCGTTGGAAAACAGGTATTGATCACTTTTAATGTGGTAAATCGGCCAGCAAACAGCTGTCAGACAAAGCAGTGGAAGAGGGGGGATTTGAAAAAACACTTGACCCCTGGATCAAGGAAATTTCTGTTTTTAGAGCCGACACAAAACTGCCTCTTTTTGGCCTGATCCACCTCCAAACCCGTTGGAAAAAAGGTATTGATCACTGTTAATGTGGTAAAACGGCCAGCAAACAGCTTTCAGCCAAGACAGTGGAGGAGGGGGGATTTGAAAAAACACTTGACCCCGGGGTCAAGGAAATTTCCACTTTTTGGAGCCGACACCAAACTGCCTCTTTTTGGCCTGATCCACCTCCAAACCCATTGGAAAACAGGTATTGATCACTTGTGATGGGGTAAATCGGCCAGCAAACAACTTTCAGCCAAAACAGTGGAGGAGGGGGGATTTGAAAAAACACTTGACCCCGGGGTCAAGGAAATTTCCACTTTTTGGAGCCGACACCAAACTGCCTCTTTTTGGCCTGATCCACCTCCAAACCCATTGGAAAACAGGTATTGATCACTTGTGATGGGGTAAATCGGCCAGCAAACAGCTTTCAGCCAAAACAGTGGAGGAGGGGGGATTTGTAAAAACACTTGACCCCGGGGTCAAGGAAATTTATGCTTTTGGAGCCGACACCAAACGGCCTCTTTTTGGCCTGATCCACCTCCAAACCCGTTGGAAAACAGGTGTTGATCACTTTTAATGTGGTAAATCGGCCAGCAAACAGCTGTCAGCCAAAGCAGTGGAAGAGGGGGGATTTGAAAAAACACTTGACCCCGGTGTCAAGGAAATTTCTCTTTTTTGAGCCGACACCAAACTGCCTCTTTTTGGCCTGATCCACCTCCAAACCCATTGGAAAACAGGTATTGATCACTTTTAATGTGGTAAATCGGCCAGCAAACAACTTTCAGCCAAAACAGTGGAGGAGGGGGGATTTGAAAAAACACTTGACCCCGGGGTCAAGGAAATTTCTGTTTTTAGAGCCGACACCAAACTGCCTCTTTTTGGCCTGATCCACCTCCAAACCCGTTGGAAAACAGGTATTGATCACTTTTAATGTGGTAATTCGGCCATCAAACAGCTTTCAGCCAAAGCAGTGTAGGAGGGGGGATTTGAAAAAACACTTGACCCCGGGGTCAAGGAAATTTACGCTTTTGGAGCCGACACCAAACGGCCTCTTTTTGGTCTGATCCACCTCCAAACCCGTTGGAAAACAGGTGTTGATCACTTTTAATGTGGTAAATCGGCCAGCAAACAGCTGTCAGACAAAGCAGTGGAAGAGGGGGGATTTGAAAAAACACTTGACCCCGGGGTCAAGGAAATTTCTGTTTTTAGAGCCGACACAAAACTGCCTCTTTTTGGCCTGATCCACCTCCAAACTCGTTGGAAAAAAGGTATTGATCACTGTTAATGTGGTAAAACGGCCAGCAAACAGCTTTCAGCCAAGACAGTGGAGGAGGGGGGATTTGAAAAAACACTTGACCCCGGGGTCAAGGAAATTTCCACTTTTTGGAGCCGACACCAAACGGCCTCTTTTTGGCCTGATCCACCTCCAAACCCCTTGGAAAACAGGTATTGATCACTTTTAATGTGGTAAATCGGCCAGCAAACAGCTTTCAGCCAAAGCAGTGGAGGAGGGGGGATTTGAAAAAACACTTGACCCCGGGGTCAAGGAAATTTCTGTTTTTAGAGCCGACACAAAACTGCCTCTTTTTGGCCTGATCCACCTCCAAACCCGTTGGAATACAGGTGTTGATCACTTTTAATGTGGTAAATTGGCCAGCAAAAAGCTTTCAGCCAAAACAGTGGAGGAGGGGGGATTTGAAAAAACACTTGACCCCGGGGTCAAGGAAATGTCCGTTTTTGGAACCCGCACCAAACGGCCTCTTTTTGGCCTGATCCACCTCCAAACCCGTTGGAAAAAAGGTTTGATCACTTGTGATGTGGTAAATCGGCCAGCAAACAGCTTTCAGCCAAAACAGTGGAGGAGGGGGGATTTGTAAAAACACTTGACCCCGGGGTCAAGGAAATTTACGCTTTTGGAGCCGACACCAAACGGCCTCTTTTTGGCCTGATCCACCTCCAAACCGGTTGGAAAACAGGTATTGATCACTTTTAATGTGGTAAATCGGCCAGCAAACAGCTGTCAGACAAAGCAGTGGAAGAGGGGGGATTTGAAAAAACACTTGACCCCGGGGTCAAGGAAATTTCTGTTTTTAGAGCCGACACCAAACTGCCTCTTTTTGGCCTGATCCACCTCCAAACCCGTTGGAAAACAGGTATTGATCACTTTTAATGTGGTAATTCGGCCAGCAAACAGCTTTCAGCCAAAGCAGTGTAGGAGGGGGGATTTGAAAAAACACTTGACCCCGGGGTCAAGGAAATTTCCACTTTTTGGAGCCGACACCAAACTGCCTCTTTTTGGCCTGATCCACCTCCAAACCCATTGGAAAACAGGTATTGATCACTTGTGATGGGGTAAATCGGCCAGCAAACAACTTTCAGCCAAAACAGTGGAGGAGGGGGGATTTGAAAAAACACTTGACCCCGGGGTCAAGGAAATTTCTGTTTTTAGAGCCGACACAAAACTGCCTCTTTTTGGCCTGATCCACCTCCAAACCCGTTGGAATACAGGTGTTGATCACTTTTAATGTGGTAAATCGGCCAGCAAACAGCTTTCAGCCAAAACAGTGGAGGAGGGGGGATTTGAAAAAACACTTGACCCCGGGGTCAAGGAAATGTCCGTTTTTGGAACCCGCACCAAACGGCCTCATATGTCCTGATCCACCTCCAAACCCGTTGGAAAACAGGTATTGATCACTTTTAATGTGGTAAATCGGCCAGCAAACAGCTTTCAGCCAAAGCAGTGGAGGAGGGGGGATTTGAAAAAACACTTGACCCCGGGGTCAAGGAAATGTCCGTTTTTGGAACCCGCACCAAACGGCCTCTTTTTGGCCTGATCCACCTCCAAACCCGTTGGAAAACAGGTTTGATCACTTGTGATGTGGTAAATCGGCCAGCAAACAGCTTTCAGCCAAAACAGTGGAGGAGGGGGGATTTGTAAAAACACTTGACCCCGGGGTCAAGGAAATTTACGCTTTTGGAGCCGACACCAAACGGCCTCTTTTTGGCCTGATCCACCTCCAAACCGGTTGGAAAACAGGTATTGATCACTTTTAATGTGGTAAATCGGCCAGCAAACAGCTGTCAGACAAAGCAGTGGAAGAGGGGGGATTTGAAAAAACACTTGACCCCGGGGTCAAGGAAATTTCTGTTTTTAGAGCCGACACCAAACTGCCTCTTTTTGGCCTGATCCACCTCCAAACCCGTTGGAAAACAGGTATTGATCACTTTTAATGTGGTAATTCGGCCAGCAAACAGCTTTCAGCCAAAGCAGTGTAGGAGGGGGGATTTGAAAAAACACTTGACCCCGGGGTCAAGGAAATTTCCACTTTTTGGAGCCGACACCAAACTGCCTCCTTTTGGCCTGATCCACCTCCAAACCCATTGGAAAACAGGTATTGATCACTTGTGATGGGGTAAATCGGCCAGCAAACAACTTTCAGCCAAAACAGTGGAGGAGGGGGTATTTGAAAAAACACTTGACCCCGGGGTCAAGGAAATTTCCACTTTTTGGAGCCGACACCAAACGGCCTCTTTTTGGCCTGATCCACCTCCAAACCCGTTGGAAAACAGGTATTGATCACTTTTAATGTGGTAAATCGGCCAGCAAACAGCTTTCAGCCAAAGCAGTGGAAGAGGGGGGATTTGAAAAAACACTTGACCCCGGGGTCAAGGAAATTTCTGTTTTTAGAGCCGACACAAAACGGCCTCTTTTTGGCCTGATCCACCTCCAAACCCGTTGGAATACAGGTGTTGATCACTTTTAATGTGGTAAATCGGCCAGCAAACAGCTTTCAGCCAAAACAGTGGAGGAGGGGGGATTTGAAAAAACACTTGACCCCGGGGTCAAGGAAATGTCCGTTTTTGGAACCCGCACCAAACGGCCTCTTTTTGGCCTGATCCACCTCCAAACCCGTTGGAAAACAGGTTTGATCACTTGTGATGTGGTAAATCGGCCAGCAAACAGCTTTCAGCCAAAACAGTGTAGGAGGGGGGATTTGTAAAAACACTTGACCCCGGGGTCAAGGAAATGTCCGCTTTTGGAGCCGACACCAAACGGCCTCTTTTTGGCCTGATCCACCTCCAAACCCGTTGGAAAACAGGTTTGATCACTTGTGATGTGGTAAATCGGCCAGCAAACAGCTTTCAGCCAAAACAGTGGAGGAGGGGGGATTTGTAAAAACACTTGACCCCGGGGTCAAGGAAATTTACGCTTTTGGAGCCGACACCAAACGGCCTCTTTTTGGCCTGATCCACCTCCAAACCCGTTGGAAAACAGGTGTTGATCACTTTTAATGTGGTAAATCGGCCAGCAAACAGCTGTCAGACAAAGCAGTGGAAGAGGGGGGATTTGAAAAAACACTTGACCCCGGGGTCAAGGAAATTTCTGTTTTTAGAGCCGACACAAAACTGCCTCTTTTTGGCCTGATCCACCTCCAAACCCGTTGGAAAACAGGTTTGATCACTTGTGATGTGGTAAATCAGCCAGCAAACAGCTTTCAGCCAAAACAGTGGAGGAGGGGGGATTTGTAAAAACACTTGACCCCGGGGTCAAGGAAATTTATGCTTTTGGAGCCGACACCAAACGGCCTCTTTTTGGCCTGATCCACCTCCAAACCCGTTGGAAAACAGGTGTTGATCACTTTTAATGTGGTAAATCGGCCAGCAAACAGCTGTCAGCCAAAGCAATGGAAGAGGGGGGATTTGACAAAACACTTGACCCCGTTGTCAAGGAAATTTCTCTTTTTTGAGCCGACACCAAACTGCCTCTTTTTGGCCTGATCCACCTCCAAACCCGTTGGAAAAAAGGTATTGATCACTGTTAATGTGGTAAAACGGCCAGCAAACAGCTTCCAGCCAAGACAGTGGAGGAGGGGGGATTTGAAAAAACACTTGACCCCGGGGTCAAGGAAATTTACGCTTTTGGAGCCGGCACCAAACGGCCTCTTTTTGGCCTGATCCACCTCCAAACCCGTTGGAAAACAGGTATTGATCACTTTTAATGTGGTAATTCGGCCAGCAAACAGCTTTCAGCCAAAGCAGTGTAGGAGGGGGGATTTGAAAAAACACTTGACCCCGGGGTCAAGGAAATTTCCACTTTTTGGAGCCGACACCAAACGGCCTCTTTTTGGCCTGATCCACCTCCAAACCCGTTGGAAAACAGGTGTTGATCACTTTTAATGTGGTAAATCGGCCAGCAAACAGCTGTCAGACAAAGCAGTGGAAGAGGGGGGATTTGAAAAAACACTTGACCCCGGGGTCAAGGAAATTTCTGTTTTTAGAGCCGACACAAAACTGCCTCTTTTTGGCCTGATCCACCTCCAAACCCGTTGGAAAAAAGGTATTGATCACTGTTAATGTGGTAAAACGGCCAGCAAACAGCTTCCAGCCAAGACAGTGGAGGAGGGGGGATTTGAAAAAACACTTGACCCCGGGGTCAAGGAAATTTACGCTTTTGGAGCCGGCACCAAACGGCCTCTTTTTGGCCTGATCCACCTCCAAACCCGTTGGAAAACAGGTGTTGATCACTTTTAATGTGGTAAATCGGCCAGCAAACAGCTGTCAGACAAAGCAGTGGAAGAGGGGGGATTTGAAAAAACACTTGACCCCGGGGTCAAGGAAATTTCTGTTTTTAGAGCCGACACCAAACTGCCTCTTTTTGGCCTGATCCACCTCCAAACCCGTTGGAAAACAGGTATTGATCACTTTTAATGTGGTAATTCGGCCAGCAAACAGCTTTCAGCCAAAGCAGTGTAGGAGGGGGGATTTGAAAAAACACTTGACCCCGGGGTCAAGGAAATTTCCACTTTTTGGAGCCGACACCAAACTGCCTCTTTTTGGCCTGATCCACCTCCAAACCCATTGGAAAACAGGTATTGATCACTTGTGATGGGGTAAATCGGCCAGCAAACAACTTTCAGCCAAAACAGTGGAGGAGGGGGGATTTGAAAAAACACTTGACCCCGGGGTCAAGGAAATTTCCACTTTTTGGAGCCGACACCAAACGGCCTCTTTTTGGCCTGATCCACCTCCAAACCCGTTGGAAAACAGGTATTGATCACTTTTAATGTGGTAAATCGGCCAGCAAACAGCTTTCAGCCAAAGCAGTGGAAGAGGGGGGATTTGAAAAAACACTTGACCCCGGGGTCAAGGAAATTTCTGTTTTTAGAGCCGACACAAAACTGCCTCTTTTTGGCCTGATCCACCTCCAAACCCGTTGGAATACAGGTGTTGATCACTTTCAATGTGGTAAATCGGCCAGCAAGCAGCTTTCAGCCAAAACAGTGGAGGAGGGGGGATTTGAAAAAACACTTGACCCCGGGGTCAAGGAAATGTCCGTTTTTGGAACCCGCACCAAACGGCCTCATATGGCCTGATCCACCTCCAAACCCGTTGGAAAACAGGTTTGATCACTTGTGATGTGGTAAATCGGCCAGCAAACAGCTTTCAGCCAAAACAGTGGAGGAGGGGGGATTTGTAAAAACACTTGACCCCGGGGTCAAGGAAATTTATGCTTTTGGAGCCGACACCAAACGGCCTCTTTTTGGCCTGATCCACCTCCAAACCCGTTGGAAAACAGGTGTTGATCACTTTTAATGTGGTAAATCGGCCAGCAAACAGCTGTCAGACAAAGCAGTGGAAGAGGGGGGATTTGAAAAAACACTTGACCCCGGGGTCAAGGAAATTTCTGTTTTTAGAGCCGGCACAAAACTGCCTCTTTTTGGCCTGATCCACCTCCAAACCCGTTGGAAAACAGGTTTGATCACTTGTGATGTGGTAAATCAGCCAGCAAACAGCTTTCAGCCAAAACAGTGGAGGAGGGGGGATTTGTAAAAACACTTGACCCCGGGGTCAAGGAAATTTATGCTTTTGGAGCCGACACCAAACGGCCTCTTTTTGGCCTGATCCACCTCCAAACCCGTTGGAAAACAGGTGTTGATCACTTTTAATGTGGTAAATCGGCCAGCAAACAGCTGTCAGCCAAAGCAGTGGAAGAGGGGGGATTTGAAAAAACACTTGACCCCGGTGTCAAGGAAATTTCTCTTTTTTGAGCCGACACCAAACTGCCTCTTTTTGGCCTGATCCACCTCCAAACCCCTTGGAAAACAGGTATTGATCACTTTTAATGTGGTAAATCGGCCAGCAAACAACTTTCAGCCAAAACAGTGGAGGAGGGGGGATTTGAAAAAACACTTGACTCCGGGGTCAAGGAAATTTCTGTTTTTGGAGCTGACACAAAACTGCCTCTTTTTGGCCTGATCCACCTCCAAACCCGTTGGAAAACAGGTATTGATCACTTTTAATGTGGTAATTCGGCCATCAAACAGCTTTCAGCCAAAGCAGTGTAGGAG
Organism: Pempheris klunzingeri; assembly: GCF_042242105.1. Taxonomy (NCBI): domain Eukaryota; kingdom Metazoa; phylum Chordata; class Actinopteri; order Acropomatiformes; family Pempheridae; genus Pempheris; species Pempheris klunzingeri. The sequence goes on along the minus strand of NC_092025.1, from coordinate 5,827,703 downwards.
GGGGGATTTGAAAAAACACTTGACCCCGGGGTCAAGGAAATTTACGCTTTTGGAGCCGACACCAAACGGCCTCTTTTTGGCCTGATCCACCTCCAAACCCGTTGGAAAACAGGTGTTGATCACTTTTAATGTGGTAAATCGGCCAGCAAACAGCTGTCAGACAAAGCAGTGGAAGAGGGGGGATTTGAAAAAACACTTGACCCCGGGGTCAAGGAAATTTCTGTTTTTAGAGCCGACACAAAACTGCCTCTTTTTGGCCTGATCCACCTCCAAACCCGTTGGAAAAAAGGTATTGATCACTGTTAATGTGGTAAAACGGCCAGCAAACAGCTTCCAGCCAAGACAGTGGAGGAGGGGGGATTTGAAAAAACACTTGACCCCGGGGTCAAGGAAATTTCCACTTTTTGGAGCCGACACCAAACGGCCTCTTTTTGGCCTGATCCACCTCCAAACCCCTTGGAAAACAGGTATTGATCACTTTTAATGTGGTAAATCGGCCAGCAAACAGCTTTCAGCCAAAGCAGTGGAGGAGGGGGGATTTGAAAAAACACTTGACCCCGGGGTCAAGGAAATTTCTGTTTTTAGAGCCGACACAAAACGGCCTCTTTTTGGCCTGATCCACCTCCAAACCCGTTGGAATACAGGTGTTGATCACTTTTAATGTGGTAAATCGGCCAGCAAACAGCTTTCAGCCAAAACAGTGGAGGAGGGGGGATTTGAAAAAACACTTGACCCCGGGGTCAAGGAAATGTCCGTTTTTGGAACCCGCACCAAACGGCCTCTTTTTGGCCTGATCCACCTCCAAACCCGTTGGAAAACAGGTTTGATCACTTGTGATGTGGTAAATCGGCCAGCAAACAGCTTTCAGCCAAAACAGTGGAGGAGGGGGGATTTGTAAAAACACTTGACCCCGGGGTCAAGGAAATTTACGCTTTTGGAGCCGACACCAAACGGCCTCTTTTTGGCCTGATCCACCTCCAAACCGGTTGGAAAACAGGTATTGATCACTTTTAATGTGGTAAATCGGCCAGCAAACAACTTTCAGCCAAAACAGTGGAGGAGGGGGGATTTGAAAAAACACTTGACCCCGGGGTCAAGTAAATGTCCGTTTTTGGAACCCGCACCAAACTGCCTCTTTTTGGCCTGATCCACCTCCAAACCCATTGGAAAACAGGTATTGATCACTTGTGATGGGGTAAATCGGCCAGCAAACAACTTTCAGCCAAAACAGTGGAGGAGGGGGGATTTGAAAAAACACTTGACCCCGGGGTCAAGGAAATTTCCACTTTTTGGAGCCGACACCAAACGTCCTCTTTTTGGCCTGATCCACCTCCAAACCCGTTGGAAAACAGGTATTGATCACTTTTAATGTGGTAAATCGGCCAGCAAACAGCTGTCAGCCAAAGCAGTGGAGGAGGGGGGATTTGAAAAAACACTTGACCCCGGGGTCAAGGAAATTTCTGTTTTAATAGCCGACACAAAACTGCCTCTTTTTGGCCTGATCCACCTCCAAACCCGTTGGAATACAGGTGTTGATCACTTTTAATGTGGTAAATCGGCCAGCAAACAGCTTTCAGCCAAAACAGTGGAGGAGGGGGGATTTGAAAAAACACTTGACCCCGGGGTCAAGGAAATGTCCGTTTTTGGAACCCGCACCAAACGGCCTCATATGGCCTGATCCACCTCCAAACCCGTTGGAAAACAGGTTTGATCACTTGTGATGTGGTAAATCGGCCAGCAAACAGCTTTCAGCCAAAACAGTGGAGGAGGGGGGATTTGTAAAAACACTTGACCCCGGGGTCAAGGAAATTTACGCTTTTGGAGCTGACACCAAACGGCCTCTTTTTGGCCTGATCCACCTCCAAACCCGTTGGAAAACAGGTGTTGATCACTTTTAATGTGGTAAATCGGCCGGCAAACAGCTGTCAGACAAAGCAGTGGAAGAGGGGGGATTTGAAAAAACACTTGACCCCGGGGTCAAGGAAATTTCTGTTTTTAGAGCCGACACAAAACTGCCTCTTTTTGGCCTGATCCACCTCCAAACCCGTTGGAATACAGGTGTTGATCACTTTTAATGTGGTAAATCGGCCAGCAAACAGCTTTCAGCCAAAACAGTGGAGGAGGGGGGATTTGAAAAAACACTTGACCCCGGGGTCAAGGAAATGTCCGTTTTTGGAACCCGCACCAAACTGCCTCTTTTTGGCCTGATCCACCTCCAAACCCGTTGGAAAACAGGTTTGATCACTTGTGATGTGGTAAATCGGCCAGCAAACAGCTTTCAGCCAAAACAGTGGAGGAGGGGGGATTTGTAAAAACACTTGACCCCGGGGTCAAGGAAATTTACGCTTTTGGAGCCGACACCAAACTGCCTCTTTTTGGCCTGATCCACCTCCAAACCGGTTGGAAAACAGGTATTGATCACTTTTAATGTGGTAAATCGGCCAGCAAACAGCTGTCAGACAAAGCAGTGGAAGAGGGGGGATTTGAAAAAACACTTGACCCCGGGATCAAGGAAATTTCTGTTTTTAGAGCCGACACAAAACTGCCTCTTTTTGGCCTGATCCACCTCCAAACCCGTTGGAAAAAAGGTATTGATCACTGTTAATGTGGTAAAACGGCCAGCAAACAGCTTTCAACCAAGACAGTGGAGGAGGGGGGATTTGAAAAAACACTTGACCCCGGGGTCAAGGAAATTTCTGTTTTTAGAGCCGACACCAAACTGCCTCTTTTTGGCCTGATCCACCTCCAAACCCGTTGGAAAACAGGTGTTGATCACTTTTAATGTAGTAAATCAGCCAGCAAACAGCTTTCAGCCAAAACAGTGGAGGAGGGGGGATTTGTAAAAACACTTGACCCCGGGGTCAAGGAAATTTATGCTTTTGGAGCCGACACCAAACGGCCTCTTTTTGGCCTGATCCACCTCCAAACCCGTTGGAAAACAGGTGTTGATCACTTTTAATGTGGTAAATCGGCCAGCAAACAACTGTCAGCCAAAGCAGTGGAAGAGGGGGGATTTGAAAAAACACTTGACCCCGGTGTCAAGGAAATTTCTCTTTTTTGAGCCGACACCAAACTGCCTCTTTTTGGCCTGATCCACCTCCAAACCCGTTGGAAAACAGGTATTGATCACTTTTAATGTGGTAAATCGGCCAGCAAATAACTTTCAGCCAAAACAGTGGAGGAGGGGGGATTTGAAAAAACACTTGACCCCGGGGTCAAGGAAATTTCTGTTTTTAGAGCCGACACCAAACTGCCTCTTTTTGGCCTGATCCACCTCCAAACCCGTTGGAAAACAGGTATTGATCACTTTTAATGTGGTAATTCGGCCATCAAACAGCTTTCAGCCAAAGCAGTGTAGGAGGGGGGATTTGAAAAAACACTTGACCCCGGGGTCAAGGAAATTTACGCTTTTGGAGCCGACACCAAACTGCCTCTTTTTGGCCTGATCCACCTCCAAACCCGTTGGAAAACAGGTGTTGATCACTTTTAATGTGGTAAATCGGCCAGCAAACAGCTGTCAGACAAAGCAGTGGAAGAGGGGGGATTTGAAAAAACACTTGACCCCGGGGTCAAGGAAATTTCTGTTTTTAGAGCCGACACAAAACTGCCTCTTTTTGGCCTGATCCACCTCCAAACCCGTTGGAATACAGGTGTTGATCACTTTTAATGTGGTAAATCGGCCAGCAAACAGCTTTCAGCCAAAACAGTGGAGGAGGGGGGATTTGTAAAAACACTTGACCCCGGGGTCAAGGAAATTTCTGTTTTTAGAGCCGACACAAAACTGCCCCTTTTTGGCCTGATCCACCTCCAAACCAGTTGGAATACAGGTGTTGATCACTTTTAATGTGGTAAATCGGCCAGCAAACAGCTTTCAGCCAAAACAGTGGAGGAGGGGGGATTTGAAAAAACACTTGACCCCGGGGTCAAGGAAATTTCTGTTTTTAAAGCCGACACCAAACTGCCTCTTTTTGGCGTGATCCACCTCCAAACCCGTTGGAAAAAAGGTATTGATCACTGTTAATGTGGTAAAACGGCCAGCAAACAGCTTTCAGCCAAGACAGTGGAGGAGGGGGGATTTGAAAAAACACTTGACCCCAGGGTCAAGGAAATTTCCACTTTTTGGAGCCGACACCAAACGGCCTCTTTTTGGCCTGATCCACCTCCAAACCCGTTGGAAAACAGGTATTGATCACTTTTAATGTGGTAAATCGGCCAGCAAACAGCTTTCAGCCAAAGCAGTGGAAGAGGGGGGATTTGAAAAAACACTTGACCCCGGGGTCAAGGAAATTTCTGTTTTTAGAGCCGACACAAAACGGCCTCTTTTTGGCCTGATCCACCTCCAAACCCGTTGGAATACAGGTGTTGATCACTTTTAATGTGGTAAATCGGCCAGCAAACAGCTGTCAGCCAAAACAGTGGAAGAGGGGGGATTTGAAAAAACACTTGACCCCGGTGTCAAGGAAATTTCTCTTTTTTGAGCCGACACCAAACTGCCTCTTTTTGGCCTGATCCACCTCCAAACCCGTTGGAAAACAGGTATTGATCACTTTTAATGTGGTAAATCGGCCAGCAAATAACTTTCAGCCAAAACAGTGGAGGAGGGGGGATTTGAAAAAACACTTGACCCCGGGGTCAAGGAAATTTCTGTTTTTAGAGCCGACACCAAACTGCCTCTTTTTGGCCTGATCCACCTCCAAACCCGTTGGAAAACAGGTATTGATCACTTTTAATGTGGTAATTCGGCCATCAAACAGCTTTCAGCCAAAGCAGTGTAGGAGGGGGGATTTGAAAAAACACTTGACCCCGGGGTCAAGGAAATTTACGCTTTTGGAGCCGACACCAAACTGCCTCTTTTTGGCCTGATCCACCTCCAAACCCGTTGGAAAACAGGTGTTGATCACTTTTAATGTGGTAAATCGGCCAGCAAACAGCTGTCAGACAAAGCAGTGGAAGAGGGGGGATTTGAAAAAACACTTGACCCCGGGGTCAAGGAAATTTCTGTTTTTAGAGCCGACACAAAACTGCCTCTTTTTGGCCTGATCCACCTCCAAACCCGTTGGAATACAGGTGTTGATCACTTTTAATGTGGTAAATCGGCCAGCAAACAGCTTTCAGCCAAAACAGTGGAGGAGGGGGGATTTGTAA